>NC_091992.1:1641317-2241317 GCF_044704955.1 Pristiophorus japonicus | reverse complement strand
CAGGGAGAGTCAGCACCTTCAGGGACTGTACCCCAGAGAGAGTCAACACCTTCAGGGACTGTACCCCTGGGAGAGTCTGCAGTCTCAGTGGCTGTACCCCAGCGAGAGTCTGCACCTTCAGGAAATGTACCCCAGGGAAAGTCAGCATCTTCAGGAAATGTACCCCAGGGAGAGGCAGCACCTTAGCGACTGTACCCCAGGGAGAGTCAGCACCTTCAGGGACTGTACCCCAGAGAGAGTCAGCACCTTCAGGAAATGTACCCCAGCGAGAGTCTGCACCTTCAGGAACTGTACCCCAGGGAGAGTCAACACCTTCAGGGACTGTACCCCAGGGAGAGTCAGCACCTTCAGGGACTGTACCCCAGGGAGAGTCAGCACCTTCAGGGCCTGTACCCCAGGGAGAGTCAGCACATTCAGGAACTGTACCCCAGGGAGAGTCAGCACATTCAGGGATTTTACCCCAGAGAGAGTCAGCACCTTCAGGAACAGTACCCCAGGGAGAGTCAGCACCTTCATGGACTGTACCCCAGGAAGTGTCAGCACATTCAGGAACTGTGCCCCAGGGAGAGTCAGCACCTTCAGGGACTGTACCCCAGGGAGAGTCAGCACATTCAAGAACTGTACCCCAGGGAGAGACAGCACCTTCAGAGACTGTACCCCAGGGAGAGTCAGCACCTTTAGGGACTGAACCCCAGGGAGAGTCTGCACCTTCAGGGAGTGTACCCCACGGAGAGTCAGAACCTTCAGGGCCTGTACCCCAGGGAGAGCCTGCACCTTCAGGGACTGTACCCCAGGGAGAGTCAGCACCTTCAGGATCTGTAACCCAGGGAGAGTCAGCACCTTCAGGGACTGTACCCCAGGGAGAGTCAGCACCTTCAGGGACTGTACCCCAGAGAGAGTCAGCACCTTCAGGGACTGTACCGCAGGGAGAGTCAACACTTTCAGGAACTGTTCCCCAGGGAGAGTCAGCAACTTCAGGGACTGTACCCCAGGGTGTGTCAGCATCTTCAGGAAATGTACCCCAGGGAGAGTCAGCACCTTCAGGAACTGTCCCCCAGGGAGAGTCAGCACCTTCAGGGACTGTACCCCAGGGAGAGTCAACACTTTCAGGAACTGTTCCCCAGGGAGAGTCAGCAACTTCAGGGACTGTACTCCAGGGAGAGTCAGCACCTTCAGAAACTGTACCCCTGGGAGAGTCAACACTTTCAGGAACTGTACCCCAGGGAGAGTCAGCACCTTCAGGAGCTGTACCCCAGGGAGAGTCAACACTTTCAGGAACTGTACCCCAGGGAGATTCAGCATCTTCAGGAACTGTACCACAGGGAGATTCAGCATCTTCAGGAAATGTACCCCAGGGAGAGTCGGCACCTTAAGGGACTGTACCCCAGGGAGAGTCAGCACCTTCAGGGACTGTACCCCTGGGAGAATCAGCACCTTCAGAAACTGGACCTCAGGGAGTGTCAGCACCTTCAGGAACTGTACCCCATGGAGAGTCAGCACCTTCAGGGACTGTACCCCAGGGAGAGTCCGCACATTCAGGGACTCTACCCCAGGGAGAATCAGCACCTTCAGGGACTGTGCCCCAGGGAGAGTCAGCACCTTCAGGGACTGTACCGCTGGGAGAGTCAGCACCTTCAGGGACTGTACCCCAGGGAGAGTCAGCATCTTCATGAAATGTACCCAGTGAGAGTCATCACCTTAAGGGACTGTACCCCAGGGAGAGTCAGCACCTTCAGGGACTGTACCTCAGGGAGAGACAGCACCTTCAGGAACTGTACCCCAGGGAGAGTCAGCACCTTCAGGAACTGTAGCCCAGGGAGAGTCAGCACATTTAGGGAATGTACCCCAGGGAGAGTCAGCACCTTCAGGGACTGTACCCCAGGGAGAGTCAGCACCTTCAAGAACTGTACCCCAGGGAGAGTCAGCACATTCAGGAAATGTACCCCAGGGAGAGTCAGCACATTCAAGAACTGTACCCCAGGGAGAGTCAGCACCTTCAGGGACTGTACCCCGGGGAGAGTCAACACCTTCTGGATCTGTAACCCAGGGAGAGTCAGCACCTTCAGGGACTGTACCCCAGGGAGAGTCAGCAACTTCAGGGACTCTACACCAGGGAAAGTCAGCATCTTCAGGGACTGTACCCCAGGGAGAGTCAGCACCTTCAGGGACTGTACCCCTGGGAGAGTCTGCAGTCTCAGTGGCTGTACCCCAGCGAGAGTCTGCACCTTCAGGAAATGTACCCCAGGGAGAGTCAGCACTTTCAGGAACTGTACCCCAGGGAGAGTCAGCACATTCAGGAACTGTACCCCAGGGACAGTCAGCACCTTCAGGGACTGTACCCCAGGAAAGTTAGCACCTTCTGGGACTGTACCCCAGGGAGAGTCAGCACTTTAAGGGACTGCACCCCAGGGAGAGTCAGCACCTTCGGGGACTGTACCCGAGGGAGAGTCAACACCTTCTGGAACTGTTCCCCAGGGAGAGTCAACACCTTCAGAGAATGTTCCCCAGGGAGAGTCAGCACATTCAGGACCTGTACCCCAGGGACAGTCAGCACCTTCAGGGACTGTACCCCAGGGAGAGTCTGTACCTTCACGGACTATACCCCAGGGAGAGTCAACACCTTCAGGAACTGTTCCCCAGGGAGAGTCAGCACCTTCAGGGACTGTACCCCAGGGAGAGTCAGCACCTTCAGGGACTGTACCCCAGGGAGTCAGCACCTTCAGGGATTGTACCCCAGGGAGAGTCAGCACCTTCAGGAACTGTACCCCGGGGAGATTCAGCACCTTTGCGGAATGTACTCCAGGGAGAGTCTGCACCTTCAGGCATTGTACCCCTGGGAGAGTCGGCACCTTAAGGGACTGTACCCCAGGGAGAGTCAGCACCTTCAGGGACTGTACCCCATGGAGAGTCAGCACCTTCAGGGACTGTACTCCAGGGAGAGTCAGCACCTTCAGGATCTTTATCCCAGGGAGTCAGCACCTTCAGGGACTGTACTCCAGGAAGAGTCAGCACCTTCAGGAACTGTACCCCAGGGAGAGTCAGCACATTCAGGAACTGTACCTCAGGGAGAGTCAGCACATTTAGGGAATGTACCCCAGGGAGTGTCCGCACATTTAGGGAATGTTCCCCAGGGAGAGTCAGCACCTTCAGGCACTGTACTCCAGGAAGAGTCAGCACCTTCAGTAACTGTACCCCAGGGAGATTCAGCACATTCAGGAACTGTACCCCAGGGAGAGTCAGCACATTTAGGGAATGTACCCCAGGGAGTGTCAGCACCTTCAGGAACTGTACCCCAGGGAGAGTCAGCACCTTCAGGAACTGTACCCCAGGGAGAGTGAGCACCTTCAGGGACTGTACCCCAGGGAGAGTCAGCACCTTCAGGGACTGTTCCCCAGGGAGAGTCAGCACCTTCAGGGTCTGTACCCCAGGGAGAGTCAACATCTTCAGGAACTGTTCCCCAGCGAGAATCAACACCTTCATGAAATGTTCCCCAGGGAGAGTCTGCACCTTCAGGGACTGTACCCCGGGGAGAGTCAGTACCTTCACGAACTGTACCCCAGGAAGAGTCTGCACCTTCAAGGACTGTATCCCAGGGAGAGTCACACCTTCAGGGACTGTACCCCAGGGAGAGTCAGCATCTTCAGGGACTGTACCCCAGGGAGAGTCAGCACCTTCAGGGACTCTACACCAGGGAAAGTCAGCATCTTCAGGGACTGTACACCAGAGAGAGTCAGCACCTTCAGCGACTGTACCCCAGGGAGAGTCAGCACCTTAAGGGACAGTATGCCAGGGAGAGTCAGCACATTCAGGAAATGTACCCCAGGGAGAGTCAGCACATTCAAGAACTGTACCCCAGGGAGAGTCAGCACCTTCAGGGACTGTACCCCAGGAAAGTTAGCACCTTCTGGGACTGCACCCCAGGGAGAGACAGCACCTTCAGGGACTCTACCCCAGGGAGAGTCAGCACCTTCAGGGACTGTACCCCGGGGAGAGTCAACACCTTCTGGAACTGTACCCCAGAGAGAGTCAGCACCTTCAGGGACTGTACCGCAGGGAGAGTATGCAACTTCAGGGACTGTACCCCAGTGAGAGTCAGCATCTTCAGGAAATGTACCCCAGGGAGAGTCAGCACCTTAAGGGACTGTATCCCAGGGAGAGTCAGCACCTTCAGGAAATGTACCCCAGGGAGAGTCAGCACCTTCAGGGACTGTACCGCAGGGAGAGTATGCAACTTCAGGGACTGTACCCCAGTGAGAGTCAGCATCTTCAGGAAACGTACCCCAGGGAGAGTCAGCACCTTAAGGGACTGTATCCCAGGGAGAGTCAGCACCTTCAGGAAATGTACCCCAGGGAGAGTCAGCATCTTCAGGAAATGTTCCCCAGGGTGAGTCAGCACCTTCAGGAAAAGTACCCCAGGGAGAGGCAGCACCTTAGCGACTGTACCCCAGGGAGAGTCAGCACCTTCAGGATCTGTAACCCAGGGAGAGTCAGCACCTTCAGGGACTGTACCCCAGGGAGAGTCAGCAACTTCAGGGACTCTACACCAGGGAAAGTCAGCATCTTCAGGGACTGTACCCCAGGGAGAGTCAGCACCTTCAGGGACTGTACCCCAGGGAGAGTCAGCACCTTAATGGACTGTACGCCAGGGAGAGTCAGCACCTTCAGGAACTGTCCCCCAGGGAGAGTCAGCACCTTCAGGGACTGTACCCCAGGGAGAGTCAACACCTTCAGGAACAGTTCCCCAGCGAGAGTCAACACCTTCAGGGACTGTACCCCAGGGAGAGTCAACACCTTCAGGGACTGTACCCCGGGGAGAGTCAGTACCTTCACGAACTGTACCCCAGGAAGAGTCTGCACCTTCAAGGACTGTATCCCAGGGTTAGTCACACCTTCAGGGACTGTACCCCAGGGAGAGTCAGCACCTTCAGGGACTGTACCCCAGGGAGAGTCAGCACCTTCAGGGACTCTACACCAGGGAAAGTCAGCATCTTCAGGGACTGTACACCAGAGAGAGTCAGCACCTTCAGGGACTGTACCCCAGGGAGAGTCAGCACCTCAAGGGACTGTATGCCAGGGAGAGTCAGCACCTACAGGAACTGTCCCCCAGGGAGAGTCAGCACCTTCAGGGACTGTACCCCAGAGAGAGTCAACACTTTCAGGAACTGTTCCCCAGGGAGAGTCAGCACCTTCAGGGACTCTACACCAGGGAAAGTCAGCATCTTCAGGGACTGTACACCAGAGAGAGTCAGCACCTTCAGGGACTGTACCCCAGGGAGAGTCAGCACCTAAAGGGACAGTATGCCAGGGAGAGTCAGCACATTCAGGAAATGTACCCCAGGGAGAGTCAGCACATTCAAGAACTGTACCCCAGGGAGAGTCAGCACCTTCAGGGACTGTACCCCAGGAAAGTTAGCATCTTCTGGGACTGCACCCCAGGGAGAGACAGCACCTTCAGGGACTCTACCCCAGGGAGAGTCAGCACCTTCAGGGACTGTACCCCGGGGAGAGTCAACACCTTCTGGAACTGTTCCCCAGGGAGAGTCAGCACCTTCAGGAAAAGTACCCCAGGGAGAGGCAGCACCTTAGCGACTGTACCCCAGGGAGAGTCGGCACCTTCAGGGACTGTACCCCAGAGAGAGTCAGCACCTTCAGGGACTGTACCGCAGGGAGAGTATGCAACTTCAGGGACTGTACCCCAGTGAGTGTCAGCACCTTCAGGAACTGTCCCCCAGGGAGAGTCAGCACCTTCAGGAACTGTACCCCAGGGAGAGTCAGCACCTTCAGGGACTGTACCCCAGGGAGAGTCAGCACCTTCAGGGACTGTACCCCAGGGAGTGTCAACACCTTCAGGAAATGTTCCCCAGGGTGAGTCTGCACCTTCAGGGACTGTACCCGGGGAGAGTCAGTACCTTCACGAACTGTACCCCAGGAAGAGTCTGCACCTTCAAGGACTGTATCCCAGGGTTAGTCACACCTTCAGGGACTGTACCCCAGGGAGAGTCAGCACCTTCAGGGACTGTACCCCAGAGAGAGTCAACACTTTCAGGAACTGTTCCCCAGGGAGAGTCAGCACCTTCAGGGACTGTACTCCAGGGAGAGTCAGCACCTTCAGAAACTGTACCCCAGGGAGAGTCAACACTTTCAGGAACTGTACCCCAGGGAGAGTCAGCACCTTCAGGAACTGTACCCCAGGGAGATTCAGCACCTTCAGGAAATGTACCCCAGGGAGAGTCAGCACCTTCAGGGACTGTACCCCAGGGAGAGTGAACACCTTCTGGAACTGTTCCCCAGGGTGAGTCAGCACCTTCAGGGATTCTACCCCAGGGAGAGTCAGCACTTTCAGGGACTGTACCCCGGGGAGAGTCAACACCTTCTGAAACTGTTCCCCAGGGTGACTCAGCACCTTCAGGAAAAGTACCCCAGGGAGAGGCAGCACCTTAGCGACTGTACCCCAGGGAGAGTCAGCACCTTCAGGGACTGTACCCCAGAGAGAGTCAGCACCTTCAGGGACTGTACCGCAGGGAGAGTATGCAACTTCAGGGACTGTACCCCAGGGAGTGTCAGCATCTTCAGGAAATGTACCCCAGGGAGAGTCAGCACCTTCAGGGACTGTATCCCAGGGAGAGTCAGCACCTTCAGGAAATGTACCCCAGGGAGAGTCAGCACCTTCAGGGACTGTACCCCAGGGAGAGTGAACACTTTCTGGGACTGTTCCCCAGGGTGAGTCAGCACCTTCAGGAAAAGTACCCCAGGGAGAGGCAGCACCTTAGCGACTGTACCCCAGAGAGAGTCAGCACCTTCAGGATCTGTAACCCAGGGAGAGTCAGCACCTTCAGGGACTGTACCCCAGGGAGAGTCAGCACCTTCAGGGACTCTACACCAGGGAAAGTCAGCATCTTCAGGGACTGTACCCCAGGGAGAGTCAGCACCTTCAGGGACTGTACCCCAGGGAGAGTCAGCACCTTAAGGGACTGTACGCCAGGGAGAGTCAGCACCTTCAGGGACTGTACCCCAGGGAGAGTCAACACCTTCAGGAACAGTTCCCCAGCGAGAGTCAACACCTTCAGGAAATGTTCCCCAGGGTGAGTCTGCACCTTCAGGGACTGTACCCCGGGGAGAGTCAGTACCTTCACGAACTGTACCCCAGGAAGAGTCTGCACTTCAAGGACTGTATCCCAGGGTGAGTCACACCTTCAGGGACTGTACCCCAGGGAGAGTCAGCACCTTCAGGGACTGTACCCCAGGGAAAGTCAGCATCTTCAGGGACTGTACACCAGGGAGAGTCAGCACCTTCAGGGACTGTACCCCAGGGAGAGTCAGCACATTCAAGAACTGTACCCCAGGGAGAGTCAGCACCTTCAGAGACTGTACCCCAGGGAGAGTCAGCACCTTTAGGGACTGTACCCCAGGGAGAGTCTGCACCTTCAGGGAGTGTACCCCACGGAGAGTCAGAACCTTCAGGGCCTGTACCCCAGGGAGAGCCTGCACCTTCTGGGACTGTACCCCAGGGAGAGTCAGCACCTTCAGGATCTGTAACCCAGGGAGAGTCAGCACCTTCAGGGACTGTACCCCAGGGAGAGTCAGCACCTTCAGGGACTCTACCCCAGGGAAAGTCAGCATCTTCAGGGACTGTACCCCAGGGAGAGTCAGCACCTTCAGGGACTGTACCCCAGGGAGAGTCAGCACCTTAAGTGACTGTACGCCAGGGAGAGTCAGCACCTTCAGGAACTGTCCCCCAGGGAGAGTCAGCACCTTCAGGGACTGTACCCCAGGGAGAGTCAACACTTTCAGGAACTGTTCCCCAGGGAGAGTCAGCACCTTCAGGGACTGCACTCCAGGGAGAGTCAGCACCTTCAGAAACTGTACCCCAGGGAGAGTCAACACTTTCAGGAACTGTACCCCAGGGAGAGTCAGCACCTTCAGGAACTGTACCCCAGGGAGATTCAGCATCTTCAGGAACTGTACCACAGGGAGATTCAGCACCTTCAGGAAATGTACCCCAGGGAGAGTCGGCACCTTAAGGGACTGTACCCCAGGGAGAGTCAGCACCTTCAGGGACTGTACCCCTGGGAGAATCAGCAAATTCAGGAATTGTACCCCAGGGAGAGTCAGCACCTTCAGGGACTGTACCCCAGAGAGAGTCAGCACCTTCAGAAACTGGACCTCAGGGAGTGTCAGCACCTTCAGGAACTGTACCCCATGGAGAGTCAGCACCTTCAGGGACTGTACCCCAGGGAGAGTCAGCACCTTCAGGGACTGTACCCCAGAGAGAGTCAACACCTTCAGGGACTGTACCCCTGGGAGAGTCAGCAGTCTCAGTGGCTGTACCCCAGGGAGAGTCAACACCTTCATGGACTGTACCCCAGGGAGAGTCAACACTTTCAGGAACTGTTCCACAGGGAGAGTCAGCACCTTCAGGGACTGTACTCCAGGGAGAGTCAGCACCTTCAGAAACTGTACCCCAGGGAGAGTCAACACTTTCAGGAACTGTACCCCAGGGAGAGTCAGCACCTTCAGGAACTGTACCCCAGGGAGATTCAGCATCTTCAGGAACTGTACCACAGGGAGATTCAGCAGTCTCAGTGGCTGTACCCCAGCGAGAGTCTGCACCTTCAGGAAATGTACCCCAGGGAAAGTCAGCATCTTCAGGAAATGTACCCCAGGGAGAGGCAGCACCTTAGCGACTGTACCCCAGGGAGAGTCAGCACCTTCAGGGACTGTACCCCAGAGAGAGTCAACACCTTCAGGGACTGTACCCCTGGGAGAGTCTGCAGTCTCAGTGGCTGTACCCCAGCGAGAGTCTGCACCTTCAGGAAATGTACCCCAGCGAGAGTCTGCACCTTCAGGAACTGTACCCCAGGGAGAGTCAACACCTTCAGGGACTGTACCCCAGGGAGAGTCAGCACCTTCAGGGACTGTACCCCAGGGAGAGTCAGCACCTTCAGGGCCTGTACCCCAGGGAGAGTCAGCACATTCAGGAACAGTACCCCAGGGAGAGTCAGCACCTTCATGGACTGTACCCCAGGAAGTGTCAGCACATTCAGGAACTGTGCCCCAGGGAGAGTCAGCACCTTCAGGGACTGTACCCCAGGGAGAGTCAGCACATTCAAGAACTGTACCCCAGGGAGAGACAGCACCTTCAGAGACTGTACCCCAGGGAGAGTCAGCACCTTTAGGGACTGAACCCCAGGGAGAGTCTGCACCTTCAGGGAGTGTACCCCACGGAGAGTCAGAACCTTCAGGGCCTGTACCCCAGGGAGAGCCTGCACCTTCAGGGACTGTACCCCAGGGAGAGTCAGCACCTTCAGGATCTGTAACCCAGGGAGAGTCAGCACCTTCAGGGACTGTACCCCAGGGAGAGTCAGCGCCTTCAGGGACTGTACCCCAGAGAGAGTCAGCACCTTCAGGGACTGTACCGCAGGGAGAGTATGCAACTTCAGGGACTGTACCCCAGGGTGTGTCAGCATCTTCAGGAAATGTACCCCAGGGAGAGTCAGCACCTTCAGGAACTGTCCCCCAGGGAGAGTCAGCACCTTCAGGGACTGTACCCCAGGGAGAGTCAACACTTTCAGGAACTGTTCCCCAGGGAGAGTCAGCAACTTCAGGGACTGTACTCCAGGGAGAGTCAGCACCTTCAGAAACTGTACCCCTGGGAGAGTCAACACTTTCAGGAACTGTACCCCAGGGAGAGTCAGCACCTTCAGGAGCTGTACCCCAGGGAGAGTCAACACTTTCAGGAACTGTACCCCAGGGAGATTCAGCATCTTCAGGAACTGTACCACAGGGAGATTCAGCATCTTCAGGAAATGTACCCCAGGGAGAGTCGGCACCTTAAGGGACTGTACCCCAGGGAGAGTCAGCACCTTCAGGGACTGTACCCCTGGGAGAATCAGCACCTTCAGAAACTGGACCTCAGGGAGTGTCAGCACCTTCAGGAACTGTACCCCATGGAGAGTCAGCACCTTCAGGGACTGTACCCCAGGGAGAGTCCGCACATTCAGGGACTCTACCCCAGGGAGAATCAGCACCTTCAGGGACTGTGCCCCAGGGAGAGTCAGCACCTTCAGGGACTGTACCCCAGGGAGAGTCAGCACCTTCAGGGACTGTACCCCAGGGAGAGTCAGCATCTTCATGAAATGTACCCAGTGAGAGTCATCACCTTAAGGGACTGTACCCCAGGGAGAGTCAGCACCTTCAGGGACTGTACCCCAGGGAGAGACAGCACCTTCAGGAACTGTACCCCAGGGAGAGTCAGCACCTTCAGGAACTGTAGCCCAGGGAGAGTCAGCACATTTAGGGAATGTACCCCAGGGAGAGTCAGCACCTTCAGGGACTGTACCCCAGGGAGAGTCAGCACCTTCAAGAACTGTACCCCAGGGAGAGTCAGCACATTCAGGAAATGTACCCCAGGGAGAGTCAGCACATTCAAGAACTGTACCCCAGGGAGAGTCAGCACCTTCAGGGACTGTACCCCGGGGAGAGTCAACACCTTCTGGATCTGTAACCCAGGGAGAGTCAGCACCTTCAGGGACTGTACCCCAGGGAGAGTCAGCAACTTCAGGGACTCTACACCAGGGAAAGTCAGCATCTTCAGGGACTGTACCCCAGGGAGAGTCAGCACCTTCAGGGACTGTACCTCAGGGAGAGTCAGCACCTTAAGGGACTGTACGCCAGGGAAAGTCAGCACCTTCAGGAACTGTCCCCCAGGGAGAGTCAGCACCTTCAGGGACTGTACCCCAGGGAGAGTCAACACCTTCAGGAACAGTTCCCCAGCGAGAGTCAACACCTTCAGGAAATGTTTCCCAGGGAGAGTCAGCACCTTCAGGGACTGTACCCCAGGGAGAGTCAGCACCTTCAGGTACTGTACCCCAGGGAGAGTCAGCACCTTCAGGGACTCTACACCAGGGAAAGTCAGCATCTTCAGGGACTGTACACCAGAGAGAGTCAGCACGTTCAGGGAATGTACCCCAGGGAGAGTCAGCACCTTAAGGGACTGTATGCCAGGGAGAGTCAGCACCTTCAGGAACTGTACCCCAGGGAGAGTGAGCACCTTCAGGGACTGTACCCCAGGGAGAGTCAGCACCTTCAGGGACTGTTCCCCAGGGAGAGTCAGCACCTTCAGGGTCTGGACCCCAGGGAGAGTCAGCACCTTCAGGATCTGTAACCCAGGGAGAGTCAGCACCTTCAGGGACTGTACCCCAGGGAGAGTCAGCAACTTCAGGGACTCTACACCAGGGAAAGTCAGCATCTTCAGGGACTGTACCCCAGGGAGAGTCAGCACCTTCAGGGACTGTACCCCAGGGAGAGTCAGCACCTTAAGGGACTGTACGCCAGGGAGAGTCAGCACCTTCAGGAACTGTCCCCCAGGGAGAGTCAGCACCTTCAGGGACTGTACCCCAGGGAGAGTCAACAGCTTCAGGAACAGTTCCCCAGCGAGAGTCTACACCTTCAGGAAATGTTCCCCAGGGTGAGTCTGCACCTTCAGGGACTGTACCCCGGGGAGAGTCAGTACCTTCACGAACTGTACCCCAGGAAGAGTCTGCACCTTCAAGGACTGTATCCCAGGGTTAGTCACACCTTCAGGGACTGTACCCCAGGGAGAGTCAGCACCTTCAGGGACTGTACCCCAGGGAGAGTCAGCACCTTCAGGGACTCTACACCAGGGAAAGTCAGCATCTTCAGGGACTGTACACCAGAGAGAGTCAGCACCTTCAGGGACTGTACCCCAGGGAGAGTCAGCACCTCAAGGGACTGTATGCCAGGGAGAGTCAGCACCTACAGGAACTGTCCCCCAGGGAGAGTCAGCACCTTCAGGGACTGTACCCCAGAGAGAGTCAACACTTTCAGGAACTGTTCCCCAGGGAGAGTCAGCACCTTCAGGGACTCTACACCAGGGAAAGTCAGCATCTTCAGGGACTGTACACCAGAGAGAGTCAGCACCTTCAGGGACTGTACCCCAGGGAGAGTCAGCACCTAAAGGGACAGTATGCCAGGGAGAGTCAGCACATTCAGGAAATGTACCCCAGGGAGAGTCAGCACATTCAAGAACTGTACCCCAGGGAGAGTCAGCACCTTCAGGGACTGTACCCCAGGAAAGTTAGCACCTTCTGGGACTGCACCCCAGGGAGAGACAGCACCTTCAGGGACTCTACCCCAGGGAGAGTCAGCACCTTCAGGGACTGTACCCCGGGGAGAGTCAACACCTTCTGGAACTGTTCCCCAGGGAGAGTCAGCACCTTCAGGAAAAGTACCCCAGGGAGAGGCAGCACCTTAGCGACTGTACCCCAGGGAGAGTCGGCACCTTCAGGGACTGTACCCCAGAGAGAGTCAGCACCTTCAGGGACTGTACCGCAGGGAGAGTATGCAACTTCAGTGACTGTACCCCAGTGAGTGTCAGCATCTTCAGGAAATGTACCCCAGGGAGAGTCAGCACCTTAAGGGACTGTATCCCAGGGAGAGTCAGCACCTTCAGGAAATGTACCCCAGGGAGAGTCAGCATCTTCAGGAAATGTTCCCCAGGGTGAGTCAGCACCTTCAGGAAAAGTACCCCAGGGAGAGGCAGCACCTTAGCGACTGTACCCCAGGGAGAGTCAGCACCTTCAGGATCTGTAACCCAGGGAGAGTCAGCACCTTCAGGGACTGTACCCCAGGGAGAGTCAGCAACTTCAGGGACTCTACACCAGGGAAAGTCAGCATCTTCAGGGACTGTACCCCAGGGAGAGTCAGCACCTTCAGGGACTGTACCCCAGGGAGAGTCAGCACCTTAAGGGACTGTACGCCAGGGAGAGTCAGCACCTTCAGGAACTGTCCCCCAGGGAGAGTCAGCACCTTCAGGGACTGTACCCCAGGGAGAGTCGACACCTTCAGGAAATGTTCCCCAGGGTGAGTCTGCACCTTCAGGGACTGTACCCCGGGGAGAGTCAGTACCTTCACGAACTGTACCCCAGGAAGAGTCTGCACCTTCAAGGACTGTATCCCAGGGTTAGTCACACCTTCAGGGACTGTACCCCAGGGAGAGTCAGCACCTTCAGGGACTGTACCCCAGAGAGAGTCAACACTTTCAGGAACTGTTCCCCAGGGAGAGTCAGCACCTTCAGGGACTGTACTCCAGGGAGAGTCAGCACCTTCAGAAACTGTACCCCAGGGAGAGTCAACACTTTCAGGAACTGTACCCCAGGGAGAGTCAGCACCTTCAGGAACTGTACCCCAGGGAGATTCAGCACCTTCAGGAAATGTACCCCAGGGAGAGTCAGCACCTTCAGGGACTGTACCCCAGGGAGAGTGAACACCTTCTGGAACTGTTCCCCAGGGTGAGTCAGCACCTTCAGGGATTCTACCCCAGGGAGAGTCAGCACTTTCAGGGACTGTACCCCGGGGAGAGTCAACACCTTCTGAAACTGTTCCCCAGGGTGACTCAGCACCTTCAGGAAAAGTACCCCAGGGAGAGGCAGCACCTTAGCGACTGTACCCCAGGGAGAGTCAGCACCTTCAGGGACTGTACCCCAGAGAGAGTCAGCACCTTCAGGGACTGTACCGCAGGGAGAGTATGCAACTTCAGGGACTGTACCCCAGGGAGTGTCAGCATCTTCAGGAAATGTACCCCAGGGAGAGTCAGCACCTTCAGGGACTGTATCCCAGGGAGAGTCAGCACCTTCAGGAAATGTACCCCAGGGAGAGTCAGCACCTTCAGGGACTGTACCCCAGGGAGAGTGAACACTTTCTGGGACTGTTCCCCAGGGTGAGTCAGCACCTTCAGGAAAAGTACCCCAGGGAGAGGCAGCACCTTAGCGACTGTACCCCAGAGAGAGTCAGCACCTTCAGGATCTGTAACCCAGGGAGAGTCAGCACCTTCAGGGACTGTACCCCAGGGAGAGTCAGCACCTTCAGGGACTCTACACCAGGGAAAGTCAGCATCTTCAGGGACTGTACCCCAGGGAGAGTCAGCACCTTCAGGGACTGTACCCCAGGGAGAGTCAGCACCTTAAGGGACTGTACGCCAGGGAGAGTCAGCACCTTCAGGGACTGTACCCCAGGGAGAGTCAACACCTTCAGGAACAGTTCCCCAGCGAGAGTCAACACCTTCAGGAAATGTTCCCCAGGGTGAGTCTGCACCTTCAGGGACTGTACCCCGGGGAGAGTCAGTACCTTCACGAACTGTACCCCAGGAAGAGTCTGCACTTCAAGGACTGTATCCCAGGGTGAGTCACACCTTCAGGGACTGTACCCCAGGGAGAGTCAGCACCTTCAGGGACTGTACCCCAGGGAAAGTCAGCATCTTCAGGGACTGTACACCAGGGAGAGTCAGCACCTTCAGGGACTGTACCCCAGGGAGAGTCAGCACATTCAAGAACTGTACCCCAGGGAGAGTCTGCACCTTCAGGGAGTGTACCCCACGGAGAGTCAGAACCTTCAGGGCCTGTACCCCAGGGAGAGCCTGCACCTTCTGGGACTGTACCCCAGGGAGAGTCAGCACCTTCAGGATCTGTAACCCAGGGAGAGTCAGCACCTTCAGGGACTGTACCCCAGGGAGAGTCAGCACCTTCAGGGACTCTACCCCAGGGAAAGTCAGCATCTTCAGGGACTGTACCCCAGGGAGAGTCAGCACCTTCAGGGACTGTACCCCAGGGAGAGTCAGCACCTTAAGTGACTGTACGCCAGGGAGAGTCAGCACCTTCAGGAACTGTCCCCCAGGGAGAGTCAGCACCTTCAGGGACTGTACCCCAGGGAGAGTCAACACTTTCAGGAACTGTTCCCCAGGGAGAGTCAGCACCTTCAGGGACTGCACTCCAGGGAGAGTCAGCACCTTCAGAAACTGTACCCCAGGGAGAGTCAACACTTTCAGGAACTGTACCCCAGGGAGAGTCAGCACCTTCAGGAACTGTACCCCAGGGAGATTCAGCATCTTCAGGAACTGTACCACAGGGAGATTCAGCACCTTCAGGAAATGTACCCCAGGGAGAGTCGGCACCTTAAGGGACTGTACCCCAGGGAGAGTCAGCACCTTCAGGGACTGTACCCCTGGGAGAATCAGCAAATTCAGGAATTGTACCCCAGGGAGAGTCAGCACCTTCAGGGACTGTACCCCAGAGAGAGTCAGCACCTTCAGAAACTGGACCTCAGGGAGTGTCAGCACCTTCAGGAACTGTACCCCATGGAGAGTCAGCACCTTCAGGGACTGTACCCCAGGGAGAGTGAACACTTTCTGGGACTGTTCCCCAGGGTGAGTCAGCACCTTCAGGAAAAGTACCCCAGGGAGAGGCAGCACCTTAGCGACTGTACCCCAGAGAGAGTCAGCACCTTCAGGATCTGTAACCCAGGGAGAGTCAGCACCTTCAGGGACTGTACCCCAGGGAGAGTCAGCACCTTCAGGGACTCTACACCAGGGAAAGTCAGCATCTTCAGGGACTGTACCCCAGGGAGAGTCAGCACCTTCAGGGACTGTACCCCAGGGAGAGTCAGCACCTTAAGGGACTGTACGCCAGGGAGAGTCAGCACCTTCAGGGACTGTACCCCAGGGAGAGTCAACACCTTCAGGAACAGTTCCCCAGCGAGAGTCAACACCTTCAGGAAATGTTCCCCAGGGTGAGTCTGCACCTTCAGGGACTGTACCCCGGGGAGAGTCAGTACCTTCACGAACTGTACCCCAGGAAGAGTCTGCACTTCAAGGACTGTATCCCAGGGTGAGTCACACCTTCAGGGACTGTACCCCAGGGAGAGTCAGCACCTTCAGGGACTGTACCCCAGGGAAAGTCAGCATCTTCAGGGACTGTACACCAGGGAGAGTCAGCACCTTCAGGGACTGTACCCCAGGGAGAGTCAGCACATTCAAGAACTGTACCCCAGGGAGAGTCTGCACCTTCAGGGAGTGTACCCCACGGAGAGTCAGAACCTTCAGGGCCTGTACCCCAGGGAGAGCCTGCACCTTCTGGGACTGTACCCCAGGGAGAGTCAGCACCTTCAGGATCTGTAACCCAGGGAGAGTCAGCACCTTCAGGGACTGTACCCCAGGGAGAGTCAGCACCTTCAGGGACTCTACCCCAGGGAAAGTCAGCATCTTCAGGGACTGTACCCCAGGGAGAGTCAGCACCTTCAGGGACTGTACCCCAGGGAGAGTCAGCACCTTAAGTGACTGTACGCCAGGGAGAGTCAGCACCTTCAGGAACTGTCCCCCAGGGAGAGTCAGCACCTTCAGGGACTGTACCCCAGGGAGAGTCAACACTTTCAGGAACTGTTCCCCAGGGAGAGTCAGCACCTTCAGGGACTGCACTCCAGGGAGAGTCAGCACCTTCAGAAACTGTACCCCAGGGAGAGTCAACACTTTCAGGAACTGTACCCCAGGGAGAGTCAGCACCTTCAGGAACTGTACCCCAGGGAGATTCAGCATCTTCAGGAACTGTACCACAGGGAGATTCAGCACCTTCAGGAAATGTACCCCAGGGAGAGTCGGCACCTTAAGGGACTGTACCCCAGGGAGAGTCAGCACCTTCAGGGACTGTACCCCTGGGAGAATCAGCAAATTCAGGAATTGTACCCCAGGGAGAGTCAGCACCTTCAGGGACTGTACCCCAGAGAGAGTCAGCACCTTCAGAAACTGGACCTCAGGGAGTGTCAGCACCTTCAGGAACTGTACCCCATGGAGAGTCAGCACCTTCAGGGACTGTACCCCAGGGAGAGTCAGCACCTTCAGGGACTGTACCCCAGAGAGAGTCAACACCTTCAGGGACTGTACCCCTGGGAGAGTCAGCAGTCTCAGTGGCTGTACCCCAGGGAGAGTCAACACCTTCATGGACTGTACCCCAGGGAGAGTCAACACTTTCAGGAACTGTTCCACAGGGAGAGTCAGCACCTTCAGGGACTGTACTCCAGGGAGAGTCAGCACCTTCAGAAACTGTACCCCAGGGAGAGTCAACACTTTCAGGAACTGTACCCCAGGGAGAGTCAGCACCTTCAGGAACTGTACCCCAGGGAGATTCAGCATCTTCAGGAACTGTACCACAGGGAGATTCAGCAGTCTCAGTGGCTGTACCCCAGCGAGAGTCTGCACCTTCAGGAAATGTACCCCAGGGAAAGTCAGCATCTTCAGGAAATGTACCCCAGGGAGAGGCAGCACCTTAGCGACTGTACCCCAGGGAGAGTCAGCACCTTCAGGGACTGTACCCCAGAGAGAGTCAACACCTTCAGGGACTGTACCCCTGGGAGAGTCTGCAGTCTCAGTGGCTGTACCCCAGCGAGAGTCTGCACCTTCAGGAACTGTACCCCAGGGAGAGTCAACACCTTCAGGGACTGTACCCCAGGGAGAGTCAGCACCTTCAGGGACTGTACCCCAGGGAGAGTCAGCACCTTCAGGGCCTGTACCCCAGGGAGAGTCAGCACCTTCAGGAACAGTACCCCAGGGAGAGTCAGCACCTTCATGGACTGTACCCCAGGAAGTGTCAGCACATTCAGGAACTGTGCCCCAGGGAGAGTCAGCACCTTCAGGGACTGTACCCCAGGGAGAGTCAGCACATTCAAGAACTGTACCCCAGGGAGAGACAGCACCTTCAGAGACTGTACCCCAGGGAGAGTCAGCACCTTTAGGGACTGAACCCCAGGGAGAGTCTGCACCTTCAGGGAGTGTACCCCACGGAGAGTCAGAACCTTCAGGGCCTGTACCCCAGGGAGAGCCTGCACCTTCAGGGACTGTACCCCAGGGAGAGTCAGCACCTTCAGGATCTGTAACCCAGGGAGAGTCAGCACCTTCAGGGACTGTACCCCAGGGAGAGTCAGCACCTTCAGGGACTGTACCCCAGAGAGAGTCAGCACCTTCAGGGACTGTACCGCAGGGAGAGTATGCAACTTCAGGGACTGTACCCCAGGGTGTGTCAGCATCTTCAGGAAATGTACCCCAGGGAGAGTCAGCACCTTCAGGAACTGTCCCCCAGGGAGAGTCAGCACCTTCAGGGACTGTACCCCAGGGAGAGTCAACACTTTCAGGAACTGTTCCCCAGGGAGAGTCAGCAACTTCAGGGACTGTACTCCAGGGAGAGTCAGCACCTTCAGAAACTGTACCCCTGGGAGAGTCAACACTTTCAGGAACTGTACCCCAGGGAGAGTCAGCACCTTCAGGAGCTGTACCCCAGGGAGAGTCAACACTTTCAGGAACTGTACCCCAGGGAGATTCAGCATCTTCAGGAACTGTACCACAGGGAGATTCAGCATCTTCAGGAAATGTACCCCAGGGAGAGTCGGCACCTTAAGGGACTGTACCCCAGGGAGAGTCAGCACCTTCAGGGACTGTACCCCTGGGAGAATCAGCACCTTCAGAAACTGGACCTCAGGGAGTGTCAGCACCTTCAGGAACTGTACCCCATGGAGAGTCAGCACCTTCAGGGACTGTACCCCAGGGAGAGTCCGCACATTCAGGGACTCTACCCCAGGGAGAATCAGCACCTTCAGGGACTGTGCCCCAGGGAGAGTCAGCACCTTCAGGGACTGTACCCCAGGGAGAGTCAGCACCTTCAGGGACTGTACCCCAGGGAGAGTCAGCATCTTCATGAAATGTACCCAGTGAGAGTCATCACCTTAAGGGACTGTACCCCAGGGAGAGTCAGCACCTTCAGGGACTGTACCCCAGGGAGAGACAGCACCTTCAGGAACTGTACCCCAGGGAGAGTCAGCACCTTCAGGAACTGTAGCCCAGGGAGAGTCAGCACATTTAGGGAATGTACCCCAGGGAGAGTCAGCACCTTCAGGGACTGTACCCCAGGGAGAGTCAGCACCTTCAAGAACTGTACCCCAGGGAGAGTCAGCACATTCAGGAAATGTACCCCAGGGAGAGTCAGCACATTCAAGAACTGTACCCCAGGGAGAGTCAGCACCTTCAGGGACTGTACCCCGGGGAGAGTCAACACCTTCTGGATCTGTAACCCAGGGAGAGTCAGCACCTTCAGGGACTGTACCCCAGGGAGAGTCAGCAACTTCAGGGACTCTACACCAGGGAAAGTCAGCATCTTCAGGGACTGTACCCCAGGGAGAGTCAGCACCTTCAGGGACTGTACCTCAGGGAGAGTCAGCACCTTAAGGGACTGTACGCCAGGGAAAGTCAGCACCTTCAGGAACTGTCCCCCAGGGAGAGTCAGCACCTTCAGGGACTGTACCCCAGCGAGAGTCAACACCTTCAGGAAATGTTTCCCAGGGTGAGTCTGCACCTTCAGGAAAAGTACCCCAGGGAGAGGCAGCACCTTCACGAACTGTACCCCAGGAAGTGTCTGCACCTTCAAGGACTGTATCCCAGGGTTAGTCACACCTTCAGGGACTGTACCCCAGGGAGAGTCAGCACCTTCAGGGACTGTACCCCAGGGAGAGTCAGCACCTTCAGGGACTCTACACCAGGGAAAGTCAGCATCTTCAGGGACTGTACACCAGAGAGAGTCAGCACGTTCAGGGAATGTACCCCAGGGAGAGTCAGCACCTTAAGGGACTGTATGCCAGGGAGAGTCAGCACCTTCAGGAACTGTACCCCAGGGAGAGTGAGCACCTTCAGGGACTGTACCCCAGGGAGAGTCAGCACCTTCAGGGACTGTTCCCCAGGGAGAGTCAGCACCTTCAGGGTCTGGACCCCAGGGAGAGTCAGCACCTTCAGGATCTGTAACCCAGGGAGAGTCAGCACCTTCAGGGACTGTACCCCAGGGAGAGTCAGCACCTTCAGGGACTGTACCCCAGGGAGAGTCAGCACCTTAAGGGACTGTACGCCAGGGAGAGTCAGCACCTTCAGGAACTGTCCCCCAGGGAGAGTCAGCACCTTCAGGGACTGTACCCCAGGGAGAGTCAACACCTTCAGGAACAGTTCCCCAGCGAGAGTCTACACCTTCAGGAAATGTTCCCCAGGGTGAGTCTGCACCTTCAGGGACTGTACCCCGGGGAGAGTCAGTACCTTCACGAACTGTACCCCAGGAAGAGTCTGCACCTTCAAGGACTGTATCCCAGGGTTAGTCACACCTTCAGGGACTGTACCCCAGGGAGAGTCAGCACCTTCAGGGACTGTACCCCAGGGAGAGTCAGCACCTTCAGGGACTCTACACCAGGGAAAGTCAGCATCTTCAGGGACTGTACACCAGAGAGAGTCAGCACCTTCAGGGACTGTACCCCAGGGAGAGTCAGCACCTCAAGGGACTGTATGCCAGGGAGAGTCAGCACATTCAGGAAATGTACCCCAGGGAGAGTCAGCACATTCAAGAACTGTACCCCAGGGAGAGTCAGCACCTTCAGGGACTGTACCCCAGGAAAGTTAGCACCTTCTGGGACTGCACCCCAGGGAGAGACAGCACCTTCAGGGACTCTACCCCAGGGAGAGTCAGCACCTTCAGGGACTGTACCCCGGGGAGAGTCAACAGCTTCTGGAACTGTTCCCCAGGGAGAGTCAGCACCTTCAGGAAAAGTACCCCAGGGAGAGGCAGCACCTTAGCGACTGTACCCCAGGGAGAGTCGGCACCTTCAGGGACTGTACCCCAGAGAGAGTCAGCACCTTCAGGGACTGTACCGCAGGGAGAGTATGCAACTTCAGGGACTGTACCCCAGTGAGTGTCAGCATCTTCAGGAAATGTACCCCAGGGAGAGTCAGCACCTTAAGGGACTGTATCCCAGGGAGAGTCAGCACCTTCAGGAAATGTACCCCAGGGAGAGTCAGCATCTTCAGGAAATGTTCCCCAGGGTGAGTCAGCACCTTCAGGAAAAGTACCCCAGGGAGAGGCAGCACCTTAGCGACTGTACCCCAGGGAGAGTCAGCACCTTCAGGATCTGTAACCCAGGGAGAGTCAGCACCTTCAGGGACTGTACCCCAGGGAGAGTCAGCAACTTCAGGGACTCTACACCAGGGAAAGTCAGCATCTTCAGGGACTGTACCCCAGGGAGAGTCAGCACCTTCAGGGACTGTACCCCAGGGAGAGTCAGCACCTTAAGGGACTGTACGCCAGGGAGAGTCAGCACCTTCAGGAACTGTCCCCCAGGGAGAGTCAGCACCTTCAGGGACTGTACCCCAGGGAGAGTCGACACCTTCAGGAAATGTTCCCCAGGGTGAGTCTGCACCTTCAGGGACTGTACCCCGGGGAGAGTCAGTACCTTCACGAACTGTACCCCAGGAAGAGTCTGCACCTTCAAGGACTGTATCCCAGGGTTAGTCACACCTTCAGGGACTGTACCCCAGGGAGAGTCAGCACCTTCAGGGACTGTACCCCAGAGAGAGTCAACACTTTCAGGAACTGTTCCCCAGGGAGAGTCAGCACCTTCAGGGACTGTACTCCAGGGAGAGTCAGCACCTTCAGAAACTGTACCCCAGGGAGAGTCAACACTTTCAGGAACTGTACCCCAGGGAGAGTCAGCACCTTCAGGAACTGTACCCCAGGGAGATTCAGCACCTTCAGGAAATGTACCCCAGGGAGAGTCAGCACCTTCAGGGACTGTACCCCAGGGAGAGTGAACACCTTCTGGAACTGTTCCCCAGGGTGAGTCAGCACCTTCAGGGATTCTACCCCAGGGAGAGTCAGCACTTTCAGGGACTGTACCCCGGGGAGAGTCAACACCTTCTGAAACTGTTCCCCAGGGTGACTCAGCACCTTCAGGAAAAGTACCCCAGGGAGAGGCAGCACCTTAGCGACTGTACCCCAGGGAGAGTCAGCACCTTCAGGGACTGTACCCCAGAGAGAGTCAGCACCTTCAGGGACTGTACCGCAGGGAGAGTATGCAACTTCAGGGACTGTACCCCAGGGAGTGTCAGCATCTTCAGGAAATGTACCCCAGGGAGAGTCAGCACCTTCAGGGACTGTATCCCAGGGAGAGTCAGCACCTTCAGGAAATGTACCCCAGGGAGAGTCAGCACCTTCAGGGACTGTACCCCAGGGAGAGTGAACACTTTCTGGGACTGTTCCCCAGGGTGAGTCAGCACCTTCAGGAAAAGTACCCCAGGGAGAGGCAGCACCTTAGCGACTGTACCCCAGAGAGAGTCAGCACCTTCAGGATCTGTAACCCAGGGAGAGTCAGCACCTTCAGGGACTGTACCCCAGGGAGAGTCAGCACCTTCAGGGACTCTACACCAGGGAAAGTCAGCATCTTCAGGGACTGTACCCCAGGGAGAGTCAGCACCTTCAGGGACTGTACCCCAGGGAGAGTCAGCACCTTAAGGGACTGTACGCCAGGGAGAGTCAGCACCTTCAGGGACTGTACCCCAGGGAGATTCAGCACCTTCAGGGACTGTACCCCAGGGAGAGTCAACACCTTCAGGAACAGTTCCCCAGCGAGAGTCAACACCTTCAGGAAATGTTCCCCAGGGTGAGTCTGCACCTTCAGGGACTGTACCCCGGGGAGAGTCAGTACCTTCACGAACTGTACCCCAGGAAGAGTCTGCACTTCAAGGACTGTATCCCAGGGTGAGTCACACCTTCAGGGACTGTACCCCAGGGAGAGTCAGCACCTTCAGGGACTGTACCCCAGGGAAAGTCAGCATCTTCAGGGACTGTACACCAGGGAGAGTCAGCACCTTCAGGGACTGTACCCCAGGGAGAGTCAGCACATTCAAGAACTGTACCCCAGGGAGAGTCAGCACCTTCAGAGACTGTACCCCAGGGAGAGTCAGCACCTTTAGGGACTGTACCCCAGGGAGAGTCTGCACCTTCAGGGAGTGTACCCCACGGAGAGTCAGAACCTTCAGGGCCTGTACCCCAGGGAGAGCCTGCACCTTCTGGGACTGTACCCCAGGGAGAGTCAGCACCTTCAGGATCTGTAACCCAGGGAGAGTCAGCACCTTCAGGGACTGTACCCCAGGGAGAGTCAGCACCTTCAGGGACTCTACCCCAGGGAAAGTCAGCATCTTCAGGGACTGTACCCCAGGGAGAGTCAGCACCTTCAGGGACTGTACCCCAGGGAGAGTCAGCACCTTAAGTGACTGTACGCCAGGGAGAGTCAGCACCTTCAGGAACTGTCCCCCAGGGAGAGTCAGCACCTTCAGGGACTGTACCCCAGGGAGAGTCAACACTTTCAGGAACTGTTCCCCAGGGAGAGTCAGCACCTTCAGGGACTGCACTCCAGGGAGAGTCAGCACCTTCAGAAACTGTACCCCAGGGAGAGTCAACACTTTCAGGAACTGTACCCCAGGGAGAGTCAGCACCTTCAGGAACTGTACCCCAGGGAGATTCAGCATCTTCAGGAACTGTACCACAGGGAGATTCAGCACCTTCAGGAAATGTACCCCAGGGAGAGTCGGCACCTTAAGGGACTGTACCCCAGGGAGAGTCAGCACCTTCAGGGACTGTACCCCTGGGAGAATCAGCAAATTCAGGAATTGTACCCCAGGGAGAGTCAGCACCTTCAGGGACTGTACCCCAGAGAGAGTCAGCACCTTCAGAAACTGGACCTCAGGGAGTGTCAGCACCTTCAGGAACTGTACCCCATGGAGAGTCAGCACCTTCAGGGACTGTACCCCAGGGAGAGTCAGCACCTTCAGGGACTGTACCCCAGAGAGAGTCAACACCTTCAGGGACTGTACCCCTGGGAGAGTCAGCAGTCTCAGTGGCTGTACCCCAGGGAGAGTCAACACCTTCATGGACTGTACCCCAGGGAGAGTCAACACTTTCAGGAACTGTTCCACAGGGAGAGTCAGCACCTTCAGGGACTGTACTCCAGGGAGAGTCAGCACCTTCAGAAACTGTACCCCAGGGAGAGTCAACACTTTCAGGAACTGTACCCCAGGGAGAGTCAGCACCTTCAGGAACTGTACCCCAGGGAGATTCAGCATCTTCAGGAACTGTACCACAGGGAGATTCAGCAGTCTCAGTGGCTGTACCCCAGCGAGAGTCTGCACCTTCAGGAAATGTACCCCAGGGAAAGTCAGCATCTTCAGGAAATGTACCCCAGGGAGAGGCAGCACCTTAGCGACTGTACCCCAGGGAGAGTCAGCACCTTCAGGGACTGTACCCCAGAGAGAGTCAACACCTTCAGGGACTGTACCCCTGGGAGAGTCTGCAGTCTCAGTGGCTGTACCCCAGCGAGAGTCTGCACCTTCAGGAAATGTACCCCAGGGTGAGTCAGCACCTTCAGGAAATGTACCCCAGGGAGAGTCAGCATCTTCAGGAAATGTACCCCAGGGAGAGTCAACACCTTCAGGGACTGTACCCCAGGGAGAGTCAGCACCTTCAGGGACTGTACCCCAGGGAGAGTCAGCACCTTCAGGGCCTGTACCCCAGGGAGAGTCAGCACATTCAGGAACTGTACCCCAGGGAGAGTCAGCACATTCAGGGATTTTACCCCAGAGAGAGTCAGCACCTTCAGGAACAGTACCCCAGGGAGAGTCAGCACCTTCATGGACTGTACCCCAGGAAGTGTCAGCACATTCAGGAACTGTGCCCCAGGGAGAGTCAGCACCTTCAGGGACTGTACCCCAGGGAGAGTCAGCACATTCAAGAACTGTACCCCAGGGAGAGACAGCACCTTCAGAGACTGTACCCCAGGGAGAGTCAGCACCTTTAGGGACTGAACCCCAGGGAGAGTCTGCACCTTCAGGGAGTGTACCCCACGGAGAGTCAGAACCTTCAGGGCCTGTACCCCAGGGAGAGCCTGCACCTTCAGGGACTGTACCCCAGGGAGAGTCAGCACCTTCAGGATCTGTAACCCAGGGAGAGTCAGCACCTTCAGGGACTGTACCCCAGGGAGAGTCAGCACCTTCAGGGACTGTACCCCAGAGAGAGTCAGCACCTTCAGGGACTGTACCGCAGGGAGAGTATGCAACTTCAGGGACTGTACCCCAGGGTGTGTCAGCATCTTCAGGAAATGTACCCCAGGGAGAGTCAGCACCTTCAGGAACTGTCCCCCAGGGAGAGTCAGCACCTTCAGGGACTGTACCCCAGGGAGAGTCAACACTTTCAGGAACTGTTCCCCAGGGAGAGTCAGCAACTTCAGGGACTGTACTCCAGGGAGAGTCA
The DNA here is from genome assembly GCF_044704955.1 of Pristiophorus japonicus. Taxonomy (NCBI): domain Eukaryota; kingdom Metazoa; phylum Chordata; class Chondrichthyes; family Pristiophoridae; genus Pristiophorus; species Pristiophorus japonicus. Next base: position 2,216,370 of record NC_091992.1, on the reverse strand, counting down.
GCACCTTCAGAAACTGTACCCCTGGGAGAGTCAACACTTTCAGGAACTGTACCCCAGGGAGAGTCAGCACCTTCAGGAGCTGTACCCCAGGGAGAGTCAACACTTTCAGGAACTGTACCCCAGGGAGATTCAGCATCTTCAGGAACTGTACCACAGGGAGATTCAGCATCTTCAGGAAATGTACCCCAGGGAGAGTCGGCACCTTAAGGGACTGTACCCCAGGGAGAGTCAGCACCTTCAGGGACTGTACCCCTGGGAGAATCAGCACCTTCAGAAACTGGACCTCAGGGAGTGTCAGCACCTTCAGGAACTGTACCCCATGGAGAGTCAGCACCTTCAGGGACTGTACCCCAGGGAGAGTCCGCACATTCAGGGACTCTACCCCAGGGAGAATCAGCACCTTCAGGGACTGTGCCCCAGGGAGAGTCAGCACCTTCAGGGACTGTACCCCAGGGAGAGTCAGCACCTTCAGGGACTGTACCCCAGGGAGAGTCAGCATCTTCATGAAATGTACCCAGTGAGAGTCATCACCTTAAGGGACTGTACCCCAGGGAGAGTCAGCACCTTCAGGGACTGTACCCCAGGGAGAGACAGCACCTTCAGGAACTGTACCCCAGGGAGAGTCAGCACCTTCAGGAACTGTAGCCCAGGGAGAGTCAGCACATTTAGGGAATGTACCCCAGGGAGAGTCAGCACCTTCAGGGACTGTACCCCAGGGAGAGTCAGCACCTTCAAGAACTGTACCCCAGGGAGAGTCAGCACATTCAGGAAATGTACCCCAGGGAGAGTCAGCACATTCAAGAACTGTACCCCAGGGAGAGTCAGCACCTTCAGGGACTGTACCCCGGGGAGAGTCAACACCTTCTGGATCTGTAACCCAGGGAGAGTCAGCACCTTCAGGGACTGTACCCCAGGGAGAGTCAGCAACTTCAGGGACTCTACACCAGGGAAAGTCAGCATCTTCAGGGACTGTACCCCAGGGAGAGTCAGCACCTTCAGGGACTGTACCTCAGGGAGAGTCAGCACCTTAAGGGACTGTACGCCAGGGAAAGTCAGCACCTTCAGGAACTGTCCCCCAGGGAGAGTCAGCACCTTCAGGGACTGTACCCCAGGGAGAGTCAACACCTTCAGGAACAGTTCCCCAGCGAGAGTCAACACCTTCAGGAAATGTTCCCCAGGGTGAGTCTGCACCTTCAGGAAAAGTACCCCAGGGAGAGGCAGCACCTTCACGAACTGTACCCCAGGAAGTGTCTGCACCTTCAAGGACTGTATCCCAGGGTTAGTCACACCTTCAGGGACTGTACCCCAGGGAGAGTCAGCACCTTCAGGGACTGTACCCCAGGGAGAGTCAGCACCTTCAGGGACTCTACACCAGGGAAAGTCAGCATCTTCAGGGACTGTACACCAGAGAGAGTCAGCACGTTCAGGGAATGTACCCCAGGGAGAGTCAGCACCTTAAGGGACTGTATGCCAGGGAGAGTCAGCACCTTCAGGAACTGTACCCCAGGGAGAGTGAGCACCTTCAGGGACTGTACCCCAGGGAGAGTCAGCACCTTCAGGGACTGTTCCCCAGGGAGAGTCAGCACCTTCAGGGTCTGGACCCCAGGGAGAGTCAGCACCTTCAGGATCTGTAACCCAGGGAGAGTCAGCACCTTCAGGGACTGTACCCCAGGGAGAGTCAGCACCTTCAGGGACTGTACCCCAGGGAGAGTCAGCACCTTAAGGGACTGTACGCCAGGGAGAGTCAGCACCTTCAGGAACTGTCCCCCAGGGAGAGTCAGCACCTTCAGGGACTGTACCCCAGGGAGAGTCAACACCTTCAGGAACAGTTCCCCAGCGAGAGTCTACACCTTCAGGAAATGTTCCCCAGGGTGAGTCTGCACCTTCAGGGACTGTACCCCGGGGAGAGTCAGTACCTTCACGAACTGTACCCCAGGAAGAGTCTGCACCTTCAAGGACTGTATCCCAGGGTTAGTCACACCTTCAGGGACTGTACCCCAGGGAGAGTCAGCACCTTCAGGGACTGTACCCCAGGGAGAGTCAGCACCTTCAGGGACTCTACACCAGGGAAAGTCAGCATCTTCAGGGACTGTACACCAGAGAGAGTCAGCACCTTCAGGGACTGTACCCCAGGGAGAGTCAGCACCTCAAGGGACTGTATGCCAGGGAGAGTCAGCACCTACAGGAACTGTCCCCCAGGGAGAGTCAGCACCTTCAGGGACTGTACCCCAGAGAGAGTCAACACTTTCAGGAACTGTTCCCCAGGGAGAGTCAGCACCTTCAGGGACTCTACACCAGGGAAAGTCAGCATCTTCAGGGACTGTACACCAGAGAGAGTCAGCACCTTCAGGGACTGTACCCCAGGGAGAGTCAGCACCTAAAGGGACAGTATGCCAGGGAGAGTCAGCACATTCAGGAAATGTACCCCAGGGAGAGTCAGCACATTCAAGAACTGTACCCCAGGGAGAGTCAGCACCTTCAGGGACTGTACCCCAGGAAAGTTAGCACCTTCTGGGACTGCACCCCAGGGAGAGACAGCACCTTCAGGGACTCTACCCCAGGGAGAGTCAGCACCTTCAGGGACTGTACCCCGGGGAGAGTCAACAGCTTCTGGAACTGTTCCCCAGGGAGAGTCAGCACCTTCAGGAAAAGTACCCCAGGGAGAGGCAGCACCTTAGCGACTGTACCCCAGGGAGAGTCGGCACCTTCAGGGACTGTACCCCAGAGAGAGTCAGCACCTTCAGGGACTGTACCGCAGGGAGAGTATGCAACTTCAGGGACTGTACCCCAGTGAGTGTCAGCATCTTCAGGAAATGTACCCCAGGGAGAGTCAGCACCTTAAGGGACTGTATCCCAGGGAGAGTCAGCACCTTCAGGAAATGTACCCCAGGGAGAGTCAGCATCTTCAGGAAATGTTCCCCAGGGTGAGTCAGCACCTTCAGGAAAAGTACCCCAGGGAGAGGCAGCACCTTAGCGACTGTACCCCAGGGAGAGTCAGCACCTTCAGGATCTGTAACCCAGGGAGAGTCAGCACCTTCAGGGACTGTACCCCAGGGAGAGTCAGCAACTTCAGGGACTCTACACCAGGGAAAGTCAGCATCTTCAGGGACTGTACCCCAGGGAGAGTCAGCACCTTCAGGGACTGTACCCCAGGGAGAGTCAGCACCTTAAGGGACTGTACGCCAGGGAGAGTCAGCACCTTCAGGAACTGTCCCCCAGGGAGAGTCAGCACCTTCAGGGACTGTACCCCAGGGAGAGTCGACACCTTCAGGAAATGTTCCCCAGGGTGAGTCTGCACCTTCAGGGACTGTACCCCGGGGAGAGTCAGTACCTTCACGAACTGTACCCCAGGAAGAGTCTGCACCTTCAAGGACTGTATCCCAGGGTTAGTCACACCTTCAGGGACTGTACCCCAGGGAGAGTCAGCACCTTCAGGGACTGTACCCCAGAGAGAGTCAACACTTTCAGGAACTGTTCCCCAGGGAGAGTCAGCACCTTCAGGGACTGTACTCCAGGGAGAGTCAGCACCTTCAGAAACTGTACCCCAGGGAGAGTCAACACTTTCAGGAACTGTACCCCAGGGAGAGTCAGCACCTTCAGGAACTGTACCCCAGGGAGATTCAGCACCTTCAGGAAATGTACCCCAGGGAGAGTCAGCACCTTCAGGGACTGTACCCCAGGGAGAGTGAACACCTTCTGGAACTGTTCCCCAGGGTGAGTCAGCACCTTCAGGGATTCTACCCCAGGGAGAGTCAGCACTTTCAGGGACTGTACCCCGGGGAGAGTCAACACCTTCTGAAACTGTTCCCCAGGGTGACTCAGCACCTTCAGGAAAAGTACCCCAGGGAGAGGCAGCACCTTAGCGACTGTACCCCAGGGAGAGTCAGCACCTTCAGGGACTGTACCCCAGAGAGAGTCAGCACCTTCAGGGACTGTACCGCAGGGAGAGTATGCAACTTCAGGGACTGTACCCCAGGGAGTGTCAGCATCTTCAGGAAATGTACCCCAGGGAGAGTCAGCACCTTCAGGGACTGTATCCCAGGGAGAGTCAGCACCTTCAGGAAATGTACCCCAGGGAGAGTCAGCACCTTCAGGGACTGTACCCCAGGGAGAGTGAACACTTTCTGGGACTGTTCCCCAGGGTGAGTCAGCACCTTCAGGAAAAGTACCCCAGGGAGAGGCAGCACCTTAGCGACTGTACCCCAGAGAGAGTCAGCACCTTCAGGATCTGTAACCCAGGGAGAGTCAGCACCTTCAGGGACTGTACCCCAGGGAGAGTCAGCACCTTCAGGGACTCTACACCAGGGAAAGTCAGCATCTTCAGGGACTGTACCCCAGGGAGAGTCAGCACCTTCAGGGACTGTACCCCAGGGAGAGTCAGCACCTTAAGGGACTGTACGCCAGGGAGAGTCAGCACCTTCAGGGACTGTACCCCAGGGAGATTCAGCACCTTCAGGGACTGTACCCCAGGGAGAGTCAACACCTTCAGGAACAGTTCCCCAGCGAGAGTCAACACCTTCAGGAAATGTTCCCCAGGGTGAGTCTGCACCTTCAGGGACTGTACCCCGGGGAGAGTCAGTACCTTCACGAACTGTACCCCAGGAAGAGTCTGCACTTCAAGGACTGTATCCCAGGGTGAGTCACACCTTCAGGGACTGTACCCCAGGGAGAGTCAGCACCTTCAGGGACTGTACCCCAGGGAAAGTCAGCATCTTCAGGGATTGTACACCAGGGAGAGTCAGCACCTTCAGGGACTGTACCCCAGGGAGAGTCAGCACATTCAAGAACTGTACCCCAGGGAGAGTCAGCACCTTCAGAGACTGTACCCCAGGGAGAGTCAGCACCTTTAGGGACTGTACCCCAGGGAGAGTCTGCACCTTCAGGGAGTGTACCCCACGGAGAGTCAGAACCTTCAGGGCCTGTACCCCAGGGAGAGCCTGCACCTTCTGGGACTGTACCCCAGGGAGAGTCAGCACCTTCAGGATCTGTAACCCAGGGAGAGTCAGCACCTTCAGGGACTGTACCCCAGGGAGAGTCAGCACCTTCAGGGACTCTACCCCAGGGAAAGTCAGCATCTTCAGGGACTGTACCCCAGGGAGAGTCAGCACCTTCAGGGACTGTACCCCAGGGAGAGTCAGCACCTTAAGTGACTGTACGCCAGGGAGAGTCAGCACCTTCAGGAACTGTCCCCCAGGGAGAGTCAGCACCTTCAGGGACTGTACCCCAGGGAGAGTCAACACTTTCAGGAACTGTTCCCCAGGGAGAGTCAGCACCTTCAGGGACTGCACTCCAGGGAGAGTCAGCACCTTCAGAAACTGTACCCCAGGGAGAGTCAACACTTTCAGGAACTGTACCCCAGGGAGAGTCAGCACCTTCAGGAACTGTACCCCAGGGAGATTCAGCATCTTCAGGAACTGTACCACAGGGAGATTCAGCACCTTCAGGAAATGTACCCCAGGGAGAGTCGGCACCTTAAGGGACTGTACCCCAGGGAGAGTCAGCACCTTCAGGGACTGTACCCCTGGGAGAATCAGCAAATTCAGGAATTGTACCCCAGGGAGAGTCAGCACCTTCAGGGACTGTACCCCAGAGAGAGTCAGCACCTTCAGAAACTGGACCTCAGGGAGTGTCAGCACCTTCAGGAACTGTACCCCATGGAGAGTCAGCACCTTCAGGGACTGTACCCCAGGGAGAGTCAGCACCTTCAGGGACTGTACCCCAGAGAGAGTCAACACCTTCAGGGACTGTACCCCTGGGAGAGTCAGCAGTCTCAGTGGCTGTACCCCAGGGAGAGTCAACACCTTCATGGACTGTACCCCAGGGAGAGTCAACACTTTCAGGAACTGTTCCACAGGGAGAGTCAGCACCTTCAGGGACTGTACTCCAGGGAGAGTCAGCACCTTCAGAAACTGTACCCCAGGGAGAGTCAACACTTTCAGGAACTGTACCCCAGGGAGAGTCAGCACCTTCAGGAACTGTACCCCAGGGAGATTCAGCATCTTCAGGAACTGTACCACAGGGAGATTCAGCAGTCTCAGTGGCTGTACCCCAGCGAGAGTCTGCACCTTCAGGAAATGTACCCCAGGGAAAGTCAGCATCTTCAGGAAATGTACCCCAGGGAGAGGCAGCACCTTAGCGACTGTACCCCAGGGAGAGTCAGCACCTTCAGGGACTGTACCCCAGAGAGAGTCAACACCTTCAGGGACTGTACCCCTGGGAGAGTCTGCAGTCTCAGTGGCTGTACCCCAGCGAGAGTCTGCACCTTCAGGAAATGTACCCCAGGGTGAGTCAGCACCTTCAGGAAATGTACCCCAGGGAGAGTCAGCATCTTCAGGAAATGTACCCCAGGGAGAGTCAGCATCTTCAGGAAATGTACCCCAGGGAGAGTCAACACCTTCAGGGACTGTACCCCAGGGAGAGTCAGCACCTTCAGGGACTGTACCCCAGGGAGAGTCAGCACCTTCAGGGCCTGTACCCCAGGGAGAGTCAGCACATTCAGGAACTGTACCCCAGGGAGAGTCAGCACATTCAGGGATTTTACCCCAGAGAGAGTCAGCACCTTCAGGAACAGTACCCCAGGGAGAGTCAGCACCTTCATGGACTGTACCCCAGGAAGTGTCAGCACATTCAGGAACTGTGCCCCAGGGAGAGTCAGCACCTTCAGGGACTGTACCCCAGGGAGAGTCAGCACATTCAAGAACTGTACCCCAGGGAGAGACAGCACCTTCAGAGACTGTACCCCAGGGAGAGTCAGCACCTTTAGGGACTGAACCCCAGGGAGAGTCTGCACCTTCAGGGAGTGTACCCCACGGAGAGTCAGAACCTTCAGGGCCTGTACCCCAGGGAGAGCCTGCACCTTCAGGGACTGTACCCCAGGGAGAGTCAGCACCTTCAGGATCTGTAACCCAGGGAGAGTCAGCACCTTCAGGGACTGTACCCCAGGGAGAGTCAGCACCTTCAGGGACTGTACCCCAGAGAGAGTCAGCACCTTCAGGGACTGTACCGCAGGGAGAGTATGCAACTTCAGGGACTGTACCCCAGGGTGTGTCAGCATCTTCAGGAAATGTACCCCAGGGAGAGTCAGCACCTTCAGGAACTGTCCCCCAGGGAGAGTCAGCACCTTCAGGGACTGTACCCCAGGGAGAGTCAACACTTTCAGGAACTGTTCCCCAGGGAGAGTCAGCAACTTCAGGGACTGTACTCCAGGGAGAGTCAGCACCTTCAGAAACTGTACCCCTGGGAGAGTCAACACTTTCAGGAACTGTACCCCAGGGAGAGTCAGCACCTTCAGGAGCTGTACCCCAGGGAGAGTCAACACTTTCAGGAACTGTACCCCAGGGAGATTCAGCATCTTCAGGAACTGTACCACAGGGAGATTCAGCATCTTCAGGAAATGTACCCCAGGGAGAGTCGGCACCTTAAGGGACTGTACCCCAGGGAGAGTCAGCACCTTCAGGGACTGTACCCCTGGGAGAATCAGCACCTTCAGAAACTGGACCTCAGGGAGTGTCAGCACCTTCAGGAACTGTACCCCATGGAGAGTCAGCACCTTCAGGGACTGTACCCCAGGGAGAGTCCGCACATTCAGGGACTCTACCCCAGGGAGAATCAGCACCTTCAGGGACTGTGCCCCAGGGAGAGTCAGCACCTTCAGGGACTGTACCCCAGGGAGAGTCAGCACCTTCAGGGACTGTACCCCAGGGAGAGTCAACACCTTCAGGAACAGTTCCCCAGCGAGAGTCTACACCTTCAGGAAATGTTCCCCAGGGTGAGTCTGCACCTTCAGGGACTGTACCCCGGGGAGAGTCAGTACCTTCACGAACTGTACCCCAGGAAGAGTCTGCACCTTCAAGGACTGTATCCCAGGGTTAGTCACACCTTCAGGGACTGTACCCCAGGGAGAGTCAGCACCTTCAGGGACTGTACCCCAGGGAGAGTCAGCACCTTCAGGGACTCTACACCAGGGAAAGTCAGCATCTTCAGGGACTGTACACCAGAGAGAGTCAGCACCTTCAGGGACTGTACCCCAGGGAGAGTCAGCACCTCAAGGGACTGTATGCCAGGGAGAGTCAGCACCTACAGGAACTGTCCCCCAGGGAGAGTCAGCACCTTCAGGGACTGTACCCCAGAGAGAGTCAACACTTTCAGGAACTGTTCCCCAGGGAGAGTCAGCACCTTCAGGGACTCTACACCAGGGAAAGTCAGCATCTTCAGGGACTGTACACCAGAGAGAGTCAGCACCTTCAGGGACTGTACCCCAGGGAGAGTCAGCACCTAAAGGGACAGTATGCCAGGGAGAGTCAGCACATTCAGGAAATGTACCCCAGGGAGAGTCAGCACATTCAAGAACTGTACCCCAGGGAGAGTCAGCACCTTCAGGGACTGTACCCCAGGAAAGTTAGCACCTTCTGGGACTGCACCCCAGGGAGAGACAGCACCTTCAGGGACTCTACCCCAGGGAGAGTCAGCACCTTCAGGGACTGTACCCCGGGGAGAGTCAACAGCTTCTGGAACTGTTCCCCAGGGAGAGTCAGCACCTTCAGGAAAAGTACCCCAGGGAGAGGCAGCACCTTAGCGACTGTACCCCAGGGAGAGTCGGCACCTTCAGGGACTGTACCCCAGAGAGAGTCAGCACCTTCAGGGACTGTACCGCAGGGAGAGTATGCAACTTCAGGGACTGTACCCCAGTGAGTGTCAGCATCTTCAGGAAATGTACCCCAGGGAGAGTCAGCACCTTAAGGGACTGTATCCCAGGGAGAGTCAGCACCTTCAGGAAATGTACCCCAGGGAGAGTCAGCATCTTCAGGAAATGTTCCCCAGGGTGAGTCAGCACCTTCAGGAAAAGTACCCCAGGGAGAGGCAGCACCTTAGCGACTGTACCCCAGGGAGAGTCAGCACCTTCAGGATCTGTAACCCAGGGAGAGTCAGCACCTTCAGGGACTGTACCCCAGGGAGAGTCAGCAACTTCAGGGACTCTACACCAGGGAAAGTCAGCATCTTCAGGGACTGTACCCCAGGGAGAGTCAGCACCTTCAGGGACTGTACCCCAGGGAGAGTCAGCACCTTAAGGGACTGTACGCCAGGGAGAGTCAGCACCTTCAGGAACTGTCCCCCAGGGAGAGTCAGCACCTTCAGGGACTGTACCCCAGGGAGAGTCGACACCTTCAGGAAATGTTCCCCAGGGTGAGTCTGCACCTTCAGGGACTGTACCCCGGGGAGAGTCAGTACCTTCACGAACTGTACCCCAGGAAGAGTCTGCACCTTCAAGGACTGTATCCCAGGGTTAGTCACACCTTCAGGGACTGTACCCCAGGGAGAGTCAGCACCTTCAGGGACTGTACCCCAGAGAGAGTCAACACTTTCAGGAACTGTTCCCCAGGGAGAGTCAGCACCTTCAGGGACTGTACTCCAGGGAGAGTCAGCACCTTCAGAAACTGTACCCCAGGGAGAGTCAACACTTTCAGGAACTGTACCCCAGGGAGAGTCAGCACCTTCAGGAACTGTACCCCAGGGAGATTCAGCACCTTCAGGAAATGTACCCCAGGGAGAGTCAGCACCTTCAGGGACTGTACCCCAGGGAGAGTGAACACCTTCTGGAACTGTTCCCCAGGGTGAGTCAGCACCTTCAGGGATTCTACCCCAGGGAGAGTCAGCACTTTCAGGGACTGTACCCCGGGGAGAGTCAACACCTTCTGAAACTGTTCCCCAGGGTGACTCAGCACCTTCAGGAAAAGTACCCCAGGGAGAGGCAGCACCTTAGCGACTGTACCCCAGGGAGAGTCAGCACCTTCAGGGACTGTACCCCAGAGAGAGTCAGCACCTTCAGGGACTGTACCGCAGGGAGAGTATGCAACTTCAGGGACTGTACCCCAGGGAGTGTCAGCATCTTCAGGAAATGTACCCCAGGGAGAGTCAGCACCTTCAGGGACTGTATCCCAGGGAGAGTCAGCACCTTCAGGAAATGTACCCCAGGGAGAGTCAGCACCTTCAGGGACTGTACCCCAGGGAGAGTGAACACTTTCTGGGACTGTTCCCCAGGGTGAGTCAGCACCTTCAGGAAAAGTACCCCAGGGAGAGGCAGCACCTTAGCGACTGTACCCCAGAGAGAGTCAGCACCTTCAGGATCTGTAACCCAGGGAGAGTCAGCACCTTCAGGGACTGTACCCCAGGGAGAGTCAGCACCTTCAGGGACTCTACACCAGGGAAAGTCAGCATCTTCAGGGACTGTACCCCAGGGAGAGTCAGCACCTTCAGGGACTGTACCCCAGGGAGAGTCAGCACCTTAAGGGACTGTACGCCAGGGAGAGTCAGCACCTTCAGGGACTGTACCCCAGGGAGATTCAGCACCTTCAGGGACTGTACCCCAGGGAGAGTCAACACCTTCAGGAACAGTTCCCCAGCGAGAGTCAACACCTTCAGGAAATGTTCCCCAGGGTGAGTCTGCACCTTCAGGGACTGTACCCCGGGGAGAGTCAGTACCTTCACGAACTGTACCCCAGGAAGAGTCTGCACTTCAAGGACTGTATCCCAGGGTGAGTCACACCTTCAGGGACTGTACCCCAGGGAGAGTCAGCACCTTCAGGGACTGTACCCCAGGGAAAGTCAGCATCTTCAGGGATTGTACACCAGGGAGAGTCAGCACCTTCAGGGACTGTACCCCAGGGAGAGTCAGCACATTCAAGAACTGTACCCCAGGGAGAGTCAGCACCTTCAGAGACTGTACCCCAGGGAGAGTCAGCACCTTTAGGGACTGTACCCCAGGGAGAGTCTGCACCTTCAGGGAGTGTACCCCACGGAGAGTCAGAACCTTCAGGGCCTGTACCCCAGGGAGAGCCTGCACCTTCTGGGACTGTACCCCAGGGAGAGTCAGCACCTTCAGGATCTGTAACCCAGGGAGAGTCAGCACCTTCAGGGACTGTACCCCAGGGAGAGTCAGCACCTTCAGGGACTCTACCCCAGGGAAAGTCAGCATCTTCAGGGACTGTACCCCAGGGAGAGTCAGCACCTTCAGGGACTGTACCCCAGGGAGAGTCAGCACCTTAAGTGACTGTACGCCAGGGAGAGTCAGCACCTTCAGGAACTGTCCCCCAGGGAGAGTCAGCACCTTCAGGGACTGTACCCCAGGGAGAGTCAACACTTTCAGGAACTGTTCCCCAGGGAGAGTCAGCACCTTCAGGGACTGCACTCCAGGGAGAGTCAGCACCTTCAGAAACTGTACCCCAGGGAGAGTCAACACTTTCAGGAACTGTACCCCAGGGAGAGTCAGCACCTTCAGGAACTGTACCCCAGGGAGATTCAGCATCTTCAGGAACTGTACCACAGGGAGATTCAGCACCTTCAGGAAATGTACCCCAGGGAGAGTCGGCACCTTAAGGGACTGTACCCCAGGGAGAGTCAGCACCTTCAGGGACTGTACCCCTGGGAGAATCAGCAAATTCAGGAATTGTACCCCAGGGAGAGTCAGCACCTTCAGGGACTGTACCCCAGAGAGAGTCAGCACCTTCAGAAACTGGACCTCAGGGAGTGTCAGCACCTTCAGGAACTGTACCCCATGGAGAGTCAGCACCTTCAGGGACTGTACCCCAGGGAGAGTCAGCACCTTCAGGGACTGTACCCCAGAGAGAGTCAACACCTTCAGGGACTGTACCCCTGGGAGAGTCAGCAGTCTCAGTGGCTGTACCCCAGGGAGAGTCAACACCTTCATGGACTGTACCCCAGGGAGAGTCAACACTTTCAGGAACTGTTCCACAGGGAGAGTCAGCACCTTCAGGGACTGTACTCCAGGGAGAGTCAGCACCTTCAGAAACTGTACCCCAGGGAGAGTCAACACTTTCAGGAACTGTACCCCAGGGAGAGTCAGCACCTTCAGGAACTGTACCCCAGGGAGATTCAGCATCTTCAGGAACTGTACCACAGGGAGATTCAGCAGTCTCAGTGGCTGTACCCCAGCGAGAGTCTGCACCTTCAGGAAATGTACCCCAGGGAAAGTCAGCATCTTCAGGAAATGTACCCCAGGGAGAGGCAGCACCTTAGCGACTGTACCCCAGGGAGAGTCAGCACCTTCAGGGACTGTACCCCAGAGAGAGTCAACACCTTCAGGGACTGTACCCCTGGGAGAGTCTGCAGTCTCAGTGGCTGTACCCCAGCGAGAGTCTGCACCTTCAGGAAATGTACCCCAGGGTGAGTCAGCACCTTCAGGAAATGTACCCCAGGGAGAGTCAGCATCTTCAGGAAATGTACCCCAGGGAGAGTCAACACCTTCAGGGACTGTACCCCAGGGAGAGTCAGCACCTTCAGGGACTGTACCCCAGGGAGAGTCAGCACCTTCAGGGCCTGTACCCCAGGGAGAGTCAGCACATTCAGGAACTGTACCCCAGGGAGAGTCAGCACATTCAGGGATTTTACCCCAGAGAGAGTCAGCACCTTCAGGAACAGTACCCCAGGGAGAGTCAGCACCTTCATGGACTGTACCCCAGGAAGTGTCAGCACATTCAGGAACTGTGCCCCAGGGAGAGTCAGCACCTTCAGGGACTGTACCCCAGGGAGAGTCAGCACATTCAAGAACTGTACCCCAGGGAGAGACAGCACCTTCAGAGACTGTACCCCAGGGAGAGTCAGCACCTTTAGGGACTGAACCCCAGGGAGAGTCTGCACCTTCAGGGAGTGTACCCCACGGAGAGTCAGAACCTTCAGGGCCTGTACCCCAGGGAGAGCCTGCACCTTCAGGGACTGTACCCCAGGGAGAGTCAGCACCTTCAGGATCTGTAACCCAGGGAGAGTCAGCACCTTCAGGGACTGTACCCCAGGGAGAGTCAGCACCTTCAGGGACTGTACCCCAGAGAGAGTCAGCACCTTCAGGGACTGTACCGCAGGGAGAGTATGCAACTTCAGGGACTGTACCCCAGGGTGTGTCAGCATCTTCAGGAAATGTACCCCAGGGAGAGTCAGCACCTTCAGGAACTGTCCCCCAGGGAGAGTCAGCACCTTCAGGGACTGTACCCCAGGGAGAGTCAACACTTTCAGGAACTGTTCCCCAGGGAGAGTCAGCAACTTCAGGGACTGTACTCCAGGGAGAGTCAGCACCTTCAGAAACTGTACCCCTGGGAGAGTCAACACTTTCAGGAACTGTACCCCAGGGAGAGTCAGCACCTTCAGGAGCTGTACCCCAGGGAGAGTCAACACTTTCAGGAACTGTACCCCAGGGAGATTCAGCATCTTCAGGAACTGTACCACAGGGAGATTCAGCATCTTCAGGAAATGTACCCCAGGGAGAGTCGGCACCTTAAGGGACTGTACCCCAGGGAGAGTCAGCACCTTCAGGGACTGTACCCCTGGGAGAATCAGCACCTTCAGAAACTGGACCTCAGGGAGTGTCAGCACCTTCAGGAACTGTACCCCATGGAGAGTCAGCACCTTCAGGGACTGTACCCCAGGGAGAGTCCGCACATTCAGGGACTCTACCCCAGGGAGAATCAGCACCTTCAGGGACTGTGCCCCAGGGAGAGTCAGCACCTTCAGGGACTGTACCCCAGGGAGAGTCAGCACCTTCAGGGACTGTACCCCAGGGAGAGTCAGCATCTTCATGAAATGTACCCAGTGAGAGTCATCACCTTAAGGGACTGTACCCCAGGGAGAGTCAGCACCTTCAGGGACTGTACCCCAGGGAGAGACAGCACCTTCAGGAACTGTACCCCAGGGAGAGTCAGCACCTTCAGGAACTGTAGCCCAGGGAGAGTCAGCACATTTAGGGAATGTACCCCAGGGAGAGTCAGCACCTTCAGGGACTGTACCCCAGGGAGAGTCAGCACCTTCAAGAACTGTACCCCAGGGAGAGTCAGCACATTCAGGAAATGTACCCCAGGGAGAGTCAGCACATTCAAGAACTGTACCCCAGGGAGAGTCAGCACCTTCAGGGACTGTACCCCGGGGAGAGTCAACACCTTCTGGATCTGTAACCCAGGGAGAGTCAGCACCTTCAGGGACTGTACCCCAGGGAGAGTCAGTACCTTCAGGGACTGTACCCCAGGGAGAGTCAGTACCTTCAGGGACTGTACCCCAGGGAGAGTCAGCACCTTCAGGGACTGTACCCCAGGGAGAGTCAGCACCTTCAGGGACTCTACACCAGGGAGAGTCAGCACCTTCAGGGACTGTTCCCCAGGGAGAGTCAGCACCTTCAGGGTCTGGACCCCAGGGAGAGTCAGCACCTTCAGGAACTGTACCCCAGGGAGAGTCAGCACCTTCAGAAACTGTACCCCAGGGAGAGTCAGCACTTTTAAGGACTGTACCCCAGGGAGAGTCTGCACCTTCAGGGAGTGTATCCCACGGAGAGTCAGAACCTTCATGGCCTGTACCCCAGGGAGAGCCTGCACCTTCAGGGACTGTACCCCGGGGAGAGTCAGTACCTTCACGAACTGTACCCCAGGAAGAGTCTGCACCTTCAAGGACTGTATCCCAGGGTTAGTCACACCTTCAGGGACTGTACCCCAGGGAGAGTCAGCACCTTCAGGGACTGTACCCCAGGGAGAGTCAGCACCTTCAGGGGCTCTGCCCCAGGGAAAGTCAGCATCTTCAGGGACTGTACACCAGAGAGAGTCAGCACCTTCAGGGACTGTACCCCAGGGAGAGTCAGCACCTTAAGGGACTGTATGCCAGGGAGAGTCAGCACCTACAGGAACTGTCCCCCAGGGAGAGTCAGCACCTTCAGGGACTGTACCCCAGAGAGAGTCAACACTTTCAGGAACTGTTCCCCAGGGAGAGTCAGCACCTTCAGGGACTGTACTCCAGGGAGAGTCAGCACCTTCAGAAACTGTACCCCAGGGAGAGTCAACACTTTCAGGAACTGTACCCCAGGGAGAGTCAGCACCTTCAGGAACTGTACCCCAGGGAGATTCAGCACCTTCAGGAAATGTACCCCAGGGAGAGTCAGCACCTTCAGGGACTGTACCCCAGGGAGAGTGAACACCTTCTGGAACTGTTCCCCAGGGTGAGTCAGCACCTTCAGGGATTCTACCCCAGGGAGAGTCAGCACTTTCAGGGACTGTACCCCGGGGAGAGTCAACACCTTCTGAAACTGTTCCCCAGGGTGACTCAGCACCTTCAGGAAAAGTACCCCAGGGAGAGGCAGCACCTTAGCGACTGTACCCCAGGGAGAGTCAGCACCTTCAGGGACTGTACCCCAGAGAGAGTCAGCACCTTCAGGGACTGTACCGCAGGGAGAGTATGCAACTTCAGGGACTGTACCCCAGGGAGTGTCAGCATCTTCAGGAAATGTACCCCAGGGAGAGTCAGCACCTTCAGGGACTGTATCCCAGGGAGAGTCAGCACCTTCAGGAAATGTACCCCAGGGAGAGTCAGCACCTTCAGGGACTGTACCCCAGGGAGAGTGAACACTTTCTGGAACTGTTCCCCAGGGTGAGTCAGCACCTTCAGGAAAAGTACCCCAGGGAGAGGCAGCACCTTAGCGACTGTACCCCAGGGAGAGTCAGCAACTTCAGGGACTCTACACCAGGGAAAGTCAGCATCTTCAGGGACTGTACCCCAGGGAGAGTCAGCACCTTCAGGGACTGTACCCCAGGGAGAGTCAGCACCTTAAGGGACTGTACGCCAGGGAGAGTCAGCACCTTCAGGAACTGTCCCCCAGGGAGAGTCAGCACCTTCAGGGACTGTACCCCAGGGAGAGTCAACACCTTCAGGAACAGTTCCCCAGCGAGAGTCAACACCTTCAGGAAATGTTCCCCAGGGTGAGTCTGCACCTTCAGGGACTGTACCCCGGGGAGAGTCAGTACCTTCACGAACTGTACCCCAGGAAGAGTCTGCACTTCAAGGACTGTATCCCAGGGTGAGTCACACCTTCAGGGACTGTACCCCAGGGAGAGTCAGCACCTTCAGGGACTGTACCCCAGGGAAAGTCAGCATCTTCAGGGACTGTACACCAGGGAGAGTCAGCACCTTCAGGGACTGTACCCCAGGGAGAGTCAGCACATTCAAGAACTGTACCCCAGGGAGAGTCAGCACCTTCAGAGACTGTACCCCAGGGAGAGTCAGCACCTTTAGGGACTGTACCCCAGGGAGAGTCTGCACCTTCAGGGAGTGTACCCCACGGAGAGTCAGAACCTTCAGGGCCTGTACCCCAGGGAGAGCCTGCACCTTCTGGGACTGTACCCCAGGGAGAGTCAGCACCTTCAGGATCTGTAACCCAGGGAGAGTCAGCACCTTCAGGGACTGTACCCCAGGGAGAGTCAGCACCTTCAGGGACTCTACCCCAGGGAAAGTCAGCATCTTCAGGGACTGTACCCCAGGGAGAGTCAGCACCTTCAGGGACTGTACCCCAGGGAGAGTCAGCACCTTAAGTGACTGTACGCCAGGGAGAGTCAGCACCTTCAGGAACTGTCCCCCAGGGAGAGTCAGCACCTTCAGGGACTGTACCCCAGGGAGAGTCAACACTTTCAGGAACTGTTCCCCAGGGAGAGTCAGCACCTTCAGGGACTGCACTCCAGGGAGAGTCAGCACCTTCAGAAACTGTACCCCAGGGAGAGTCAACACTTTCAGGAACTGTACCCCAGGGAGAGTCAGCACCTTCAGGAACTGTACCCCAGGGAGATTCAGCATCTTCAGGAACTGTACCACAGGGAGATTCAGCACCTTCAGGAAATGTACCCCAGGGAGAGTCGGCACCTTAAGGGACTGTACCCCAGGGAGAGTCAGCACCTTCAGGGACTGTACCCCTGGGAGAATCAGCAAATTCAGGAATTGTACCCCAGGGAGAGTCAGCACCTTCAGGGACTGTACCCCAGAGAGAGTCAGCACCTTCAGAAACTGGACCTCAGGGAGTGTCAGCACCTTCAGGAACTGTACCCCATGGAGAGTCAGCACCTTCAGGGACTGTACCCCAGGGAGAGTCAGCACCTTCAGGGACTGTACCCCAGAGAGAGTCAACACCTTCAGGGACTGTACCCCTGGGAGAGTCAGCAGTCTCAGTGGCTGTACCCCAGGGAGAGTCAACACCTTCATGGACTGTACCCCAGGGAGAGTCAACACTTTCAGGAACTGTTCCACAGGGAGAGTCAGCACCTTCAGGGACTGTACTCCAGGGAGAGTCAGCACCTTCAGAAACTGTACCCCAGGGAGAGTCAACACTTTCAGGAACTGTACCCCAGGGAGAGTCAGCACCTTCAGGAACTGTACCCCAGGGAGATTCAGCATCTTCAGGAACTGTACCACAGGGAGATTCAGCAGTCTCAGTGGCTGTACCCCAGCGAGAGTCTGCACCTTCAGGAAATGTACCCCAGGGAAAGTCAGCATCTTCAGGAAATGTACCCCAGGGAGAGGCAGCACCTTAGCGACTGTACCCCAGGGAGAGTCAGCACCTTCAGGGACTGTACCCCAGCGAGAGTCTGCACCTTCAGGGACTGTACCCCAGGGAGAGTCAACACCTTCAGGGACTGTACCCCAGGGAGAGTCAGCATCTTCAGGGACTGTACCACAGGGAGATTCAGCAGTCTCAGTGGCTGTACCCCAGCGAGAGTCTGCACCTTCAGGAAATGTACCCCAGGGAGAGTCAGCACCTTCAGGAACTGTACCCCAGGGAGAGTCAGCACCTTCAGGAACTGTACCCCAGCGAGAGTCTGCACCTTCAGGGACTGTACCCCAGGGAGAGTCAACACCTTCAGGGACTGTACCCCAGGGAGAGTCAGCATCTTCAGGGACTGTACCCCAGGGAGAGTCAGCACCTTCAGGGCCTGTACCCCAGGGAGAGTCAGCACATTCAGGAACTGTACCCCAGGGAGAGTCAGCACCTTCATGGACTGTACCCCAGGAAGTGTCAGCACATTCAGGAACTGTGCCCCAGGGAGAGTCAGCACCTTCAGGGACTGTACCCCAGGGAGAGTCAGCACATTCAAGAACTGTACCCCAGGGAGAGACAGCACCTTCAGAGACTGTACCCCAGGGAGAGTCAGCACCTTTAGGGACTGAACCCCAGGGAGAGTCTGCACCTTCAGGGAGTGTACCCCACGGAGAGTCAGAACCTTCAGGGCCTGTACCCCAGGGAGAGCCTGCACCTTCAGGGACTGTACCCCAGGGAGAGTCAGCACCTTCAGGATCTGTAACCCAGGGAGAGTCAGCACCTTCAGGGACTGTACCCCAGGGAGAGTCAGCACCTTCAGGGACTGTACCCCAGAGAGAGTCAGCACCTTCAGGGACTGTACCGCAGGGAGAGTATGCAACTTCAGGGACTGTACCCCAGGGTGTGTCAGCATCTTCAGGAAATGTACCCCAGGGAGAGTCAGCACCTTCAGGAACTGTCCCCCAGGGAGAGTCTGCACCTTCAAGGACTGTATCCCAGGGTTAGTCACACCTTTAGGGACTGTACCCCAGGGAGGGTCAGCACCTTCAGGGACTGTACCCCAGGGAGAGTCAGCACCTTCAGGGGCTCTGCACCAGGGAAAGTCAGCATCTTCAGGGACTGTACACCAGAGAGAGTCAGCACCTTCAGGGACTGTACCCCAGGGAGAGTCAGCACCTTAAGGGACTGTATGCCAGGGAGAGTCAGCACCTACAGGAACTGTCCCCCAGGGAGAGTCAGCACCTTCAGGGACTGTACCCCAGAGAGAGTCAACACTTTCAGGAACTGTTCCCCAGGGAGAGTCAGCACCTTCAGGGACTGTACTCCAGGGAGAGTCAGCACCTTCAGAAACTGTACCCCAGGGAGAGTCAACACTTTCAGGAACTGTACCCCAGGGAGAGTCAGCACCTTCAGGAACTGTACCCCAGGGAGATTCAGCACCTTCAGGAAATGTACCCCAGGGAGAGTCAGCACCTTCAGGGACTGTACCCCAGGGAGAGTGAACACCTTCTGGAACTGTTCCCCAGGGTGAGTCAGCACCTTCAGGGATTCTACCCCAGGGAGAGTCAGCACTTTCAGGGACTGTACCCCGGGGAGAGTCAACACCTTCTGAAACTGTTCCCCAGGGTGACTCAGCACCTTCAGGAAAAGTACCCCAGGGAGAGGCAGCACCTTAGCGACTGTACCCCAGGGAGAGTCAGCACCTTCAGGGACTGTACCGCAGGGAGAGTATGCAACTTCAGGGACTGTACCCCAGGGAGTGTCAGCATCTTCAGGAAATGTACCCCAGGGAGAGTCAGCACCTTCAGGGACTGTATCCCAGGGAGAGTCAGCACCTTCAGGAAATGTACCCCAGGGAGAGTCAGCACCTTCAGGGACTGTACCGCAGGGAGAGTGAACACTTTCTGGGACTGTTCCCCAGGGTGAGTCAGCACCTTCAGGAAAAGTACCCCAGGGAGAGGCAGCACCTTAGCGACTGTACCCCAGGGAGAGTCAGCACCTTCAGGATCTGTAACCCAGGGAGAGTCAGCACCTTCAGGGACTGTACCCCAGGGAGAGTCAGCACCTTCAGGGACTCTACACCAGGGAAAGTCAGCATCTTCAGGGACTGTACCCCAGGGAGAGTCAGCACCTTCAGGGACTGTACCCCAGGGAGAGTCAGCACCTTAAGGGACTGTACGCCAGGGAGAGTCAGCACCTTCAGGAACTGTCCCCCAGGGAGAGTCAGCACCTTCAGGGACTGTACCCCAGGGAGAGTCAACACCTTCAGGAAATGTTCCCCAGGGTGAGTCTGCACCTTCAGGGACTGTACCCCGGGGAGAGTCAGTACCTTCACGAACTGTACCCCAGGAAGAGTCTGCACTTCAAGGACTGTATCCCAGGGTGAGTCACACCTTCAGGGACTGTACCCCAGGGAGAGTCAGCACCTTCAGGGACTGTACCCCAGGGAAAGTCAGCATCTTCAGGGACTGTACACCAGGGAGAGTCAGCACCTTCAGGGACTGTACCCCAGGGAGAGTCAGCACATTCAAGAACTGTACCCCAGGGAGAGTCAGCACCTTCAGAGACTGTACCCCAGGGAGAGTCAGCACCTTTAGGGACTGTACCCCAGGGAGAGTCTGCACCTTCAGGGAGTGTACCCCACGGAGAGTCAGAACCTTCAGGGCCTGTACCCCAGGGAGAGCCTGCACCTTCTGGGACTGTACCCCAGGGAGAGTCAGCACCTTCAGGATCTGTAACCCAGGGAGAGTCAGCACCTTCAGGGACTGTACCCCAGGGAGAGTCAGCACCTTCAGGGACTCTACCCCAGGGAAAGTCAGCATCTTCAGGGACTGAACCCCAGGGAGAGTCAGCACCTTCAGGGACTGTACCCCAGGGAGAGTCAGCACCTTAAGTGACTGTACGCCAGGGAGAGTCAGCACCTTCAGGAACTGTCCCCCAGGGAGAGTCAGCACCTTCAGGGACTGTACCCCAGGGAGAGTCAACACTTTCAGGAACTGTTCCCCAGGGAGAGTCAGCACCTTCAGGGACTGCACTCCAGGGAGAGTCAGCACCTTCAGAAACTGTACCCCAGGGAGAGTCAACACTTTCAGGAACTGTACCCCAGGGAGAGTCAGCACCTTCAGGAACTGTACCCCAGGGAGATTCAGCATCTTCAGGAACTGTACCACAGGGAGATTCAGCACCTTCAGGAAATGTACCCCAGGGAGAGTCGGCACCTTAAGGGACTGTACCCCAGGGAGAGTCAGCACCTTCAGGGACTGTACCCCTGGGAGAATCAGCAAATTCAGGAATTGTACCCCAGGGAGAGTCAGCACCTTCAGGGACTGTACCCCAGAGAGAGTCAGCACCTTCAGAAACTGGACCTCAGGGAGTGTCAGCACCTTCAGGAACTGTACCCCATGGAGAGTCAGCACCTTCAGGGACTGTACCCCAGGGAGAGTCAGCACCTTCAGGGACTGTACCCCAGAGAGAGTCAACACCTTCAGGGACTGTACCCCTGGGAGAGTCAGCAGTCTCAGTGGCTGTACCCCAGGGAGAGTCAACACCTTCATGGACTGTACCCCAGGGAGAGTCAACACTTTCAGGAACTGTTCCACAGGGAGAGTCAGCACCTTCAGGGACTGTACTCCAGGGAGAGTCAGCACCTTCAGAAACTGTACCCCAGGGAGAGTCAACACTTTCAGGAACTGTACCCCAGGGAGAGTCAGCACCTTCAGGAACTGTACCCCAGGGAGATTCAGCATCTTCAGGAACTGTACCACAGGGAGATTCAGCAGTCTCAGTGGCTGTACCCCAGCGAGAGTCTGCACCTTCAGGAAATGTACCCCAGGGAAAGTCAGCATCTTCAGGAAATGTACCCCAGGGAGAGGCAGCACCTTAGCGACTGTACCCCAGGGAGAGTCAGCACCTTCAGGGACTGTACCCCAGAGAGAGTCAACACCTTCAGGGACTGTACCCCTGGGAGAGTCTGCAGTCTCAGTGGCTGTACCCCAGCGAGAGTCTGCACCTTCAGGAAATGTACCCCAGGGTGAGTCAGCACCTTCAGGAAATGTACCCCAGGGTGAGTCAGCACCTTCAGGAACTGTACCCCAGGGAGAGTCAACACCTTCAGGGACTGTACCCCAGGGAGAGTCAGCACCTTCAGGGACTGTACCCCAGGGAGAGTCAGCACCTTCAGGGCCTGTACCCCAGGGAGAGTCAGCACATTCAGGAACTGTACCCCAGGGAGAGTCAGCACATTCAGGGATTTTACCCCAGAGAGAGTCAGCACCTTCAGGAACAGTACCCCAGGGAGAGTCAGCACCTTCATGGACTGTACCCCAGGAAGTGTCAGCACATTCAGGAACTGTGCCCCAGGGAGAGTCAGCACCTTCAGGGACTGTACCCCAGGGAGAGTCAGCACATTCAAGAACTGTACCCCAGGGAGAGACAGCACCTTCAGAGACTGTACCCCAGGGAGAGTCAGCACCTTTAGGGACTGAACCCCAGGGAGAGTCTGCACCTTCAGGGAGTGTACCCCACGGAGAGTCAGAACCTTCAGGGCCTGTACCCCAGGGAGAGCCTGCACCTTCAGGGACTGTACCCCAGGGAGAGTCAGCACCTTCAGGATCTGTAACCCAGGGAGAGTCAGCACCTTCAGGGACTGTACCCCAGGGAGAGTCAGCACCTTCAGGGACTGTACCCCAGAGAGAGTCAGCACCTTCAGGGACTGTACCGCAGGGAGAGTATGCAACTTCAGGGACTGTACCCCAGGGTGTGTCAGCATCTTCAGGAAATGTACCCCAGGGAGAGTCAGCACCTTCAGGAACTGTCCCCCAGGGAGAGTCAGCACCTTCAGGGACTGTACCCCAGGGAGAGTCAACACTTTCAGGAACTGTTCCCCAGGGAGAGTCAGCAACTTCAGGGACTGTACTCCAGGGAGAGTCAGCACCTTCAGAAACTGTACCCCTGGGAGAGTCAACACTTTCAGGAACTGTACCCCAGGGAGAGTCAGCACCTTCAGGAGCTGTACCCCAGGGAGAGTCAACACTTTCAGGAACTGTACCCCAGGGAGATTCAGCATCTTCAGGAACTGTACCACAGGGAGATTCAGCATCTTCAGGAAATGTACCCCAGGGAGAGTCGGCACCTTAAGGGACTGTACCCCAGGGAGAGTCAGCACCTTCAGGGACTGTACCCCTGGGAGAATCAGCACCTTCAGAAACTGGACCTCAGGGAGTGTCAGCACCTTCAGGAACTGTACCCCATGGAGAGTCAGCACCTTCAGGGACTGTACCCCAGGGAGAGTCCGCACATTCAGGGACTCTACCCCAGGGAGAATCAGCACCTTCAGGGACTGTGCCCCAGGGAGAGTCAGCACCTTCAGGGACTGTACCCCAGGGAGAGTCAGCACCTTCAGGGACTGTACCCCAGGGAGAGTCAGCATCTTCATGAAATGTACCCAGTGAGAGTCATCACCTTAAGGGAGTGTACCCCAGGGAGAGTCAGCACCTTCAGGGACTGTACCCCAGGGAGAGACAGCACCTTCAGGAACTGTACCCCAGGGAGAGTCAGCACCTTCAGGAACTGTAGCCCAGGGAGAGTCAGCACATTTAGGGAATGTACCCCAGGGAGAGTCAGCACCTTCAGGGACTGTACCCCAGGGAGAGTCAGCACCTTCAAGAACTGTACCCCAGGGAGAGTCAGCACATTCAGGAAATGTACCCCAGGGAGAGTCAGCACATTCAAGAACTGTACCCCAGGGAGAGTCAGCACCTTCAGGGACTGTACCCCGGGGAGAGTCAACACCTTCTGGATCTGTAACCCAGGGAGAGTCAGCACCTTCAGGGACTGTACCCCAGGGAGAGTCAGCAACTTCAGGGACTCTACACCAGGGAAAGTCAGCATCTTCAGGGACTGTACCCCAGGGAGAGTCAGCACCTTCAGGGACTGTACCTCAGGGAGAGTCAGCACCTTAAGGGACTGTACGCCAGGGAAAGTCAGCACCTTCAGGAACTGTCCCCCAGGGAGAGTCAGCACCTTCAGGGACTGTACCCCAGGGAGAGTCAACACCTTCAGGAACAGTTCCCCAGCGAGAGTCAACACCTTCAGGAAATGTTTCCCAGGGTGAGTCTGCACCTTCAGGAAAAGTACCCCAGGGAGAGGCAGCACCTTCAGGGACTGTACGCCAGGGAGAGTCAGCACCTTCAGGAACTGTACCCCAGGGAGAGTGAGCACCTTCAGGGACTGTACCCCAGGGAGAGTCAGCACCTTCAGGGACTGTTCCCCAGGGAGAGTCAGCACCTTCAGGGTCTGGACCCCAGGGAGAGTCAGCACCTTCAGGAACTGTACCCCAGGGAGAGTCAGCACCTTCAGAAACTGTACCCCAGGGAGAGTCAGCACTTTTAAGGACTGTACCCCAGGGAGAGTCTGCACCTTCAGGGAGTGTATCCCACGGAGAGTCAGAACCTTCATGGCCTGTACCCCAGGGAGAGCCTGCACCTTCAGGGACTGTACCCCAGGGAGAGTCAGCACCTTCAGGATCTGTAACCCAGGGAGAGTCAGCACCTTCAGGGACTGTACCCCAGGGAGAGTCAGCACCTTCAGGGACTCTACCCCAGGGAAAGTCAGCATCTTCAGGGACTGTACCCCAGGGAGAGTCAGCACCTTCAGGGACTGTACCCCAGGGAGAGTCAGCACCTTAAAGGACTCTACGCCAGGGAGAGTCAGCACCTTCAGGAACTGCACCGCAGGGAGAGTCAACACCTTCAGGAACTGTACCCCAGGGAGAGTCAGCACCTTCAGGGACTGTACCCCGGGGAGAGTCAGTACCTTCACGAACTGTACCCCAGGAAGAGTCTGCACCTTCAAGGACTGTATCCCAGGGAGAGTCACACCTTCAGGGACTGTACCCCAGGGAGAGTCAGCACCTTCAGGGACTGTACTCCAGGGAGAGTCAGCACCTTCAGGGACTGTACTCCAGGGAGAGTCAGCACCTTCAGGAACTGTACCCCAGGGAGAGTCAACACTTTCAGGAACTGTACCCCAGGGAGAGACAGCACCTTCAGGGACTGTACCCCAGGGAGAGTCAGTACCTACAGGAACTGTACCCCAGGGAGAGTCAGCAGCTTCAGGAACTGCACCCCAGGGAGAGTCAACACCTTCAGGAACTGTACCCCAGGGAGAGTCAGCACCTTCACGGACTGTACCCCAGGGAGAGTCAGCACCTTCAGGAACTGTACCCCAGGGAGAGTCAGCACCTTCAGGGACTGTACCCCAGGGAGAGTCAACACCTTCAGGAACTGTACCCCAGGGAGAGTCAGCACATTCAGGAACTGTACCTCAGGGAGAGTCAGCACATTTAGGGAATGTGCCCCAGGGAGTGTCCGCACATTTAGGGAATGTTCCCCAGGGAGAGTCAGCACCTTCAGGGACTGTACTCCAGGAAGAGTCAGCACCTTTAGTAACTGTACCCCAGGGAGATTCAGCACATTCAGGAACTGTACCCCAGGGAGAGTCAGCACATTTAGGGAATGTACCCCAGGGAGTGTCAGCACCTTCAGGAACTGTACCCCAGGGAGAGTCAGCACCTTCAGGAACTGTACCCCAGGGAGAGTGAGCACCTTCAGGGACTGTACCCCAGGGAGAGTCAGCACCTTCAGGGACTGTACCCCAGGGAGTCAGCACCTTCAGGGTCTGTACCCCAGGGAGAGTCAACACCTTCAGGAACTGTTCCCCAGCGAGAATCAACACCTTCAGGAAATGTTCCCCAGGGAGAGTCTGCACCTTCAGGGACTGTACCCCTGGGAGAGTCAGTACCTTCACGAACTGTACCCCAGGAAGAGTCTGCACCTTCAAGGACTGTATCCCAGGGAGAGTCACACCTTCAGGGACTGTACCCCAGGGAGAGTCAGCACCTTCAGGGACTGTACTCCAGGGAGAATCAGCACCTTCAGAAACTGTACCCCAGGGAGAGTCAACACTTTCAGGAACTGTTCCCCAGGGAGAGTCAGCACCTTCAGGGACTGTACTCCAGGGAGAGTCAGCACCTTCAGAAACTGTACCCCAGGGAGAGTCAACACTTTCAGGAACTGTACCCCAGGGAGAGTCAGCACCTTCAGGGACTGTACCCCAGGGAGATTCAGCATCTACAGAAACTGTACCCCAGGGAGATTCAGCACCTTCAGGAAATGTACCCCAGGGAGAGTCAGTACCTTCAGGGACTGTACCCCAGGGAGAGTCAGCACCTACAGGAACTGTACCCCAGGGAGAGTCAGCACCTTCAGGAACTGCACGCCAGGGAGAGTCAACACCTTCAGGAACTGTACCCCAGGGAGAGTCAGCACCTTCAGGGACTGTACCCCGGGGAGAGTCAGTACCTTCACGAACTGTACCCCAGGAAGAGTCTGCACCTTCAAGGACTGTATCCCAGGGAGAGTCACACCTTCAGGGACTGTATCCCAGGGAGAGTCAGCACCTTCAGGGACTGTACTCCAGGGAGAGTCAGCACCTTCAGAAACTGTACCCCAGGGAGAGTCACACCTTCAGGAACTGTTCCCCAGGGAGAGTCAGCACCTTCAGGGACTGTACTACAGGGAGAGTCAGCATCTTTAGAAACTGTACCCCAGGGAGAGTCAACACTTTCAGGAACTGTACCCCAGGGAGAGTCAGCACCTTCAGGGACTGTATCCCAGGGAGATTCAGCATCTACAGGAACTGTACCCCAGGGAGATTCAGCACCTTCAGGAAATGTACCCCAGGCAGAGTCAGTACCGACAGGAACTGTACCCCAGGGAGAGTCAGCACCTTCAGGGACTGTACCCCAGGGAGAGTCAGCACCTTCAGGAACTGTACCCCAGGGAGAGTCAGCACCTTCAGGAACTGTACCCCAGGGAGAGTCAGCAGCTTCAGGAACTGCACCCCAGGGAGAGTCAGCACCTTCAGGGTCTGGACCCCAGGGAGAGTCAGCACCTTCAGGAACTGTACCCCAGGGAGAGTCAGCACCTTCAGAAACTGTACCCCAGGGAGAGTCAGCACTTTTAAGGACTGTACCCCAGGGAGAGTCTGCACCTTCAGGGAGTGTATCCCATGGAGAGTCAGAACCTTCATGGCCTGTACCCCAGGGAGAGCCTGCACCTTCAGGGACTGTACCCCAGGGAGAGTCAGCACCTTCAGGATCTGTAACCCAGGGAGAGTCAGCACCTTCAGGGACTGTACCCCAGGGAGAGTCAGCACCTTCAGGGACTCTACCCCAGGGAAAGTCAGCATCTTCAGGGACTGTACCCCAGGAAGAGTCAGCACCTTAAAGGACTGTACGCCAGGGAGAGTCAGCACCTTCGGGAACTGTCCCCCAGGGAGAGTCAGCACCTTCAGGGACTGTACCCCAGGGAGAGTCAACACCTTCAGGAACTGTTCCCCAGCGAGATTCAACACCTTCAGGAAATGTTCCCCAGGGAGAGTCTGCACCTTCAGGGACTGTACCCCAGGGAGAGTCAGTACCTTCACGAACTGTACCCCAGGAAGAGTCTGCACCTTCAAGGACTGTATCCCAGGGAGAGTCACACCTTCAGGGACTGTACCCCAGGGAGAGTCAGCACCTTCAGGGATTGTACTCCAGGGAGAGTCAGCACATTCAGAAACTGTACCCCAGGGAGAGTCAACACTTTCAGGAACTGTTCCCCAGGGAGAGTCAGCACCTTCAGGGACTGTACTCCAGGGAGAGTCAGCACCTTCAGAAACTGTACCCCAGGGAGAGTCAACACTTTCAGGAACTGTACCCCAGGGAGAGTCAGCACCTTCAGGGACTGTACCCCAGGGAGATTCAGCATCTACAGGAACTGTACCCCAGGGAGATTCAGCACCTTCAGGAAATGTACCCCAGGGAGAGTCAGTACCTTCAGGGACTGTACCCCAGGGAGAGTCAGCACCTTCAGGAACTGTACCCCGGGGAGATTCAGCACCTTTGCGGAATGTACCCCAGGGAGAGTCTGCACCTTCAGGCATTGTACCCCAGGGAGAGTCGGCACCGTAAGGGACTGTACCCCAGGGAGAGTCAGCACCGACAGGAACTGTACCCCAGGTAGAGTCAGCACCTTCAGGAACTGCACCCCGGGGAGAGTCAACACCTTCTGGAACTGTTCCCCAGGGAGAGTCAGCACCTTCAGGGACTGTACCCCAGGGAGAGTGAGCACCTTCAGGGACTGTACCCCAGGGAGAGTCAGCACCTTCAGGAACTGTACCCCGGGGAGATTCAGCACCTTTGCGGAATGTACCCCAGGGAGAGTCTGCACCTTCAGGCATTGTACCCCAGGGAGAGTCGGCACCGTAAGGGACTGTACCCCAGGGAGAGTCAGCACCTTCAGGGACTGTACCCCAGGGAGAGTCAGCACCTTCAGGGACTGTACTCCAGGGAGAGTCAGCACCTTCAGGATCTTTATCCCAGGGAGAGTCAACACCTTCAGGAACTGTTCCCCAGCGAGATTCAACACCTTCAGGAAATGTTCCCCAGGGAGAGTCTGCACCTTCAGGGACTGTACCCCAGGGAGAGTCAGTACCTTCACGAACTGTACCCCAGGAAGAGTCTGCACCTTCAAGGACTGTATCCCAGGGAGAGTCACACCTTCAGGGACTGTACCCCAGGGAGAGTCAGCACCTTCAGGGACTGTACTCCAGGGAGAGTCAGCACATTCAGAAACTGTACCCCAGGGAGAGTCAACACTTTCAGGAACTGTTCCCCAGGGAGAGTCAACACTTTCAGGAACTGTACCCCAGGGAGAGTCAGCACCTTCAGGGACTGTACCCCAGGGAGATTCAGCATCTACAGGAACTGTACCCCAGGGAGAGTCAACACTTTCAGGAACTGTACCCCAGAGAGAGTCAGCACCTTCAGGGACTGTACCCCAGGGAGATTCAGCATCTACAGGAACTGTACCCCAGGGAGATTCAGCACCTTCAGGAAATGTACCCCAGGGAGAGTCGGTACCTTCAGGGACTGTACCCCAGGGAGAGCCAGCACCGACAGGAACTGCACCCCAGGGAGAGTCAACACCTTCTGGAACTGTTCCCCAGGGAGAGTCAGCACCTTCAGGGACTGTACCCCAGGGAGAGTGAGCACCTTCAGGCATTGTACCCCAGGGAGAGTCGGCACCGTAAGGGACTGTACCCCAGGGAGAGTCAGCACCTTCAGGGACTGTACCCCAGGGAGAGTCAGCACCTTCAGGGACTGTACTCCAGGGAGAGTCAGCACCTTCAGGATCTTTATCCCAGGGAGAGTCAGCACCTTCAGGGACTGTACTCCAGGAAGAGTCAGCACCTTCAGGAACTGTTCCCCAGGGAGAGTGAGCACCTTCAGGGACTGTACCCCAGGGAGAGTCAGCACCTTCAGGGACTGTTCCCCAGGGAGAGTCAGCACCTTCAGGGTCTGGACCCCAGGGAGAGTCAGCACCTTCAGGAACTGTACCCCAGGGAGAGTCAGCACCTTCAGAAACTGTACCCCAGGGAGAGTCAGCACTTTTAAGGACTGTACCCCAGGGAGAGTCTGCACCTTCAGGGAGTGTATTCCACGGAGAGCCTGCACCTTCAGGGACTGTACCCCAGGAAGAGTCAACACTTTCAGGAACTGTACCCCAGGGAGAGTCAGCACCTTCAGGGACTGTACCCCAGGGAGATTCAGCATCTACAGAAACTGCGCCCCAGGGAGATTCAGCACCTTCAGGAAATGTACCCCAGGGAGAGTCAGTACCTTCAGGGACTGTACCCCAGGGAGAGTCAGCACCTACAGGAACTGTACCCCAGGGAGAGTCAGCACCTTCAGGAACTGCACCGCAGGGAGAGTCAACACCTTCAGGAACTGTACCCCAGGGAGAGTCAGCACCTTCAGGGACTGTACCCCGGGGAGAGTCAGTACCTTCACGAACTGTACCCCAGGAAGAGTCTGCACCTTCAAGGACTGTATCTCAGGGAGAGTCACACCTTCAGGGACTGTACCCCAGGGAGAGTCAGCATCTTCAGGGACTGTACCCCAGGGAGAGTCAGCACCTTCAGGGTCTGTACCCCAGGGAGAGTCCGCACCTTCAGGAACTGTACCCCAGGGAGAGTCAGCACCTTCAGAAACTGTACCCCAGGGTGAGTCAGCACTTTTAAGAACTGTACCCCAGGGAGAGTCTGCACCTTCAGGGAGTGTACCCCACGGAGAGTCAGAACCTTCATGGCCTGTACCCCAGGGAGAGCCTGCACCTTCAGGGACTGTACCCCAGGGAGAGTCAGCACCTTCAGGATCTGTAACCCAGGGAGAGTCATCACCTTCAGGGACTGTACCCCAGGGAGAGTCAGCACCTTCAGGGACTCTACCCCAGGGAGAGTCACACCTTCAGGGACTGTACCCCAGGGAGAGTCAGCATCTTCAGGGACTGTACCCCAGGGAGAGTCAGCACCTTCAGGGACTGTACCCCAGGGAGAGTCAGCACCTTCAGGGTCTGTATCCCAGGGAGAGTCAGCACCTTCAGGAACTGTACCCCAGGGAGAGTCAGCACCTTCAGAAACTGTACCCCAAGGAGAGTCAGCACTTTTAAGGACTGTACCCCAGGGAGAGTCTGCAACTTCAGGGAGTGTACCCCACGGAGAGTCAGAACCTTCATGGCCTGTACCCCAGGGAGAGCCTGCACCTTCAGGGACTGTACCCCAGGGAGAGTCAGCACCTTCAGGATCTGTAACCCAGGGAGAGTCATCACCTTCAGGGACTGTACCCCAAGGAGAGTCAGCACCTTTAAAGACTCTACCCCAGGGAAAGTCAGCATCTTCAGGGACTGTACCCCAGGGAGAGTCAGCACCTTAAGGGACTGTACGCCAGGGAGAGTCAGCACCTTCAGGAACTGTCCCCCAGGGACAGTCAGCACCTTCAGGGACTGTACCCCAGGGAGAGTCAACACCTTCAGGAACTGTTTTCCAGCGAGAATCAACACCTTCAGGAAATGTTCCCCAGGGAGAGTCTGCACCTTCAGGGACTGTACCCCGGGGAGAGTCAGTACCTTCACGAACTGTACCCCAGGAAGAGTCTGCACCTTCAAGGACTGTATCCCAGGGAGAGTCAGCACCTTCAGAAACTGTACCCCAGGGAGAGTCAACACTTTCAGGAACTGTTCCCCAGGGAGAGTCAGCACCTTCAGGGACTGTACTCCAGGGAGAGTCAGCACCTTCAGAAACTGTACCCCAGGGAGAGTCAACACTTTCAGGAACTGTACCCCAGGGAGAGTCAGCACCTTGAGGGACTGTACCCCAGGGAGATTCAGCATCTACAGAAACTGCACGCCAGGTAGATTCAGCACCTTCAGGAAATGTACCCCAGGGAGAGTCAGTACCTTCAGGGACTGTACCCCAGGGAGAGTCAGCACCTACAGGAACTGTACCCCAGGGAGAGTCAGCACCTTCAGGAACTGCACCCCAGGGAGAGTCAACACCTTCAGGAACTGTACCCCAGGGAGAGTCAGCACCTTCAGGGACTGTACCCCTGGGAGAGTCAGTACCTTCACGAACTGTACCCCAGGAAGAGTCTGCACCTTCAAGGACTGTATCCCAGGGAGAGTCACACCTTCAGGGACTGTACCCCAGGGAGAGTCAGCACCTTCAGGGACTGTACTCCAGGGAGAGTCAGCATCTTCAGAAACTGTACCCCAGGGAGAGTCAACACTTTCAGGAACTGTACCCCAGGGAGAGTCAGCACCTTCAGGGACTGTACCCCAGGGAGAGTCAGTACCTACAGGAACTGTACCCCAGGGAGAGTCAGCAGCTTCAGGAACTGCACCCCAGGGAGAGTCAACACCTTCAGGAACTGTACCCCAGGGAGAGTCAGCACCTTCAGGGACTGTACCCCAGGGAGAGTCAGCACCTTCAGGAACTGTACCCCAGGGAGAGTCAGCACCTTCAGGGAATGTACTCCAGGAAGAGTCAGCACCTTGAGGAACTGTACCCCAGGGAGAGTCAGCACATTCAGGAACTGTACCTCAGGGAGAGTCAGCACATTTAGGGAATGTGCCCCAGGGAGAGTCAGCACCTTCAGGGACTGTACTCCAGGAAGAGTCAGCACCTTTAGTAACTGTACCCCAGGGAGATTCAGCACATTCAGGAACTGTACCCCAGGGAGAGTCAGCACATTTAGGGAATGTACCCCAGGGAGTGTCAGCACCTTCAGGAACTGTACCCCAGGGAGAGTCAGCACCTTCAGGAACTGTACCCCAGGGAGAGTGAGCACCTTCAGGGACTGTACCCCAGGGAGAGTCAGCACCTTCAGGGACTGTTCCCCAGGGAGAGTCAGCACCTTCAGGGTCTGTACCCCAGGGAGAGTCAACACCTTCAGGAACTGTTCCCCAGCGAGAATCAACACCTTCAGGAAATGTTCGCCAGGGAGAGTCTGCACCTTCAGGGACTGTACCCCTGGGAGAGTCAGTACCTTCACGAACTGTACCCCAGGAAGAGTCTGCACCTTCAAGGACTGTATCCCAGGGAGAGTCACACCTTCAGGGACTGTACCCCAGGGAGAGTCAGCATCTTCAGGGACTGTACCCCAGGGAGAGTCAGCACCTTCAGGGACTGTACCCCAGGGAGAGTCAGCACCTTCAGGGTCTGTACCCCAGGGAGAGTCAGCACCTTCAGGAACTGTACCCCAGGGAGAGTCAGCACCTTCAGAAACTGTACCCCAGGGAGAGTCAGCACTTTTAAGGACTGTACCCCAGGGAGAGTCTGCACCTTCAGGGAGTGTACCCCACGGAGAGTCAGAACCTTCATGGCCTGTACCCCAGGGAGAGCCTGCACCTTCAGGGACTGTACCCCAGGGAGAGTCAGCACCTTCAGGATCTGTAACCCAGGGAGAGTCATCACCATCAGGGACTGTACCCCAGGGAGAGTCAGCACCTTCAGGGACTCTACCCCAGGGAAAGTCAGCATCTTCAGGGACTGTACCCCAGAGAGAGTCAGCACCTTCAGGGACTGTACCCCAGGGAGAGTCAGCACCTTAAGGGACTGTACGCCAGGGAGAGTCAGCACCTTCAGGAACTGTCCCCCAGGGACAGTCAGCACCTTCAGGGACTGTACCCCAGGGAGAGTCATCACCTTCAGGGACTGTACCCCAGGGAGAGTCAGCACCTTCAGGGACTCTACCCCAGGGAAAGTCAGCATCTTCAGGGACTGTACCCCAGGGAGAGTCAGCACCTTCAGGAACTGTACCCCAGGGAGAGTCAGCACCTTCAGAAACTGTACCCCAGGGAGAGTCAGCACTTTTAAGGACTGTACCCCAGGGAGAGTCTGCACCTTCAGGGAGTGTACCCCACGGAGAGTCAGAACCTTCATGGCCTGTACCCCAGGGAGAGCCTGCACCTTCAGGGACTGTACCCCAGGGAGAGTCAGCACCTTCAGGATCTGTAACCCAGGGAGAGTCATCACCTTCAGGGACTGTACCCCAGGGAGAGTCAGCACCTTCAGGGACTCTACCCCAGGGAGAGTCACACCTTCAGGGACTGTACCCCAGGGAGAGTCAGCATCTTCAGGGACTGTACCCCAGGGAGAGTCAGCACCTTCAGGGACTGTACCCCAGGGAGAGTCAGCATCTTCAGGGTCTGTACCCCAGGGAGAGTCAGCACCTTCAGGAACTGTACCCCAGGGAGAGTCAGCACCTTCAGAAACTGTACCCCAAGGAGAGTCAGCACTTTTAAGGACTGTACCCCAGGGAGAGTCTGCACCTTCAGGGAGTGTACCCCACGGAGAGTCAGAACCTTCATGGCCTGTACCCCAGGGAGAGCCTGCACCTTCAGGGACTGTACCCCAGGGAGAGTCAGCACCTTCAGGATCTGTAACCCAGGGAGAGTCATCACCTTCAGGGACTGTACCCCAGGGAGAGTCAGCACCTTTAAAGACTCTACCCCAGGGAAAGTCAGCATCTTCAGGGACTGTACCCCAGGGAGAGTCAGCACCTTAAGGGACTGTACGCCAGGGAGAGTCAGCACCTTCAGGAACTGTCCCCCAGGGACAGTCAGCACCTTCAGGGACTGTACCCCACGGAGAGTCAACACCTTCAGGAACTGTTTTCCAGCGAGAATCAACACCTTCAGGAAATGTTCCCCAGGGAGAGTCTGCACCTTCAGGGACTGTACCCCGGGGAGAGTCAGTACCTTCACGAACTGTATCCCAGGAAGAGTCTGCACCTTCAAGGACTGTATCCCAGGGAGAGTCAGGACCTTCAGAAACTGTACCCCAGGGAGAGTCAACACTTTCAGGAACTGTTCCCCAGGGAGAGTCAGCACCTTCAGGGACTGTACTCCAGGGAGAGTCAGCACCTTCAGAAACTGTACCCCAGGGAGAGTCAACACTTTCAGGAACTGTACCCCAGGGAGAGTCAGCACCTTCAGGGACTGTACCCCAGGGAGATTCAGCATCTACAGAAACTGCACCCCAGGGAGATTCAGCACCTTCAGGAAATGTACCCCAGGGAGAGTCAGTACCTTCAGGGACTGTACCCCAGGGAGAGTCTGCACCTTCAGGGAGTGTACCCCACGGAGAGTCAGAACCTTCATGGCCTGTACCCCAGGGAGAGCCTGCACCTTCAGGGACTGTACCCCAGGGAGAGTCAGCACCTTCAGGATCTGTAACCCAGGGAGAGTCATCACCTTCAGGGACTGTACCCCAGGGAGAGTCAGCACCTTCAGGGACTCTACCCCAGGGAAAGTCAGCATCTTCAGGGACTGTACCCCAGAGAGAGTCAGCACCTTCAGGGACTGTACCCCAGGGAGAGTCAGCACCTTAAGGGACTGTACGCCAGGGAGAGTCAGCACCTTCAGGAACTGTCCCCCAGGGACAGTCAGCACCTTCAGGGACTGTACCCCAGGGAGAGTCATCACCTTCAGGGACTGTACCCCAGGGAGAGTCAGCACCTTCAGGGACTCTACCCCAGGGAAAGTCAGCATCTTCAGGGACTGTACCCCAGGGAGAGTCAGCACCTTCAGGAA
This sequence comes from Pristiophorus japonicus, assembly GCF_044704955.1. Lineage (NCBI taxonomy): Eukaryota > Metazoa > Chordata > Chondrichthyes > Pristiophoridae > Pristiophorus > Pristiophorus japonicus. The sequence continues at coordinate 2,182,053 of NC_091992.1, read as the reverse complement.
CTGTACCCCAGGGAGAGTCAGCACCTTCAGAAACTGTACCCCAGGGAGAGTCAGCACTTTTAAGGACTGTACCCCAGGGAGAGTCTGCACCTTCAGGGAGTGTACCCCACGGAGAGTCAGAACCTTCATGGCCTGTACCCCAGGGAGAGCCTGCACCTTCAGGGACTGTACCCCAGGGAGAGTCAGCACCTTCAGGATCTGTAACCCAGGGAGAGTCATCACCTTCAGGGACTGTAACCCAGGGAGAGTCAGCACCTTCAGGGACTCTACCCCAAAGAGAGTCACACCTTCAGGGACTGTACCCCAGGGAGAGTCAGCATCTTCAGGGACTGTACCCCAGGGAGAGTCAGCACCTTCAGGGACTGTACCCCAGGGAGAGTCAGCATCTTCAGGGTCTGTACCCCAGGGAGAGTCAGCACCTTCAGGAACTGTACCCCAGGGAGAGTCAGCACCTTCAGAAACTGTACCCCAAGGAGAGTCAGCACTTTTAAGGACTGTACCCCAGGGAGAGTCTGCACCTTCAGGGAGTGTACCCCACGGAGAGTCAGAACCTTCATGGCCTGTACCCCAGGGAGAGCCTGCACCTTCAGGGACTGTACCCCAGGGAGAGTCAGCACCTTCAGGATCTGTAACCCAGGGAGAGTCATCACCTTCAGGGACTGTACCCCAGGGAGAGTCAGCACCTTTAAAGACTCTACCCCAGGGAAAGTCAGCATCTTCAGGGACTGTACCCCAGGGAGAGTCAGCACCTTAAGGGACTGTACGCCAGGGAGAGTCAGCACCTTCAGGAACTGTCCCCCAGGGACAGTCAGCACCTTCAGGGACTGTACCCCACGGAGAGTCAACACCTTCAGGAACTGTTTTCCAGCGAGAATCAACACCTTCAGGAAATGTTCCCCAGGGAGAGTCTGCACCTTCAGGGACTGTACCCCGGGGAGAGTCAGTACCTTCACGAACTGTACCCCAGGAAGAGTCTGCACCTTCAAGGACTGTATCCCAGGGAGAGTCAGCACCTTCAGAAACTGTACCCCAGGGAGAGTCAACACTTTCAGGAACTGTACCCCAGGGAGAGTCAACACTTTCAGGAACTGTACCCCAGGGAGAGTCAGCACCTTCAGGGACTGTACCCCAGGGAGATTCAGCATCTACAGAAACTGCACCCCAGGGAGATTCAGCACCTTCAGGAAATGTACCCCAGGGAGAGTCAGTACCTTCAGGGACTGTACCCCAGGGAGAGTCAGCACCTACAGGAACTGTACCCCAGGGAGAGTCAGCACCTTCAGGAACTGCACCCCAGGGAGAGTCAACACCTTCAGGAACTGTACCCCAAGGAGAGTCAGCACCTTCAGGGACTGTACCCCTGGGAGAGTCAGTACCTTCACGAACTGTACCCCAGGAAGAGTCTGCACCTTCAAGGACTGTATCTCAGGGAGAGTCACACCTTCAGGGACTGTACCCCAGGGAGAGTCAGCACCTTCAGGGACTGTACTCCAGGGAGAGTCAGCACCTTCAGAAACTATACCCCAGGGAGAGTCAACACTTTCAGGAACTGTTACCCAGGGAGAGTCAGCACCTTCAGGGACTGTACTCCAGGGAGAGTCAGCATCTTCAGAAACTGTACCCCAGGGAGAGTCAACACTTTCAGGAACTGTACCCCAGGGAGAGTCAGCACCTTCAGGGACTGTACCCCAGGGAGAGTCAGTACCTACAGGAACTGTACCCCAGGGAGAGTCAGCAGCTTCAGGAACTGCACCCCAGGGAGAGTCAACACCTTCAGGAACTGTACCCCAGGGAGAGTCAGCACCTTCAGGGACTGTACCCCAGGGAGAGTCAGCACCTTCAGGAACTGTACCCCAGGGAGAGTCAGCACCTTCAGGGAATGTACTCCAGGAAGAGTCAGCACCTTCAGGAACTGTACCCCAGGGAGAGTCAGCACATTCAGGAACTGTACCTCAGGGAGAGTCAGCACATTTAGGGAATGTGCCCCAGGGAGTGTCCGCACATTTAGGGAATGTTCCCCAGGGAGAGTCAGCACCTTCAGGGACTGTACTCCAGGAAGAGTCAGCACCTTTAGTAACTGTACCCCAGGGAGATTCAGCACATTCAGGAACTGTACCCCAGGGAGAGTCAGCACATTTAGGGAATGTACCCCAGGGAGTGTCAGCACCTTCAGGAACTGTACCCCAGGGAGAGTCAGCACCTTCAGGAACTGTACCCCAGGGAGAGTGAGCACCTTCAGGGACTGTACCCCAGGGAGAGTCAGCACCTTCAGGGACTGTTCCCCAGGGAGAGTCAGCACCTTCAGGGTCTGTACCCCAGGGAGAGTCAACACCTTCAGGAACTGTTCCCCAGCGAGAATCAACACCTTCAGGAAATGTTCCCCAGGGAGAGTCTGCACCTTCAGGGACTGTACCCCTGGGAGAGTCAGTACCTTCACGAACTGTACCCCAGGAAGAGTCTGCACCTTCAAGGACTGTATCCCAGGGAGAGTCACACCTTTAGGGACTGTACCCCAGGGAGAGTCAGCATCTTCAGGGACTGTACCCCAGGGAGAGTCAGCACCTTCAGGGACTGTACCCCAGGGAGAGTCAGCACCTTCAGGGTCTGTACCCCAGGGAGAGTCAGCACCTTCAGGAACTGTACCCCAGGGAGAGTCAGCACCTTCAGAAACTGTACCCCAGGGAGAGTCAGCACTTTTAAGGACTGTACCCCAGGGAGAGTCTGCACCTTCAGGGAGTGTACCCCACGGAGAGTCAGAACCTTCATGGCCTGTACCCCAGGGAGAGCCTGCACCTTCAGGGACTGTACCCCAGGGAGAGTCAGCACCTTCAGGATCTGTACCCCAGGGAGAGTCAGCACCTTCAGGGACTCTACCCCAGGGAAAGTCAGCATCTTCAGGGACTGTACCCCAGGGAGAGTCAGCACCTTCAGGAACTGTACCCCAGGGAGAGTCAGCACCTTCAGAAACTGTACCCCAGGGAGAGTCAGCACTTTTAAGGACTGTACCCCAGGGAGAGTCTGCACCTTCAGGGAGTGTACCCCACGGAGAGTCAGAACCTTCATGGCCTGTACCCCAGGGAGAGCCTGCACCTTCAGGGACTGTACCCCAGGGAGAGTCAGCACCTTCAGGATCTGTAACCCAGGGAGAGTCATCACCTTCAGGGACTGTACCCCAGGGAGAGTCAGCACCTTCAGGGACTCTACCCCAGGGAGAGTCAGTACCTTCAGGGACTGTACCCCAGGGAGAGTCAGCATCTTCAGGGACTGTACCCCAGGGAGAGTCAGCACCTTCAGGGACTGTACCCCAGGGAGAGTCAGCATCTTCAGGGTCTGTACCCCAGGGAGAGTCAGCACCTTCAGGAACTGTACCCCAGGGAGAGTCAGCACCTTCAGAAACTGTACCCCAAGGAGAGTCAGCACTTTTAAGGACTGTACCCCAGGGAGAGTCTGCACCTTCAGGGAGTGTACCCCACGGAGAGTCAGAACCTTCATGGCCTGTACCCCAGGGAGAGCCTGCACCTTCAGGGACTGTACCCCAGGGAGAGTCAGCACCTTCAGGATCTGTAACCCAGGGAGAGTCATCACCTTCAGGGACTGTACCCCAGGGAGAGTCAGCACCTTTAAAGACTCTACCCCAGGGAAAGTCAGCATCTTCAGGGACTGTACCCCAGGGAGAGTCAGCACCTTAAGGGACTGTACGCCAGGGAGAGTCAGCACCTTCAGGAACTGTACCCCAGGGAGAGTCAGCACCTTCAGGGACTCTACCCCAGGGAGAGTCAGTACCTTCAGGGACTGTACCCCAGGGAGAGTCAGCATCTTCAGGGACTGTACCCCAGGGAGAGTCAGCACCTTCAGGGACTGTACCCCAGGGAGAGTCAGCATCTTCAGGGTCTGTACCCCAGGGAGAGTCAGCACCTTCAGGAACTGTACCCCAGGGAGAGTCAGCACCTTCAGAAACTGTACCCCAAGGAGAGTCAGCACTTTTAAGGACTGTACCCCAGGGAGAGTCTGCACCTTCAGGGAGTGTACCCCACGGAGAGTCAGAACCTTCATGGCCTGTACCCCAGGGAGAGCCTGCACCTTCAGGGACTGTACCCCAGGGAGAGTCAGCACCTTCAGGATCTGTAACCCAGGGAGAGTCATCACCTTCAGGGACTGTACCCCAGGGAGAGTCAGCACCTTTAAAGACTCTACCCCAGGGAAAGTCAGCATCTTCAGGGACTGTACCCCAGGGAGAGTCAGCACCTTAAGGGACTGTACGCCAGGGAGAGTCAGCACCTTCAGGAACTGTCCCCCAGGGACAGTCAGCACCTTCAGGGACTGTACCCCACGGAGAGTCAACACCTTCAGGAACTGTTTTCCAGCGAGAATCAACACCTTCAGGAAATGTTCCCCAGGGAGAGTCTGCACCTTCAGGGACTGTACCCCGGGGAGAGTCAGTACCTTCACGAACTGTACCCCAGGAAGAGTCTGCACCTTCAAGGACTGTATCCCAGGGAGAGTCAGCACCTTCAGAAACTGTACCCCAGGGAGAGTCAACACTTTCAGGAACTGTTCCCCAGGGAGAGTCAGCACCTTCAGGGACTGTACTCCAGGGAGAGTCAGCACCTTCAGAAACTGTACCCCAGGGAGAGTCAACACTTTCAGGAACTGTACCCCAGGGAGAGTCAGCACCTTCAGGGACTGTACCCCAGGGAGATTCAGCATCTACAGAAACTGCACCCCAGGGAGAGTCAGCACCTTCAGGAAATGTACCCCAGGGAGAGTCAGTACCTTCAGGGACTGTACCCCAGGGAGAGTCAGCACCTACAGGAACTGTACCCCAGGGAGAGTCAGCACCTTCAGGAACTGCACCCCAGGGAGAGTCAACACCTTCAGGAACTGTACCCCAAGGAGAGTCAGCACCTTCAGGGACTGTACCCCTGGGAGAGTCAGTACCTTCACGAACTGTACCCCAGGAAGAGTCTGCACCTTCAAGGACTGTATCTCAGGGAGAGTCACACCTTCAGGGACTGTACCCCAGGGAGAGTCAGCACCTTCAGGGACTGTACTCCAGGGAGAGTCAGCACCTTCAGAAACTGTACCCCAGGGAGAGTCAACACTTTCAGAACTGTTACCCAGGGAGAGTCAGCACCTTCAGGGACTGTACTCCAGGGAGAGTCAGCATCTTCAGAAACTGTACCCCAGGGAGAGTCAACACTTTCAGGAACTGTACCCCAGGGAGAGTCAGCACCTTCAGGGACTGTACCCCAGGGAGAGTCAGTACCTACAGGAACTGTACCCCAGGGAGAGTCAGCAGCTTCAGGAACTGCACCCCAGGGAGAGTCAACACCTTCAGGAACTGTACCCCAGGGAGAGTCAGCACCTTCAGGGACTGTACCCCAGGGAGAGTCAGCACCTTCAGGAACTGTACCCCAGGGAGAGTCAGCACCTTCAGGGAATGTACTCCAGGAAGAGTCAGCACCTTCAGGAACTGTACCCCAGGGAGAGTCAGCACATTCAGGAACTGTACCTCAGGGAGAGTCAGCACATTTAGGGAATGTGCCCCAGGGAGTGTCCGCACATTTAGGGAATGTTCCCCAGGGAGAGTCAGCACCTTCAGGGACTGTACTCCAGGAAGAGTCAGCACCTTTAGTAACTGTACCCCAGGGAGATTCAGCACATTCAGGAACTGTACCCCAGGGAGAGTCAGCACATTTAGGGAATGTACCCCAGGGAGTGTCAGCACCTTCAGGAACTGTACCCCAGGGAGAGTCAGCACCTTCAGGAACTGTACCCCAGGGAGAGTGAGCACCTTCAGGGACTGTACCCCAGGGAGAGTCAGCACCTTCAGGGACTGTTCCCCAGGGAGAGTCAGCACCTTCAGGGTCTGTACCCCAGGGAGAGTCAACACCTTCAGGAACTGTTCCCCAGCGAGAATCAACACCTTCAGGAAATGTTCCCCAGGGAGAGTCTGCACCTTCAGGGACTGTACCCCTGGGAGAGTCAGTACCTTCACGAACTGTACCCCAGGAAGAGTCTGCACCTTCAAGGACTGTATCCCAGGGAGAGTCACACCTTTAGGGACTGTACCCCAGGGAGAGTCAGCATCTTCAGGGACTGTACCCCAGGGAGAGTCAGCACCTTCAGGGACTGTACCCCAGGGAGAGTCAGCACCTTCAGGGTCTGTACCCCAGGGAGAGTCAGCACCTTCAGGAACTGTACCCCAGGGAGAGTCAGCACCTTCAGAAACTGTACCCTAGGGAGAGTCAGCACTTTTAAGGACTGTACCCCAGGGAGAGTCTGCACCTTCAGGGAGTGTACCCCACGGAGAGTCAGAACCTTCATGGCCTGTACCCCAGGGAGAGCCTGCACCTTCAGGGACTGTACCCCAGGGAGAGTCAGCACCTTCAGGATCTGTACCCCAGGGAGAGTCAGCACCTTCAGGGACTCTACCCCAGGGAAAGTCAGCATCTTCAGGGACTGTACCCCAGGGAGAGTCAGCACCTTCAGGAACTGTACCCCAGGGAGAGTCAGCACCTTCAGAAACTATACCCCAGGGAGAGTCAGCACTTTTAAGGACTGTACCCCAGGGAGAGTCTGCACCTTCAGGGAGTGTACCCCACGGAGAGTCAGAACCTTCATGGCCTGTACCCCAGGGAGAGCCTGCACCTTCAGGGACTGTACCCCAGGGAGAGTCAGCACCTTCAGGATCTGTAACCCAGGGAGAGTCATCACCTTCAGGGACTGTACCCCAGGGAGAGTCAGCACCTTCAGGGACTCTACCCCAGGGAGAGTCAGTACCTTCAGGGACTGTACCCCAGGGAGAGTCAGCATCTTCAGGGACTGTACCCCAGGGAGAGTCAGCACCTTCAGGGACTGTACCCCAGGGAGAGTCAGCATCTTCAGGGTCTGTACCCCAGGGAGAGTCAGCACCTTCAGGAACTGTACCCCAGGGAGAGTCAGCACCTTCAGAAACTGTACCCCAAGGAGAGTCAGCACTTTTAAGGACTGTACCCCAGGGAGAGTCTGCACCTTCAGGGAGTGTACCCCACGGAGAGTCAGAACCTTCATGGCCTGTACCCCAGGGAGAGCCTGCACCTTCAGGGACTGTACCCCAGGGAGAGTCAGCACCTTCAGGATCTGTAACCCAGGGAGAGTTATCACCTTCAGGGACTGTACCCCAGGGAGAGTCAGCACCTTTAAAGACTCTACCCCAGGGAAAGTCAGCATCTTCAGGGACTGTACCCCAGGGAGAGTCAGCACCTTAAGGGACTGTACGCCAGGGAGAGTCAGCACCTTCAGGAACTGTCCCCCAGGGACAGTCAGCACCTTCAGGGACTGTACCCCACGGAGAGTCAACACCTTCAGGAACTGTTTTCCAGCGAGAATCAACACCTTCAGGAAATGTTCCCCAGGGAGAGTCTGCACCTTCAGGGACTGTACCCCGGGGAGAGTCAGTACCTTCACGAACTGTACCCCAGGAAGAGTCTGCACCTTCAAGGACTGTATCCCAGGGAGAGTCAGCACCTTCAGAAACTGTACCCCAGGGAGAGTCAACACTTTCAGGAACTGTTCCCCAGGGAGAGTCAGCACCTTCAGGGACTGTACTCCAGGGAGAGTCAGCACCTTCAGAAACTGTACCCCAGGGAGAGTCAACACTTTCAGGAACTGTACCCCAGGGAGAGTCAGCACCTTCAGGGACTGTACCCCAGGGAGATTCAGCATCTACAGAAACTGCACCCCAGGGAGATTCAGCACCTTCAGGAAATGTACCCCAGGGAGAGTCAGTACCTTCAGGGACTGTACCCCAGGGAGAGTCAGCATCTACAGGAACTGTACCCCAGGGAGAGTCAGCACCTTCAGGAACTGCACCCCAGGGAGAGTCAACACCTTCAGGAACTGTACCCCAGGGAGAGTCAGCACCTTCAGGGACTGTACCCCAGGGAGAGTCAGTACCTTCACGAACTGTACCCCAGGAAGAGTCTGCACCTTCAAGGACTGTATCCCAGGGAGAGTCACACCTTCAGGGACTCTACCCCAGGGAGAGTCAGCACCTTCAGAAACTGTACCCCAGGGAGAGTCAACACTTTCAGGAACTGTTAACCAGGGAGAGTCAGCACCTTCAGGGACTGTACTCCAGGGAGAGTCAGCATCTTCAGAAACTGTACCCCAGGGAGAGTCAACACTTTCATGAACTGTACCCCAGGGAGAGTCAGCATCTTCAGGGTCTGTACCCCAGGGAGAGTCAGCACCTTCAGGAACTGTACCCCAGGGAGAGTCAGCACCTTCAGAAACTGTACCCCAAGGAGAGTCAGCACTTTTAAGGACTGTACCCCAGGGAGAGTCTGCACCTTCAGGGAGTGTACCCCACGGAGAGTCAGAACCTTCATGGCCTGTACCCCAGGGAGAGCCTGCACCTTCAGGGACTGTACCCCAGGGAGAGTCAGCACCTTCAGGATCTGTAACCCAGGGAGAGTCATCACCTTCAGGGACTGTACCCCAGGGAGAGTCAGCACCTTTAAAGACTCTACCCCAGGGAAAGTCAGCATCTTCAGGGACTGTACCCCAGGGAGAGTCAGCACCTTAAGGGACTGTACGCCAGGGAGAGTCAGCACCTTCAGGAACTGTCCCCCAGGGACAGTCAGCACCTTCAGGGACTGTACCCCACGGAGAGTCAACACCTTCAGGAACTGTTTTCCAGCGAGAATCAACACCTTCAGGAAATGTTCCCCAGGGAGAGTCTGCACCTTCAGGGACTGTACCCCGGGGAGAGTCAGTACCTTCACGAACTGTACCCCAGGAAGAGTCTGCACCTTCAAGGACTGTATCCCAGGGAGAGTCAGCACCTTCAGAAACTGTACCCCAGGGAGAGTCAACACTTTCAGGAACTGTACCCCAGGGAGAGTCAGCACCTTCAGGGACTGTACCCCAGGGAGAGTCAGTACCTACAGGAACTGTACCCCAGGGAGAGTCAGCAGCTTCAGGAACTGCACCCCAGGGAGAGTCAACACCTTCAGGAACTGTACCCCAGGGAGAGTCAGCACCTTCAGGGACTGTACCCCAGGGAGAGTCAGCACCTTCAGGAACTGTACCCCAGGGAGAGTCAGCACCTTCAGGGAATGTACTCCAGGAAGAGTCAGCACCTTCAGGAACTGTACCCCAGGGAGAGTCAGCACATTCAGGAACTGTACCTCAGGGAGAGTCAGCACATTTAGGGAATGTGCCCCAGGGAGTGTCCGCACATTTAGGGAATGTTCCCCAGGGAGAGTCAGCACCTTCAGGGACTGTACTCCAGGAAGAGTCAGCACCTTTAGTAACTGTACCCCAGGGAGATTCAGCACATTCAGGAACTGTACCCCAGGGAGAGTCTTCACATTTAGGGAATGTACCCCAGGGAGTGTCAGCACCTTCAGGGACTGTACCCCAGGGAGAGTCAGCACCTTCAGGAACTGTACCCCAGGGAGAGTGAGCACCTTCAGAGACTGTACCCCAGGGAGAGTCAGCACCTTCAGGGACTGTTCCCCAGGGAGAGTCAGCACCTTCAGGGTCTGTACCCCAGGGAGAGTCAACACCTTCAGGAACTGTTCCCCAGCGAGAATCAACACCTTCAGGAAATGTTCCCCAGGGAGAGTCTGCACCTTCAGGGACTGTACCCCTGGGAGAGTCAGTACCTTCACGAACTGTACCCCAGGAAGAGTCTGCACCTTCAAGGACTGTACCCCAGGGAGAGTCTGCACCTTCAGGGAGTGTACCCCACGGAGAGTCAGAACCTTCATGGCCTGTACCCCAGGGAGAGCCTGCACCTTCAGGGACTGTACCCCAGGGAGAGTCAGCACCTTCAGGATCTGTACCCCAGGGAGAGTCAGCACCTTCAGGGACTCTACCCCAGGGAAAGTCAGCATCTTCAGGGACTGTACCCCAGGGAGAGTCAGCACCTTCAGGAACTGTACCCCAGGGAGAGTCAGCACCTTCAGAAACTGTACCCCAGGGAGAGTCAGCACTTTTAAGGACTGTACCCCAGGGAGAGTCTGCACCTTCAGGGAGTGTACCCCACGGAGAGTCAGAACCTTCATGGCCTGTACCCCAGGGAGAGCCTGCACCTTCAGGGACTGTACCCCAGGGAGAGTCAGCACCTTCAGGATCTGTAACCCAGGGAGAGTCATCACCTTCAGGGACTGTACCCCAGGGAGAGTCAGCACCTTCAGGGACTCTACCCCAGGGAGAGTCAGTACCTTCAGGGACTGTACCCCAGGGAGAGTCAGCATCTTCAGGGACTGTACCCCAGGGAGAGTCAGCACCTTCAGGGACTGTACCCCAGGGAGAGTCAGCATCTTCAGGGTCTGTACCCCAGGGAGAGTCAGCACCTTCAGGAACTGTACCCCAGGGAGAGTCAGCACCTTCAGAAACTGTACCCCAAGGAGAGTCAGCACTTTTAAGGACTGTACCCCAGGGAGAGTCTGCACCTTCAGGGAGTGTACCCCACGGAGAGTCAGAACCTTCATGGCCTGTACCCCAGGGAGAGCCTGCACCTTCAGGGACTGTACCCCAGGGAGAGTCAGCACCTTCAGGATCTGTAACCCAGGGAGAGTTATCACCTTCAGGGACTGTACCCCAGGGAGAGTCAGCACCTTTAAAGACTCTACCCCAGGGAAAGTCAGCATCTTCAGGGACTGTACCCCAGGGAGAGTCAGCACCTTAAGGGACTGTACGCCAGGGAGAGTCAGCACCTTCAGGAACTGTCCCCCAGGGAGAGTCAACACCTTCAGGAACTGTTTTCCAGCGAGAATCAACACCTTCAGGAAATGTTCCCCAGGGAGAGTCTGCACCTTCAGGGACTGTACCCCGGGGAGAGTCAGTACCTTCACGAACTGTACCCCAGGAAGAGTCTGCACCTTCAAGGACTGTATCCCAGGGAGAGTCAGCACCTTCAGAAACTGTACCCCAGGGAGAGTCAACACTTTCAGGAACTGTTCCCCAGGGAGAGTCAGCACCTTCAGGGACTGTACTCCAGGGAGAGTCAGCACCTTCAGAAACTGTACCCCAGGGAGAGTCAACACTTTCAGGAACTGTACCCCAGGGAGAGTCAGCACCTTCAGGGACTGTACCCCAGGGAGATTCAGCATCTACAGAAACTGCACCCCAGGGAGATTCAGCACCTTCAGGAAATGTACCCCAGGGATAGTCAGTACCTTCAGGGACTGTACCCCAGGGAGAGTCAGCACCTACAGGAACTGTACCCCAGGGAGAGTCAGCACCTTCAGGAACTGCACCCCAGGGAGAGTCAACACCTTCAGGAACTGTACCCCAGGGAGAGTCAGCACCTTCAGGGACTGTACCCCTGGGAGAGTCAGTACCTTCACGAACTGTACCCCAGGAAGAGTCTGCACCTTCAAGGACTGTATCCCAGGGAGAGTCACACCTTCAGGGACTCTACCCCAGGGAGAGTCAGCACCTTCAGGGACTGTACTCCAGGGAGAGTCAGCACCTTCAGAAACTGTACCCCAGGGAGAGTCAACACTTTCAGGAACTGTTAACCAGGGAGAGTCAGCACCTTCAGGGACTGTACTCCAGGGAGAGTCAGCATCTTCAGAAACTGTACCCCAGGGAGAGTCAACACTTTCATGAACTGTACCCCAGGGAGAGTCAGCATCTTCAGGGTCTGTACCCCAGGGAGAGTCAGCACCTTCAGGAACTGTACCCCAGGGAGAGTCAGCACCTTCAGAAACTGTACCCCAAGGAGAGTCAGCACTTTTAAGGACTGTACCCCAGGGAGAGTCTGCACCTTCAGGGAGTGTACCCCACGGAGAGTCAGAACCTTCATGGCCTGTACCCCAGGGAGAGCCTGCACCTTCAGGGACTGTACCCCAGGGAGAGTCAGCACCTTCAGGATCTGTAACCCAGGGAGAGTCATCACCTTCAGGGACTGTACCCCAGGGAGAGTCAGCACCTTTAAAGACTCTACCCCAGGGAAAGTCAGCATCTTCAGGGACTGTACCCCAGGGAGAGTCAGCACCTTAAGGGACTGTACGCCAGGGAGAGTCAGCACCTTCAGGAACTGTCCCCCAGGGACAGTCAGCACCTTCAGGGACTGTACCCCACGGAGAGTCAACACCTTCAGGAACTGTTTTCCAGCGAGAATCAACACCTTCAGGAAATGTTCCCCAGGGAGAGTCTGCACCTTCAGGGACTGTACCCCGGGGAGAGTCAGTACCTTCACGAACTGTACCCCAGGAAGAGTCTGCACCTTCAAGGACTGTATCCCAGGGAGAGTCAGCACCTTCAGAAACTGTACCCCAGGGAGAGTCAACACTTTCAGGAACTGTTCCACAGGGAGAGTCAGCACCTTCAGGGACTGTACTCCAGGGAGAGTCAGCACCTTCAGAAACTGTACCCCAGGGAGAGTCAACACTTTCAGGAACTGTACCCCAGGGAGAGTCAGCACCTTCAGGGACTGTACCCCAGGGAGATTCAGCATCTACAGAAACTGCACCCCAGGGAGATTCAGCACCTTCAGGAAATGTACCCCAGGGAGAGTCAGTACCTTCAGGGAATGTACTCCAGGAAGAGTCAGCACCTTCAGGAACTGTACCCCAGGGAGAGTCAGCACATTCAGGAACTGTACCTCAGGGAGAGTCAGCACATTTAGGGAATGTGCCCCAGGGAGTGTCCGCACATTTAGGGAATGTTCCCCAGGGAGAGTCAGCACCTTCAGGGACTGTACTCCAGGAAGAGTCAGCACCTGTAGTAACTGTACCCCAGGGAGATTCAGCACATTCAGGAACTGTACCCCAGGGAGAGTCAGCACCTTCAGGGACTGTACCCCAGGGAGATTCAGCATCTACAGAAACTGCACCCCAGGGAGAGTCAGCACCTTCAGGAAATGTACCCCAGGGAGAGTCAGTACCTTCAGGGACTGTACCCCAGGGAGAGTCAGCACCTACAGGAACTGTACCCCAGGGAGAGTCAGCACCTTCAGGAACTGCACCCCAGGGAGAGTCAACACCTTCAGGAACTGTACCCCAAGGAGAGTCAGCACCTTCAGGGACTGTACCCCTGGGAGAGTCAGTACCTTCACGAACTGTACCCCAGGAAGAGTCTGCACCTTCAAGGACTGTATCTCAGGGAGAGTCACACCTTCAGGGACTGTACCCCAGGGAGAGTCAGCACCTTCAGGGACTGTACTCCAGGGAGAGTCAGCACCTTCAGAAACTGTACCCCAGGGAGAGTCAACACTTTCAGAACTGTTACCCAGGGAGAGTCAGCACCTTCAGGGACTGTACTCCAGGGAGAGTCAGCATCTTCAGAAACTGTACCCCAGGGAGAGTCAACACTTTCAGGAACTGTACCCCAGGGAGAGTCAGCACCTTCAGGGACTGTACCCCAGGGAGAGTCAGTACCTACAGGAACTGTACCCCAGGGAGAGTCAGCAGCTTCAGGAACTGCACCCCAGGGAGAGTCAACACCTTCAGGAACTGTACCCCAGGGAGAGTCAGCACCTTCAGGGACTGTACCCCAGGGAGAGTCAGCACCTTCAGGAACTGTACCCCAGGGAGAGTCAGCACCTTCAGGGAATGTACTCCAGGAAGAGTCAGCACCTTCAGGAACTGTACCCCAGGGAGAGTCAGCACATTCAGGAACTGTACCTCAGGGAGAGTCAGCACATTTAGGGAATGTGCCCCAGGGAGTGTCCGCACATTTAGGGAATGTTCCCCAGGGAGAGTCAGCACCTTCAGGGACTGTACTCCAGGAAGAGTCAGCACCTTTAGTAACTGTACCCCAGGGAGATTCAGCACATTCAGGAACTGTACCCCAGGGAGAGTCAGCACATTTAGGGAATGTACCCCAGGGAGTGTCAGCACCTTCAGGAACTGTACCCCAGGGAGAGTCAGCACCTTCAGGAACTGTACCCCAGGGAGAGTGAGCACCTTCAGGGACTGTACCCCAGGGAGAGTCAGCACCTTCAGGGACTGTTCCCCAGGGAGAGTCAGCACCTTCAGGGTCTGTACCCCAGGGAGAGTCAACACCTTCAGGAACTGTTCCCCAGCGAGAATCAACACCTTCAGGAAATGTTCCCCAGGGAGAGTCTGCACCTTCAGGGACTGTACCCCTGGGAGAGTCAGTACCTTCACGAACTGTACCCCAGGAAGAGTCTGCACCTTCAAGGACTGTATCCCAGGGAGAGTCACACCTTTAGGGACTGTACCCCAGGGAGAGTCAGCATCTTCAGGGACTGTACCCCAGGGAGAGTCAGCACCTTCAGGGACTGTACCCCAGGGAGAGTCAGCACCTTCAGGGTCTGTACCCCAGGGAGAGTCAGCACCTTCAGGAACTGTACCCCAGGGAGAGTCAGCACCTTCAGAAACTGTACCCTAGGGAGAGTCAGCACTTTTAAGGACTGTACCCCAGGGAGAGTCTGCACCTTCAGGGAGTGTACCCCACGGAGAGTCAGAACCTTCATGGCCTGTACCCCAGGGAGAGCCTGCACCTTCAGGGACTGTACCCCAGGGAGAGTCAGCACCTTCAGGATCTGTACCCCAGGGAGAGTCAGCACCTTCAGGGACTCTACCCCAGGGAAAGTCAGCATCTTCAGGGACTGTACCCCAGGGAGAGTCAGCACCTTCAGGAACTGTACCCCAGGGAGAGTCAGCACCTTCAGAAACTATACCCCAGGGAGAGTCAGCACTTTTAAGGACTGTACCCCAGGGAGAGTCTGCACCTTCAGGGAGTGTACCCCACGGAGAGTCAGAACCTTCATGGCCTGTACCCCAGGGAGAGCCTGCACCTTCAGGGACTGTACCCCAGGGAGAGTCAGCACCTTCAGGATCTGTAACCCAGGGAGAGTCATCACCTTCAGGGACTGTACCCCAGGGAGAGTCAGCACCTTCAGGGACTCTACCCCAGGGAGAGTCAGTACCTTCAGGGACTGTACCCCAGGGAGAGTCAGCATCTTCAGGGACTGTACCCCAGGGAGAGTCAGCACCTTCAGGGACTGTACCCCAGGGAGAGTCAGCATCTTCAGGGTCTGTACCCCAGGGAGAGTCAGCACCTTCAGGAACTGTACCCCAGGGAGAGTCAGCACCTTCAGAAACTGTACCCCAAGGAGAGTCAGCACTTTTAAGGACTGTACCCCAGGGAGAGTCTGCACCTTCAGGGAGTGTACCCCACGGAGAGTCAGAACCTTCATGGCCTGTACCCCAGGGAGAGCCTGCACCTTCAGGGACTGTACCCCAGGGAGAGTCAGCACCTTCAGGATCTGTAACCCAGGGAGAGTTATCACCTTCAGGGACTGTACCCCAGGGAGAGTCAGCACCTTTAAAGACTCTACCCCAGGGAAAGTCAGCATCTTCAGGGACTGTACCCCAGGGAGAGTCAGCACCTTAAGGGACTGTACGCCAGGGAGAGTCAGCACCTTCAGGAACTGTCCCCCAGGGACAGTCAGCACCTTCAGGGACTGTACCCCACGGAGAGTCAACACCTTCAGGAACTGTTTTCCAGCGAGAATCAACACCTTCAGGAAATGTTCCCCAGGGAGAGTCTGCACCTTCAGGGACTGTACCCCGGGGAGAGTCAGTACCTTCACGAACTGTACCCCAGGAAGAGTCTGCACCTTCAAGGACTGTATCCCAGGGAGAGTCAGCACCTTCAGAAACTGTACCCCAGGGAGAGTCAACACTTTCAGGAACTGTTCCCCAGGGAGAGTCAGCACCTTCAGGGACTGTACTCCAGGGAGAGTCAGCACCTTCAGAAACTGTACCCCAGGGAGAGTCAACACTTTCAGGAACTGTACCCCAGGGAGAGTCAGCACCTTCAGGGACTGTACCCCAGGGAGATTCAGCATCTACAGAAACTGCACCCCAGGGAGATTCAGCACCTTCAGGAAATGTACCCCAGGGAGAGTCAGTACCTTCAGGGACTGTACCCCAGGGAGAGTCAGCACCTACAGGAACTGTACCCCAGGGAGAGTCAGCACCTTCAGGAACTGCACCCCAGGGAGAGTCAACACCTTCAGGAACTGTACCCCAGGGAGAGTCAGCACCTTCAGGGACTGTACCCCAGGGAGAGTCAGTACCTTCACGAACTGTACCCCAGGAAGAGTCTGCACCTTCAAGGACTGTATCCCAGGGAGAGTCACACCTTCAGGGACTCTACCCCAGGGAGAGTCAGCACCTTCAGAAACTGTACCCCAGGGAGAGTCAACACTTTCAGGAACTGTTAACCAGGGAGAGTCAGCACCTTCAGGGACTGTACTCCAGGGAGAGTCAGCATCTTCAGAAACTGTACCCCAGGGAGAGTCAACACTTTCATGAACTGTACCCCAGGGAGAGTCAGCATCTTCAGGGTCTGTACCCCAGGGAGAGTCAGCACCTTCAGGAACTGTACCCCAGGGAGAGTCAGCACCTTCAGAAACTGTACCCCAAGGAGAGTCAGCACTTTTAAGGACTGTACCCCAGGGAGAGTCTGCACCTTCAGGGAGTGTACCCCACGGAGAGTCAGAACCTTCATGGCCTGTACCCCAGGGAGAGCCTGCACCTTCAGGGACTGTACCCCAGGGAGAGTCAGCACCTTCAGGATCTGTAACCCAGGGAGAGTCATCACCTTCAGGGACTGTACCCCAGGGAGAGTCAGCACCTTTAAAGACTCTACCCCAGGGAAAGTCAGCATCTTCAGGGACTGTACCCCAGGGAGAGTCAGCACCTTAAGGGACTGTACGCCAGGGAGAGTCAGCACCTTCAGGAACTGTCCCCCAGGGACAGTCAGCACCTTCAGGGACTGTACCCCACGGAGAGTCAACACCTTCAGGAACTGTTTTCCAGCGAGAATCAACACCTTCAGGAAATGTTCCCCAGGGAGAGTCTGCACCTTCAGGGACTGTACCCCGGGGAGAGTCAGTACCTTCACGAACTGTACCCCAGGAAGAGTCTGCACCTTCAAGGACTGTATCCCAGGGAGAGTCAGCACCTTCAGAAACTGTACCCCAGGGAGAGTCAACACTTTCAGGAACTGTACCCCAGGGAGAGTCAGCACCTTCAGGGACTGTACCCCAGGGAGAGTCAGTACCTACAGGAACTGTACCCCAGGGAGAGTCAGCAGCTTCAGGAACTGCACCCCAGGGAGAGTCAACACCTTCAGGAACTGTACCCCAGGGAGAGTCAGCACCTTCAGGGACTGTACCCCAGGGAGAGTCAGCACCTTCAGGAACTGTACCCCAGGGAGAGTCAGCACCTTCAGGGAATGTACTCCAGGAAGAGTCAGCACCTTCAGGAACTGTACCCCAGGGAGAGTCAGCACATTCAGGAACTGTACCTCAGGGAGAGTCAGCACATTTAGGGAATGTGCCCCAGGGAGTGTCCGCACATTTAGGGAATGTTCCCCAGGGAGAGTCAGCACCTTCAGGGACTGTACTCCAGGAAGAGTCAGCACCTTTAGTAACTGTACCCCAGGGAGATTCAGCACATTCAGGAACTGTACCCCAGGGAGAGTCTTCACATTTAGGGAATGTACCCCAGGGAGTGTCAGCACCTTCAGGGACTGTACCCCAGGGAGAGTCAGCACCTTCAGGAACTGTACCCCAGGGAGAGTGAGCACCTTCAGAGACTGTACCCCAGGGAGAGTCAGCACCTTCAGGGACTGTTCCCCAGGGAGAGTCAGCACCTTCAGGGTCTGTACCCCAGGGAGAGTCAACACCTTCAGGAACTGTTCCCCAGCGAGAATCAACACCTTCAGGAAATGTTCCCCAGGGAGAGTCTGCACCTTCAGGGACTGTACCCCTGGGAGAGTCAGTACCTTCACGAACTGTACCCCAGGAAGAGTCTGCACCTTCAAGGACTGTACCCCAGGGAGAGTCTGCACCTTCAGGGAGTGTACCCCACGGAGAGTCAGAACCTTCATGGCCTGTACCCCAGGGAGAGCCTGCACCTTCAGGGACTGTACCCCAGGGAGAGTCAGCACCTTCAGGATCTGTACCCCAGGGAGAGTCAGCACCTTCAGGGACTCTACCCCAGGGAAAGTCAGCATCTTCAGGGACTGTACCCCAGGGAGAGTCAGCACCTTCAGGAACTGTACCCCAGGGAGAGTCAGCACCTTCAGAAACTGTACCCCAGGGAGAGTCAGCACTTTTAAGGACTGTACCCCAGGGAGAGTCTGCACCTTCAGGGAGTGTACCCCACGGAGAGTCAGAACCTTCATGGCCTGTACCCCAGGGAGAGCCTGCACCTTCAGGGACTGTACCCCAGGGAGAGTCAGCACCTTCAGGATCTGTAACCCAGGGAGAGTCATCACCTTCAGGGACTGTACCCCAGGGAGAGTCAGCACCTTCAGGGACTCTACCCCAGGGAGAGTCAGTACCTTCAGGGACTGTACCCCAGGGAGAGTCAGCATCTTCAGGGACTGTACCCCAGGGAGAGTCAGCACCTTCAGGGACTGTACCCCAGGGAGAGTCAGCATCTTCAGGGTCTGTACCCCAGGGAGAGTCAGCACCTTCAGGAACTGTACCCCAGGGAGAGTCAGCACCTTCAGAAACTGTACCCCAAGGAGAGTCAGCACTTTTAAGGACTGTACCCCAGGGAGAGTCTGCACCTTCAGGGAGTGTACCCCACGGAGAGTCAGAACCTTCATGGCCTGTACCCCAGGGAGAGCCTGCACCTTCAGGGACTGTACCCCAGGGAGAGTCAGCACCTTCAGGATCTGTAACCCAGGGAGAGTTATCACCTTCAGGGACTGTACCCCAGGGAGAGTCAGCACCTTTAAAGACTCTACCCCAGGGAAAGTCAGCATCTTCAGGGACTGTACCCCAGGGAGAGTCAGCACCTTAAGGGACTGTACGCCAGGGAGAGTCAGCACCTTCAGGAACTGTCCCCCAGGGAGAGTCAACACCTTCAGGAACTGTTTTCCAGCGAGAATCAACACCTTCAGGAAATGTTCCCCAGGGAGAGTCTGCACCTTCAGGGACTGTACCCCGGGGAGAGTCAGTACCTTCACGAACTGTACCCCAGGAAGAGTCTGCACCTTCAAGGACTGTATCCCAGGGAGAGTCAGCACCTTCAGAAACTGTACCCCAGGGAGAGTCAACACTTTCAGGAACTGTTCCCCAGGGAGAGTCAGCACCTTCAGGGACTGTACTCCAGGGAGAGTCAGCACCTTCAGAAACTGTACCCCAGGGAGAGTCAACACTTTCAGGAACTGTACCCCAGGGAGAGTCAGCACCTTCAGGGACTGTACCCCAGGGAGATTCAGCATCTACAGAAACTGCACCCCAGGGAGATTCAGCACCTTCAGGAAATGTACCCCAGGGATAGTCAGTACCTTCAGGGACTGTACCCCAGGGAGAGTCAGCACCTACAGGAACTGTACCCCAGGGAGAGTCAGCACCTTCAGGAACTGCACCCCAGGGAGAGTCAACACCTTCAGGAACTGTACCCCAGGGAGAGTCAGCACCTTCAGGGACTGTACCCCTGGGAGAGTCAGTACCTTCACGAACTGTACCCCAGGAAGAGTCTGCACCTTCAAGGACTGTATCCCAGGGAGAGTCACACCTTCAGGGACTCTACCCCAGGGAGAGTCAGCACCTTCAGGGACTGTACTCCAGGGAGAGTCAGCACCTTCAGAAACTGTACCCCAGGGAGAGTCAACACTTTCAGGAACTGTTAACCAGGGAGAGTCAGCACCTTCAGGGACTGTACTCCAGGGAGAGTCAGCATCTTCAGAAACTGTACCCCAGGGAGAGTCAACACTTTCATGAACTGTACCCCAGGGAGAGTCAGCATCTTCAGGGTCTGTACCCCAGGGAGAGTCAGCACCTTCAGGAACTGTACCCCAGGGAGAGTCAGCACCTTCAGAAACTGTACCCCAAGGAGAGTCAGCACTTTTAAGGACTGTACCCCAGGGAGAGTCTGCACCTTCAGGGAGTGTACCCCACGGAGAGTCAGAACCTTCATGGCCTGTACCCCAGGGAGAGCCTGCACCTTCAGGGACTGTACCCCAGGGAGAGTCAGCACCTTCAGGATCTGTAACCCAGGGAGAGTCATCACCTTCAGGGACTGTACCCCAGGGAGAGTCAGCACCTTTAAAGACTCTACCCCAGGGAAAGTCAGCATCTTCAGGGACTGTACCCCAGGGAGAGTCAGCACCTTAAGGGACTGTACGCCAGGGAGAGTCAGCACCTTCAGGAACTGTCCCCCAGGGACAGTCAGCACCTTCAGGGACTGTACCCCACGGAGAGTCAACACCTTCAGGAACTGTTTTCCAGCGAGAATCAACACCTTCAGGAAATGTTCCCCAGGGAGAGTCTGCACCTTCAGGGACTGTACCCCGGGGAGAGTCAGTACCTTCACGAACTGTACCCCAGGAAGAGTCTGCACCTTCAAGGACTGTATCCCAGGGAGAGTCAGCACCTTCAGAAACTGTACCCCAGGGAGAGTCAACACTTTCAGGAACTGTTCCACAGGGAGAGTCAGCACCTTCAGGGACTGTACTCCAGGGAGAGTCAGCACCTTCAGAAACTGTACCCCAGGGAGAGTCAACACTTTCAGGAACTGTACCCCAGGGAGAGTCAGCACCTTCAGGGACTGTACCCCAGGGAGATTCAGCATCTACAGAAACTGCACCCCAGGGAGATTCAGCACCTTCAGGAAATGTACCCCAGGGAGAGTCAGTACCTTCAGGGAATGTACTCCAGGAAGAGTCAGCACCTTCAGGAACTGTACCCCAGGGAGAGTCAGCACATTCAGGAACTGTACCTCAGGGAGAGTCAGCACATTTAGGGAATGTGCCCCAGGGAGTGTCCGCACATTTAGGGAATGTTCCCCAGGGAGAGTCAGCACCTTCAGGGACTGTACTCCAGGAAGAGTCAGCACCTGTAGTAACTGTACCCCAGGGAGATTCAGCACATTCAGGAACTGTACCCCAGGGAGAGTCAGCACATTTAGGGAATGTACCCCAGGGAGTGTCAGCACCTTCAGGAACTGTACCCCAGGGAGAGTCAGCACCTTCAGGAACTGTACCCCAGGGAGAGTGAGCACCTTCAGGGACTGTACCCCAGGGAGAGTCAGCACCTTCAGGGACTGTTCCCCAGGGAGAGTCAGCACCTTCAGGGTCTGTACCCCAGGGAGAGTCAACACCTTCAGGAACTGTTCCCCAGCGAGAATCAACACCTTCAGGAAATGTTCCCCAGGGAGAGTCTGCACCTTCAGGGACTGTACCCCTGGGAGAGTCAGTACCTTCACGAACTGTACCCCAGGAAGAGTCTGCACCTTCAAGGACTGTATCCCAGGGAGAGTCACACCTTTAGGGACTGTACCCCAGGGAGAGTCAGCATCTTCAGGGACTGTACCCCAGGGAGAGTCAGCACCTTCAGGGACTGTACCCCAGGGAGAGTCAGCACCTTCAGGGTCTGTACCCCAGGGAGAGTCAGCACCTTCAGGAACTGTACCCCAGGGAGAGTCAGCACCTTCAGAAACTGTACCCCAGGGAGAGTCAGCACTTTTAAGGACTGTACCCCAGGGAGAGTCTGCACCTTCAGGGAGTGTACCCCACGGAGAGTCAGAACCTTCATGGCCTGTACCCCAGGGAGAGCCTGCACCTTCAGGGACTGTACCCCAGGGAGAGTCAGCACCTTCAGGATCTGTACCCCAGGGAGAGTCAGCACCTTCAGGGACTCTACCCCAGGGAAAGTCAGCATCTTCAGGGACTGTACCCCAGGGAGAGTCAGCACCTTCAGGAACTGTACCCCAGGGAGAGTCAGCACCTTCAGAAACTGTACCCCAGGGAGAGTCAGCACTTTTAAGGACTGTACCCCAGGGAGAGTCTGCACCTTCAGGGAGTGTACCCCACGGAGAGTCAGAACCTTCATGGCCTGTACCCCAGGGAGAGCCTGCACCTTCAGGGACTGTACCCCAGGGAGAGTCAGCACCTTCAGGATCTGTAACCCAGGGAGAGTCATCACCTTCAGGGACTGTACCCCAGGGAGAGTCAGCACCTTCAGGGACTCTACCCCAGGGAGAGTCAGTACCTTCAGGGACTGTACCCCAGGGAGAGTCAGCATCTTCAGGGACTGTACCCCAGGGAGAGTCAGCACCTTCAGGGACTGTACCCCAGGGAGAGTCAGCATCTTCAGGGTCTGTACCCCAGGGAGAGTCAGCACCTTCAGGAACTGTACCCCAGGGAGAGTCAGCACCTTCAGAAACTGTACCCCAAGGAGAGTCAGCACTTTTAAGGACTGTACCCCAGGGAGAGTCTGCACCTTCAGGGAGTGTACCCCACGGAGAGTCAGAACCTTCATGGCCTGTACCCCAGGGAGAGCCTGCACCTTCAGGGACTGTACCCCAGGGAGAGTCAGCACCTTCAGGATCTGTAACCCAGGGAGAGTTATCACCTTCAGGGACTGTACCCCAGGGAGAGTCAGCACCTTTAAAGACTCTACCCCAGGGAAAGTCAGCATCTTCAGGGACTGTACCCCAGGGACAGTCAGCACCTTCAGGGACTGTACCCCACGGAGAGTCAACACCTTCAGGAACTGTTTTCCAGCGAGAATCAACACCTTCAGGAAATGTTCCCCAGGGAGAGTCTGCACCTTCAGGGACTGTACCCCGGGGAGAGTCAGTACCTTCACGAACTGTACCCCAGGAAGAGTCTGCACCTTCAAGGACTGTATCCCAGGGAGAGTCACACCTTCAGGGACTCTACCCCAGGGAGAGTCAGCACCTTCAGGGACTGTAACCCAGGGAGAGTCAGCACCTTCAGAAACTGTACCCCAGGGAGAGTCAACACTTTCAGGAACTGTTACCCAGGGAGAGTCAGCACCTTCAGGGACTGTACTCCAGGGAGAGTCAGCATCTTCAGAAACTGTACCCCAGGGAGAGTCAACACTTTCAGGAACTGTACCCCAGGGAGAGTCAGCATCTTCAGGGTCTGTACCCCAGGGAGAGTCAGCACCTTCAGGAACTGTACCCCAGGGAGAGTCAGCACCTTCAGAAACTGTACCCCAAGGAGAGTCAGCACTTTTAAGGACTGTACCCCAGGGAGAGTCTGCACCTTGAGGGAGTGTACCCCACGGAGAGTCAGAACCTTCATGGCCTGTACCCCAGGGAGAGCCTGCACCTTCAGGGACTGTACCCCAGGGAGAGTCAGCACCTTCAGGATCTGTAACCCAGGGAGAGTCATCACCTTCAGGGACTGTACCCCAGGGAGAGTCAGCACCTTTAAAGACTCTACCCCAGGGAAAGTCAGCATCTTCAGGGACTGTACCCCAGGGAGAGTCAGCACCTTAAGGGACTGTACGCCAGGGAGAGTCAGCACCTTCAGGAACTGTCCCCCAGGGACAGTCAGCACCTTCAGGGACTGTACCCCACGGAGAGTCAACACCTTCAGGAACTGTTTTCCAGCGAGAATCAACACCTTCAGGAAATGTTCCCCAGGGAGAGTCTGCACCTTCAGGGACTGTACCCCGGGGAGAGTCAGTACCTTCACGAACTGTACCCCAGGAAGAGTCTGCACCTTCAAGGACTGTATCCCAGGGAGAGTCAGCACCTTCAGAAACTGTACCCCAGGGAGAGTCAACACTTTCAGGAACTGTTCCCCAGGGAGAGTCAGCACCTTCAGGGACTGTACTCCAGGGAGAGTCAGCACCTTCAGAAACTGTACCCCAGGGAGAGTCAACACTTTCAGGAACTGTACCCCAGGGAGAGTCAGCACCTTCAGGGACTGTACCCCAGGGAGATTCAGCATCTACAGAAACTGCACCCCAGGGAGATTCAGCACCTTCAGGAAATGTACCCCAGGGAGAGTCAGTACCTTCAGGGACTGTACCCCAGGGAGAGTCAGCACCTACAGGAACTGTACCCCAGGGAGAGTCAGCACCTTCAAGGACTGTATCCCAGGGAGAGTCACACCTTCAGGGACTGTACCCCAGGAAGAGTCTGCACCTTCAAGGACTGTATCCCAGGGAGAGTCACACCTTCAGGGACTGTACCCCAGGGAGAGTCAGCACCTTCAGGGACTGTACTCCAGGGAGAGTCAGCACCTTCAGAAACTGTACCCCAGGGAGAGTCAACACTTTCAGGAACTGTCACCCAGGGAGAGTCAGCACCTTGAGGGACTGTACTCCAGGGAGAGTCAGCATCTTCAGAAACTGTACCCCAGGGAGAGTCAACACTTTCAGGAACTGTACCCCAGGGAGAGTCAGCACCTTCAGGGACTGTACCCCAGGGAGAGTCAGTACCTACAGGAACTGTACCCCAGGGAGAGTCAGCAGCTTCAGGAACTGCACCCCAGGGAGAGTCAACACCTTCAGGAACTGTACCCCAGGGAGAGTCAGCACCTTCAGGGACTGTACCCCAGGGAGAGTCAGCACCTTCAGGAACTGTACCCCAGGGAGAGTCAGCACCTTCAGGGAATGTACTCCAGGAAGAGTCAGCACCTTCAGGAACTGTACCCCAGGGAGAGTCAGCACATTCAGGAACTGTACCTCAGGGAGAGTCAGCACATTTAGGGAATGTGCCCCAGGGAGTGTCCGCACATTTAGGGAATGTTCCCCAGGGAGAGTCAGCACCTTCAGGGACTGTACTCCAGGAAGAGTCAGCACCTTTAGTAACTGTACCCCAGGGAGATTCAGCACATTCAGGAACTGTACCCCAGGGAGAGTCAGCACATTTAGGGAATGTACCCCAGGGAGTGTCAGCACCTTCAGGAACTGTACCCCAGGGAGAGTCAGCACCTTCAGGAACTGTACCCCAGGGAGAGTGAGCACCTTCAGGGACTGTACCCCAGGGAGAGTCAGCACCTTCAGGGACTGTTCCCCAGGGAGAGTCAGCACCTTCAGAGTCTGTACCCCAGGGTGAGTCAACACCTTCAGGAACTGTTCCCCAGCGAGAATCAACACCTTCAGGAAATGTTCCCCAGGCAGAGTCTGCACCTTCAGGGACTGTACCCCTGGGAGAGTCAGTACCTTCACGAACTGTACCCCAGGAAGAGTCTGCACCTTCAAGGACTGTATCCCAGGGAGAGTCACACCTTCAGAGACTGTACCCCAGGGAGAGTCAGCATCTTCAGGGACTGTACCCCAGGGAGAGTCAGCACCTTCAGGGACTGTACCCCAGGGAGAGTCAGCACCTTCAGGGTCTGTACCCCAGGGAGAATCAGCACCTTCAGGAACTCTACCCCAGGGAGAGTCAGCACCTTCAGAAACTGTACCCCAGGGAGAGTCAGCACTTTTAAGGACTGTACCCCAGGGAGAGTCTGCACCTTCAGGGAGTGTACCCCACGGAGAGTCAGAACCTTCATGGCCTGTACCCCAGGGAGAGCCTGCACCTTCAGGGACTGTACCCCAGGGAGAGTCAGCACCTTCAGGATCTGTAACCCAGGGAGAGTCATCACCTTCAGGGACTGTACCCCAGGGAGAGTCAGCACCTTCAGGGACTCTACCCCATGGAAAGTCAGCATCTTCAGGGACTGTACCCCAGAGAGAGTCAGCACCTTCAGGGACTGTACCCCAGGGAGAGTCAGCACCTTAAGGGACTGTACGCCAGGGAGAGTCAGCACCTTCAGGAACTGTCCCCCAGGGACAGTCAGCACCTTCAGGGACTGTACCCCAGGGAGAGTCAACACCTTCAGGAACTGTTTTCCAGCGAGAATCAACACCTTCAGGAAATGTTCCCCAGGGAGAGTCTGCACTTTCAGGGACTGTACCCCGGGGAGAGTCAGTACCTTCACGAACTGTACCCCAGGAAGAGTCTGTACCTTCAAGGACTGTATCCCAGGGAGAGTCACACCTTCAGGGACTGTACCCCAGGGAGAGTCAGCACCTTCAGGGACTGTACTCCAGGGAGAGTCAGCACCTTCAGGGACTCTACCCCAGGGAAAGTCAGCATCTTCAGGGACTGTACCCCAGGGAGAGTCAGCACCTTCAGGAACTGTACCCCAGGGAGAGTCAGCACCTTCAGAAACTGTACCCCAGGGAGAGTCAGCACTTTTAAGGACTGTACCCCAGGGAGAGTCTGCACCTTCAGGGAGTGTACCCCACGGCGAGTCAGAACCTTCATGGCCTGTACCCCAGGGAGAGCCTGCACCTTCAGGGACTGTACCCCAGGGAGAGTCAGCACCTTCAGGATCTGTAACCCAGGGAGAGTCATCACCTTCAGGGACTGTACCCCAGGGAGAGTCAGCACCTTCAGGGACTCTACCCCAGGGAGAGTCACACCTTCAGGGACTGTACCCCAGGGAGAGTCAGCATCTTCAGGGACTGTACCCCAGGGAGAGTCAGCACCTTCAGGGACTGTACCCCAGGGAGAGTCAGCATCTTCAGGGTCTGTAGCCCAGGGAGAGTCAGCACCTTCAGGAACTGTACCCCAGGGAGAGTCAGCACCTTCAGAAACTGTACCCCAAGGAGAGTCAGCACTTTTAAGGACTGTACCCCAGGGAGAGTCTGCACCTTCAGGGAGTGTACCCCACGGAGAGTCAGAACCTTCATGGCCTGTACCCCAGGGAGAGCCTGCACCTTCAGGGACTGTACCCCAGGGAGAGTCAGCACCTTCAGGATCTGTAACCCAGGGAGAGTCATCACCTTCAGGGACTGTACCCCAGGGAGAGTCAGCACCTTCAAAGACTCTACCCCAGGGAAAGTCAGCATCTTCAGGGACTGTACCCCAGGGAGAGTCAGCACCTTAAGGGACTGTACGCCAGGGAGAGTCAGCACCTTAAGGGACTGTACGCCAGGGAGAGTCAGCACCTTCAGGAACTGTCCCCCAGGGACAGTCAGCACCTTCAGGGACTGTACCCCACGGAGAGTCAACACCTTCAGGAACTGTTTTCCAGCGAGAATCAACACCTTCAGGAAATGTTCCCCAGGGAGAGTCTGCACCTTCAGGGACTGTACCCCGGGGAGAGTCAGTACCTTCACGAACTGTACCCCAGGAAGAGTCTGCACCTTCAAGGACTGTATCCCAGGGAGAGTCAGCACCTTCAGAAACTGTACCCCAGGGAGAGTCAACACTTTCAGGAACTGTTCCCCAGGGAGAGTCAGCACCTTCAGGGACTGTACTCCAGGGAGAGTCAGCACCTTCAGAAACTGTACCCCAGGGAGAGTCAACACTTTCAGGAACTGTACCCCAGGGAGAGTCAGCACCTTCAGGGACTGTACCCCAGGGAGATTCAGCATCTACAGAAACTGCACCCCAGGGAGATTCAGCACCTTCAGGAAATGTACCCCAGGGAGAGTCAGTACCTTCAGGGACTGTACCCCAGGGAGAGTCAGCACCTACAGGAACTGTACCCCAGGGAGAGTCAGCACCTTCAGGAACTGCACCCCAGGGAGAGTCAACACCTTCAGGAACTGTACCCCAGGGAGAGTCAGCACCTTCAGGGACTGTACCCCTGGGAGAGTCAGTACCTTCACGAACTGTACCCCAGGAAGAGTCTGCACCTTCAAGGACTGTATCCCAGGGAGAGTCACACCTTCAGGGACTGTACCCCAGGGAGAGTCAGCACCTTCAGTTACTGTACTCCAGGGAGGGTCAGCACCTTCAGAAACTGTACCCCAGGGAGAGTCAACACTTTCAGGAACTGTTACCCAGGGAGAGTCAGCACCTTCAGGGACTGTACTCCAGGGAGAGTCAGCATCTTCAGAAACTGTACCCCAGGGAGAGTCAACACTTTCAGGAACTGTACCCCAGGGAGAGTCAGCACCTTCAGGGACTGTACCCCAGGGAGAGTCAGTACCTACAGGAACTGTACCCCAGGGAGAGTCAGCAGCTTCAGGAACTGCACCCCAGGGAGAGTCAACACCTTCAGGAACTGTACCCCAGGGAGAGTCAGCACCTTCAGGGACTGTACCCCAGGGAGAGTCAGCGCCTTCAGGAACTGTACCCCAGGGAGAGTCAGCACCTTCAGGGAATGTACTCCAGGAAGAGTCAGCACCTTCAGGAACTGTACCCCAGGGAGAATCAGCACCTTCAGGAACTGTACCTCAGGGAGAGTCAGCACATTTAGGGAATGTGCCCCAGGGAGTGTCCGCACATTTAGGGAATGTTCCCCAGGGAGAGTCAGCACCTTCAGGGACTGTACTCCAGGAAGAGTCAGCACCTTTAGTAACTGTACCCCAGGGAGATTCAGCACATTCAGGAACTGTACCCCAGGGAGAGTCAGCACATTTAGGGAATGTACCCCAGGGAGTGTCAGCACCTTCAGGAACTGTACCCCAGGGAGAGTCAGCACCTTCAGGAACTGTACCCCAGGGAGAGTGAGCACCTTCAGGAACTGTTCCCCAGCGAGAATCAACACCTTCAGGAAATGTTCCCCAGGGAGAGTCTGCACCTTCAGGGACTGTACCCCTGGGAGAGTCAGTACCTTCACGAACTGTACCCCAGGAAGAGTCTGCACCTTCAAGGACTGTATCCCAGGGAGAGTCACACCTTCAGGGACTGTACCCCAGGGAGAGTCAGCATCTTCAGGGACTGTACCCCAGGGAGAGTCAGCACCTTCAGGGACTGTACCCCAGGGAGAGTCAGCACCTTCAGGGTCTGTACCCCAGGGAGAGTCAGCACCTTCAGGAACTGTACCCCAGGGAGAGTCAGCACCTTCAGAAACTGTTCCCCAGGGAGAGTCAGCACTTTTAAGGACTGTACCCCAGGGAGAGTCTGCACCTTCAGGGAGTGTACCCCACGGAGAGTCAGAACCTTCATGGCCTGTACCCCAGGGAGAGCATGCACCTTCAGGGACTGTACCCCAGGGAGAGTCAGCACCTTCAGGATCTGTAACCCAGGGAGAGTCATCACCTTCAGGGATTGTACCCCAGGGAGAGTCAGCACCTTCAGGGACTCTACCCCAGGGAAAGTCAGCATCTTCAGGGACTGTACCCCAGAGAGAGTCAGCACCTTCAGGGACTGTACCCCAGGGAGAGTCAGCACCTTAAGGGACTGTACGCCAGGGAGAGTCAGCACCTTCAGGAACTGTCCCCCAGGGACAGTCAGCACCTTCAGGGACTGTACCCCAGGGAGAGTCATCACCTTCAGGGACTGTACCCCAGGGAGAGTCAGCACCTTCAGGGACTCTACCCCAGGGAGAGTCAGCATCTTCAGGGACTGTACCCCAGGGAGAGTCAGCACCTTCAGGAACTGTACCCCAGGGAGAGTCAGCACCTTCAGAAACTGTACCCCAGGGAGAGTCAGCACTTTTAAGGACTGTACCCCAGGGAGAGTCTGCACCTTCAGGGAGTGTACCCCACGGAGAGTCAGAACCTTCATGGCCTGTACCCCAGGGAGAGCCTGCACCTTCAGGGACTGTACCCCAGGGAGAGTCAGCACCTTCAGGATCTGTAACCCAGGGAGAGTCATCACCTTCAGGGACTGTACCCCAGGGAGAGTCAGCACCTTCAGGGACTCTACCCCAGGGAGAGTCACACCTTCAGGGACTGTACCCCAGGGAGAGTCAGCATCTTCAGGGACTGTACCCCAGGGAGAGTCAGCACCTTCAGGGACTGTACCCCAGGGAGAGTCAGCATCTTCAGGGTCTGTAGCCCAGGGAGAGTCAGCACCTTCAGGAACTGTACCCCAGGGAGAGTCAGCACCTTCAGAAACTGTACCCCAAGGAGAGTCAGCACTTTTAAGGACTGTACCCCAGGGAGAGTCTGCACCTTCAGGGAGTGTACCCCACGGAGAGTCAGAACCTTCATGGCCTGTACCCCAGGGAGAGCCTGCACCTTCAGGAACTGTACCCCAGGGAGAGTCAGCACCTTCAGGATCTGTAACCCAGGGAGAGTCATCACCTTCAGGGACTGTACCCCAGGGAGAGTCAGCACCTTTAAAGACTCTACCCCAGGGAAAGTCAGCATCTTCAGGGACTGTACCCCAGGGAGAGTCAGCACCTTAAGGGACTGTACGCCAGGGAGAGTCAGCACCTTCAGGAACTGTCCCCCAGGGAGAGTCAGTACCTTCAGGGACTGTACCCCAGGGAGAGTCAGCACCTACAGGAACTGTACCCCAGGGAGAGTCAGCACCTTCAGGAACTGCACCCCAGGGAGAGTCAACACCTTCAGGAACTGTACCCCAGGGAGAGTCAGCACCTTCAGGGACTGTACCCCTGGGAGAGTCAGTACCTTCACGAACTGTACCCCAGGAAGAGTCTGCACCTTCAAGGACTGTATCCCAGGGAGAGTCACACCTTCAGGGACTGTACCCCAGGGAGAGTCAGCACCTTCAGGGACTGTACTCCAGGGAGAGTCAGCACCTTCAGAAACTGTACCCCAGGGAGAGTCAACACTTTCAGGAACTGTTACCCAGGGAGAGTCAGCACCTTCAGGGACTGTACTCCAGGGAGAGTCAGCATCTTCAGAAACTGTACCCCAGGGAGAGTCAACACTTTCAGGAACTGTACCCCAGGGAGAGTCAGCACCTTCAGGGACTGTACCCCAGGGAGAGTCAGTACCTACAGGAACTGTACCCCAGGGAGAGTCAGCAGCTTCAGGAACTGCACCCCAGGGAGAGTCAACACCTTCAGGAACTGTACCCCAGGGAGAGTCAGCACCTTCAGGGACTGTACCCCAGGGAGAGTCAGCACCTTCAGGAACTGTACCCCAGGGAGAGTCAGCACCTTCAGGGAATGTACTCCAGGAAGAGTCAGCACCTTCAGGAACTGTACCCCAGGGAGAGTCAGCACATTCAGGAACTGTACCTCAGGGAGAGTCAGCACATTTAGGGAATGTGCCCCAGGGAGTGTCCGCACATTTAGGGAATGTTCCCCAGGGAGAGTCAGCACCTTCAGGGACTGTACTCCAGGAAGAGTCAGCACCTTTAGTAACTGTACCCCAGGGAGATTCAGCACATTCAGGAACTGTACCCCAGGGAGAGTCAGCACATTTAGGGAATGTACCCCAGGGAGTGTCAGCACCTTCAGGAACTGTACCCCAGGGAGAGTCAGCACCTTCAGGAACTGTACCCCAGGGAGAGTGAGCACCTTCAGGGACTGTACCCCAGGGAGAGTCAGCACCTTCAGGGACTGTTCCCCAGGGAGAGTCAGCACCTTCAGAGTCTGTACCCCAGGGAGAGTCAACACCTTCAGGAACTGTTCCCCAGCGAGAATCAACACCTTCAGGAAATGTTCCCCAGGGAGAGTCTGCACCTTCAGGGACTGTACCCCTGGGAGAGTCAGTACCTTCACGAACTGTACCCCAGGAAGAGTCTGCACCTTCAAGGACTGTATCCCAGGGAGAGTCACACCTTCAGGGACTGTACCCCAGGGAGAGTCAGCATCTTCAGGGACTGTACCCCAGGGAGAGTCAGCACCTTCAGGGACTGTACCCCAGGGAGAGTCAGCACCTTCAGGGTCTGTACCCCAGGGAGAGTCAGCACCTTCAGGAACTGTACCCCAGGGAGAGTCAGCACCTTCAGAAACTGTACCCCAGGGAGAGTCAGCACTTTTAAGGACTGTACCCCAGGGAGAGTCTGCACCTTCAGGGAGTGTACCCCACGGAGAGTCAGTACCTTCATGGCCTGTACCCCAGGGAGAGCCTGCACCTTCAGGGACTGTACCCCAGGGAGAGTCAGCACCTTCAGGATCTGTAACCCAGGGAGAGTCAGCACCTTCAGGGACTCTACCCCAGGGAGAGTCACACCTTCAGGGACTGTACCTCAGGGAGAGTCAGCATCTTCAGGGACTGTACCCCAGGGAGAGTCAGCACCTTCAGGGACTGTACCCCAGGGAGAGTCAGCATCTTCAGGGTCTGTACCCCAGGGAGAGTCAGCACCTTCAGGAACTGTACCCCAGGGAGAGTCAGCACCTTCAGAAACTGTACCCCAAGGAGAGTCAGCACTTTTAAGGACTGTACCCCAGGGAGAGACTGCACCTTCAGGGAGTGTACCCCACGGAGAGTCAGAACCTTCATGGCCTGTACCCCAGGGAGAGCCTGCACCTTCAGGGACTGTACCCCAGGGAGAGTCAGCACCTTCAGGATCTGTAACCCAGGGAGAGTCATCACCTTCAGGGACTGTACCCCAGGGAGAGTCAGCACCTTTAAAGACTCTACCCCAGGGAAAGTCAGCATCTTCAGGGACTGTACCCCAGGGAGAGTCAGCACCTTAAGGGACTGTACGCCAGGGAGAGTCAGCACCTTCAGGAACTGTCCCCCAGGGACAGTCAGCACCTTCAGGGTCTGTACCCCACGGAGAGTCAACACCTTCAGGAACTGTTTTCCAGCGAGAATCAACACCTTCAGGAAATGTTCCCCAGGGAGAGTCTGCACCTTCAGGGACTGTACCCCGGGGAGAGTCAGTACCTTCACGAACTGTACCCCAGGAAGAGTCTGCACCTTCAAGGACTGTATCCCAGGGAGAGTCACACCTTCAGGGACTGTACCCCAGGGAGAGTCATCACCTTCAAGGACTGTATCCCAGGGAGAGTCAGCACCTTCTGAAACTGTATCCCAGGGAGAGTCAACACTTTCAGGATCTGTTCCCCAGGGAGAGTCAGCACCTTCAGGGACTGTACTCCAGGGAGAGTCAGCACCTTCAGAAACTGTACCCCAGGGAGAGTCAACACTTTCAGGAACTGTACCCCAGGGAGAGTCAGCACCTTCAGGGACTGTACCCCAGGGAGAGTCAGTACCTACAGGAACTGTACCGAAGGGAGAGTCAGCAGCTTCAGGAACTGCACCCCAGGGAGAGTCAACACCTTCAGGAACTGTACCCCAGGGAGAGTCAGCACCTTCAGGGACTGTACCCCAGGGAGAGTCAGCACCTTCAGGAACTGTACCCCAGGGAGAGTCAGCACCTTCAGGGAATGTACTCCAGGAAGAGTCAGCACCTTCAGGAACTGTACCCCAGGGAGAATCAGCACATTCAGGAACTGTACCTCAGGGAGAGTCAGCACATTTAGGGAATGTGCCCCAGGGAGTGTCCGCACATTTAGGGAATGTTCCCCAGGGAGAGTCAGCACCTTCAGGGACTGTACTCCAGGAAGAGTCAGCACCTTTAGTAACTGTACCCCAGGGAGATTCAGCACATTCAGGAACTGTACCCCAGGGAGAGTCAGCACATTTAGGGAATGTACCCCAGGGAGTGTCAGCACCTTCAGGAACTGTACCCCAGGGAGAGTCAGCACCTTCAGGAACTGTACCCCAGGGAGAGTGAGCACCTTCAGGGACTGTACCCCAGGGAGAGTCAGCACCTTCAGGGACTGTTCCCCAGGGAGAGTCAGCACCTTCAGGGTCTGTACCCCAGGGAGAGTCAACACCTTCAGGAACTGTTCCCCAGCGAGAATCAACACCTTCAGGAAATGTTCCCCAGGGAGAGTCTGCACCTTCAGGGACTGTACCCCTGGGAGAGTCAGTACCTTCACGAACTGTACCCCAGGAAGAGTCTGCACCTTCAAGGACTGTATCCCAGGGAGAGTCACACCTTCAGGGACTGTACCCCAGGGAGAGTCAGCATCTTCAGGGACTGTACCCCAGGGAGAGTCAGCACCTTCAGGGACTGTACCCCAGGGAGAGTCAGCACCTTCAGGAACTGTACCCCAGGGAGAGTCAGCACCTTCAGAAACTGTTCCCCAGGGAGAGTCAGCACTTTTAAGGACTGTACCCCAGGAAGAGTCTGCAACTTCAGGGAGTGTACCCCACGGAGAGTCAGAACCTTCATGGCCTGTACCCCAGGGAGAGCCTGCACCTTCAGGGACTGTACCCCAGGGAGAGTCAGCACCTTCAGGATCTGTAACCCAGGGAGAGTCATCACCTTCAGGGACTGTACCCCAGGGAGAGTCAGCACCTTCAGGGACTCTACCCCAGGGAAAGTCAGCATCTTCAGGGACTGTACCCCAGAGAGAGTCAGCACCTTCAGGGACTGTACCCCAGGGAGAGTCAGCACCTTAAGGGACTGTACTCCAGGAAGAGTCAGCACCTTTAGTAACTGTACCCCAGGGAGATTCAGCACATTCAGGAACTGTACCCCAGGGAGAGTCAGCACCTTCAGGGACTGTACTCCAGGAAGAGTCAGCACCTTTAGTAACTGTACCCCAGGGAGATTCAGCATCTACAGAAACTGCACCCCAGGGAGATTCAGCACCTTCAGGAAATGTACCCCATGGAGAGTCAGTACCTTCAGGGACTGTACCCCAGGGAGAGTCAGCACCTACAGGAACTGTACCCCAGGGAGAGTCAGCACCTTCAGGAACTGCACCCCAGGGAGAGTCAACACCTTCAGGAACTGTTTTCCAGCGAGAATCAACACCTTCAGGAAATGTTCCCCAGGGAGAGTCTGCACCTTCAGGGACTGTACCCCGGGGAGAGTCAGTACCTTCACGAACTGTACCCCAGGAAGAGTCTGCACCTTCAAGGACTGTATCCCAGGGAGAGTCAGCACCTTCAGAAACTGTACCCCAGGGAGAGTCAACACTTTCAGGATCTGTTCCCCAGGGAGAGTCAGCACCTTCAGGGACTGTACTCCAGGGAGAGTCAGCACCTTCAGAAACTGTACCCCAGGGAGAGTCAACACTTTCAGGAACTGTACCCCAGGGAGAGTCAGCACCTTCAGGGACTGTACCCCAGGGAGATTCAGCATCTACAGAAACTGCACCCCAGGGAGATTCAGCACCTTCAGGAAATGTACCCCAGGGAGAGTCAGTACCTTCAGGGACTGTACCCCAGGGAGAGTCAGCACCTACAGGAACTGTACCCCAGGGAGAGTCAGCACCTTCAGGAACTGCACCCCAGGGAGAGTCAACACCTTCAGGAACTGTACCCCAGGGAGAGTCAGCACCTTCAGGGACTGTACCCCTGGGAGAGTCAGTACCTTCACGAACTGTACCCCAGGAAGAGTCTGCACCTTCAAGGACTGTATCCCAGGGAGAGTCACACCTTCAGGGACTGTACCCCAGGGAGAGTCAGCACCTTCAGTTACTGTACTCCAGGGAGAGTCAGCACCTTCAGAAACTGTACCCCAGGGAGAGTCAACACTTTCAGGAACTGTTACCCAGGGAGAGTCAGCACCTTCAGGGACTGTACTCCAGGGAGAGTCAGCATCTTCAGAAACTGTACCCCAGGGAGAGTCAACACTTTCAGGAACTGTACCCCAGGGAGAGTCAGCACCTTCAGGGACTGTACCCCAGGGAGAGTCAGTACCTACAGGAACTGTACCCCAGGGAGAGTCAGCAGCTTCAGGAACTGCACCCCAGGGAGAGTCAACACCTTCAGGAACAGTACCCCAGGGAGAGTCAGCACCTTCAGGGACTGTACCCCAGGGAGAGTCAGCACCTTCAGGAACTGTACCCCAGGGAGAGTCAGCACCTTCAGGGAATGTACTCCAGGAAGAGTCAGCACCTTCAGGAACTGTACCCCAGGGAGAATCAGCACATTCAGGAACTGTACCTCAGGGAGAGTCAGCACATTTAGGGAATGTGCCCCAGGGAGTGTCCGCACATTTAGGGAATGTTCCCCAGGGAGAGTCAGCACCTTCAGGGACTGTACTCCAGGAAGAGTCAGCACCTTTAGTAACTGTACCCCAGGGAGATTCAGCAGCTTCAGGAACTGCACCCCAGGGAGAGTCAACACCTTCAGGAACTGTACCCCAGGGAGAGTCAGCACCTTCAGGGACTGTACCCCAGGGAGAGTCAACACCTTCAGGAACTGTTCCCCAGCGAGAATCAACACCTTCAGGAAATGTTCCCCAGGGAGAGTCTGCACCTTCAGGGACTGTACCCCTGGGAGAGTCAGTACCTTCACGAACTGTACCCCAGGAAGAGTCTGCACCTTCAAGGACTGTATCCCAGGGAGAGTCACACCTTCAGGGACTGTACCCCAGGGAGAGTCAGCATCTTCAGGGACTGTACCCCAGGGAGAGTCAGCACCTTCAGGGACTGTACCCCAGGGAGAGTCAGCACCTTCAGGGTCTGTACCCCAGGGAGAGTCAGCACCTTCAGGAACTGTACCCCAGGGAGAGTCAGCACCTTCAGAAACTGTTCCCCAGGGAGAGTCAGCACTTTTAAGGACTGTACCCCAGGAAGAGTCTGCAACTTCAGGGAGTGTACCCCACGGAGAGTCAGAACCTTCATGGCCTGTACCCCAGGGAGAGCCTGCACCTTCAGGGACTGTACCCCAGTGAGAGTCAGCACCTTCAGGATCTGTAACCCAGGGAGAGTCATCACCTTCAGGGACTGTACCCCAGGGAGAGTCAGCACCTTCAGGGACTCTACCCCAGGGAAAGTCAGCATCTTCAGGGGCTGTACCCCAGAGAGAGTCAGCACCTTCAGGGACTGTACCCCAGGGAGAGTCAGCACCTTAAGGGACTGTACTCCAGGAAGAGTCAGCACCTTTAGTAACTGTACCCCAGGGAGATTCAGCACATTCAGGAACTGTACCCCAGGGAGAGTCAGCACCTTCAGGGACTGTACTCCAGGAAGAGTCAGCACCTTTAGTAACTGTACCCCAGGGAGATTCAGCATCTACAGAAACTGCACCCCAGGGAGATTCAGCACCTTCAGGAAATGTACCCCAGGGAGAGTCAGTACCTTCAGGGACTGTACCCCAGGGAGAGTCAGCACCTACAGGAACTGTACCCCAGGGAGAGTCAGCACCTTCAGGAACTGCACCCCAGGGAGAGTCAACACCTTCAGGAACTGTACCCCAGGGAGAGTCAGCACCTTCAGGGACTGTACCCCTGTGAGAGTCAGTACCTTCACGAACTGTACCCCAGGAAGAGTCTGCACCTTCAAGGACTGTATCCCAGGGAGAGTCACACCTTCAGGGACTGTACCCCAGGGAGAGTCAGCACCTTCAGTTACTGTACTCCAGGGAGGGTCAGCACCTTCAGAAACTGTACCCCAGGGAGAGTCAACACTTTCAGGAACTGTTACCCAGGGAGAGTCAGCACCTTCAGGGACTGTACTCCAGGGAGAGTCAGCATCTTCAGAAACTGTACCCCAGGGAGAGTCAACACTTTCAGGAACTGTACCCCAGGGAGAGTCAGCACCTTCAGGGACTGTACCCCAGGGAGAGTCAGTACCTACAGGAACTGTACCCCAGGGAGAGTCAGCAGCTTCAGGAACTGCACCCCAGG
The DNA here is from genome assembly GCF_044704955.1 of Pristiophorus japonicus. NCBI lineage: Eukaryota > Metazoa > Chordata > Chondrichthyes > Pristiophoridae > Pristiophorus > Pristiophorus japonicus. The sequence continues at coordinate 2,145,046 of NC_091992.1, read as the reverse complement.
GAGAGTCAACACCTTCAGGAACTGTACCCCAGGGAGAGTCAGCACCTTCAGGGACTGTACCCCAGGGAGAGTCAGCGCCTTCAGGAACTGTACCCCAGGGAGAGTCAGCACCTTCAGGGAATGTACTCCAGGAAGAGTCAGCACCTTCAGGAACTGTACCCCAGGGAGAATCAGCACCTTCAGGAACTGTACCTCAGGGAGAATCAGCACATTTAGGGAATGTGCCCCAGGGAGTGTCCGCACATTTAGGGAATGTTCCCCAGGGAGAGTCAGCACCTTCAGGGACTGTACTCCAGGAAGAGTCAGCACCTTTAGTAACTGTACCCCAGGGAGATTCAGCACATTCAGGAACTGTACCCCAGGGAGAGTCAGCACATTTAGGGAATGTACCCCAGGGAGTGTCAGCACCTTCAGGAACTGTACCCCAGGGAGAGTCAGCACCTTCAGGAACTGTACCCCAGGGAGAGTGAGCACCTTCAGGGACTGTACCCCAGGGAGAGTCAGCACCTTCAGGGACTGTTCCCCAGGGAGAGTCAGCACCTTCAGGGTCTGTACCCCAGGGAGAGTCAACACCTTCAGGAACTGTTCCCCAGCGAGAATCAACACCTTCAGGAAATGTTCCCCAGGGAGAGTCTGCACCTTCAGGGACTGTACCCCTGGGAGAGTCAGTACCTTCACGAACTGTACCCCAGGAAGAGTCTGCACCTTCAAGGACTGTATCCCAGGGAGAGTCACACCTTCAGGGACTGTACCCCAGGGAGAGTCAGCATCTTCAGGGACTGTACCCCAGGGAGAGTCAGCACCTTCAGGGACTGTACCCCAGGGAGAGTCAGCACCTTCAGGGTCTGTACCCCAGGGAGAGTCAGCACCTTCAGGAACTGTACCCCAGGGAGAGTCAGCACCTTCAGAAACTGTTCCCCAGGGAGAGTCAGCACTTTTAAGGACTGTACCCCAGGGAGAGTCTGCACCTTCAGGGAGTGTACCCCACGGAGAGTCAGAACCTTCATGGCCTGTACCCCAGGGAGAGCATGCACCTTCAGGGACTGTACCCCAGGGAGAGTCAGCACCTTCAGGATCTGTAACCCAGGGAGAGTCATCACCTTCAGGGATTGTACCCCAGGGAGAGTCAGCACCTTCAGGGACTCTACCCCAGGGAAATTCAGCATCTTCAGGGACTGTACCCCAGAGAGAGTCAGCACCTTCAGGGACTGTACCCCAGGGAGAGTCAGCACCTTAAGGGACTGTACGCCAGGGAGAGTCAGCACCTTCAGGAACTGTCCCCCAGGGACAGTCAGCACCTTCAGGGACTGTACCCCAGGGAGAGTCATCACCTTCAGGGACTGTACCCCAGGGAGAGTCAGCACCTTCAGGGACTCTACCCCAGGGAAAGTCAGCATCTTCAGGGACTGTACCCCAGGGAGAGTCAGCACCTTCAGGAACTGTACCCCAGGGAGAGTCAGCACCTTCAGAAACTGTACCCCAGGGAGAGTCAGCACTTTTAAGGACTGTACCCCAGGGAGAGTCTGCACCTTCAGGGAGTGTACCCCACGGAGAGTCAGAACCTTCATGGCCTGTACCCCAGGGAGAGCCTGCACCTTCAGGGACTGTACCCCAGGGAGAGTCAGCACCTTCAGGATCTGTAACCCAGGGAGAGTCATCACCTTCAGGGACTGTACCCCAGGGAGAGTCAGCACCTTCAGGGACTCTACCCCAGGGAGAGTCACACCTTCAGGGACTGTACCCCAGGGAGAGTCAGCATCTTCAGGGACTGTACCCCAGGGAGAGTCAGCACCTTCAGGGACTGTACCCCAGGGAGAGTCAGCATCTTCAGGGTCTGTACCCCAGGGAGAGTCAGCACCTTCAGGAACTGTACCCCAGGGAGAGTCAGCACCTTCAGAAACTGTACCCCAAGGAGAGTCAGCACTTTTAAGGACTGTACCCCAGGGAGAGTCTGCACCTTCAGGGAGTGTACCCCACGGAGAGTCAGAACCTTCATGGCCTGTACCCCAGGGAGAGCCTGCACCTTCAGGAACTGTACCCCAGGGAGAGTCAGCACCTTCAGGATCTGTAACCCAGGGAGAGTCATCACCTTCAGGGACTGTACCCCAGGGAGAGTCAGCACCTTTAAAGACTCTACCCCAGGGAAAGTCAGCATCTTCAGGGACTGTACCCCAGGGAGAGTCAGCACCTTAAGGGACTGTACGCCAGGGAGAGTCAGCACCTTCAGGAACTGTCCCCCAGGGACAGTCAGCACCTTCAGGGACTGTACCCCACGGAGAGTCAACACCTTCAGGAACTGTTTTCCAGCGAGAATCAACACCTTCAGGAAATGTTCCCCAGGGAGAGTCTGCACCTTCAGGGACTGTACCCCGGGGAGAGTCAGTACCTTCACGAACAGTACCCCAGGAAGAGTCTGCACCTTCAAGGACTGTATCCCAGGGAGAGTCAGCACCTTCAGAAACTGTACCCCAGGGAGAGTCAACACTTTCAGGAACTGTACCCCAGGGAGAGTCAGCACCTTCAGGGACTGTACCCCAGGGAGATTCAGCATCTACAGAAACTGCACCCCAGGGAGATTCAGCACCTTCAGGAAATGTACCCCAGGGAGAGTCAGTACCTTCAGGGACTGTACCCCAGGGAGAGTCAGCACCTACAGGAACTGTACCCCAGGGAGAGTCAGCACCTTCAGGAACTGCACCCCAGGGAGAGTCAACACCTTCAGGAACTGTACCCCAGGGAGAGTCAGCACCTTCAGGGACTGTACCCCTGGGAGAGTCAGTACCTTCACGAACTGTACCCCAGGAAGAGTCTGCACCTTCAAGGACTGTATCCCAGGGAGAGTCACACCTTCAGGGACTGTACCCCAGGGAGAGTCAGCACCTTCAGGGACTGTACTCCAGGGAGAGTCAGCACATTCAGGGACTGTACCCCAGGGAGAGTCAACACTTTCAGGAACTGTACCCCAGGGAGAGTCAGCACCTTCAGGGACTGTACCCCAGGGAGAGTCAGTACCTACAGGAACTGTACCCCAGGGAGAGTCAGCAGCTTCAGGAACTGCACCCCAGGGAGAGTCAACACCTTCAGGAACTGTACCCCAGGGAGAGTCAGCACCTTCAGGGACTGTACCCCAGGGAGAGTCAGCACCTTCAGGAACTGTACCCCAGGGAGAGTCAGCACCTTCAGGGAATGTCCTCCAGGATGAGTCAGCACCTTCAGGAACTGTACCCCAGGGAGAGTCAGCACATTCAGGAACTGTACCTCAGGGAGAGTCAGCACATTTAGGGAATGTGCCCCAGGGAGTGTCCGCACATTTAGGGAATGTTCCCCAGGGAGAGTCAGCACCTTCAGGGACTGTACTCCAGGAAGAGTCAGCACCTTTAGTAACTGTACCCCAGGGAGATTCAGCACATTCAGGAACTGTACCCCAGGGAGAGTCAGCACATTTAGGGAATGTACCCCAGGGAGTGTCAGCACCTTCAGGAACTGTACCCCAGGGAGAGTCAGCACCTTCAGGAACTGTACCCCAGGGAGAGTGAGCACCTTCAGGGACTGTACCCCAGGGAGAGTCAGCACCTTCAGGGACTGTTCCCCAGGGAGAGTCAGCACCTTCAGAGTCTGTACCCCAGGGAGAGTCAACACCTTCAGGAACTGTTCCCCAGCGAGAATCAACACCTTCAGGAAATGTTCCCCAGGGAGAGTCTGCACCTTCAGGGACTGTACCCCTGGGAGAGTCAGTACCTTCACGAACTGTACCCCAGGAAGAGTCTGCACCTTCAAGGACTGTATCCCAGGGAGAGTCACACCTTCAGGGACTGTACCCCAGGGAGAGTCAGCATCTTCAGGGACTGTACCCCAGGGAGAGTCAGCACCTTCAGGGACTGTACCCCAGGGAGAGTCAGCACCTTCAGGGTCTGTACCCCAGGGACAGTCAGCACCTTCAGGAACTGTACCCCAGGGAGAGTCAGCACCTTCAGAAACTGTACCCCAGGGAGAGTCAGCACTTTTAAGGACTGTACCCCAGGGAGAGTCTGCACCTTCAGGGAGTGTACCCCACGGAGAGTCAGAACCTTCATGGCCTGTACCCCAGGGAGAGCCTGCACCTTCAGGGACTGTACCCCAGGGAGAGTCAGCACCTTCAGGATCTGTAACCCAGGGAGAGTCAGCACCTTCAGGGACTCTACCCCAGGGAGAGTCACACCTTCAGGGACTGTACCTCAGGGAGAGTCAGCATCTTCAGGGACTGTACCCCAGGGAGAGTCAGCACCTTCAGGGACTGTACCCCAGGGAGAGTCAGCATCTTCAGGGTCTGTACCCCAGGGAGAGTCAGCACCTTCAGGAACTGTACCCCAGGGAGAGTCAGCACCTTCAGAAACTGTACCCCAAGGAGAGTCAGCACTTTTAAGGACTGTACCCCAGGGAGAGTCTGCACCTTCAGGGAGTGTACCCCACGGAGAGTCAGAACCTTCATGGCCTGTACCCCAGGGAGAGCCTGCACCTTCAGGGACTGTACCCCAGGGAGAGTCAGCACCTTCAGGATCTGTAACCCAGGGAGAGTCATCACCTTCAGGGACTGTACCCCAGGGAGAGTCAGCACCTTTAAAGACTCTACCCCAGGGAAAGTCAGCATCTTTAGGGACTGTACCCCAGGGAGAGTCAGCACCTTAAGGGACTGTACGCCAGGGAGAGTCAGCACCTTCAGGGACTGTACCCCAGGGAGAGTCAGCACCTTAAGGGACTGTACGCCAGCGAGAATCAACACCTTCAGGAAATGTTCCCCAGGGAGAGTCTGCACCTTCAGGGACTGTACCCCGGGGAGAGTCAGTACCTTCACGAACTGTACCCCAGGAAGAGTCTGCACCTTCAAGGACTGTATCCCAGGGAGAGTCAGCACCTTCTGAAACTGTACCCCAGGGAGAGTCAACACTTTCAGGATCTGTTCCCCAGGGAGAGTCAGCACCTTCAGGGACTGTACTCCAGGGAGAGTCAGCACCTTCAGAAACTGTACCCCAGGGAGAGTCAACACTTTCAGGAACTGTACCCCAGGGAGAGTCAGCACCTTCAGGGACTGTACCCCAGGGAGAGTCAGTACCTACAGGAACTGTACCCCAGGGAGAGTCAGCAGCTTCAGGAACTGCACCCCAGGGAGAGTCAACACCTTCAGGAACTGTACCCCAGGGAGAGTCAGCACCTTCAGGGACTGTACCCCAGGGAGAGTCAGCACCTTCAGGAACTGTACCCCAGGGAGAGTCAGCACCTTCAGGGAATGTACTCCAGGAAGAGTCAGCACCTTCAGGAACTGTACCCCAGGGAGAATCAGCACATTGAGGAACTGTACCTCAGGGAGAGTCAGCACATTTAGGGAATGTGCCCCAGGGAGTGTCCGCACATTTAGGGAATGTTCCCCAGGGAGAGTCAGCACCTTCAGGGACTGTACTCCAGGAAGAGTCAGCACCTTCAGGAACTGTACCCCAGGGAGAGTGAGCACCTTCAGGGACTGTTCCCCAGGGAGAGTCAGCACCTTCAGGGTCTGTACCCCAGGGAGAGTCAACACCTTCAGGAACTGTTCCCCAGCGAGAATCAACACCTTCAGGAAATGTTCCCCAGGGAGAGTCTGCACCTTCAGGGACTGTACCCCTGGGAGAGTCAGTACCTTCACGAACTGTACCCCAGGAAGAGTCTGCACCTTCAAGGACTGTATCCCAGGGAGAGTCACACCTTCAGGGACTGTACCCCAGGGAGAGTCAGCATCTTCAGGGACTGTACCCCAGGGAGAGTCAGCACCTTCAGGGACTGTACCCCAGGGAGAGTCAGCACCTTCAGGGTCTGTACCCCAGGGAGAGTCAGCACCTTCAGGAACTGTACCCCAGGGAGAGTCAGCACCTTCAGAAACTGTTCCCCAGGGAGAGTCAGCACTTTTAAGGACTGTACCCCAGGAAGAGTCTGCAACTTCAGGGAGTGTACCCCACGGAGAGTCAGAACCTTCATGGCCTGTACCCCAGGGAGAGCCTGCACCTTCAGGGACTGTACCCCAGGGAGAGTCAGCACCTTCAGGATCTGTAACCCAGGGAGAGTCATCACCTTCAGGGACTGTACCCCAGGGAGAGTCAGCACCTTCAGGGACTCTACCCCAGGGAAAGTCAGCATCTTCAGGGACTGTACCCCAGAGAGAGTCAGCACCTTCAGGGACTGTACCCCAGGGAGAGTCAGCACCTTAAGGGACTGTACTCCAGGAAGAGTCAGCACCTTTAGTAACTGTACCCCAGGGAGATTCAGCACATTCAGGAACTGTACCCCAGGGAGAGTCAGCACCTTCAGGGACTGTACTCCAGGGAGAGTCAGCACCTTCAGGAAATGTACCCCAGGGAGAGTCAGTACCTTCAGGGACTGTACCCCAGGGAGAGTCAGCACCTACAGGAACTGTACCCCAGGGAGAGTCAACACCTTCAGGAACTGTTTTCCAGCGAGAATCAACACCTTCAGGAAATGTTCCCCAGGGAGAGTCTGCACCTTCAGGGACTGTACCCCGGGGAGAGTCAGTACCTTCACGAACTGTACCCCAGGAAGAGTCTGCACCTTCAAGGACTGTATCCCAGGGAGAGTCAGCACCTTCAGAAACTGTACCCCAGGGAGAGTCAACACTTTCAGGATCTGTTCCCCAGGGAGAGTCAGCACCTTCAGGGACTGTACTCCAGGGAGAGTCAGCACCTTCAGAAACTGTACCCCAGGGAGAGTCAACACTTTCAGGAACTGTACCCCAGGGAGAGTCAGCACCTTCAGGGACTGTACCCCAGGGAGATTCAGCATCTACAGAAACTGCACCCCAGGGAGATTCAGCACCTTCAGGAAATGTATCCCAGGGAGAGTCAGTACCTTCAGGGACTGTACCCCAGGGAGAGTCAGCACCTACAGGAACTGTACCCCAGGGAGAGTCAGCACCTTCAGGAACTGCACCCCAGGGAGAGTCAACACCTTCAGGAACTGTACCCCAGGGAGAGTCAGCACCTTCAGGGACTGTACCCCTGGGAGAGTCAGTACCTTCACGAACTGTACCCCAGGAAGAGTCTGCACCTTCAAGGACTGTATCCCAGGGAGAGTCACACCTTCAGGGACTGTACCCCAGGGAGAGTCAGCACCTTCAGTTACTGTACTCCAGGGAGAGTCAGCACCTTCAGAAACTGTACCCCAGGGACAGTCAACACTTTCAGGAACTGTTACCCAGGGAGAGTCAGCACCTTCAGGGACTGTACTCCAGGGAGAGTCAGCATCTTCAGAAACTGTACCCCAGGGAGAGTCAACACTTTCAGGAACTGTACCCCAGGGAGAGTCAGCACCTTCAGGGACTGTACCCCAGGGAGAGTCAGTACCTACAGGAACTGTACCCCAGGGAGAGTCAGCAGCTTCAGGAACTGCACCCCAGGGAGAGTCAACACCTTCAGGAACTGTACCCCAGGGAGAGTCAGCACCTTCAGGGACTGTACCCCAGGGAGAGTCAGCACCTTCAGGAACTGTACCCCAGGGAGAGTCAGCACCTTCAGGGAATGTACTCCAGGAAGAGTCAGCACCTTCAGGAACTGTACCCCAGGGAGAATCAGCACATTCAGGAACTGTACCTCAGGGAGAGTCAGCACATTTAGGGAATGTGCCCCAGGGAGTGTCCGCACATTTAGGGAATGTTCCCCAGGGAGAGTCAGCACCTTCAGGGACTGTACTCCAGGAAGAGTCAGCACCTTTAGTAACTGTACCCCAGGGAGATTCAGCAGCTTCAGGAACTGCACCCCAGGGAGAGTCAACACCTTCAGGAACTGTACCCCAGGGAGAGTCAGCACCTTCAGGGACTGTACCCCAGGGAGAGTCAACACCTTCAGGAACAGTTCCCCAGCGAGAATCAACACCTTCAGGAAATGTTCCCCAGGGAGAGTCTGCACCTTCAGGGACTGTACCCCTGGGAGAGTCAGTACCTTCACGAACTGTACCCCAGGAAGAGTCTGCACCTTCAAGGACTGTATCCCAGGGAGAGTCACACCTTCAGGGACTGTACCCCAGGGAGAGTCAGCATCTTCAGGGACTGTACCCCAGGGAGAGTCAGCACCTTCAGGGACTGTACCCCAGGGAGAGTCAGCACCTTCAGGGTCTGTACCCCAGGGAGAGTCAGCACCTTCAGGAACTGTACCCCAGGGAGAGTCAGCACCTTCAGAAACTGTTCCCCAGGGAGAGTCAGCACTTTTAAGGACTGTACCCCAGGAAGAGTCTGCAACTTCAGGGAGTGTACCCCACGGAGAGTCAGAACCTTCATGGCCTGTACCCCAGGGAGAGCCTGCACCTTCAGGGACTGTACCCCAGGGAGAGTCAGCACCTTCAGGATCTGTAACCCAGGGAGAGTCATCACCTTCAGGGACTGTACCCCAGGGAGAGTCAGCACCTTCAGGGACTCTACCCCAGGGAAAGTCAGCATCTTCAGGGACTGTACCCCAGAGAGAGTCAGCACCTTCAGGGACTGTACCCCAGGGAGAGTCAGCACCTTAAGGGACTGTACTCCAGGAAGAGTCAGCACCTTTAGTAACTGTACCCCAGGGAGATTCAGCACATTCAGGAACTGTACCCCAGGGAGAGTCAGCACCTTCAGGGACTGTACTCCAGGAAGAGTCAGCACCTTTAGTAACTGTACCCCAGGGAGATTCAGCATCTACAGAAACTGCACCCCAGGGAGATTCAGCACCTTCAGGAAATGTACCCCAGGGAGAGTCAGTACCTTCAGGGACTGTACCCCAGGGAGAGTCAGCACCTACAGGAACTGTACCCCAGGGAGAGTCAGCACCTTCAGGAACTGCACCCCAGGGAGAGTCAACACCTTCAGGAACTGTTTTCCAGCGAGAATCAACACCTTCAGGAAATGTTCCCCAGGGAGAGTCTGCACCTTCAGGGACTGTACCCCGGGGAGAGTCAGTACCTTCACGAACTGTACCCCAGGAAGAGTCTGCACCTTCAAGGACTGTATCCCAGGGAGAGTCAGCACCTTCAGAAACTGTACCCCAGGGAGAGTCAACACTTTCAGGATCTGTTCCCCAGGGAGAGTCAGCACCTTCAGGGACTGTACTCCAGGGAGAGTCAGCACCTTCAGAAACTGTACCCCAGGGAGAGTCAACACTTTCAGGAACTGTACCCCAGGGAGAGTCAGCACCTTCAGGGACTGTACCCCAGGGAGATTCAGCATCTACAGAAACTGCACCCCAGGGAGATTCAGCACCTTCAGGAAATGTACCCCAGGGAGAGTCAGTACCTTCAGGGACTGTACCCCAGGGAGAGTCAGCACCTACAGGAACTGTACCCCAGGGAGAGTCAGCACCTTCAGGAACTGCACCCCAGGGAGAGTCAACACCTTCAGGAACTGTACCCCAGGGAGAGTCAGCACCTTCAGGGACTGTACCCCTGGGAGAGTCAGTACCTTCACGAACTGTACCCCAGGAAGAGTCTGCACCTTCAAGGACTGTATCCCAGGGAGAGTCACACCTTCAGGGACTGTACCCCAGGGAGAGTCAGCACCTTCAGTTACTGTACTCCAGGGAGAGTCAGCACCTTCAGAAACTGTACCCCAGGGAGAGTCAACACTTTCAGGAACTGTTACCCAGGGAGAGTCAGCACCTTCAGGGACTGTACTCCAGGGAGAGTCAGCATCTTCAGAAACTGTACCCCAGGGAGAGTCAACACTTTCAGGAACTGTACCCCAGGGAGAGTCAGCACCTTCAGGGACTGTACCCCAGGGAGAGTCAGTACCTACAGGAACTGTACCCCAGGGAGAGTCAGCAGCTTCAGGAACTGCACCCCAGGGAGAGTCAACACCTTCAGGAACTGTACCCCAGGGAGAGTCAGCACCTTCAGGGACTGTACCCCAGGGAGAGTCAGCACCTTCAGGAACTGTACCCCAGGGAGAGTCAGCACCTTCAGGGAATGTACTCCAGGAAGAGTCAGCACCTTCAGGAACTGTACCCCAGGGAGAATCAGCACATTCAGGAACTGTACCTCAGGGAGAGTCAGCACATTTAGGGAATGTGCCCCAGGGAGTGTCCGCACATTTAGGGAATGTTCCCCAGGGAGAGTCAGCACCTTCAGGGACTGTACTCCAGGAAGAGTCAGCACCTTTAGTAACTGTACCCCAGGGAGATTCAGCACATTCAGGAACTGTACCCCAGGGAGAGTCAGCACATTTAGGGAATGTACCCCAGGGAGTGTCAGCACCTTCAGGAACTGTACCCCAGGGAGAGTCAGCACCTTCAGGAACTGTACCCCAGGGAGAGTGAGCACCTTCAGGGACTGTACCCCAGGGAGAGTCAGCACCTTCAGGGACTGTTCCCCAGGGAGAGTCAGCACCTTCAGGGTCTGTACCCCAGGGAGAGTCAACACCTTCAGGAACTGTTCCCCAGCGAGAATCAACACCTTCAGGAAATGTTCCCCAGGGAGAGTCTGCACCTTCAGGGACTGTACCCCTGGGAGAGTCAGTACCTTCACGAACTGTACCCCAGGAAGAGTCTGCACCTTCAAGGACTGTATCCCAGGGAGAGTCACACCTTCAGGGACTGTACCCCAGGGAGAGTCAGCATCTTCAGGGACTGTACCCCAGGGAGAGTCAGCACCTTCAGGGACTGTACCCCAGGGAGAGTCAGCACCTTCAGGGTCTGTACCCCAGGGAGAGTCAGCACCTTCAGGAACTGTACCCCAGGGAGAGTCAGCACCTTCAGAAACTGTTCCCCAGGGAGAGTCGGCACTTTTAAGGACTGTACCCCAGGAAGAGTCTGCACCTTCAGGGAGTGTACCCCACGGAGAGTCAGAACCTTCATGGCCTGTACCCCAGGGAGAGCCTGCACCTTCAGGGACTGTACCCCAGGGAGAGTCAGCACCTTCAGGATCTGTAACCCAGGGAGAGTCATCACCTTCAGGGACTGTACCCCAGGAAGAGTCTGCACCTTCAAGGACTGTATCCCAGGGAGAGTCACACCTTCAGGGACTGTACCCCAGGGAGAGTCAGCATCTTCAGGGACTGTACCCCAGGGAGAATCAACACCTTCAGGAAATGTTCCCCAGGGAGAGTCTGCACCTTCAGGGACTGTACCCCTGGGAGAGTCAGTACCTTCACGAACTGTACCCCAGGAAGAGTCTGCACCTTCAAGGACTGTATCCCAGGGAGAGTCACACCTTCAGGGACTGTACCCCAGGGAGAGTCAGCATCTTCAGGGACTGTACCCCAGGGAGAGTCAGCACCTTCAGGGACTGTACCCCAGGGAGAGTCAGCACCTTCAGGGTCTGTACCCCAGGGAGAGTCAGCACCTTCAGGAACTGTACCCCAGGGAGAGTCAGCACCTTCAGAAACTGTATCCCAGGGAGAGTCAGCACTTTTAAGGACTGTACCCCAGGGAGAGTCTGCACCTTCAGGGAGTGTACCCCACGGAGAGTCAGAACCTTCATGGCCTGTACCCCAGGGAGAGCCTGCACCTTCAGGGACTGTACCCCAGGGAGAGTCAGCACCTTCAGGATCTGTAACCCAGGGAGAGTCATCACCTTCAGGGACTGTACCCCAGGGAGAGTCAGCACCTTCAGGGACTCTACCCCAGGGAGAGTCACACCTTCAGGGACTGTACCTCAGGGAGAGTCAGCATCTTCAGGGACTGTACCCCAGGGAGAGTCAGCACCTTCAGGGACTGTACCCCAGGGAGAGTCAGCATCTTCAGGGTCTGTACCCCAGGGAGAGTCAGCACCTTCAGGAACTGTACCCCAGGGAGAGTCAGCACCTTCAGAAACTGTACCCCAAGGAGAGTCAGCACTTTTAAGGACTGTACCCCAGGGAGAGTCTGCACCTTCAGGGAGTGTACCCCACGGAGAGTCAGAACCTTCATGGCCTGTACCCCAGGGAGAGCCTGCACCTTCAGGGACTGTACCCCAGGGAGAGTCAGCACCTTCAGGATCTGTAACCCAGGGAGAGTCATCACCTTCAGGGACTGTACCCCAGGGAGAGTCAGCACCTTTAAAGACTCTACCCCAGGGAAAGTCAGCATCTTCAGGGACTGTACCCCAGGGAGAGTCAGCACCTTCAGGAACTGTCCCCCAGGGACAGTCAGCACCTTCAGGGACTGTACCCCACGGAGAGTCAACACCTTCAGGAACTGTTTTCCAGCGAGAATCAACACCTTCAGGAAATGTTCCCCAGGGAGAGTCTGCACCTTCAGGGACTGTACCCCGGGGAGAGTCAGTACCTTCACGAACTGTACCCCAGGAAGTGTCTGCACCTTCAAGGACTGTATCCCAGGGAGAGTCAGCACCTTCAGAAACTGTACCCCAGGGAGAGTCAACACTTTCAGGATCTGTTCCCCAGGGAGAGTCAGCACCTTCAGGGACTGTACTCCAGGGAGAGTCAGCACCTTCAGAAACTGTACCCCAGGGAGAGTCAACACTTTCAGGAACTGTACCCCAGGGAGAGTCAGCACCTTCAGGGACTGTACCCCAGGGAGATTCAGCATCTACAGAAACTGCACCCCAGGGAGATTCAGCACCTTCAGGAAATGTACCCCAGGGAGAGTCAGTACCTTCAGGGACTGTACCCCAGGGAGAGTCAGCACCTACAGGAACTGTACCCCAGGGAGAGTCAGCACCTTCAGGAACTGCACCCCAGGGAGAGTCAACACCTTCAGGAACTGTACCCCAGGGAGAGTCAGCACCTTCAGGGACTGTACCCCTGGGAGAGTCAGTTCCTTCACGAACTGTACCCCAGGAAGAGTCTGCACCTTCAAGGACTGTATCCCAGGGAGAGTCACACCTTCAGGGACTGTACCCCAGGGAGAGTCAGCACCTTCAGTTACTGTACTCCAGGGAGAGTCAGCACCTTCAGAAACTGTACCCCAGGGAGAGTCAACACTTTCAGGAACTGTTACCCAGGGAGAGTCAGCACCTTCAGGGACTGTACTCCAGGGAGAGTCAGCATCTTCAGAAACTGTACCCCAGGGAGAGTCAACACTTTCAGGAACTGTACCCCAGGGAGAGTCAGCACCTTCAGGGACTGTACCCCAGGGAGAGTCAGTACCTACAGGAACTGTACCCCAGGGAGAGTCAGCAGCTTCAGGAACTGCACCCCAGGGAGAGTCAACACCTTCAGGAACTGTACCCCAGGGAGAGTCAGCACCTTCAGGGACTGTACCCCAGGGAGAGTCAGCACCTTCAGGAACTGTACCCCAGGGAGAGTCAGCACCTTCAGGGAATGTACTCCAGGAAGAGTCAGCACCTTCAGGAACTGTACCCCAGGGAGAATCAGCACATTCAGGAACTGTACCTCAGGGAGAGTCAGCACATTTAGGGAATGTGCCCCAGGGAGTGTCCGCACATTTAGGGAATGTTCCCCAGGGAGAGTCAGCACCTTCAGGGACTGTACTCCAGGAAGAGTCAGCACCTTTAGTAACTGTACCCCAGGGAGATTCAGCACATTCAGGAACTGTACCCCAGGGAGAGTCAGCACCTTTAGTAACTGTACCCCAGGGAGATTCAGCATCTACAGAAACTGCACCCCAGGGAGATTCAGCACCTTCAGGAAATGTACCCCAGGGAGAGTCAGTACCTTCAGGGACTGTACCCCAGGGAGAGTCAGCACCTACAGGAACTGTACCCCAGGGAGAGTCAGCACCTTCAGGAACTGCACCCCAGGGAGAGTCAACACCTTCAGGAACTGTTTTCCAGCGAGAATCAACACCTTCAGGAAATGTTCCCCAGGGAGAGTCTGCACCTTCAGGGACTGTACCCCGGGGAGAGTCAGTACCTTCACGAACTGTACCCCAGGAAGAGTCTGCACCTTCAAGGACTGTATCCCAGGGAGAGTCAGCACCTTCAGAAACTGTACCCCAGGGAGAGTCAACACTTTCAGGATCTGTTCCCCAGGGAGAGTCAGCACCTTCAGGGACTGTACTCCAGGGAGAGTCAGCACCTTCAGAAACTGTACCCCAGGGAGAGTCAGCACCTTCAGAAACTGTACCCCAGGGAGAGTCAACACTTTCAGGAACTGTACCCCAGGGAGAGTCAGCACCTTCAGGGACTGTACCCCAGGGAGATTCAGCATCTACAGAAACTGCACCCCAGGGAGATTCAGCACCTTCAGGAAATGTACCCCAGGGAGAGTCAGTACCTTCAGGGACTGTACCCCAGGGAGAGTCAGCACCTGCAGGAACTGTACCCCAGGGAGAGTCAGCACCTTCAGGAACTGCACCCCAGGGAGAGTCAACACCTTCAGGAACTGTACCCCAGGGAGAGTCAGCACCTTCAGGGACTGTACCCCTGGGAGAGTCAGTACCTTCACGAACTGTACCCCAGGAAGAGTCTGCACCTTCAAGGACTGTATCCCAGGGAGAGTCACACCTTCAGGGACTGTACCCCAGGGAGAGTCAGCACCTTCAGTTACTGTACTCCAGGGAGAGTCAGCACCTTCAGAAACTGTACCCCAGGGAGAGTCAACACTTTCAGGAACTGTTACCCAGGGAGAGTCAGCACCTTCAGGGACTGTACTCCAGGGAGAGTCAGCATCTTCAGAAACTGTACCCCAGGGAGAGTCAACACTTTCAGGAACTGTACCCCAGGGAGAGTCAGCACCTTTAGGGACTGTACCCCAGGGAGAGTCAGTACCTACAGGAACTGTACCCCAGGGAGAGTCAGCAGCTTCAGGAACTGCACCCCAGGGAGAGTCAACACCTTCAGGAACTGTACCCCAGGGAGAGTCAGCACCTTCAGGGACTGTACCCCAGGGAGAGTCAGCACCTTCAGGAACTGTACCCCAGGGAGAGTCAGCACCTTCAGGGAATGTACTCCAGGAAGAGTCAGCACCTTCAGGAACTGTACCCCAGGGAGAATCAGCACATTCAGGAACTGTACCTCAGGGAGAGTCAGCACATTTAGGGAATGTGCCCCAGGGAGTGTCCGCACATTTAGGGAATGTTCCCCAGGGAGAGTCAGCACCTTCAGGGACTGTACTCCAGGAAGAGTCAGCACCTTTAGTAACTGTACCCCAGGGAGATTCAGCACATTCAGGAACTGTACCCCAGGGAGAGTCAGCACATTTAGGGAATGTACCCCAGGGAGTGTCAGCACCTTCAGGAACTGTACCCCAGGGAGAGTCAGCACCTTCAGGAACTGTACCCCAGGGAGAGTGAGCACCTTCAGGGACTGTACCCCAGGGAGAGTCAGCACCTTCAGGGACTGTTCCCCAGGGAGAGTCAGCACCTTCAGGGTCTGTACCCCAGGGAGAGTCAACACCTTCAGGAACTGTTCCCCAGCGAGAATCAACACCTTCAGGAAATGTTCCCCAGGGAGAGTCTGCACCTTCAGGGACTGTACCCCTGGGAGAGTCAGTACCTTCACGAACTGTACCCCAGGAAGAGTCTGCACCTTCAAGGACTGTATCCCAGGGAGAGTCACACCTTCAGGGACTGTACCCCAGGGAGAGTCAGCATCTTCAGGGACTGTACCCCAGGGAGAGTCAGCACCTTCAGGGACTGTACCCCAGGGAGAGTCAGCACCTTCAGGGTCTGTACCCCAGGGAGAGTCAGCACCTTCAGGAACTGTACCCCAGGGAGAGTCAGCACCTTCAGAAACTGTTCCCCAGGGAGAGTCAGCACTTTTAAGGACTGTACCCCAGGAAGAGTCTGCACCTTCAGGGAGTGTACCCCACGGAGAGTCAGAACCTTCATGGCCTGTACCCCAGGGAGAGCCTGCACCTTCAGGGACTGTACCCCAGGGAGAGTCAGCACCTTCAGGATCTGTAACCCAGGGAGAGTCATCACCTTCAGGGACTGTACCCTAGGGAGAGTCAGCACCTTCAGGGACTCTACCCCAGGGAAAGTCAGCATCTTCAGGGACTGTACCCCAGAGAGAGTCAGCACCTTCAGGGACTGTACCCCAGGGAGAGTCAGCACCTTAAGGGACTGTACGCCAGGGAGAGTCAGCACCTTCAGGAACTGTCCCCCAGGGACAGTCAGCACCTTCAGGGACTGTACCCCAGGGAGAGTCATCACCTTCAGGGACTGTACCCCAGGGAGAGTCAGCACCTTCAGGGACTCTACCCTAGGGAAAGTCAGCATCTTCAGGGACTGTACCCCAGGGAGAGTCAGCACCTTCAGGAACTGTACCCCAGGGAGAGTCAGCACCTTCAGAAACTGTACCCCAGGGAGAGTCAGCACTTTTAAGGACTGTACCCCAGGGAGAGTCTGCACCTTCAGGGAGTGTACTCCACGGAGAGTCAGATCCTTCATGGCCTGTACCCCAGGGAGAGCCTGCACCTTAAGGGACTGTACCCCAGGGAGAGTCAGCACCTTCAGGATCTGTAACCCAGGGAGAGTCATCACCTTCAGGGACTGTACCCCAGGGAGAGTCAGCACCTTCAGGGACTCTACCCCAGGGAGAGTCACACCTTCAGGGACTGTACCCCTGGGAGAGTCAGCATCTTCAGGGACTGTACCCCAGGGAGAGTCAGCACCTTCAGGGACTGTACCCCAGGGAGAGTCAGCATCTTCAGGGTCTGTACCCCAGGGAGAGTCAGCACCTTCAGGAACTGTACCCCAGGGAGAGTCAGCACCTTCAGAAACTGTACCCCAAGGAGAGTCAGCACGTTTAAGGACTGTACCCCAGGGAGAGTCTGCACCTTCAGGGAGTGTACCCCACGGAGAGTCAGAACCTTCATGGCCTGTACCCCATGGAGAGCCTGCACCTTCAGGGACTGTACCCCAGGGAGAGTCAGCACCTTCAGGATCTGTAACCCAGGGAGAGTCATCACCTTCAGGGACTGTACCCCAGGGAGAGTCAGCACCTTTAAAGACTCTACCCCAGGGAAAGTCAGCATCTTCAGGAACTGTACCCCAGGGAGAGTCAGCACCTTAAGGGACTGTACGCCAGGGAGAGTCAGCACCTTCAGGAACTGTCCCCCAGGGACAGTCAGCACCTTCAGGGACTGTACCCCACGGAGAGTCAACACCTTCAGGAACTGTTTTCCAGCGAGAATCAACACCTTCAGGAAATGTTCCCCAGAGAGAGTCTGCACCTTCAGGGACTGTATCCCAGGGAGAGTCAGCACCTTCAGAAACTGTACCCCAGGGAGAGTCAACACTTTCAGGAACTGTTCCCCAGGGAGAGTCAGCACCTTCAGGGACTGTACTCCAGGGAGAGTCAGCACCTTCAGAAACTGTACCCCAGGGAGAGTCAACACTTTCAGGAACTGTACCCCAGGGAGAGTCAGCACCTTCAGGGACTGTACCCCAGGGAGATTCAGCATCTACAGAAACTGCACCCCAGGGAGATTCAGCACCTTCAGGAAATGTACCCCAGGGAGAGTCAGTACCTTCAGGGACTGTACCGCAGGGAGAGTCAGCACCTACAGGAACTGTACCCCAGGGAGAGTCAGCACCTTCAGGAACTGCACCCCAGGGAGAGTCAACACCTTCAGGAACTGTACCCCAGGGAGAGTCAGCACCTTCAGGGACTGTACCCCTGGGAGAGTCAGTACCTTCACGAACTGTACCCCAGGGAGAGTCAGCACCTTCAGGGACTGTACCCCAGGGAGAGTCAGTACCTTCAGAAACTGTACCCCAGGGAGAGTCAACACTTTCAGGAACTGTTACCCAGGGAGAGTCAGCACCTTCAGGGACTGTACTCCAGGGAGAGTCAGCATCTTCAGAAACTGTACCCCAGGGAGAGTCAACACTTTCAGGAACTGTACCCCAGGGAGAGTCAGCACCTTCAGGGACTGTACCCCAGGGAGAGTCAGTACCTACAGGAACTGTACCCCAGGGAGAGTCAGCAGCTTCAGGAACTGCACCCCAGGGAGAGTCAACACCTTCAGGAACTGTACCCCAGGGAGAATCAGCACCTTCAGGGACTGTACCCCAGGGAGAGTCAGCACCTTCAGGAACTGTACCCCAGGGAGAGTCAGCACCTTCAGGGAATGTACTCCAGGAAGAGTCAGCACCTTCAGGAACTGTACCCCAGGGAGAGTCAGCACATTCAGGAACTGTACCTCAGGGAGAGTCAGCACATTTAGGGAATGTGCCCCAGGGAGTGTCC
Source organism: Pristiophorus japonicus (assembly GCF_044704955.1). NCBI lineage: Eukaryota > Metazoa > Chordata > Chondrichthyes > Pristiophoridae > Pristiophorus > Pristiophorus japonicus. The sequence continues at coordinate 2,126,971 of NC_091992.1, read as the reverse complement.
GCACATTTAGGGAATGTTCCCCAGGGAGAGTCAGCACCTTCAGGGACTGTACTCCAGGAAGAGTCAGCACCTTTAGTAACTGTACCCCAGGGAGATTCAGCACATTCAGGAACTGTACCCCAGGGAGAGTCAGCACATTTAGGGAATGTACCCCAGGGAGTGTCAGCACCTTCAGGAACTGTACCCCAGGGAGAGTCAGCACCTTCAGCAACTGTACCCCAGGGAGAGTGAGCACCTTCAGGGACTGTACCCCAGGGAGAGTCAGCACCTTCAGGGACTGTTCCCCAGGGAGAGTCAGCACCTTCAGAGTCTGTGCCCCAGGGAGAGTCAACACCTTCAGGAACTGTTCCCCAGCGAGAATCAACACCTTCAGGAAATGTTCCCCAGGGAGAGTCTGCACCTTCAGGGACTGTACCCCTGGGAGAGTCAGTACCTTCACGAACTGTACCCCAGGAAGAGTCTGCACCTTCAAGGACTGTATCCCAGGGAGAGTCACACCTTCAGGGACTGTACCCCAGGGAGAGTCAGCATCTTCAGGGACTGTACCCCAGGGAGAGTCAGCACCTTCAGGGACTGTACCCCAGGGAGAGTCAGCACCTTCAGGGTCTGTACCCCAGGGAGAGTCAGCACCTTCAGGAACTGTACCCCAGGGAGAGTCAGCACCTTCAGAAACTGTACCCCAGGGAGAGTCAGCACTTTTAAGGACTGTACCCCAGGGAGAGTCTGCACCTTCAGGGAGTGTACCCCACGGAGAGTCAGAACCTTCATGGCCTGTACCCCAGGGAGAGCCTGCACCTTCAGGGACTGTACCCCAGGGAGAGTCAGCACCTTCAGGATCTGTAACCCAGGGAGAGTCATCACCTTCAGGGACTGTACCCCAGGGAGAGTCAGCACCTTCAGGGACTCTACCCCAGGGAAAGTCAGCATCTTCAGGGACTGTACCCCAGAGAGAGTCAGCACCTTCAGGGACTGTACCCCAGGGAGAGTCAGCACCTTAAGGGACTGTACGCCAGGGAGAGTCAGCACCTTCAGGAACTGTCCCCCAGGGAGAGTCAGCACCTTCAGGGACTGTACCCCAGGGAGAGTCAACACCTTCAGGAACTGTTTTACAGCGAGAATCAACACCTTCAGGAAATGTTCCCCAGGGAGAGTCTGCACTTTCAGGGACTGTACCCCGGGGAGAGTCAGTACCTTCACGAACTGTACCCCAGGAAGAGTCTGCACCTTCAAGGACTGTATCCCAGGGAGAGTCACACCTTCAGGGACTGTACCCCAGGGAGAGTCAGCACCTTCAGGGACTGTACTCCAGGGAGAGTCAGCACCTTCAGAAACTGTACCCCAGGGAGAGTCAACACTTTCAGGAACTGTTCCCCAGGGAGAGTCAGCACCTTCAGGGACTGTACTCCAGGGAGAATCAGCACCTTCAGAAACTGTACCCCAGGGAGAGTCAACACTTTCAGGAACTGTACCCCAGGGAGAGTCAGCACCTTCAGGGACTGTACCCCAGGGAGATTCAGCATCTACAGAAACTGTACCCCAGGGAGATTCAGCACCTTCAGGAAATGTACCCCAGGGAGAGTCAGTACCTTCAGGGACTGTACCCCAGGGAGAGTCAGCACCTACAGGAACTGTACCCCAGGGAGAGTCAGCACCTTCAGGAACTGCACACCAGGGAGAGTCAACACCTTCAGGGACTCTACCCCAGGGAAAGTCAGCATCTTCAGGGACTGTACCCCAGGGAGAATCAGCACCTTCAGGAACTGTACCCCAGGGAGAGTCAGCACCTTCAGAAACTGTACCCCAGGGAGAGTCAGCACTTTTATGGACTGTACCCCAGGGAGAGTCTGCACCTTCAGGGAGTGTACCCCACGGAGAGTCAGAACCTTCATGGCCTGTACCCCAGGGAGAGCCTGCACCTTCAGGGACTGTACCCCAGGGAGAGTCAGCACCTTCAGGATCTGTAACCCAGGGAGAGTCATCACCTTCAGGGACTGTACCCCAGGGAGAGTCAGCACCTTCAGGGACTCTACCCCAGGGAGAGTCACACCTTCAGGGACTGTACCCCAGGGAGAGTCAGCATCTTCAGGGACTGTACCCCAGGGAGAGTCAGCACCTTCAGGGACTGTACCCCAGGGAGAGTCAGCATCTTCAGGGTCTGTACCCCAGGGAGAGTCAGCACCTTCAGGAACTGTACCCCAGGGAGAGTCAGCACCTTCAGAAACTGTACCCCAGGGAGAGTCAACACTTTCAGGAACTGTTCCCCAGGGAGAGTCAGCACCTTCAGGGACTGTACTCCAGGGAGAGTCAGCACCTTCAGAAACTGTACCCCAGGGAGAGTCAACACTTTCAGGAACTGTACCCCAGGGAGAGTCAGCACCTTCAGGGACTGTACCCCAGGGAGATTCAGCATCTACAGAAACTGCACCCCAGGGAGATTCAGCACCTTCAGGAAATGTACCCCAGGGAGAGTCAGTACCTTCAGGGACTGTACCGCAGGGAGAGTCAGCACCTACAGGAACTGTACCCCAGGGAGAGTCAGCACCTTCAGGAACTGCACCCCAGGGAGAGTCAACACCTTCAGGAACTGTACCCCAGGGAGAGTCAGCACCTTCAGGGACTGTACCCCTGGGAGAGTCAGTACCTTCACGAACTGTACCCCAGGGAGAGTCAGCACCTTCAGGGACTGTACCCCAGGGAGAGTCAGTACCTTCAGAAACTGTACCCCAGGGAGAGTCAACACTTTCAGGAACTGTTACCCAGGGAGAGTCAGCACCTTCAGGGACTGTACTCCAGGGAGAGTCAGCATCTTCAGAAACTGTACCCCAGGGAGAGTCAACACTTTCAGGAACTGTACCCCAGGGAGAGTCAGCACCTTCAGGGACTGTACCCCAGGGAGAGTCAGTACCTACAGGAACTGTACCCCAGGGAGAGTCAGCAGCTTCAGGAACTGCACCCCAGGGAGAGTCAACACCTTCAGGAACTGTACCCCAGGGAGAATCAGCACCTTCAGGGACTGTACCCCAGGGAGAGTCAGCACCTTCAGGAACTGTACCCCAGGGAGAGTCAGCACCTTCAGGGAATGTACTCCAGGAAGAGTCAGCACCTTCAGGAACTGTACCCCAGGGAGAGTCAGCACATTCAGGAACTGTACCTCAGGGAGAGTCAGCACATTTAGGGAATGTGCCCCAGGGAGTGTCCGCACATTTAGGGAATGTTCCCCAGGGAGAGTCAGCACCTTCAGGGACTGTACTCCAGGAAGAGTCAGCACCTTTAGTAACTGTACCCCAGGGAGATTCAGCACATTCAGGAACTGTACCCCAGGGAGAGTCAGCACATTTAGGGAATGTACCCCAGGGAGTGTCAGCACCTTCAGGAACTGTACCCCAGGGAGAGTCAGCACCTTCAGCAACTGTACCCCAGGGAGAGTGAGCACCTTCAGGGACTGTACCCCAGGGAGAGTCAGCACCTTCAGGGACTGTTCCCCAGGGAGAGTCAGCACCTTCAGAGTCTGTGCCCCAGGGAGAGTCAACACCTTCAGGAACTGTTCCCCAGCGAGAATCAACACCTTCAGGAAATGTTCCCCAGGGAGAGTCTGCACCTTCAGGGACTGTACCCCTGGGAGAGTCAGTACCTTCACGAACTGTACCCCAGGAAGAGTCTGCACCTTCAAGGACTGTATCCCAGGGAGAGTCACACCTTCAGGGACTGTACCCCAGGGAGAGTCAGCATCTTCAGGGACTGTACCCCAGGGAGAGTCAGCACCTTCAGGGACTGTACCCCAGGGAGAGTCAGCACCTTCAGGGTCTGTACCCCAGGGAGAGTCAGCACCTTCAGGAACTGTACCCCAGGGAGAGTCAGCACCTTCAGAAACTGTACCCCAGGGAGAGTCAGCACTTTTAAGGACTGTACCCCAGGGAGAGTCTGCACCTTCAGGGAGTGTACCCCACGGAGAGTCAGAACCTTCATGGCCTGTACCCCAGGGAGAGCCTGCACCTTCAGGGACTGTACCCCAGGGAGAGTCAGCACCTTCAGGATCTGTAACCCAGGGAGAGTCATCACCTTCAGGGACTGTACCCCAGGGAGAGTCAGCACCTTCAGGGACTCTACCCCAGGGAAAGTCAGCATCTTCAGGGACTGTACCCCAGAGAGAGTCAGCACCTTCAGGGACTGTACCCCAGGGAGAGTCAGCACCTTAAGGGACTGTACGCCAGGGAGAGTCAGCACCTTCAGGAACTGTCCCCCAGGGAGAGTCAGCACCTTCAGGGACTGTACCCCAGGGAGAGTCAACACCTTCAGGAACTGTTTTACAGCGAGAATCAACACCTTCAGGAAATGTTCCCCAGGGAGAGTCTGCACTTTCAGGGACTGTACCCCGGGGAGAGTCAGTACCTTCACGAACTGTACCCCAGGAAGAGTCTGCACCTTCAAGGACTGTATCCCAGGGAGAGTCACACCTTCAGGGACTGTACCCCAGGGAGAGTCAGCACCTTCAGGGACTGTACTCCAGGGAGAGTCAGCACCTTCAGAAACTGTACCCCAGGGAGAGTCAACACTTTCAGGAACTGTTCCCCAGGGAGAGTCAGCACCTTCAGGGACTGTACTCCAGGGAGAATCAGCACCTTCAGAAACTGTACCCCAGGGAGAGTCAACACTTTCAGGAACTGTACCCCAGGGAGAGTCAGCACCTTCAGGGACTGTACCCCAGGGAGATTCAGCATCTACAGAAACTGTACCCCAGGGAGATTCAGCACCTTCAGGAAATGTACCCCAGGGAGAGTCAGTACCTTCAGGGACTGTACCCCAGGGAGAGTCAGCACCTACAGGAACTGTACCCCAGGGAGAGTCAGCACCTTCAGGAACTGCACACCAGGGAGAGTCAACACCTTCAGGGACTCTACCCCAGGGAAAGTCAGCATCTTCAGGGACTGTACCCCAGGGAGAATCAGCACCTTCAGGAACTGTACCCCAGGGAGAGTCAGCACCTTCAGAAACTGTACCCCAGGGAGAGTCAGCACTTTTATGGACTGTACCCCAGGGAGAGTCTGCACCTTCAGGGAGTGTACCCCACGGAGAGTCAGAACCTTCATGGCCTGTACCCCAGGGAGAGCCTGCACCTTCAGGGACTGTACCCCAGGGAGAGTCAGCACCTTCAGGATCTGTAACCCAGGGAGAGTCATCACCTTCAGGGACTGTACCCCAGGGAGAGTCAGCACCTTCAGGGACTCTACCCCAGGGAGAGTCACACCTTCAGGGACTGTACCCCAGGGAGAGTCAGCATCTTCAGGGACTGTACCCCAGGGAGAGTCAGCACCTTCAGGGACTGTACCCCAGGGAGAGTCAGCATCTTCAGGGTCTGTACCCCAGGGAGAGTCAGCACCTTCAGGAACTGTACCCCAGGGAGAGTCAGCACCTTCAGAAACTGTACCCCAAGGAGATGCAGCACTTTTAAAGACTGTACCCCAGGGAGAGTCTGCACCTTCAGGGAGTGTACCCCACGGAGAGTCAGAACCTTCATGGCCTGTACCCCAGGGAGAGCCTGCACCTTCAGGGACTGTACCCCAGGGAGAGTCAGCACCTTCAGGATCTGTAACCCAGGGAGAGTCATCACCTTCAGGGACTGTACCCCAGGGAGAGTCAGCACCTTTAAAGACTCTACCCCAGGGAAAGTCAGCATCTTCAGGGACTGTACCCCAGGGAGAGTCAGCACCTTCAGGAACTGTCCCCCAGGGACAGTCAGCACCTTCAGGGACTGTACCCCACGGAGAGTCAACACCTTCAGGAACTGTTTTCCAGCGAGAATCAACACCTTCAGGAAATGTTCCCCAGGGAGAGTCTGCACCTTCAGGGACTGTACCCCGGGGAGAGTCAGTACCTTCACGAACTGTACCCCAGGAAGAGTCTGCACCTTCAAGGACTGTATCCCAGGGAGAGTCAGCACCTTCAGAAACTGTACCCCAGGGAGAGTCAACACTTTCAGGAACTGTTCCCCAGGGAGAGTCAGCACCTTCAGAAACTGTACCCCAGGGAGAGTCATCACCTTCAGGGACTGTACCCCAGGGAGAGTCAGCACCTTTAAAGACTCTACCCCAGGGAAAGTCAGCATCTTCAGGGACTGTACCCCAGGGAGAGTCAGCACCTTAAGGGACTGCACGCCAGGGAGAGTCAACACTTTCAGGAACTGTACCCCAGGGAGAGTCAGCACCTTCAGGGACTGTACCCCAGGGAGATTCAGCATCTACAGAAACTGCACCCCAGGGAGATTCAGCACCTTCAGGAACTGTACCCCTGGGAGAGTCAGTACCTTCACGGACTGTACCCCAGGAAGAATCTGCACCTTCAAGGACTGTATCCCAGGGAGAGTCACACCTTCAGGGACTGTACCCCAGGGAGAGTCAGCACCTTCAGTTACTGTACTCAAGGGAGAGTCAGCACCTTCAGAAACTGTACCCCAGGGAGAGTCAACACTTTCAGGAACTGTTACCCAGGGAGAGTCAGCACCTTCAGGGACTGTACTCCAGGGAGAGTCAGCATCTTCAGAAACTGTACCCCAGGGAGAGTCAACACTTTCAGGAACTGTAGCCCAGGGAGAGTCAGCACCTTCAGGGACTGTACCCCAGGGAGAGTCAGTACCTACAGGAACTGTACCCCAGGGAGAGTCAGCAGCTTCAGGAACTGCACCCCAGGGAGAGTCAGCACCTTCAGGAACTGTACCCCAGGGAGAGTCAGCACCTTCAGGGACTGTACCCCAGGGAGAGTCAGCACCTTCAGGAACTGTACCCCAGGGAGAGTCAGCACCTTCAGGGAATGTACTCCAGGAAGAGTCAGCACCTTCAGGAACTGTACCCCAGGGAGAATCAGCACATTCAGGAACTGTACCTCAGGGAGAGTCAGCACATTTAGGGAATGTGCCCCAGGGAGTGTCCGCACATTTAGGGAATGTTCTCCAGGGAGAGTCAGCACCTTCAGGGACTGTACTCCAGGAAGAGTCAGCACCTTTAGTAACTGTACCCCAGGGAGATTCAGCACATTCAGGAACTGTACCCCAGGGAGAGTCAGCACATTTAGGGAATGTACCCCAGGGAGTGTCAGCACCTTCAGGAACTGTACCCCAGGGAGAGTCAGCACCTTCAGGAACTGTACCCCAGGGAGAGTGAGCACCTTCAGGGACTGTACCCCAGGGAGAGTCAGCACCTTCAGGGACTGTTCCCCAGGGAGAGTCAGCACCTTCAGGGTCTGTACCCCAGGGAGAGTCAACACCTTCAGGAACTGTTCCCCAGCGAGAATCAACACCTTCAGGAAATGTTCCCCAGGGAGAGTCTGCACCTTCAGGGACTGTACCCCTGGGAGAGTCAGTACCTTCACGAACTGTACCCCAGGAAGAGTCTGCACCTTCAAGGACTGTATCCCAGGGAGAGTCACACCTTCAGGGACTGTACCCCAGGGAGAGTCAGCATCTTCAGGGACTGTACCCCAGGGAGAGTCAGCACCTTCAGGGACTGTACCCCAGGGAGAGTCAGCACCTTCAGGGTCTGTACCCCAGGGAGAGTCAGCACCTTCAGGAACTGTACCCCAGGGAGAGTCAGCACCTTCAGAAACTGTACCCCAGGGAGAGTCAGCACTTTTAAGGACTGTACCCCAGGGAGAGTCTGCACCTTCAGGGAGTGTACCCCACGGAGAGTCAGAACCTTCATGGCCTGTACCCCAGGGAGAGCCTGCAGCTTCAGGGACTGTACCCCAGGGAGAGTCAGCACCTTCAGGATCTGTAACCCAGGGAGAGTCATCACCTTCAGGGACTGTACCCCAGGGAGAGTCAGCACCTTCAGGGACTCTACCCCAGGGAAAGTCAGCATCTTCAGGGACTGTACCCCAGAGAGAGTCAGCACCTTCAGGGACTGTACCCCAGGGAGAGTCAGCACCTTAAGGGACTGTACGCCAGGGAGAGTCAGCACCTTCAGGAACTGTCCCCCAGGGACAGTCAGCACCTTCAGGGACTGTACCCCAGGGAGAGTCACCACCTTCAGGGACTGTACCCCAGGGAGAGTCAGCACCTTCAGGGACTCTACCCCAGGGAAAGTCAGCATCTTCAGGGACTGTACCCCAGGGAGAGTCAGCACCTTCAGGAACTGTACCCCAGGGAGAGTCAGCACCTTCAGAAACTGTACCCCAGGGAGAGTCAGCACTTTTAAGGACTGTACCCCAGGGAGAGTCTGCACCTTCAGGGAGTGTACCCCACGGAGAGTCAGAACCTTCATGGCCTGTACCCCAGGGAGAGCCTGCACCTTCAGGGACTGTACCCCAGGGAGAGTCAGCACCTTCAGGATCTGTAACCCAGGGAGAGTCATCACCTTCAGGGACTGTACCCCAGGGAGAGTCAGCACCTTCAGGGACTCTACCCCAGGGAGAGTCACACCTTCAGGGACTGTACCCCAGGGAGAGTCAGCATCTTCAGGGACTGTACCCCAGGGAGAGTCAGCACCTTCAGGGTCTGTACCCCAGGGAGAGTCAGCATCTTCAGGGTCTGTACCCCAGGGAGAGTCAGCACCTTCAGGAACTGTACCCCAAGGAGAGTCAGCACTTTTAAGGACTGTACCCCAGGGAGAGTCTGCACCTTCAGGGAGTGTACCCCACGGAGAGTCAGAACCTTCATGGCCTGTACCCCAGGGAGAGCCTGCACCTTCAGGGACTGTACCCCAGGGAGAGTCAGCACCTTCAGGATCTGTAACCCAGGGAGAGTCATCACCTTCAGGGACTGTACCCCAGGGAGAGTCAGCACCTTTAAAGACTCTACCCCAGGGAAAGTCAGCATCTTCAGGGACTGTACCCCAGGGAGAGTCAGCACCTTCAGGGACTGTACGCCAGGGAGAGTCAGCACCTTCAGGAACTGTCCCCCAGGGACAGTCAGCACCTTCAGGGACTGTACCCCAGGGAGAGTCAGCACCTTAAGGGACTGTACGCCAGGGAGAGTCAACACCTTCAGGAACTGTTTTCCAGCGAGAATCAACACCTTCAGGAAATGTTCCCCAGGGAGAGTCTGCACCTTCAGGGACTGTACCCCGGGGAGAGTCAGTACCTTCACGAACTGTACCCCAGGAAGAGTCTGCACCTTCAAGGACTGTATCCCAGGGAGAGTCAGCACCTTCAGAAACTGTACCCCAGGGAGAGTCAACACTTTCAGGAACTGTTCCCCAGGGAGAGTCAGCACCTTCAGGGACTGTACTCCAGGGAGAGTCAGCACCTTCAGAAACTGTACCCCAGGGAGAGTCAACACCTTCAGAAACTGTACGCCAGGGAGAGTCAGCACCTTCAGGAACTGTCCCCCAGGGACAGTCAGCACCTTCAGGGACTGTACCCCAGGGAGAGTCAACACCTTCAGGAACTGTTTTCCAGCGAGAATCAACACCTTCAGGAAATGTTCCCCAGGGAGAGTCTGCACCTTCAGGGACTGTACCCCGGGGAGAGTCAGTACCTTCACGAACTGTACCCCAGGAAGAGTCTGCACCTTCAAGGACTGTATCCCAGGGAGAGTCACACCTTCAGGGACTGTTCCCCAGGGAGAGTCAGCACCTTCAGGGACTGTACTCCAGGGAGAGTCAGCACCTTCAGAAACTGTACCCCAGGGAGAGTCAACACTTTCAGGAACTGTTCCCCAGGGAGAGTCAGCACCTTCAGGGACTGTACTCCAGGGAGAGTCAGCACCTTCAGAAACTGTACCCCAGGGAGAGTCAACACTTTCAGGAACTGTTCCCCAGGGACAGTCAGCACCTTCAGGGACTGTACTCCAGGGAGAGTCAGCACCTTCAGAAACTGTACCCCAGGGAGAGTCAACACTTTCAGGAACTGTACCCCAGGGAGAGTCAGCACCTTCAGGGACTGTATCCCAGGGAGATTCAGCATCTACAGAAACTGTACCCCAGGGAGATTCAGCACCTTCAGGAAATGTACCCCAGGGAGAGTCAGTACCTTCAGGGACTGTACCCCAGGGAGAGTCAGCACCTACAGGAACTGTACCCCAGGGAGAGTCAGCACCTTAAGGGACTGTACGCCAGGGAGAGTCAGCACCTTCAGGAACTGTCCCCCAGGGACAGTCAGCACCTTCAGGGACTGTACCCCAGGGAGAGTCATCACCTTCAGGGACTGTACCCCAGGGAGAGTCAGCACCTTCAGGGACTCTACCCCAGGGAAAGTCAGCATCTTCAGGGACTGTACCCCAGGGAGAGTCAGCACCTTCAGGGACTGTACCCCAGGGAGAGTCAGCACCTTAAAGGACTGTATGCCAGGGAGAGTCAGCACCTTCAGGAACTGTCCCCCAGGGAGAGTCAGCACCTTCAGGGACTGTACCCCAGGGAGAGTCAACACCTTCAGGGACTGTACCCCGGGGAGAGTCAGTACCTTCACGAACTGTACCCCAGGAAGAGTCTGCACCTTCAAGGACTCTATCCCAGGGAGAGTCACACCTTCAGGGACTGTACCCCAGGTAGAGTCAGCACCTTCAGGGACTGTACTCCAGGGAGAGTCAGCACATTCAGAAACTGTACACCAGGGAGAGTCAACACTTTCAGGAACTGTACCCCAGGGAGAGTCAGCACCTTCAGGGACTGTACCCCAGGGAGATTCAGCATCTACAGGAACTGTACCCCAGGGAGATTCAGCACCTTCAGGAAATGTACCCCAGGGAGAGTCAGTACCTTCAGGGACTGTACCCCAGGGAGAGTCAGCACCTACAGGAACTGTACCCCAGGGAGAGTCAGCACCTTCAGGAACTGCACCCCAGGGAGAGTCAACACCTTCTGGAACTGTTCCCCAGGGAGAGTCAGCACCTTCAGGAACTGTACCCGAGGGAGAGTCAGCACCTTCAGGGACTGTACCCCAGGGAGAGTCAGCACCTTCAGGAACTGTACCCCAGGGAGAGTCAGCACCTTCAGGGAATGTACTCCAGGAAGAGTCAGCACCTTCAGGAACTGTACCCCAGGGAGAATCAGCACATTCAGGAACTGTACCTCAGGGAGAGTCAGCACCTTCAGGAACTGTACCCCAGGGAGAGTGAGCACCTTCAGGGACTGTACCCCAGGGAGAGTCAGCACCTTCAGGGACTGTTCCCCAGGGAGAGTCAGCACCTTCAGGGTCTGTACCCCAGGGAGAGTCAACACCTTCAGGAACTGTTCCCCAGCGAGAATCAACACCTTCAGGAAATGTTCCCCAGGGAGAGTCTGCACCTTCAGGGACTGTACCCCTGGGAGAGTCAGTACCTTCACGAACTGTACCCCAGGAAGAGTCTGCACCTTCAAGGACTGTATCCCAGGGAGAGTCACACCTTCAGGGACTGTACCCCAGGGAGAGTCAGCATCTTCAGGGACTGTACCCCAGGGAGAGTCAGCACCTTCAGGGACTGTACCCCAGGGAGAGTCAGCACCTTCAGGGTCTGTACCCCAGGGAGAGTCAGCACCTTCAGGAACTGTACCCCAGGGAGAGTCAGCACCTTCAGAAACTGTACCCCAGGGAGAGTCAGCACTTTTAAGGACTGTACCCCAGGGAGAGTCTGCACCTTCAGGGAGTGTACCCCACGGAGAGTCAGAACCTTCATGGCCTGTACCCCAGGGAGAGCCTGCAGCTTCAGGGACTGTACCCCAGGGAGAGTCAGCACCTTCAGGATCTGTAACCCAGGGAGAGTCATCACCTTCAGGGACTGTACCCCAGGGAGAGTCAGCACCTTCAGGGACTCTACCCCAGGGAAAGTCAGCATCTTCAGGGACTGTACCCCAGAGAGAGTCAGCACCTTCAGGGACTGTACCCCAGGGAGAGTCAGCACCTTAAGGGACTGTACGCCAGGGAGAGTCAGCACCTTCAGGAACTGTCCCCCAGGGACAGTCAGCACCTTCAGGGACTGTACCCCAGGGAGAGTCATCACCTTCAGGGACTGTACCCCAGGGAGAGTCAGCACCTTCAGGGACTCTATCACAGGGAAAGTCAGCATCTTCAGGGACTGTACCCCAGGGAGAGTCAGCACCTTCAGGAACTGTACCCCAGGGAGAGTCAGCACCTTCAGAAACTGTACCCCAGGGAGAGTCAGCACTTTTAAGGACTGTACCCCAGGGAGAGTCTGCACCTTCAGGGAGTGTACCCCACGGAGAGTCATCACCTTCATGGCCTGTACCCCAGGGAGAGCCTGCACCTTCAGGACCTGTACCCCAGGGAGAGTCAGCACCTTCAGGATCTGTAACCCAGGGAGAGTCATCACCTTCAGGGACTGTACCCCAGGGAGAGTCAGCACCTTCAGGGACTCTACCCCAGGGAGAGTCACACCTTCAGGGACTGTACCCCAGGGAGAGTCAGCATCTTCAGGGACTGTACCCCAGGGAGAGTCAGCACCTTCAGGGACTGTACCCCAGGGAGAGTCAGCATCTTCAGGGTCTGTACCCCAGGGAGAGTCAGCACCTTCAGGAACTGTACCCCAGGGAGAGTCAGCACCTTCAGAAACTGTACCCCAAGGAGAGTCAGCACTTTTAAGGACTGTACCCCAGGGAGAGTCTGCACCTTCAGGGAGTGTACCCCACGGAGAGTCAGAACCTTCATGGCCTGTACCCCAGGGAGAGCCTGCACCTTCAGGGACTGTACCCCAGGGAGAGTCAGCACCTTCAGGATCTGTAACCCAGGGAGATTCATCACCTTCAGGGACTGTACCCCAGGGAGAGTCAGCACCTTTAAAGACTCTACCCCAGGGAAAGTCAGCATCTTCAGGGACTGTACCCCAGGGAGAGTCAGCACCTTCAGGAACTGTACCCCAGGGAGAGTCAGCACCTTCTGGAACTGTCCCCCAGGGACAGTCAGCACCTTCAGGGACTGTACCCCAGGGAGAGTCAGCACCTTCAGGGACTGTTCCCCAGGGAGAGTCAGCACCTTCAGGGTCTGTACCCCAGGGAGAGTCAACACCTTCAGGAACTGTTCCCCAGCGAGAATCAACACCTTCAGGAAATGTTCCCCAGGGAGAGTCTGCACCTTCAGGGACTGTACCCCTGGGAGAGTCAGTACCTTCACGAACTGTACCCCAGGAAGAGTCTGCACCTTCAAGGACTGTATCCCAGGGAGAGTCACACCTTCAGGGACTGTACCCCAGGGAGAGTCAGCATCTTCAGGGACTGTACCCCAGGGAGAGTCAGCACCTTCAGGGACTGTACCCCAGTGAGAGTCAGCACCTTCAGGGTCTGTACCCCAGGGAGAGTCAGCACCTTCAGGAACTGTACCCCAGGGAGAGTCAGCACCTTCAGAAACTGTACCCCAGGGATAGTCAGCACTTTTAAGGACTGTACCCCAGGGAGAGTCTGCACCTTCAGGGAGTGTACCCCACGGAGAGTCAGAACCTTCATGGCCTGTACCCCAGGGAGAGCCTGCAGCTTCAGGGACTGTACCCCAGGGAGAGTCAGCACCTTCAGGATCTGTAACCCAGGGAGAGTCATCACCTTCAGGGACTGTACCCCAGGGAGAGTCAGCACCTTCAGGGACTCTACCCCAGGGAAAGTCAGCATCTTCAGGGACTGTACCCCAGAGAGAGTCAGCACCTTCAGGGACTGTACCCCAGGGAGAGTCAGCACCTTAAGGGACTGTACGCCAGGGAGAGTCAGCACCTTCAGGAACTGTCCCCCAGGGACAGTCAGCACCTTCAGGGACTGTACCCCAGGGAGAGTCATCACCTTCAGGGACTGTACCCCAGGGAGAGTCAGCACCTTCAGGGACTCTACCCCAGGGAAAGTCAGCATCTTCAGGGACTGTACCCCAGGGAGAGTCAGCACCTTCAGGAACTGTACCCCAGGGAGAGTCAGCACCTTCAGAAACTGTACCCCAGGGAGAGTCAGCACTTTTAAGGACTGTACCCCAGGGAGAGTCTGCACCTTCAGGGAGTGTACCCCACGGAGAGTCAGAACCTTCATGGCCTGTACCCCAGGGAGAGCCTGCACCTTCAGGGACTGTACCCCAGGGAGAGTCAGCACCTTCAGGATCTGTAACCCAGGGAGAGTCATCACCTTCAGGGACTGTACCCCAGGGAGAGTCAGCACCTTCAGGGACTCTACCCCAGGGAGAGTCACACCTTCAGGGACTGTACCCCAGGGAGAGTCAGCATCTTCAGGGACTGTACCCCAGGGAGAGTCAGCACCTTCAGGGACTGTACCCCAGGGAGAGTCAGCATCTTCAGGGTCTGTACCCCAGGGAGAGTCAGCACCTTCAGGAACTGTACCCCAGGGAGAGTCAGCACCTTCAGAAACTGTACCCCAAGGAGAGTCAGCACTTTTAAGGACTGTACCCCAGGGAGAGTCTGCACCTTCAGGGAGTGTACCCCACGGAGAGTCAGAACCTTCATGGCCTGTACCCCAGGGAGAGCCTGCACCTTCAGGGACTGTACCCCAGGGAGAGTCAGCACCTTCAGGATCTGTAACCCAGGGAGAGTCATCACCTTCAGGGACTGTACCCCAGGGAGAGTCAGCACCTTTAAAGACTCTACCCCAGGGAAAGTCAGCATCTTCAGGGACTGTACCCCAGGGAGAGTCAGCACCTTCAGGGACTGTACGCCAGGGAGAGTCAGCACCTTCAGGAACTGTCCCCCAGGGACAGTCAGCACCTTCAGGGACTGTACCCCAGGGAGAGTCAGCACCTTAAGGGACTGTACGCCAGGGAGAGTCAACACCTTCAGGAACTGTTTTCCAGCGAGAATCAACACCTTCAGGAAATGTTCCCCAGGGAGAGTCTGCACCTTCAGGGACTGTACCCCGGGGAGAGTCAGTACCTTCACGAACTGTACCCCAGGAAGAGTCTGCACCTTCAAGGACTGTATCCCAGGGAGAGTCAGCACCTTCAGGGACTGTACTCCAGGGAGAGTCAACACCTTCAGAAACTGTACCCCAGGGAGAGTCAACACCTTCAGAAACTGTACGCCAGGGAGAGTCAGCACCTTCAGGAACTGTCCCCCAGGGAGAGTCAACACTTTCAGGAACTGTTCCCCAGGGAGAGTCAGCACCTTCAGGGACTGTACTCCAGGGAGAGTCAGCACCTTCAGAAACTGTACCCCAGGGAGAGTCAACACTTTCAGGAACTGTTCCCCAGGGACAGTCAGCACCTTCAGGGACTGTACTCCAGGGAGAGTCAGCACCTTCAGAAACTGTACCCCAGGGAGAGTCAACACTTTCAGGAACTGTTCCCCAGGGACAGTCAGCACCTTCAGGGACTGTACTCCAGGGAGAGTCAGCACCTTCAGAAACTGTACCCCAGGGAGAGTCAACACTTTCAGGAACTGTACCCCAGGGAGAGTCAGCACCTTCAGGGACTGTATCCCAGGGAGATTCAGCATCTACAGAAACTGTACCCCAGTGAGATTCAGCACCTTCAGGAAATGTACCCCAGGGAGAGTCAGTACCTTCAGGGACTGTACCCCAGGGAGAGTCAGCACCTACAGGAACTGTACCCCAGGGAGAGTCAGCACCTTAAGGGACTGTACGCCAGGGAGAGTCAGCACCTTCAGGAACTGTCCCCCAGGGACAGTCAGCACCTTCAGGGACTGTACCCCAGGGAGAGTCATCACCTTCAGGGACTGTACCCCAGGGAGAGTCAGCACCTTCAGGGACTCTACCCCAGGGAAAGTCAGCATCTTCAGGGACTGTACCCCAGGGAGAGTCAGCACCTTCAGGGACTGTACCCCAGGGAGAGTCAGCACCTTAAAGGACTGTATGCCAGGGAGAGTCAGCACCTTCAGGAACTGTCCCCCAGGGAGAGTCAGCACCTTCAGGGACTGTACCCCAGGGAGAGTCAACACCTTCAGGAACTGTTCCCCAGCGAGAATCAACACCTTCAGGAAATGTTCCCCAGGGAGAGTCTGCACCTTCAGGGACTGTACCCCGGGGAGAGTCAGTACCTTCACGAACTGTACCCCAGGAAGAGTCTGCACCTTCAAGGACTCTATCCCAGGGAGAGTCACACCTTCAGGGACTCTACCCCAGGGAGAGTCAGCACCTTCAGGGACTGTACTCCAGGGAGAGTCAGCACATTCAGAAACTGTACACCAGGGAGAGTCAACACTTTCAGGAACTGTACCCCAGGGAGAGTCAGCACCTTCAGGGACTGTACCCCAGGGAGATTCAGCATCTACAGGAACTGTACCCCAGGGAGATTCAGCACCTTCAGGAAATGTACCCCAGGGAGAGTCAGTACCTTCAGGGACTGTACCCCAGGGAGAGTCAGCACCTACAGGAACTGTACCCCAGGGAGAGTCAGCACCTTCAGGAACTGCACCCCAGGGAGAGTCAACACCTTCTGGAACTGTTCCCCAGGGAGAGTCAGCACCTTCAGGAACTGTACCCCAGGGAGAGTCAGCACCTTCAGGGACTGTTCTCCAGGGAGAGTCAGCACCTTCAGGAACTGTACCCCGGGGAGAGTCAGTACCTTCACGAACTGTACTCCAGGAAGAGTCAGCACCTTCAGTAACTGTACCCCAGGGAGAGTCAGCACATTCAGGAACTGTACCCCAGGGAGAGTCAGCACATTTAGGGAATGTACCCCAGGGAGTGTCAGCACCTTCAGGAACTGTACCCCTGGGAGAGTCAGCACCTTCAGGAACTGTACCCCAGGGAGAGTGAGCACCTTCAGGGACTGTACCCCAGGGAGACTCAGCACCTTCAGGGACTGTTCCCCAGGGAGAGTCAGCACCTTCAGGGTCTGTACCCCAGGGAGAGTCAAAACCTTCAGGAACTGTTCCCCAGGGAGAGTCAGCACCTTCAGGGTCTGTACCCCGGGGAGAGTCAGTACCTTCACAAACTGTACCCCGGGGAGAGTCAGTACCTTCAGCGACTGTTCCCCAGGGAGAGTCAGCACCTTCAGGGTCTGTACCCCAGGGAGGGTCAGCACCTTCAGGAACTGTTCCTCAGGGAGAGTCAGCACCTTCAGGGACTGTACCCCGGGGAGAGTCAGTACCTTCAGGGACTGTACCCCAGGGAGATTCAGCACCTTCAGGGACTGTACTCCAGGGAGAGTCAGCACCTTCAGAAACTGTACACCAGGGAGAGTCAACACTTTCAGGAACTGTTCCCCAGGGAGAGTCAGCACCTTCAGGGACTGTACTCCAGGGAGAGTCAGCACCTTCAGAAACTGTACCCCAGGGAGAGTCAACACTTTCAGGAACTGTACCCCAGGGAGAGTCAGCACCTTCAGGGACTGTACCCCAGGGAGATTCAGCATCTACAGGAACTGTACCCCAGGGAGATTCAGCACCTTCAGGAAATGTACCCCAGGGAGAGTCAGTACCTTCAGGGACTGCACCCCAGGGAGAGTCAGCACCTACAGGAACTGTACCCCAGGGAGAGTCAGCACCTTCAGGAACTGCACCCCAGGGAGAGTCAACACCTTCAGGGACTGTACTCCAGGGAGAGTCAGCACCTTCAGGAACTGTACCCCGGGGAGTGTCAGTACCTTCACGAACTGTACTCCAGGAAGAGTCAGCACATTTAGGGAATGTACCCCAGGGAGAGTCAGCACCTTCAGCGACTGTACCCCAGGGAGAGTCTGTACCTTAACGAACTGTACCGCAGGAAGAGTCAGCACCTTCGGGAACTGTTCCCCAGGGCGAGTCAGCACCTTCAGGGACTGTACCCCAGGGAGAGTCAGCACCTTCAGGGACTGTACCCCAGGGAGAGTCAGCACCTTCAAGAACTGTACCCCAGGGATAGTCAGCACATTCAGGAACTGTACCCCAGGGAGAGTCAGCACATTCAGGAACTGTACCCCTGGGAGAGTCAGCACCTTCAGGGACTGTACCCCAGGAAAGTTAGCACCTTTTGGGACTGTACCCCAGGGAGAGTCAGCACTTTAAGGGACTGCACCCCAGGGAGAGTCAGCACCTTCGGGGACTGTACCCCAGGGAGAGTCAACACCTTCTGGAACTGTTCCCCAGGGAGAGTCAACACCTTCAGAGAATGTTCTCCAGGGAGAGTCAGCACATTCAGAACCTGTACCCCAGGGAGAGTCAGCACCTTCAGCGACTGTACCCCAGGGAGAGTCTGTACCTTCACAAACTGTACCCCAGGAAGAGTCAGCACCTTCAAGGACTGTACCCCAGGGAAAGTCCGCACCTTCAGGAACTGTACCCCAGGGAGAGTCAACACCTTCAGGAACTGTTCCCCAGGGAGAGTCAGCACCTTCAGGAACTATACCCCGGGGAGATTCAGCACCTTTGCGTACTGTACCCCAGGGAGAGTCTGCACCTTCAGGCATTGTACCCCAGGGAGAGTAAGCATCTTCAGGAAATGCACCCCAGGGTGAGTCGGCACCTTTAGGGACTGTACCCCAGGGAGAGTCAGCACCTTCAGGGACTGTACCCCAGGGAGAGTCAGCACCTTCAGGGACTGTACTCCAGGGAGAGTCAGCACCTTCAGGATCTGTACCCCAGGGAGAGTCAGCACCTTCAGGGACTGTACTCCAGGATTGTCAGCACCTTCAGGAACTGTACCCCAGGGAGAGTCAGCACATTCAGGAACTGTACCTCAGGGAGAGTCAGCACTTTCAGCAACTGTACCCCAGGGAGAGTCAGTACATTTAGGGAATGTACCCCAGGGAGAGTCAGCACATTTAGGGAAAGTTCCCCAGGGAGAGTCAGCTCCTTCAGGGACTGTACCCCAGGGAGAGTCAGCACCTTCAGGGACTGTACCCCAGGGAGAGTCAGCACCTTCAGGGACTGTACCCCAGGGAGAGTCAGCACCTTCAGGAACTGTACCCCAGGGAGAGTCTGTACCTTCACAAACTGTACCCCAGGAAGAGTCAGCACCTTCAAGGACTGTACCCCAGGGAAAGTCCGCACCTTCAGGAACTGTACCCCAGGGAGAGTCAGCACCTTCAGGTACTATACCCCGGGGAGATTCAGCACCTTTGCGTACTGTACCCCAGGGAGAGTCAGCACATTCAGGAACTGTACCCCAGGGACAGTCAGCACCTTCAGGGACTGTACCCCAGGAAAGTTAGCACCTTCTGGGACTGTACCCCAGGGAGAGTCAGCACTTTAAGGGACTGTACCCCAGGGAGAGTCAGCACTTTAAGGGACTGCACCCCAGGGAGAGTCAGCACCTTTGGGGACTGTACCCGAGGGAGAGTCAACACCTTCTGGAACTGTTCCCCAGGGAGAGTCAACACCTTCAGAGAATGTTCCCCAGGGAGAGTCAGCACCTTCAGGGACTGTACCCCAGGGAGAGTCTGTACCTTCACGGACTGTACCCCAGGGAGAGTCAACACCTTCAGGAACTGTTCCCCAGGGAGAGTCAGCACCTTCAGGACCTGTACCCCAGGGAGAGTCAGCACCTTCAGAAACTGTACCCCAGGGAGAGTCAACACTTTCAGGAACTGTACCCCAGGGAGAGTCAGCACCTTCAGGGACTGTACCCCAGGGAGAGTCGGCACCTTCAGGGACTGTACCCCAGGGTGAGTCAGCACCTTCAGGAACTGTACCCCAGGGAGAGTCAGCACCTTCAGGGACTGTACCCCAGGGAGAGTCAGCACCTTCAGGAACTGTACCCCAGGGAGAGTCAGCACATTTAGGGAATGTACCCCAGGGAGAGTCAGCACCTTCAGGGACTGTACCCCAGGGAGAGTCAGCACCTTCAAGAACTGTACCCCAGGGTGAGTCAGCACTTTCAGGAACTGTACCCCAGGGAGAGTCAGCACATTCAGGAACTGTACCCCAGGGACAGTCAGCACCTTCAGGGACTGTACCCCAGGGAGAGTCAGCACTTTAAGGGACTGCACCCCAGGGAGAGTCAGCACCTTCGGGGACTGTACCCGAGGGAGAGTCAACACCTTCTGGAACTGTTCCCCAGGGAGAGTCAACACCTTCAGAGAATGTTCCCCAGGGAGAGTCAGCACATTCAGGACCTGTACCCCAGGGAGAGTCAGCACCTTCAGGGACTGTACCCCAGGGAGAGTCTGTACCTTCAGGGACTGTACCCCAGGGAGAGTCAGCACCTTCAGGACCTGTACCCCAGGGAGATTCAGCACCTTCAGGGACTGTACCCCAGGGAGAGTCAACACTTTCAGGGACTGTACCCCAGGGAGAGTCAGCACCTTCAGGGACTGTACTCCAGGGAGAGTCAGCACCTTCAGGGACTGTACTCCAGGGAGAGTCAGCACATTCAGAAACTGTACACCAGGGAGAGTCAACACTTTCAGGAACTGTACCCCAGGGAGAGTCAGCACCTTCAGGGACTGTACCCCAGGGAGATTCAGCATCTACAGGAACTGTACCCCAGGGAGATTCAGCACCTTCAGGAAATGTACCCCAGGGAGAGTCAGTACCTTCAGGGACTGTACCCCAGGGAGAGTCAGCACCTACAGGAACTGTACCCCTTGGAGAGTCAGCACCTTCAGGAACTGTACCCCAGGGAGAGTGAGCACCTTCAGGGATTGTACTCCAGGGAGAGTCAGCACCTTCAGGGACTGTTCCCCAGGGAGAGTCAGCACCTTCAGGGTCTGTACCCCAGGGAGAGTCAGTACCTTCACGAACTGTACCCCAGGAAGAGTCTGCACCTTCAAGGACTGTATCCCAGGGAGAGTCAGCACCTTCAGAAACTGTACCCCAGGGAGAGTCAACACTTTCAGGAACTGTTCCCCAGGGAGAGTCAGCACCTTCAGGGACTGTACTCCAGGGAGAGTCAGCACCTTCAGAAACTGTACCCCAGGGAGAGTCAACACCTTCAGAAACTGTACGCCAGGGAGAGTCAGCACCTTCAGGAACTGTCCCCCAGGGACAGTCAGCACCTTCAGGGACTGTACCCCAGGGAGAGTCAACACCTTCAGGAACTGTTTTCCAGCGAGAATCAACACCTTCAGGAAATGTTCCCCAGGGAGAGTCTGCACCTTCAGGGACTGTACCCCGGGGAGAGTCAGTACCTTCACGAACTGTACCCCAGGAAGAGTCTGCACCTTCAAGGACTGTATCCCAGGGAGAGTCACACCTTCAG
Organism: Pristiophorus japonicus; assembly: GCF_044704955.1. NCBI lineage: Eukaryota > Metazoa > Chordata > Chondrichthyes > Pristiophoridae > Pristiophorus > Pristiophorus japonicus. The sequence goes on along the minus strand of NC_091992.1, from coordinate 2,105,993 downwards.
GGACTGTTCCCCAGGGAGAGTCAGCACCTTCAGGGACTGTACTCCAGGGAGAGTCAGCACCTTCAGAAACTGTACCCCAGGGAGAGTCAACACTTTCAGGAACTGTTCCCCAGGGAGAGTCAGCACCTTCAGGGACTGTACTCCAGGGAGAGTCAGCACCTTCAGAAACTGTACCCCAGGGAGAGTCAACACTTTCAGGAACTGTTCCCCAGGGAGAGTCAGCACCTTCAGGGACTGTACTCCAGGGAGAGTCAGCACCTTCAGAAACTGTACCCCAGGGAGAGTCAACACTTTCAGGAACTGTACCCCAGGGAGAGTCAGCACCTTCAGGGACTGTATCCCAGGGAGATTCAGCATCTACAGAAACTGTACCCCAGGGAGATTCAGCACCTTCAGGAAATGTACCCCAGGGAGAGTCAGTACCTTCAGGGACTGTACCCCAGGGAGAGTCAGCACCTACAGGAACTGTACCCCAGGGAGAGTCAGCACCTTAAGGGACTGTACGCCAGGGAGAGTCAGCACCTTCAGGAACTGTCCCCCAGGGACAGTCAGCACCTTCAGGGACTGTACCCCAGGGAGGGTCATCACCTTCAGGGACTGTACCCCAGGGAGAGTCAGCACCTTCAGGGACTCTACCCCAGGGAGAGTCAGCACCTTCAGGAACTGTCCCCCAGGGACAGTCAGCATCTTCAGGGACTGTACCCCAGGGAGAGTCAGCACCTTCAGGGACTGTACCCCAGGGAGAGTCAGCACCTTAAAGGACTGTACGCCAGGGAGAGTCAGCACCTTCAGGAACTGTCCCCCAGGGAGAGTCAGCACCTTCAGGGACTGTACCCCAGGGAGAGTCAACACCTTCAGGAACTGTTCCCCAGCGAGAATCAACACCTTCAGGAAATGTTCCCCAGGGAGAGTCTGCACCTTCAGGGACTGTACCCCGGGGAGAGTCAGTACCTTCACGAACTGTACCCCAGGAAGAGTCTGCACCTTCAAGGACTCTATCCCAGGGAGAGTCACACCTTCAGGGACTGTACCCCAGGGAGAGTCAGCACCTTCAGGGACTGTACCCCAGGGAGATTCAGCATCTACAGGAACTGTACCCCAGGGAGAGTCAGCACATTCAGAAACTGTACACCAGGGAGAGTCAACACTTTCAGGAACTGTACCCCAGGGAGAGTCAGCACCTTCAGGGACTGTACCCCAGGGAGATTCAGCATCTACAGGAACTGTACCCCAGGGAAATTCAGCACCTTCAGGAAATGTACCCCAGGGAGAGTCAGTACCTTCAGGGACTGTACCCCAGGGAGAGTCAGCACCTACAGGAACTGTACCCCAGGGAGAGTCAGCACCTTCAGGAACTGCACCCCAGGGAGAGTCAACACCTTTTGGAACTGTTCCCCAGGGAGAGTCAGCACCTTCAGGAACTGTACCCCAGGGAGAGTCAGCACCTTCAGGGACTGTACTCCAGGGAGAGTCAGCACCTTCAGGAACTGTACCCCGGGGAGAGTCAGTACCTTCACGAACTGTACTCCAGGAAGAGTCTGCACCTTCAAGGACTGTATCCCAGGGAGAGTCAGCACCTTCAGGGACTGTACCCCAGGGAGAGTCAACACTTTCAGGAACTGTTCCCCAGGGAGAGTCAGCACCTTCAGGGACTGTACTCCAGGGAGAGTCAGCACCTTCAGAAACTGTACCCCAGGGAGAGTCAACACCTTCAGAAACTGTACGCCAGGGAGAGTCAGCACCTTCAGGAACTGTCCCCCAGGGACAGTCAGCACCTTCAGGGACTGTACCCCAGGGAGAGTCAACACCTTCAGGAACTGTTTTCCAGCGAGAATCAACACCTTCAGGAAATGTTCCCCAGGGAGAGTCTGCACCTTCAGGGACTGTACCCCGGGGAGAGTCAGTACCTTCACGAACTGTACCCCAGGAAGAGTCTGCACCTTCAAGGACTGTATCCCAGGGAGAGTCAAACCTTCAGGGACTGTTCCCCAGGGAGAGTCAGCACCTTCAGGGACTGTACTCCAGGGAGAGTCAGCACCTTCAGGGACTGTACCCCAGGGAGAGTCAGTACCTTCACGAACTGTACCCCAGGAAGAGTCTGCACCTTCAAGGACTGTATCCCAGGGAGAGTCACACCTTCAGGGACTGTTCCCCAGGGAGAGTCAGCACCTTCAGGGACTGTATCCCAGGGAGAGTCAGCACCTTCAGAAACTGTACCCCAGGGAGAGTCAACACTTTCAGGAACTGTTCCCCAGGGAGAGTCAGCACCTTCAGGGACTGTACTCCAGGGAGAGTCAGCACCTTCAGAAACTGTACCCCAGGGAGAGTCAACACTTTCAGGAACTGTACCCCAGGGAGAGTCAGCACCTTCAGGGACTGTATCCCAGGGAGATTCAGCATCTACAGAAACTGTACCCCAGGGAGATTCAGCACCTTCAGGAAATGTACCCCAGGGAGAGTCAGTACCTTCAGGGACTGTACCCCAGGGAGAGTCAGCACCTACAGGAACTGTACCCCAGGGAGAGTCAGCACCTTAAGGGACTGTACGCCAGGGAGAGTCAGCACCTTCAGGAACTGTCCCCCAGGGACAGTCAGCACCTTCGGGGACTGTACCCCAGGGAGAGTCATCACCTTCAGGGACTGTACCCCAGGGAGAGTCAGCACCTTCAGGGACTCTACCCCAGGGAAAGTCAGCATCTTCAGGGACTGTACCCCAGGGAGAGTCAGCACCTTCAGGGACTGTACCCCAGGGAGAGTCAGCACGTTAAAGGACTGTATGCCAGGGAGAGTCAGCACCTTCAGGAACTGTCCCCCAGGGAGAGTCAGCACCTTCAGGGACTGTACCCCAGGGAGAGTCAACACCTTCAGGAACTGTTCCCCAGCGAGAATCAACACCTTCAGGAAATGTTCCCCAGGGAGAGTCTGCACCTTCAGGGACTGTACCCCGGGGAGAGTCAGTACCTTCACGAACTGTACCCCAGGAAGAGTCTGCACCTTCAAGGACTCTATCCCAGGGAGAGTCACACCTTCAGGGACTGTACCCCAGGGAGAGTCAGCACCTTCAGGGACTGTACTCCAGGGAGAGTCAGCACATTCAGAAACTGTACACCAGGGAGAGTCAACACTTTCAGGAACTGTACCCCAGGGAGAGTCAGCACCTTCAGGGACTGTACCCCAGGGAGATTCAGCATCTACAGGAACTGTACCCCAGGGAGATTCAGCACCTTCAGGAAATGTACCCCAGGGAGAGTCAGTACCTTCAGGGACTGTACCCCAGGGAGAGTCAGCACCTACAGGAACTGTACCCCAGGGAGAGTCAGCACCTTCAGGAACTGCACCCCAGGGAGAGTCAACACCTTTTGGAACTGTTCCCCAGGGAGAGTCAGCACCTTCAGGAACTGTACCCCAGGGAGAGTCAGCACCTTCAGGGACTGTACTCCAGGGAGAGTCAGCACCTTCAGGAACTGTACCCCGGGGAGAGTCAGTACCTTCACGAACTGTACTCCAGGAAGAGTCAGCACCTTCAGTAACTGTACCCCAGGGAGAGTCAGCACATTCAGGAACTGTACCCCAGGGAGAGTCAGCACATTTAGGGAATGTACCCCAGGGAGTGTCAGCACCTTCAGGAACTGTACCCCTGGGAGAGTCAGCACCTTCAGGAACTGTACCCCAGGGAGAGTGAGCACCTTCAGGGACTGTACCCCAGGGAGACTCAGCACCTTCAGGGACTGTTCCCCAGGGAGAGTCAGCACCTTCAGGGTCTGTACCCCAGGGAGAGTCAAAACCTTCAGGAACTGTTCCCCAGGGAGAGTCAGCACCTTCAGGGTCTGTACCCCGGGGACAGTCAGTACCTTCACGAACTGTACCCCGGGGAGAGTCAGTACCTTCAGGGACTGTTCCCCAGGGAGAGTCAGCACCTTCAGGGTCTGTACCCCAGGGAGGGTCAGCACCTTCAGGAACTGTTCCTCAGGGAGAGTCAGCACCTTCAGGGACTGTACCCCGGGGAGAGTCAGTACCTTCAGGGACTGTACCCCAGGGAGATTCAGCACCTTCAGGGACTGTACTCCAGGGAGAGTCAGCACCTTCAGAAACTGTACACCAGGGAGATTCAACACTTTCAGGAACTGTTCCCCAGGGAGAGTCAGCACCTTCAGGGACTGTACTCCAGGGAGAGTCAGCACCTTCAGAAACTGTACCCCAGGGAGAGTCAACACTTTCAGGAACTGTACCCCAGGGAGAGTCAGCACCTTCAGGGACTGTACCCCAGGGAGATTCAGCATCTACAGGAACTGTACTCCAGGGAGATTCAGCACCTTCAGGAAATGTACCCCAGGGAGAGTCAGTACCTTCAGGGACTGCACCCCAGGGAGAGTCAGCACCTACAGGAACTGTACCCCAGGGAGAGTCAGCACCTTCAGGAACTGCACCCCAGGGAGAGTCAACACCTTCAGGAACTGTACCCCAGGGAGAGTCAGCACCTTCAGGGACTGTACCCCAGGGAGAGTCAGCACCTTCAGGAACTGTACCCCAGGGAGAGTCAGCACATTTAGGGAATGTACCCCAGGGAGAGTCAGCACCTTCAGCGACTGTACCCCAGGGAGAGTCTGTACCTTAACGAACTGTACCCCAGGAAGAGTCAGCACCTTCGGGAACTGTTCCCCAGGGCGAGTCAGCACCTTCAGGGACTGTACCCCAGGGAGAGTCAGCACCTTCAGGGACTGTACCCCAGGGAGAGTCAGCACCTTCAAGAACTGTACCCCAGGGATAGTCAGCACATTCAGGAACTGTACCCCAGGGAGAGTCAGCACATTCAGGAACTATACCCCTGGGAGAGTCAGCACCTTCAGGGACTGTACCCCAGGAAAGTTAGCACCTTCTGGGACTGTACCCCAGGGAGAGTCAGCACTTTAAGGGACTGCACCCCAGGGAGAGTCAGCACCTTCGGGGACTGTACCCCAGGGAGAGTCAACACCTTCTGGAACTGTTCCCCAGGGAGAGTCAACACCTTCAGAGAATGTTCTCCAGGGAGAGTCAGCACATTCAGGACCTGTACCCCAGGGAGAGTCAGCACCTTCAGCGACTGTACCCCAGGGAGAGTCTGTACCTTCACAAACTGTACCCCAGGAAGAGTCAGCACCTTCAAGGACTGTACCCCAGGGAAAGTCCGCACCTTCAGGAACTGTACCCCAGGGAGAGTCAACACCTTCAGGAACTGTTCCCCAGGGAGAGTCAGCACCTTCAGGAACTATACCCCGGGGAGATTCAGCACCTTTGCGTACTGTACCCCAGGGAGAGTCTGCACCTTCAGGCATTGTACCCCAGGGAGAGTAAGCATCTTCAGGAAATGCACCCCAGGGTGAGTCGGCACCTTTAGGGACTGTACCCCAGGGAGAGTCAGCACCTTCAGGGACTGTACCCCAGGGAGAGTCAGCACCTTCAGGGACTGTATTCCAGGGAGAGTCAGCACCTTCAGGGACTGTACCCCAGGGAGAGTCAGCACCTTCAGGAACTGTACCCCAGGGAGAGTCAGCACATTCAGGAACTGTACCTCAGGGAGAGTCAGCACTTTCAGCAACTGTACCCCAGGGAGAGTCAGTACATTTAGGGAATGTACCCCAGGGAGAGTCAGCACATTTGGGGAAAGTTCCCCAGGGAGAGTCAGCACCTTCAGGGACTGTACCCCAGGGAGAGTCAGCACCTTCAGGGACTGTACCCCAGGGAGAGTCAGCACCTTCAGGGACTGTACCCCAGGGAGAGTCAGCACCTTCAGGAACTGTACCCCAGGGAGAGTCTGTACCTTCACAAACTGTACCCCAGGAAGAGTCAGCACCTTCAAGGACTGTACCCCAGGGAAAGTCCGCACCTTCAGGAACTGTACCCCAGGGAGAGTCAGCACCTTCAGGTACTATACCCCGGGGAGATTCAGCACCTTTGCGTACTGTACCCCAGGGAGAGTCAGCACATTCAGGAACTGTACCCCAGGGACAGTCAGCACCTTCAGGGACTGTACCCCAGGAAAGTTAGCACCTTCTGGGACTGTACCCCAGGGAGAGTCAGCACTTTAAGGGACTGTACCCCAGGGAGAGTCAGCACTTTAAGGGACTGCACCCCAGGGAGAGTCAGCACCTTCGGGAACTGTTCCCCAGGGCGAGTCAGCACCTTCAGGGACTGTACCCCAGGGAGAGTCAGCACCTTCAGGGACTGTACCCCAGGGAGAGTCAGCACCTTCAAGAACTGTACCCCAGGGATAGTCAGCACATTCAGGAACTGTACCCCAGGGAGAGTCAGCACATTCAGGAACTATACCCCTGGGAGAGTCAGCACCTTCAGGGACTGTACCCCAGGAAAGTTAGCACCTTCTGGGACTGTACCCCAGGGAGAGTCAGCACTTTAAGGGACTGCACCCCAGGGAGAGTCAGCACCTTCGGGGACTGTACCCCAGGGAGAGTCAACACCTTCTGGAACTGTTCCCCAGGGAGAGTCAACACCTTCAGAGAATGTTCTCCAGGGAGAGTCAGCACATTCAGGACCTGTACCCCAGGGAGAGTCAGCACCTTCAGCGACTGTACCCCAGGGAGAGTCTGTACCTTCACAAACTGTACCCCAGGAAGAGTCAGCACCTTCAAGGACTGTACCCCAGGGAAAGTCCGCACCTTCAGGAACTGTACCCCAGGGAGAGTCAACACCTTCAGGAACTGTTCCCCAGGGAGAGTCAGCACCTTCAGGAACTATACCCCGGGGAGATTCAGCACCTTTGCGTACTGTACCCCAGGGAGAGTCTGCACCTTCAGGCATTGTACCCCAGGGAGAGTAAGCATCTTCAGGAAATGCACCCCAGGGTGAGTCGGCACCTTTAGGGACTGTACCCCAGGGAGAGTCAGCACCTTCAGGGACTGTACCCCAGGGAGAGTCAGCACCTTCAGGGACTGTATTCCAGGGAGAGTCAGCACCTTCAGGGACTGTACCCCAGGGAGAGTCAGCACCTTCAGGAACTGTACCCCAGGGAGAGTCAGCACATTCAGGAACTGTACCTCAGGGAGAGTCAGCACTTTCAGCAACTGTACCCCAGGGAGAGTCAGTACATTTAGGGAATGTACCCCAGGGAGAGTCAGCACATTTGGGGAAAGTTCCCCAGGGAGAGTCAGCACCTTCAGGGACTGTACCCCAGGGAGAGTCAGCACCTTCAGGGACTGTACCCCAGGGAGAGTCAGCACCTTCAGGGACTGTACCCCAGGGAGAGTCAGCACCTTCAGGAACTGTACCCCAGGGAGAGTCTGTACCTTCACAAACTGTACCCCAGGAAGAGTCAGCACCTTCAAGGACTGTACCCCAGGGAAAGTCCGCACCTTCAGGAACTGTACCCCAGGGAGAGTCAGCACCTTCAGGTACTATACCCCGGGGAGATTCAGCACCTTTGCGTACTGTACCCCAGGGAGAGTCAGCACATTCAGGAACTGTACCCCAGGGACAGTCAGCACCTTCAGGGACTGTACCCCAGGAAAGTTAGCACCTTCTGGGACTGTACCCCAGGGAGAGTCAGCACTTTAAGGGACTGTACCCCAGGGAGAGTCAGCACTTTAAGGGACTGCACCCCAGGGAGAGTCAGCACCTTCGGGGACTGTACCCGAGGGAGAGTCAACACCTTCTGGAACTGTTCCCCAGGGAGAGTCAACACCTTCAGAGAATGTTCCCCAGGGAGAGTCTGCACATTCAGGACCTGTACCCCAAGGAGAGTCAGCACCTTCAGGGACTGTACCCCAGGGAGAGCCTGTACCTTCACGAACTGTACTCCAGGAAGAGTCAGCACCTTCAGTAACTGTACCCCAGGGAGAGTCAGCACATTCAGGAACTGTACCCCAGGGAGAGTCAGCACATTTAGGGAATGTACCCCAGGGAGTGTCAGCACCTTCAGGAACTGTACCCCTGGGAGAGTCAGCACCTTCAGGAACTGTACCCCAGGGAGAGTGAGCACCTTCAGGGACTGTACTCCAGGGAGAGTCAGCACCTTCAGGGACTGTTCCCCAGGGAGAGTCAGCACCTTCAGGGTCTGTACCCCAGGGAGAGTCAAAACCTTCAGGAACTGTTCCCCAGGGAGAGTCAGCACCTTCAGGGTCTGTACCCCGGGGAGAGTCAGTACCTTCACGAACTGTACCCCGGGGAGAGTCAGTACCTTCAGGGACTGTTCCCCAGGGAGAGTCAGCACCTTCAGGGTCTGTACCCCAGGGAGGGTCAGCACCTTCAGGAACTGTTCCTCAGGGAGAGTCAGCACCTTCAGGGACTGTACCCCGGGGAGAGTCAGTACCTTCAGGGACTGTACCCCAGGGAGATTCAGCACCTTCAGGGACTGTACTCCAGGGAGAGTCAGCACCTTCAGAAACTGTACACCAGGGAGAGTCAACACTTTCAGGAACTGTTCCCCAGGGAGAGTCAGCACCTTCAGAAACTGTACCCCAGGGAGAGTCAACACTTTCAGGAACTGTACCCCAGGGAGAGTCAGCACCTTCAGGGACTGTACCCCAGGGAGATTCAGCATCTACAGGAACTGTACCCCAGGGAGATTCAGCACCTTCAGGAAATGTACCCCAGGGAGAGTCAGTACCTTCAGGGACTGCACCCCAGGGAGAGTCAGCACCTACAGGAACTGTACCCCAGGGAGAGTCAGCACCTTCAGGAACTGCACCCCAGGGAGAGTCAACACCTTCAGGAACTGTACCCCAGGGAGAGTCAGCACCTTCAGGGACTGTACCCCAGGGAGAGTCAGCACCTTCAGGAACTGTACCCCAGGGAGAGTCAGCACATTTAGGGAATGTACCCCAGGGAGAGTCAGCACCTTCAGGAACTGTACCCCAGGGAGAGTCAGCACCTTCAAGAACTGTACCCCAGGGAGAGTCAGCACATTCAGGAACTGTACCCCAGGGAGAGTCAGCACATTCAGGAACTGTACCCCAGTGAGAGTCAGCACCTTCAGGGACTGTACCCCAGGAAAGTTAGCACCTTCTGGGACTGTGCCCCAGGGAGAGTCAGCACTTTAAGGGACTGCACCCCAGGGAGAGTCAGTACCTTCGGGGACTGTACCCCAGGGAGAGTCAACACCTTCTGGAACTGTTCCCCAGGGAGAGTCAACACCTTCAGAGAATGTTCCCCAGGGAGAGTCAGCACATTCAGGTCCTGTACCCCGGGGAGAGTCTGTACCTTAACGAACTGTACCCCAGGAAGAGTCAGCACCTTCAAGGACTGTACCCCAGGGAAAGTCAACACTTTCAGGGACTGTACCCCAGGGAGATTCAGCATCTTCAGGAACTGTACCCCAGGGAGAGTCAGTACCTTCAGGGACTGTACCCCAGGGAGAGTCAGCACCTACAGGAACTGTACCCCACGGAGAGTCAGCTCCTTCAGGAACTGCACCCCAGGGAGAGTCAGCACCTTCAGAAACTGTACCCCAGGGAGAGTCAACACTTTCAGGAAATGTACCCCAGGGAGAGTCAGTACCTTCAGGGACTGCACCCCAGGGAGAGTCAGCACCTACAGGAACTGTACCCCAGGGAGAGTCAGCACCTTCAGGAACTGCACCCCAGGGAGAGTCAACACCTTCAGGAACTGTACCCCAGGGAGAGTCAGCACCTTCAGGGACTGTACCCCAGGGAGAGTCAGCACCTTCAGGAACTGTACCCCAGGGAGAGTCAGCACATTTAGGGAATGTACTCCAGGGAGAGTCAGCACCTTCAGGAACTGTACCCCAGGGAGAGTCAGCACCTTCAAGAACTGTACCCCAGGGAGAGTCAGCACATTCAGGAACTGTACCCCAGGGAGAGTCAGCACATTCAGGAACTGTACCCCAGGGAGAGTCAGCACCTTCAGGGACTGTACCCCAGGAAAGTTAGCACCTTCTGGGACTGTGCCCCAGGGAGAGTCAGCACTTTAAGGGACTGCACACCAGGGAGAGTCAGTACCTTCTGGAACTGTTCCCCAGGGAGAGTCAACACCTTCAGAGAATGTTCCCCAGGGAGAGTCAGCACATTCAGGTCCTGTACCCCGGGGAGAGTCTGTACCTTAACGAACTGTACCCCAGGAAGAGTCAGCACCTTCAAGGACTGTACCCCAGGGAAAGTCAACACTTTCAGGGACTGTACCCCAGGGAGATTCAGCATCTTCAGGAACTGTACCCCAGGGAGAGTCAGTACCTTCAGGGACTGTACCCCAGGGAGAGTCAGCACCTACAGGAACTGTACCCCACGGAGAGTCAGCTCCTTCAGGAACTGCACCCCAGGGAGAGTCAGCACCTTCAGTGACTGTACCCCAGGGAGAGTCAGCACCTTCAGGAACTGTACCCCAGGGAGACTCAGCACATTTAGAGAATGTACCCCAGGGAGAGTCAGCACATTCAGGAACTGTACCCCTGGGAGAGTCAGCACCTTCAGGGACTGCACCCCAGGGAGAGTCAAAACCTTCAGGAACTGTACCCCAGGGAGAGTCAGCACCTTAAGGGACTGTACGCCAGGGAGAGTCAGCACCTTCAGGAACTGTCCCCCAGGGACAGTCAGCACCTTCAGGGACTGTACCCCAGGGAGAGTCATCACCTTCAGGGACTGTACCCCAGGGAGAGTCAGCACCTTCAGGGACTCTACCCCAGGGAAAGTCAGCATCTTCAGGGACTGTACCCCAGGGAGAGTCAGCACCTTCAGGGACTGTACCCCAGGGAGAGTCAGCACCTTAAAGGACTGTATGCCAGGGAGAGTCAACACCTTCAGGAACTGTTCCCCAGCGAGAATCAACACCTTCAGGAAATGTTCCCCAGGGAGAGTCTGCACCTTCAGGGACTGTACCCCGGGGAGAGTCAGTACCTTCACGAACTGTACCCCAGGAAGAGTCTGCACCTTCAAGGACTCTATCCCAGGGAGAGTCAGCACCTTCAGGTACTGTACTCCAGGGAGAGTCAGCACCTTCAGAAACTGTACCCCAGGGAGAGTCAACACTTTCAGGAACTGTACCCCAGGGAGAGTCAGCACCTTCAGGGACTGTACCCCAGGGAGATTCAGCATCTACAGGAACTGTACCCCAGGGAGATTCAGCACCTTCAGGAAATGTACCCCAGGGAGAGTCAGTACCTTCAGGGACTGTACCCCAGGGAGAGTCAGCACCTACAGGAACTGTACCCCAGGGAGAGTCAGCACCTTCTGGAACTGTTCCCCAGGCAGAGTCAGCACCTTCAGGAACTGTACCCCAGGGAGAGTCAGCACCTTCAGGGACTGTACTCCAGGGAGAGTCAGCACCTTCAGTAACTGTACCCCAGGGAGAGTCAGCACATTCAGGAACTGTACCCCAGGGAGAGTCAGCACATTTAGGGAATGTACCCCAGGGAGTGTCAGCACCTTCAGGAACTGTACCCCTGGGAGAGTCAGCACCTTCAGGAACTGTACCCCAGGGAGAGTGAGCACCTTCAGGGACTGTACCCCAGGGAGACTCAGCACCTTCAGGGACTGTTCCCCAGGGAGAGTCAGCACCTTCAGGGTCTGTACCCCAGGGAGAGTCAAAACCTTCAGGAACTGTTCCCCAGGGAGAGTCAGCACCTTCAGGGTCTGTACCCCGGGGAGAGTCAGTACCTTCACGAACTGTACCCCGGGGAGAGTCAGTACCTTCAGGGACTGTTCCCCAGGGAGAGTCAGCACCTTCAGGGTCTGTACCCCAGGGAGGGTCAGCACCTTCAGGAACTGTTCCTCAGGGAGAGTCAGCACCTTCAGGGACTGTACCCCGGGGAGAGTCAGTACCTTCAGGGACTGTACCCCAGGGAGAGTCAGCACCTTCAGGGACTGTACTCCAGGGAGAGTCAGCACATTTAGGGAATGTACCCCAGGGAGAGTCAGCACCTTCAGCGACTGTACCCCAGGGAGAGTCTGTACCTTAACGAACTGTACCCCAGGAAGAGTCAGCACCTTCGGGAACTTTTCCCCAGGGCGAGTCAGCACCTTCAGGGACTGTACCCCAGGGAGAGTCAGCACCTTCAGGGACTGTACCCCAGGGAGAGTCAGCACCTTCAGGGACTGTACCCCAGGGATAGTCAGCACCTTCAAGAACTGTACCCCAGGGATAGTCAGCACATTCAGGAACTGTACCCCAGGGAGAGTCAGCACATTCAGGAACTGTACCCCTGGGAGAGTCAGCACCTTCAGGGACTGTACCCCAGGAAAGTTAGCACCTTCTGGGACTGTACCCCAGGGAGAGTCAGCACTTTAAGGGACTGCACCCCAGGGAGAGTCAGCACCTTCGGGGACTGTACCCCAGGGAGAGTCAACACCTTCTGGAACTGTTCCCCAGGGAGAGTCAACACCTTCAGAGAATGTTCTCCAGGGAGAGTCAGCACATTCAGGACCTGTACCCCAGGGAGAGTCAGCATCTTCAGGGACTGTACCCCAGGGAGAGTCTGTACCTTCACAAACTGTACCCCAGGAAGAGTCAGCACCTTCAAGGACTGTACCCCAGGGAAAGTCCGCACCTTCAGGAACTGTACCCCAGGGAGAGTCAACACCTTCAGGAACTGTTCCCCAGGGAGAGTCAGCACCTTCAGGAACTATACCCCGGGGAGATTCAGCACCTTTGCGTACTGTACCCCAGGGAGAGTCTGCACCTTCAGGCATTGTACCCCAGGGAGAGTAAGCATCTTCAGGAAATGCACCCCAGGGTGAGTCGGCACCTTTAGGGACTGTACCCCAGGGAGAGTCAGCACCTTCAGGGACTGTACCCCAGGGAGAGTCAGCACCTTCAGGGACTGTACTCCAGGGAGAGTCAGCACCTTCAGGATCTGTACCCCAGGGAGAGTCAGCACCTTCAGGGACTGTACTCCAGGATTGTCAGCACCTTCAGGAACTGTACCCCAGGGAGAGTCAGCACATTCAGGAACTGTACCTCAGGGAGAGTCAGCACTTTCAGCAACTGTACCCCAGGGAGAGTCAGCACATTTAGGGAATGTACCCCAGGGAGAGTCAGCACATTTAGGGAAAGTTCCCCAGGAAGAGTCAGCACCTTCAAGGACTGTACCCCAGGGAAAGTCCGCACCTTCAGGAACTGTACCCCAGGGAGAGTCAGCACCTTCAGGTACTATACCCCGGGGAGATTCAGCACCTTTGCGTACTGTACCCCAGGGAGAGTCAGCACATTCAGGAACTGTACCCCAGGGACAGTCAGCACCTTCAGGGACTGTACCCCAGGAAAGTTAGCACCTTCTGGGACTGTACCCCAGGGAGAGTCAGCACTTTAAGGGACTGTACCCCAGGGAGAGTCAGCACTTTAAGGGACTGCACCCCAGGGAGAGTCAGCACCTTCGGGGACTGTACCCGAGGGAGAGTCAACACCTTCTGGAACTGTTCCCCAGGGAGAGTCAACACCTTCAGAGAATGTTCCCCAGGGAGAGTCTGCACATTCAGGACCTGTACCCCAGGGAGAGTCAGCACCTTCAGGGACTGTACCCCAGGGAGAGTCTGTACCTTCACGGACTGTACCCCAGGGAGATTCAACACCTTCAGGAACTGTTCCCCAGGGAGAGTCAGCACCTTCAGGGACTGTACCCCAGGGAGAGTCAGCACCTTCAGGACCTGTACCCCAGGGAGATTCAGCACCTTCAGGGACTGTACCCCAGGGAGAGTCAACACTTTCAGGAACGTTACCCCAGGGAGAGTCAGCACCTTCAGGGACTGTACCCCAGGGAGAGTCGGCACCTTCAGGGACTGTACCCCAGGGTGAGTCAGCACCTTCAGGAACTGTACCCCAGGGAGAGTCAGCACCTTCAGGGACTGTACCCCAGGGAGAGTCAGCACCTTCAGGAACTGTACCCCAGGGAGAGTCAGCACATTTAGGGAATGTACCCCAGGGAGAGTCAGCACCTTCAGGGACTGTACCCCAGGGAGAGTCAGCACCTTCAAGAACTGTACCCCAGGGTGAGTCAGCACTTTCAGGAACTGTACCCCAGGGAGAGTCAGCACATTCAGGAACTGTACCCCAGGGACAGTCAGCACCTTCAGGGACTGGACCCCAGGGAGAGTCAGCACTTTAAGGGACTGCACCCCAGGGAGAGTCAGCACCTTCGGGGACTGTACCCGAGGGAGAGTCAACACCTTCTGGAACTGTTCCCCAGGGAGAGTCAACACCTTCAGAGAATGTTCCCCAGGGAGAGTCAGCACATTCAGGACCTGTACCCCAGGGAGAGTCAGCACCTTCAGGGACTGTACCCCAGGGAGAGTCTGTACCTTCACGGACTGTACCCCAGGGAGGGTCAACACTTTCAGGGACTGTACCCCAGGGAGAGTCAGCACCTTCAGGGACTGTACTCCAGGGAGAGTCAGCACCTTCAGGAACTGTACCCCAGGGAGAGTCAGCACCTTCAGGGACTGTACTCCAGGGAGAGTCAGCACCTTCAGGAACTGTACCCCGGGGAGAGTCAGTACCTTCACGAACTGTACTCCAGGAAGAGTCAGCACCTTCAGTAACTGTACCCCAGGGAGAGTCAGCACCTTCGGGGACTGTACCCCAGGGAGAGTCAACACCTTCTGGAACTGTTCCCCAGGGAGAGTCAACACCTTCAGAGAATGTTCTCCAGGGAGAGTCAGCACATTCAGGACCTGTACCCCAGGGAGAGTCAGCATCTTCAGGGACTGTACCCCAGGGAGAGTCTGTACCTTCACAAACTGTACCCCAGGAAGAGTCAGCACCTTCAAGGACTGTACCCCAGGGAAAGTCCGCACCTTCAGGAACTGTACCCCAGGGAGAGTCAACACCTTCAGGAACTGTTCCCCAGGGAGAGTCAGCACCTTCAGGAACTATACCCCGGGGAGATTCAGCACCTTTGCGTACTGTACCCCAGGGAGAGTCTGCACCTTCAGGCATTGTACCCCAGGGAGAGTAAGCATCTTCAGGAAATGCACCCCAGGGTGAGTCGGCACCTTTAGGGACTGTACCCCAGGGAGAGTCAGCACCTTCAGGGACTGTACCCCAGGGAGAGTCAGCACCTTCAGGGACTGTACTCCAGGGAGAGTCAGCACCTTCAGGATCTGTACCCCAGGGAGAGTCAGCACCTTCAGGGACTGTACTCCAGGATTGTCAGCACCTTCAGGAACTGTACCCCAGGGAGAGTCAGCACATTCAGGAACTGTACCTCAGGGAGAGTCAGCACTTTCAGCAACTGTACCCCAGGGAGAGTCAGTACATTTAGGGAATGTACCCCAGGGAGAGTCAGCACATTTAGGGAAAGTTCCCCAGGGAGAGTCAGCACCTTCAGGGACTGTACCCCAGGGAGAGTCAGCACCTTCAGGGACTGTACCCCAGGGAGAGTCAGCACCTTCAGGGACTGTACCCCAGGGAGAGTCAGCACCTTCAGGAACTGTACCCCAGGGAGAGTCTGTACCTTCACAAACTGTACCCCAGGAAGAGTCAGCACCTTCAAGGACTGTACCCCAGGGAAAGTTCGCACCTTCAGGAACTGTACCCCAGGGAGAGTCAGCACCTTCAGGTACTATACCCCGGGGAGATTCAGCACCTTTGCGTACTGTACCCCAGGGAGAGTCAGCACATTCAGGAACTGTACCCCAGGGACAGTCAGCACCTTCAGGGACTGTACCCCAGGAAAGTTAGCACCTTCTGGGACTGTACCCCAGGGAGAGTCAGCACTTTAAGGGACTGTACCCCAGGGAGAGTCAGCACTTTAAGGGACTGCACCCCAGGGAGAGTCAGCACCTTCGGGGACTGTACCCGAGGGAGAGTCAACACCTTCTGGAACTGTTCCCCAGGGAGAGTCAACACCTTCAGAGAATGTTCCCCAGGGAGAGTCTGCACATTCAGGACCTGTACCCCAGGGAGAGTCAGCACCTTCAGGGACTGTACCCCAGGGAGAGTCTGTACCTTCACGGACTGTACCCCAGGGAGATTCAACACCTTCAGGAACTGTTCCCCAGGGAGAGTCAGCACCTTCAGGGACTGTACCCCAGGGAGAGTCAGCACCTTCAGGACCTGTACCCCAGGGAGATTCAGCACCTTCAGGGACTGTACCCCAGGGAGAGTCAACACTTTCAGGAACGTTACCCCAGGGAGAGTCAGCACCTTCAGGGACTGTACCCCAGGGAGAGTCGGCACCTTCAGGGACTGTACCCCAGGGTGAGTCAGCACCTTCAGGAACTGTACCCCAGGGAGAGTCAGCACCTTCAGGGACTGTACCCCAGGGAGAGTCAGCACCTTCAGGAACTGTACCCCAGGGAGAGTCAGCACATTTAGGGAATGTACCCCAGGGAGAGTCAGCACCTTCAGGGACTGTACCCCAGGGAGAGTCAGCACCTTCAAGAACTGTACCCCAGGGTGAGTCAGCACTTTCAGGAACTGTACCCCAGGGAGAGTCAGCACATTCAGGAACTGTACCCCAGGGACAGTCAGCACCTTCAGGGACTGTACCCCAGGGAGAGTCAGCACTTTAAGGGACTGCACCCCAGGGAGAGTCAGCACCTTCGGGGACTGTACCCGAGGGAGAGTCAACACCTTCTGGAACTGTTCCCCAGGGAGAGTCAACACCTTCAGAGAATGTTCCCCAGGGAGAGTCAGCACATTCAGGACCTGTACCCCAGGGAGAGTCAGCACCTTCAGGGACTGTACCCCAGGGAGAGTCTGTACCTTCACGGACTGTACCCCAGGGAGGGTCAACACTTTCAGGGACTGTACCCCAGGGAGAGTCAGCACCTTCAGGGACTGTACTCCAGGGAGAGTCAGCACCTTCAGGAACTGTACCCCAGGGAGAGTCAGCACCTTCAGGGACTGTACTCCAGGGAGAGTCAGCACCTTCAGGAACTGTACCCCGGGGAGAGTCAGTACCTTCACGAACTGTACTCCAGGAAGAGTCAGCACCTTCAGTAACTGTACCCCAGGGAGAGTCAGCACATTCAGGAACTGTACCCCAGGGAGAGTCAGCACATTTAGGGAATGTACCCCAGGGAGTGTCAGCACCTTCAGGAACTGTACCCCTGGGAGAGTCAAAACCTTCAGGAACTGTTCCCCAGGGAGAGTCAGCACCTTCAGGGTCTGTACCCCGGGGAGAGTCAGTACCTTCACGAACTGTACCCCGGGGAGAGTCAGTACCTTCAGCGACTGTTCCCCAGGGAGGGTCAGCACCTTCAGGAACTGTTCCTCAGGGAGAGTCAGCACCTTCAGGGACTGTACCCCGGGGAGAGTCAGTACCTTCAGGGACTGTACACCAGGGAGAGTCAGTACCTTCAGCGACTGTTCCCCAGGGAGAGTCAGCACCTTCAGGGACTGTACTCCAGGGAGAGTCAGCACCTTCAGAAACTGTACCCCAGGGAGAGTCAACACTTTCAGGAACTGTACCCCAGGGAGAGTCAGCACCTTCAGGGACTGTACCCCAGGGAGATTCAGCATCTACAGGAACTGTACCCCAGGGAGATTCAGCACCTTCAGGAAATGTACCCCAGGGAGAGTCAGTACCTTCAGGGACTGCACCCCAGGGAGAGTCAGCACCTACAGGAACTGTACCCCAGGGAGAGTCAGCACCTTCAGGAACTGCACCCCAGGGAGAGTCAACACCTTCAGGAACTGTACCCCAGGGAGAGTCAGCACCTTCAGGGACTGTACCCCAGGGAGAGTCAGCACCTTCAGGAACTGTACCCCAGGGAGAGTCAGCACCTTCAAGAACTGTACCCCAGGGAGAGTCAGCACATTCAGGAACTGTACCCCAGGGAGAGTCAGCACATTCAGGAACTGTACCCCAGGGAGAGTCAGCACCTTCAGGGACTGTACCCCAGGAAAGTTAGCACCTTCTGGGACTGTGCCCCAGGGAGAGTCAGCACTTTAAGGGACTGCACCCCAGGGAGAGTCAGTACCTTCGGGGACTGTACCCCAGGGAGAGTCAACACCTTCTGGAACTGTTCCCCAGGGAGAGTCAACACCTTCAGAGAATGTTCCCCAGGGAGAGTCAGCACATTCAGGTCCTGTACCCCGGGGAGAGTCTGTACCTTAACGAACTGTACCCCAGGAAGAGTCAGCACCTTCAAGGACTGTACCCCAGGGAAAGTCAACACTTTCAGGGACTGTACCCCAGGGAGATTCAGCATCTTCAGGAACTGTACCCCAGGGAGAGTCAGTACCTTCAGGGACTGTACCCCAGGGAGAGTCAGCACCTACAGGAACTGTACCCCACGGAGAGTCAGCTATTTCAGGAACTGCACCCCAGGGAGAGTCAGCACCTTCAGAAACTGTACCCCAGGGAGAGTCAACACTTTCAGGAACTGTACCCCAGGGAGAGTCAGCACCTTCAGGGACTGTACCCCAGGGAGATTCAGCATCTACAGGAACTGTACCCCAGGGAGATTCAGCACCTTCAGGAAATGTACCCCAGGGAGAGTCAGTACCTTCAGGGACTGCACCCCAGGGAGAGTCAGCACCTACAGGAACTGTACCCCAGGGAGAGTCAGCACCTTCAGGAACTGCACCCCAGGGAGAGTCAACACCTTCAGGAACTGTACCCCAGGGAGAGTCAGCACCTTCAGGGACTGTACCCCAGGGAGAGTCAGCACCTTCAGGAACTGTATCCCAGGGAGAGTCAGCACATTTAGGGAATGTACCCCAGGGAGAGTCAGCACCTTCAGGAACTGTACCCCAGGGAGAGTCAGCACCTTCAAGAACTGTACCCCAGGGAGAGTCAGCACATTCAGGAACTGTACCCCAGGGAGAGTCAGCACATTCAGGAACTGTACCCCAGGGAGAGTCAGCACCTTCAGGGACTGTACCCCAGGAAAGTTAGCACCTTCTGGGACTGTGCCCCAGGGAGAGTCAGCACTTTAAGGGACTGCACCCCAGGGAGAGTCAGTACCTTCGGGGACTGTACCCCAGGGAGAGTCAACACCTTCTGGAACTGTTCCCCAGGGAGAGTCAACACCTTCAGAGAATGTTCCCCAGGGAGAGTCAGCACATTCAGGTCCTGTACCCCGGGGAGAGTCTGTACCTTAACGAACTGTACCCCAGGAAGAGTCAGCACCTTCAAGGACTGTACCCCAGGGAAAGTCAACACTTTCAGGGACTGTACCCCAGGGAGATTCAGCATCTTCAGGAACTGTACCCCAGGGAGAGTCAGTACCTTCAGGGACTGTACCCCAGGGAGAGTCAGCACCTACAGGAACTGTACCCCACGGAGAATCAGCTCCTTCAGGAACTGCACCCCAGGGAGAGTCAGCACCTTCAGTGACTGTACCCCAGGGAGAGTCAGCACCTTCAGGAACTGTACCCCAGGGAGACTCAGCACATTTAGAGAATGTACCCCAGGGAGAGTCAGCACATTCAGGAACTGTACCCCAGGGAGAGTCAGCACCTTCAGGGACTGTACCCCAGGAAAGTTAGCACCTTCTGGGACTGTACCCCAGTGAGAGTCTGTACCTTCGGGGACTGTACCCCAGGCAGAGTCAACACCTTCTGGAACTGTTCCCCAGGGAGTGTCAACACCTTCAGAGAATGTTCTCCAGGGAGAGTCAGCACATTCAGGACCTGTACCCCAGGGAGAGTCAGCACCTTCAGGGACTGTACCCCAGGGAGAGTCTGTACCTTCACGAACTGTACCCCAGGACGAGTCAGTACCTACAAGGACTGTACCCCAGGGAAAGTCCGCACCTTCAGGAACTGTACCCCAGGGAGAGTCAACACCTTCAGGAACTGTACCCCAGGGAGAGTCAGCACCTTCTGGAACTGTACCCCAGGGAGAGTCAGCACCTTCAGAGAATGTTCCCCAGGGAGAGTCTGCACATTCAGGACCTGTACCCCAGGGAGAGTCAGCACCTTCAGGGACTGTACCCCAGGGAGAGTCTGTACCTTCACGGACTGTACCCCAGGGAGAGTCAACACCTTCAGGAACTGTTCCCCAGGGCGAGTCAGCACCTTCAGGGACTGTACCCCAGGGAGAGTCAGCACCTTCAGGACCTGTACCCCAGGGAGATTCAGCACCTTCAGGGACTGTACCCCAGGGAGAGTCAACACTTTCAGGAACGTTACCCCAGGGAGAGTCAGCACCTTCAGGGACTGTACCCCAGGGAGAGTCGGCACCTTCAGGGACTGTACCCCAGGGAGAGTCAGCACCTTCAGGGACTGTACCCCAGGGAGAGTCAGCACCTTCAGGAACTGTACCCCAGGGAGAGTCAGCACATTTAGGGAATGTACCCCAGGGAGAGTCAGCACCTTCAGGGACTGTACCCCAGGGAGAGTCAGCACCTTCAAGAACTGTACCCCAGGGTGAGTCAGCACTTTCAGGAACTGTACCCCAGGGAGAGTCAGCACATTCAGGAACTGTACCCCAGGGACAGTCAGCACCTTCAGGGACTGTACCCCAGGGAGAGTCAGCACTTTAAGGGACTGCACCCCAGGGAGAGTCAGCACCTTCGGGGACTGTACCCGAGGGAGAGTCAACACCTTCTGGAACTGTTCCCCAGGGAGAGTCAACACCTTCAGGGACTGTACCCCAGGGAGAGTCAGCACCTTCAGGGACTGTACCCCAGGGAGAGTCTGTACCTTCACGGACTGTACCCCAGGGAGAGTCAACACCTTCAGGAACTGTTCCCCAGGGCGAGTCAGCACCTTCAGGGACTGTACCCCAGGGAGAGTCAGCACCTTCAGGACCTGTACCCCAGGGAGATTCAGCACCTTCAGGGACTGTACCCCAGGGAGAGTCAACACTTTCAGGGACTGTACCCCAGGGAGAGTCAGCACCTTCAGGGACTGTACTCCAGGGAGAGTCAGCACCTTCAGGAACTGTACCCCAGGGAGAGTCAGCACCTTCAGGGACTGTACTCCAGGGAGAGTCAGCACCTTCAGGGACTGTACCCCAGGGAGAGTCAGCACATTCAGGAACTGTACCCCAGGGAGAGTCAGCACATTTAGGGAATGTACCCCAGGGAGTGTCAGCACCTTCAGGAACTGTACCCCTGGGAGAGTCAGCACCTTCAGGAACTGTACCCCAGGGAGAGTGAGCACCTTCAGGGACTGTACTCCAGGGAGAGTCAGCACCTTCAGGGACTGTTCCCCAGGGAGAGTCAGCACCTTCAGGGTCTGTACCCCAGGGAGAGTCAAAACCTTCAGGAACTGTTCCCCAGAGAGAGTCAGCACCTTCAGGGTCTGTACCCCGGGGAGAGTCAGTACCTTCACGAACTGTACCCCGGGGAGAGTCAGTACCTTCAGGAAATGTACCCCAGGGAGAGTCAGTACCTTCAGGGACTGCACCCCAGGGAGAGTCAGCACCTACAGGAACTGTACCCCAGGGAGAGTCAGCACCTTCAGGAACTGCACCCCAGGGAGAGTCAACACCTTCAGGAACTGTACCCCAGGGAGAGTCAGCACCTTCAGGGACTGTACCCCAGGGAGAGTCAGCACCTTCAGGAACTGTACCCCAGGGAGAGTCAGCACATTTAGGGAATGTACCCCAGGGAGAGTCAGCACCTTCAGGAACTGTACCCCAGGGAGAGTCAGCACCTTCAAGAACTGTACCCCAGGGAGAGTCAGCACATTCAGGAACTGTACCCCAGGGAGAGTCAGCACATTCAGGAACTGTACCCCAGGGAGAGTCAGCACCTTCAGGGACTGTACCCCAGGAAAGTTAGCACCTTCTGGGACTGTGCCCCAGGGAGAGTCAGCACTTTAAGGGACTGCACCCCAGGGAGAGTCAGTACCTTCGGGGACTGTACCCCAGGGAGAGTCAACACCTTCTGGAACTGTTCCCCAGGGAGAGTCAACACCTTCAGAGAATGTTCCCCAGGGAGAGTCAGCACATTCAGGTCCTGTACCCCGGGGAGAGTCTGTACCTTAACGAACTGTACCCCAGGAAGAGTCAGCACCTTCAAGGACTGTACCCCAGGGAAAGTCAACACTTTCAGGGACTGTACCCCAGGGAGATTCAGCATCTTCAGGAACTGTACCCCAGGGAGAGTCAGTACCTTCAGGGACTGTACCCCAGGGAGAGTCAGCACCTACAGGAACTGTACCCCACGGAGAGTCAGCTCCTTCAGGAACTGCACCCCAGGGAGAGTCAGCACCTTCAGTGACTGTACCCCAGGGAGAGTCAGCACCTTCAGGAACTGTACCCCAAGGAGACTCAGCACATTTAGAGAATGTACCCCAGGGAGAGTCAGCACATTCAGGAACTGTACCCCAGGGAGAGTCAGCACCTTCAGGGACTGTACCCCAGGAAAGTTAGCACCTTCTGGGACTGTACCCCAGTGAGAGTCTGTACCTTCGGGGACTGTACCCCAGGCAGAGTCAACACCTTCTGGAACTGTTCCCCAGGGAGCGTCAACACCTTCAGAGAATGTTCTCCAGGGAGAGTCAGCACATTCAGGACCTGTACCCCAGGGAGAGTCAGCACCTTCAGGGACTGTACCCCAGGGAGAGTCTGTACCTTCACGAACTGTACCCCAGGAAGAGTCAGTACCTACAAGGACTGTACCCCAGGGAAAGTCCGCACCTTCAGGAACTGTACCCCAGGGAGAGTCAACACCTTCAGGAACTGTACCCCAGGGAGAGTCAGCACCTTCAGGAACTGTACCCCAGGGAGAGTCAGCACCTTCAGGAACTGTACCCCAGGGAGAGTCAGCACCTTCAGGGACTGTTCCCCAGGGAGAGTCAGCACCTTCAGGGACTGTACCCCAGGGAGAGTCAACACTTTCAGGGACTGTACCCCAGGGAGAGTCAGCACCTTCAGGGACTGTACTCCAGGGAGAGTCAGCACCTTCAGGAACTGTACCCCAGGGAGAGTCAGCACCTTCAGGGACTGTACTCCAGGGAGAGTCAGCACCTTCAGGAACTGTACCCCGGGGAGAGTCAGTACCTTCACGAACTGTACTCCAGGAAGAGTCAGCACCTTCAGTAACTGTACCCCAGGGAGAGTCAGCACATTCAGGAACTGTACCCCAGGGAGAGTCAGCACATTTAGGGAATGTACCCCAGGGAGTGTCAGCACCTTCAGGAACTGTACCCCTGGGAGAGTCAGCACCTTCAGGAACTGTACCCCAGGGAGAGTGAGCACCTTCAGGGACTGTACTCCAGGGAGAGTCAGCACCTTCAGGGACTGTTCCCCAGGGAGAGTCAGCACCTTCAGGGTCTGTACCCCAGGGAGAGTCAAAACCTTCAGGAACTGTTCCCCAGGGAGAGTCAGCACCTTCAGGGTCTGTACCCCGGGGAGAGTCAGTACCTTCACGAACTGTACCCTGGGGAGAGTCAGTACCTTCAGGAAATGTACCCCAGGGAGAGTCAGTACCTTCAGGGACTGCACCCCAGGGAGAGTCAGCACCTACAGGAACTGTACCCCAGGGAGAGTCAGCACCTTCAGGAACTGCACCCCAGGGAGAGTCAACACCTTCAGGAACTGTACCCCAGGGAGAGTCAGCACCTTCAGGGACTGTACCCCAGGGAGAGTCAGCACCTTCAGGAACTGTACCCCAGGGAGAGTCAGCACATTTAGGGAATGTACCCCAGGGAGAGTCAGCACCTTCAGGAACTGTACCCCAGGGAGAGTCAGCACCTTCAAGAACTGTACCCCAGGGAGAGTCAGCACATTCAGGAACTGTACCCCAGGGAGAGTCAGCACATTCAGGAACTGTACCCCAGGGAGAGTCAGCACCTTCAGGGACTGTACCCCAGGAAAGTTAGCACCTTCTGGGACTGTGCCCCAGGGAGAGTCAGCACTTTAAGGGACTGCACCCCAGGGAGAGTCAGTACCTTCGGGGACTGTACCCCAGGGAGAGTCAACACCTTCTGGAACTGTTCCCCAGGGAGAGTCAACACCTTCAGAGAATGTTCCCCAGGGAGAGTCAGCACATTCAGGTCCTGTACCCCGGGGAGAGTCTGTACCTTAACGAACTGTACCCCAGGAAGAGTCAGCACCTTCAAGGACTGTACCCCAGGGAAAGTCAACACTTTCAGGGACTGTACCCCAGGGAGATTCAGCATCTTCAGGAACTGTACCCCAGGGAGAGTCAGTACCTTCAGGGACTGTACCCCAGGGAGAGTCAGCACCTACAGGAACTGTACCCCACGGAGAGTCAGCTCCTTCAGGAACTGCACCCCAGGGAGAGTCAGCACCTTCAGTGACTGTACCCCAGGGAGAGTCAGCACCTTCAGGAACTGTACCCCAGGGAGACTCAGCACATTTAGAGAATGTACCCCAGGGAGAGTCAGCACATTCAGGAACTGTACCCCAGGGAGAGTCAGCACCTTCAGGGACTGTACCCCAGGAAAGTTAGCACCTTCTGGGACTGTACCCCAGTGAGAGTCTGTACCTTCGGGGACTGTACCCCAGGCAGAGTCAACACCTTCTGGAACTGTTCCCCAGGGAGCGTCAACACCTTCAGAGAATGTTCTCCAGGGAGAGTCAGCACATTCAGGACCTGTACCCCAGGGAGAGTCAGCACCTTCAGGGACTGTACCCCAGGGAGAGTCTGTACCTTCACGAACTGTACCCCAGGAAGAGTCAGTACCTACAAGGACTGTACCCCAGGGAAAGTCCGCACCTTCAGGAACTGTACCCCAGGGAGAGTCAACACCTTCAGGAACTGTACCCCAGGGAGAGTCAGCACCTTCAGGAACTGTACCCCAGGGAGAGTCAGCACCTTCAGGAACTGTACCCCAGGGAGAGTCAACACCTTCAGGAACTGTTCCCCAGGGAGAGTCAGCACCTTCAGGAACTGTACCCCGGGGAGATTCAGCACCTTTGCGGACTGTACCCCAGGGAGAGTCTGCACCTTCAGGCATTGTACCCCAGGGAGAGTCAGCATCTTCAGGAAATGCACCCCAGGGAGAGTCGGCACCTTAAGGGACTTTATCCCAGAGAGAGTCAGCACCTTCAGGGTCTGTACCCCAGGGAGAGTCAGCACATTTAGGGAATGTTCCCCAGGGAGAGTCAGCACCTTCAGGGACTGTACCCCAGGGAGAGTCAGCATCTTCAGGGACTGTACTCCAGGGAGAGTCAGCACCTTCAGGAAATGTACCCCAGGGAGAGTCAGTATCTTCAGGGACTGTACCCCAGGGAGATTCAGCACCTTCAGGAAATGTACCCCAGGGAGAGTCAGTACCTTCAGGGACTGTACCCCAGGGAGAGTCAGCACCTACAGGAACTGTACCCCACGGAGAGTCAGCACCTTCAGGAACTGCACCCCAGGGAGAGTCAGCACCTTCAGTGACTGTACCCCAGGGAGAGTCAGCACCTTCAGGAACTGTACCCCAGGGAGACTCAGCACATTTAGAGAATGTACCCCAGGGAGAGTCAGCACCTTCAGGGACTGTACCCCAGGGAGAGTCAGCACCTTCAAGAACTGTACTCCAGGGAGAGTCAGCACCTTCAGGAACTGTACTCCAGGGAGAGTCAGCACCTTCAGAAACTGTACCCCAGGGAGAGTCAACACTTTCAGGAACAGTACACCAGGGAGAGTCAGCACTTTAAGGGACTGCACCCCAGGGAGAGTCAGCACCTTCGGGGACTGTACCCCAGGGAGAGTCAACACCTTCAGAGAATGTTCTCCAGGGAGAGTCAGCACATTCAGGACCTGTACCCCAGGGAGAGTCAGCACCTTCAGGGACTGTACCCCAGGGAGAGTCTGTACCTTCACGAACTGTACCCCAGGAAGAGTCAGCACCTTCGGGGACTGTACCCCAGGGAGAGTCAACACCTTCTGGAACTGTTCCCCAGGGAGAGTCAACACCTTCAGAGAATGTTCCCCAGGGAGAGTCAACACATTCAGGTCCTGTACCCCGGGGAGAGTCTGTACCTTAACGAACTGTACCCCAGGAAGAGTCAGCACCTTCAAGGACTGTACCCCAGGGAAAGTCAACACTTTCAGGGACTGTACCCCAGGGAGATTCAGCATCTTCAGGAACTGTACCCCAGGGAGAGTCAGTACCTTCAGGGACTGTACCCCAGGGAGAGTCAGCACCTACAGGAACTGTACCCCACGGAGAGTCAGCTCCTTCAGGAACTGTACCCCAGGGAGAGTCAGCACCTTCAGAAACTGTACCCCAGGGAGAGTCAACACTTTCAGGAACTGTACCCCAGGGAGAGTCAGCACCTTCAGGGACTGTACCCCAGGGAGATTCAGCATCTACAGGAACTGTACCCCAGGGAGATTCAGCACCTTCAGGAAATGTACCCCAGGGAGAGTCAGTACCTTCAGGGACTGCACCCCAGGGAGAGTCAGCACCTACAGGAACTGTACCCCAGGGAGAGTCAGCACCTTCAGGAACTGCACCCCAGGGAGAGTCAACACCTTCAGGAACTGTACCCCAGGGAGAGTCA
The DNA here is from genome assembly GCF_044704955.1 of Pristiophorus japonicus. Lineage (NCBI taxonomy): Eukaryota > Metazoa > Chordata > Chondrichthyes > Pristiophoridae > Pristiophorus > Pristiophorus japonicus. The sequence goes on along the minus strand of NC_091992.1, from coordinate 2,079,691 downwards.
GCACCTTCAGGGACTGTACCCCAGGGAGAGTCAGCACCTTCAGGAACTGTACCCCAGGGAGAGTCAGCACATTTAGGGAATGTACCCCAGGGAGAGTCAGCACCTTCAGGAACTGTACCCCAGGGAGAGTCAGCACCTTCAAGAACTGTACCCCAGGGAGAGTCAGCACATTCAGGAACTGTACCCCAGGGAGAGTCAGCACATTCAGGAACTGTACCCCAGGGAGAGTCAGCACCTTCAGGGACTGTACCCCAGGAAAGTTAGCACCTTCTGGGACTGTGCCCCAGGGAGAGTCAGCACTTTAAGGGACTGCACCCCAGGGAGAGTCAGTACCTTCGGGGACTGTACCCCAGGGAGAGTCAACACCTTCTGGAACTGTTCCCCAGGGAGAGTCAACACCTTCAGAGAATGTTCCCCAGGGAGAGTCAGCACATTCAGGTCCTGTACCCCGGGGAGAGTCTGTACCTTAACGAACTGTACCCCAGGAAGAGTCAGCACCTTCAAGGACTGTACCCCAGGGAAAGTCAACACTTTCAGGGACTGTACCCCAGGGAGATTCAGCATCTTCAGGAACTGTACCCCAGGGAGAGTCAGTACCTTCAGGGACTGTACCCCAGGGAGAGTCAGCACCTACAGGAACTGTACCCCACGGCCAGTCAGCTCCTTCAGGAACTGCACCCCAGGGAGAGTCAGCACCTTCAGTGACTGTACCCCAGGGAGAGTCAGCACCTTCAGGGACTGTATCCCAGGGAGAGTCAGCACCTTCAGAAACTGTACCCCAGGGAGAGTCAACACTTTCAGGAACTGTTCCCCAGGGAGAGTCAGCACCTTCAGGGACTGTACTCCAGGGAGAGTCAGCACCTTCAGAAACTGTACCCCAGGGAGAGTCAACACTTTCAGGAACTGTACCCCAGGGAGAGTCAGCACCTTCAGGGACTGTATCCCAGGGAGATTCAGCATCTACAGAAACTGTACCCCAGGGAGATTCAGCACCTTCAGGAAATGTACCCCAGGGAGAGTCAGTACCTTCAGGGACTGTACCCCAGGGAGAGTCAGCACCTACAGGAACTGTACCCCAGGGAGAGTCAGCACCTTAAGGGACTGTACGCCAGGGAGAGTCAGCACCTTCAGGAACTGTCCCCCAGGGACAGTCAGCACCTTCGGGGACTGTACCCCAGGGAGAGTCATCACCTTCAGGGACTGTACCCCAGGGAGAGTCAGCACCTTCAGGGACTCTACCCCAGGGAAAGTCAGCATCTTCAGGGACTGTACCCCAGGGAGAGTCAGCACCTTCAGGGACTGTACCCCAGGGAGAGTCAGCACGTTAAAGGACTGTATGCCAGGGAGAGTCAGCACCTTCAGGAACTGTCCCCCAGGGAGAGTCAGCACCTTCAGGGACTGTACCCCAGGGAGAGTCAACACCTTCAGGAACTGTTCCCCAGCGAGAATCAACACCTTCAGGAAATGTTCCCCAGGGAGAGTCTGCACCTTCAGGGACTGTACCCCGGGGAGAGTCAGTACCTTCACGAACTGTACCCCAGGAAGAGTCTGCACCTTCAAGGACTCTATCCCAGGGAGAGTCACACCTTCAGGGACTGTACCCCAGGGAGAGTCAGCACCTTCAGGGACTGTACTCCAGGGAGAGTCAGCACATTCAGAAACTGTACACCAGGGAGAGTCAACACTTTCAGGAACTGTACCCCAGGGAGAGTCAGCACCTTCAGGGACTGTACCCCAGGGAGATTCAGCATCTACAGGAACTGTACCCCAGGGAGATTCAGCACCTTCAGGAAATGTACCCCAGGGAGAGTCAGTACCTTCAGGGACTGTACCCCAGGGAGAGTCAGCACCTACAGGAACTGTACCCCAGGGAGAGTCAGCACCTTCAGGAACTGCACCCCAGGGAGAGTCAACACCTTTTGGAACTGTTCCCCAGGGAGAGTCAGCACCTTCAGGAACTGTACCCCAGGGAGAGTCAGCACCTTCAGGGACTGTACTCCAGGGAGAGTCAGCACCTTCAGGAACTGTACCCCGAGGAGAGTCAGTACCTTCACGAACTGTACTCCAGGAAGAGTCAGCACCTTCAGTAACTGTACCCCAGGGAGAGTCAGCACATTCAGGAACTGTACCCCAGGGAGAGTCAGCACATTTAGGGAATGTACCCCAGGGAGTGTCAGCACCTTCAGGAACTGTACCCCTGGGAGAGTCAGCACCTTCAGGAACTGTACCCCAGGGAGAGTGAGCACCTTCAGGGACTGTACCCCAGGGAGACTCAGCACCTTCAGGGACTGTTCCCCAGGGAGAGTCAGCACCTTCAGGGTCTGTACCCCAGGGAGAGTCAAAACCTTCAGGAACTGTTCCCCAGGGAGAGTCAGCACCTTCAGGGTCTGTACCCCGGGGACAGTCAGTACCTTCACGAACTGTACCCCGGGGAGAGTCAGTACCTTCAGGGACTGTTCCCCAGGGAGAGTCAGCACCTTCAGGGTCTGTACCCCAGGGAGGGTCAGCACCTTCAGGAACTGTTCCTCAGGGAGAGTCAGCACCTTCAGGGACTGTACCCCGGGGAGAGTCAGTACCTTCAGGGACTGTACCCCAGGGAGATTCAGCACCTTCAGGGACTGTACTCCAGGGAGAGTCAGCACCTTCAGAAACTGTACACCAGGGAGATTCAACACTTTCAGGAACTGTTCCCCAGGGAGAGTCAGCACCTTCAGGGACTGTACTCCAGGGAGAGTCAGCACCTTCAGAAACTGTACCCCAGGGAGAGTCAACACTTTCAGGAACTGTACCCCAGGGAGAGTCAGCACCTTCAGGGACTGTACCCCAGGGAGATTCAGCATCTACAGGAACTGTACTCCAGGGAGATTCAGCACCTTCAGGAAATGTACCCCAGGGAGAGTCAGTACCTTCAGGGACTGCACCCCAGGGAGAGTCAGCACCTACAGGAACTGTACCCCAGGGAGAGTCAGCACCTTCAGGAACTGCACCCCAGGGAGAGTCAACACCTTCAGGAACTGTACCCCAGGGAGAGTCAGCACCTTCAGGGACTGTACCCCAGGGAGAGTCAGCACCTTCAGGAACTGTACCCCAGGGAGAGTCAGCACATTTAGGGAATGTACCCCAGGGAGAGTCAGCACCTTCAGCGACTGTACCCCAGGGAGAGTCTGTACCTTAACGAACTGTACCCCAGGAAGAGTCAGCACCTTCGGGAACTGTTCCCCAGGGCGAGTCAGCACCTTCAGGGACTGTACCCCAGGGAGAGTCAGCACCTTCAGGGACTGTACCCCAGGGAGAGTCAGCACCTTCAAGAACTGTACCCCAGGGATAGTCAGCACATTCAGGAACTGTACCCCAGGGAGAGTCAGCACATTCAGGAACTATACCCCTGGGAGAGTCAGCACCTTCAGGGACTGTACCCCAGGAAAGTTAGCACCTTCTGGGACTGTACCCCAGGGAGAGTCAGCACTTTAAGGGACTGCACCCCAGGGAGAGTCAGCACCTTCGGGGACTGTACCCCAGGGAGAGTCAACACCTTCTGGAACTGTTCCCCAGGGAGAGTCAACACCTTCAGAGAATGTTCTCCAGGGAGAGTCAGCACATTCAGGACCTGTACCCCAGGGAGAGTCAGCACCTTCAGCGACTGTACCCCAGGGAGAGTCTGTACCTTCACAAACTGTACCCCAGGAAGAGTCAGCACCTTCAAGGACTGTACCCCAGGGAAAGTCCGCACCTTCAGGAACTGTACCCCAGGGAGAGTCAACACCTTCAGGAACTGTTCCCCAGGGAGAGTCAGCACCTTCAGGAACTATACCCCGGGGAGATTCAGCACCTTTGCGTACTGTACCCCAGGGAGAGTCTGCACCTTCAGGCATTGTACCCCAGGGAGAGTAAGCATCTTCAGGAAATGCACCCCAGGGTGAGTCGGCACCTTTAGGGACTGTACCCCAGGGAGAGTCAGCACCTTCAGGGACTGTACCCCAGGGAGAGTCAGCACCTTCAGGGACTGTATTCCAGGGAGAGTCAGCACCTTCAGGGACTGTACCCCAGGGAGAGTCAGCACCTTCAGGAACTGTACCCCAGGGAGAGTCAGCACATTCAGGAACTGTACCTCAGGGAGAGTCAGCACTTTCAGCAACTGTACCCCAGGGAGAGTCAGTACATTTAGGGAATGTACCCCAGGGAGAGTCAGCACATTTGGGGAAAGTTCCCCAGGGAGAGTCAGCACCTTCAGGGACTGTACCCCAGGGAGAGTCAGCACCTTCAGGGACTGTACCCCAGGGAGAGTCAGCACCTTCAGGGACTGTACCCCAGGGAGAGTCAGCACCTTCAGGAACTGTACCCCAGGGAGAGTCTGTACCTTCACAAACTGTACCCCAGGAAGAGTCAGCACCTTCAAGGACTGTACCCCAGGGAAAGTCCGCACCTTCAGGAACTGTACCCCAGGGAGAGTCAGCACCTTCAGGTACTATACCCCGGGGAGATTCAGCACCTTTGCGTACTGTACCCCAGGGAGAGTCAGCACATTCAGGAACTGTACCCCAGGGACAGTCAGCACCTTCAGGGACTGTACCCCAGGAAAGTTAGCACCTTCTGGGACTGTACCCCAGGGAGAGTCAGCACTTTAAGGGACTGTACCCCAGGGAGAGTCAGCACTTTAAGGGACTGCACCCCAGGGAGAGTCAGCACCTTCGGGAACTGTTCCCCAGGGCGAGTCAGCACCTTCAGGGACTGTACCCCAGGGAGAGTCAGCACCTTCAGGGACTGTACCCCAGGGAGAGTCAGCACCTTCAAGAACTGTACCCCAGGGATAGTCAGCACATTCAGGAACTGTACCCCAGGGAGAGTCAGCACATTCAGGAACTATACCCCTGGGAGAGTCAGCACCTTCAGGGACTGTACCCCAGGAAAGTTAGCACCTTCTGGGACTGTACCCCAGGGAGAGTCAGCACTTTAAGGGACTGCACCCCAGGGAGAGTCAGCACCTTCGGGGACTGTACCCCAGGGAGAGTCAACACCTTCTGGAACTGTTCCCCAGGGAGAGTCAACACCTTCAGAGAATGTTCTCCAGGGAGAGTCAGCACATTCAGGACCTGTACCCCAGGGAGAGTCAGCACCTTCAGCGACTGTACCCCAGGGAGAGTCTGTACCTTCACAAACTGTACCCCAGGAAGAGTCAGCACCTTCAAGGACTGTACCCCAGGGAAAGTCCGCACCTTCAGGAACTGTACCCCAGGGAGAGTCAACACCTTCAGGAACTGTTCCCCAGGGAGAGTCAGCACCTTCAGGAACTATACCCCGGGGAGATTCAGCACCTTTGCGTACTGTACCCCAGGGAGAGTCTGCACCTTCAGGCATTGTACCCCAGGGAGAGTAAGCATCTTCAGGAAATGCACCCCAGGGTGAGTCGGCACCTTTAGGGACTGTACCCCAGGGAGAGTCAGCACCTTCAGGGACTGTACCCCAGGGAGAGTCAGCACCTTCAGGGACTGTATTCCAGGGAGAGTCAGCACCTTCAGGGACTGTACCCCAGGGAGAGTCAGCACCTTCAGGAACTGTACCCCAGGGAGAGTCAGCACATTCAGGAACTGTACCTCAGGGAGAGTCAGCACTTTCAGCAACTGTACCCCAGGGAGAGTCAGTACATTTAGGGAATGTACCCCAGGGAGAGTCAGCACATTTGGGGAAAGTTCCCCAGGGAGAGTCAGCACCTTCAGGGACTGTACCCCAGGGAGAGTCAGCACCTTCAGGGACTGTACCCCAGGGAGAGTCAGCACCTTCAGGGACTGTACCCCAGGGAGAGTCAGCACCTTCAGGAACTGTACCCCAGGGAGAGTCTGTACCTTCACAAACTGTACCCCAGGAAGAGTCAGCACCTTCAAGGACTGTACCCCAGGGAAAGTCCGCACCTTCAGGAACTGTACCCCAGGGAGAGTCAGCACCTTCAGGTACTATACCCCGGGGAGATTCAGCACCTTTGCGTACTGTACCCCAGGGAGAGTCAGCACATTCAGGAACTGTACCCCAGGGACAGTCAGCACCTTCAGGGACTGTACCCCAGGAAAGTTAGCACCTTCTGGGACTGTACCCCAGGGAGAGTCAGCACTTTAAGGGACTGTACCCCAGGGAGAGTCAGCACTTTAAGGGACTGCACCCCAGGGAGAGTCAGCACCTTCGGGGACTGTACCCGAGGGAGAGTCAACACCTTCTGGAACTGTTCCCCAGGGAGAGTCAACACCTTCAGAGAATGTTCCCCAGGGAGAGTCTGCACATTCAGGACCTGTACCCCAAGGAGAGTCAGCACCTTCAGGGACTGTACCCCAGGGAGAGCCTGTACCTTCACGAACTGTACTCCAGGAAGAGTCAGCACCTTCAGTAACTGTACCCCAGGGAGAGTCAGCACATTCAGGAACTGTACCCCAGGGAGAGTCAGCACATTTAGGGAATGTACCCCAGGGAGTGTCAGCACCTTCAGGAACTGTACCCCTGGGAGAGTCAGCACCTTCAGGAACTGTACCCCAGGGAGAGTGAGCACCTTCAGGGACTGTACTCCAGGGAGAGTCAGCACCTTCAGGGACTGTTCCCCAGGGAGAGTCAGCACCTTCAGGGTCTGTACCCCAGGGAGAGTCAAAACCTTCAGGAACTGTTCCCCAGGGAGAGTCAGCACCTTCAGGGTCTGTACCCCGGGGAGAGTCAGTACCTTCACGAACTGTACCCCGGGGAGAGTCAGTACCTTCAGGGACTGTTCCCCAGGGAGAGTCAGCACCTTCAGGGTCTGTACCCCAGGGAGGGTCAGCACCTTCAGGAACTGTTCCTCAGGGAGAGTCAGCACCTTCAGGGACTGTACCCCGGGGAGAGTCAGTACCTTCAGGGACTGTACCCCAGGGAGATTCAGCACCTTCAGGGACTGTACTCCAGGGAGAGTCAGCACCTTCAGAAACTGTACACCAGGGAGAGTCAACACTTTCAGGAACTGTTCCCCAGGGAGAGTCAGCACCTTCAGAAACTGTACCCCAGGGAGAGTCAACACTTTCAGGAACTGTACCCCAGGGAGAGTCAGCACCTTCAGGGACTGTACCCCAGGGAGATTCAGCATCTACAGGAACTGTACCCCAGGGAGATTCAGCACCTTCAGGAAATGTACCCCAGGGAGAGTCAGTACCTTCAGGGACTGCACCCCAGGGAGAGTCAGCACCTACAGGAACTGTACCCCAGGGAGAGTCAGCACCTTCAGGAACTGCACCCCAGGGAGAGTCAACACCTTCAGGAACTGTACCCCAGGGAGAGTCAGCACCTTCAGGGACTGTACCCCAGGGAGAGTCAGCACCTTCAGGAACTGTACCCCAGGGAGAGTCAGCACATTTAGGGAATGTACCCCAGGGAGAGTCAGCACCTTCAGGAACTGTACCCCAGGGAGAGTCAGCACCTTCAAGAACTGTACCCCAGGGAGAGTCAGCACATTCAGGAACTGTACCCCAGGGAGAGTCAGCACATTCAGGAACTGTACCCCAGTGAGAGTCAGCACCTTCAGGGACTGTACCCCAGGAAAGTTAGCACCTTCTGGGACTGTGCCCCAGGGAGAGTCAGCACTTTAAGGGACTGCACCCCAGGGAGAGTCAGTACCTTCGGGGACTGTACCCCAGGGAGAGTCAACACCTTCTGGAACTGTTCCCCAGGGAGAGTCAACACCTTCAGAGAATGTTCCCCAGGGAGAGTCAGCACATTCAGGTCCTGTACCCCGGGGAGAGTCTGTACCTTAACGAACTGTACCCCAGGAAGAGTCAGCACCTTCAAGGACTGTACCCCAGGGAAAGTCAACACTTTCAGGGACTGTACCCCAGGGAGATTCAGCATCTTCAGGAACTGTACCCCAGGGAGAGTCAGTACCTTCAGGGACTGTACCCCAGGGAGAGTCAGCACCTACAGGAACTGTACCCCACGGAGAGTCAGCTCCTTCAGGAACTGCACCCCAGGGAGAGTCAGCACCTTCAGAAACTGTACCCCAGGGAGAGTCAACACTTTCAGGAAATGTACCCCAGGGAGAGTCAGTACCTTCAGGGACTGCACCCCAGGGAGAGTCAGCACCTACAGGAACTGTACCCCAGGGAGAGTCAGCACCTTCAGGAACTGCACCCCAGGGAGAGTCAACACCTTCAGGAACTGTACCCCAGGGAGAGTCAGCACCTTCAGGGACTGTACCCCAGGGAGAGTCAGCACCTTCAGGAACTGTACCCCAGGGAGAGTCAGCACATTTAGGGAATGTACCCCAGGGAGAGTCAGCACCTTCAGGAACTGTACCCCAGGGAGAGTCAGCACCTTCAAGAACTGTACCCCAGGGAGAGTCAGCACATTCAGGAACTGTACCCCAGGGAGAGTCAGCACATTCAGGAACTGTACCCCAGGGAGAGTCAGCACCTTCAGGGACTGTACCCCAGGAAAGTTAGCACCTTCTGGGACTGTGCCCCAGGGAGAGTCAGCACTTTAAGGGACTGCACACCAGGGAGAGTCAGTACCTTCTGGAACTGTTCCCCAGGGAGAGTCAACACCTTCAGAGAATGTTCCCCAGGGAGAGTCAGCACATTCAGGTCCTGTACCCCGGGGAGAGTCTGTACCTTAACGAACTGTACCCCAGGAAGAGTCAGCACCTTCAAGGACTGTACCCCAGGGAAAGTCAACACTTTCAGGGACTGTACCCCAGGGAGATTCAGCATCTTCAGGAACTGTACCCCAGGGAGAGTCAGTACCTTCAGGGACTGTACCCCAGGGAGAGTCAGCACCTACAGGAACTGTACCCCACGGAGAGTCAGCTCCTTCAGGAACTGCACCCCAGGGAGAGTCAGCACCTTCAGTGACTGTACCCCAGGGAGAGTCAGCACCTTCAGGAACTGTACCCCAGGGAGACTCAGCACATTTAGAGAATGTACCCCAGGGAGAGTCAGCACATTCAGGAACTGTACCCCTGGGAGAGTCAGCACCTTCAGGGACTGCACCCCAGGGAGAGTCAAAACCTTCAGGAACTGTACCCCAGGGAGAGTCAGCACCTTAAGGGACTGTACGCCAGGGAGAGTCAGCACCTTCAGGAACTGTCCCCCAGGGACAGTCAGCACCTTCAGGGACTGTACCCCAGGGAGAGTCATCACCTTCAGGGACTGTACCCCAGGGAGAGTCAGCACCTTCAGGGACTCTACCCCAGGGAAAGTCAGCATCTTCAGGGACTGTACCCCAGGGAGAGTCAGCACCTTCAGGGACTGTACCCCAGGGAGAGTCAGCACCTTAAAGGACTGTATGCCAGGGAGAGTCAACACCTTCAGGAACTGTTCCCCAGCGAGAATCAACACCTTCAGGAAATGTTCCCCAGGGAGAGTCTGCACCTTCAGGGACTGTACCCCGGGGAGAGTCAGTACCTTCACGAACTGTACCCCAGGAAGAGTCTGCACCTTCAAGGACTCTATCCCAGGGAGAGTCAGCACCTTCAGGTACTGTACTCCAGGGAGAGTCAGCACCTTCAGAAACTGTACCCCAGGGAGAGTCAACACTTTCAGGAACTGTACCCCAGGGAGAGTCAGCACCTTCAGGGACTGTACCCCAGGGAGATTCAGCATCTACAGGAACTGTACCCCAGGGAGATTCAGCACCTTCAGGAAATGTACCCCAGGGAGAGTCAGTACCTTCAGGGACTGTACCCCAGGGAGAGTCAGCACCTACAGGAACTGTACCCCAGGGAGAGTCAGCACCTTCTGGAACTGTTCCCCAGGCAGAGTCAGCACCTTCAGGAACTGTACCCCAGGGAGAGTCAGCACCTTCAGGGACTGTACTCCAGGGAGAGTCAGCACCTTCAGTAACTGTACCCCAGGGAGAGTCAGCACATTCAGGAACTGTACCCCAGGGAGAGTCAGCACATTTAGGGAATGTACCCCAGGGAGTGTCAGCACCTTCAGGAACTGTACCCCTGGGAGAGTCAGCACCTTCAGGAACTGTACCCCAGGGAGAGTGAGCACCTTCAGGGACTGTACCCCAGGGAGACTCAGCACCTTCAGGGACTGTTCCCCAGGGAGAGTCAGCACCTTCAGGGTCTGTACCCCAGGGAGAGTCAAAACCTTCAGGAACTGTTCCCCAGGGAGAGTCAGCACCTTCAGGGTCTGTACCCCGGGGAGAGTCAGTACCTTCACGAACTGTACCCCGGGGAGAGTCAGTACCTTCAGGGACTGTTCCCCAGGGAGAGTCAGCACCTTCAGGGTCTGTACCCCAGGGAGGGTCAGCACCTTCAGGAACTGTTCCTCAGGGAGAGTCAGCACCTTCAGGGACTGTACCCCGGGGAGAGTCAGTACCTTCAGGGACTGTACCCCAGGGAGAGTCAGCACCTTCAGGGACTGTACTCCAGGGAGAGTCAGCACATTTAGGGAATGTACCCCAGGGAGAGTCAGCACCTTCAGCGACTGTACCCCAGGGAGAGTCTGTACCTTAACGAACTGTACCCCAGGAAGAGTCAGCACCTTCGGGAACTTTTCCCCAGGGCGAGTCAGCACCTTCAGGGACTGTACCCCAGGGAGAGTCAGCACCTTCAGGGACTGTACCCCAGGGAGAGTCAGCACCTTCAGGGACTGTACCCCAGGGATAGTCAGCACCTTCAAGAACTGTACCCCAGGGATAGTCAGCACATTCAGGAACTGTACCCCAGGGAGAGTCAGCACATTCAGGAACTGTACCCCTGGGAGAGTCAGCACCTTCAGGGACTGTACCCCAGGAAAGTTAGCACCTTCTGGGACTGTACCCCAGGGAGAGTCAGCACTTTAAGGGACTGCACCCCAGGGAGAGTCAGCACCTTCGGGGACTGTACCCCAGGGAGAGTCAACACCTTCTGGAACTGTTCCCCAGGGAGAGTCAACACCTTCAGAGAATGTTCTCCAGGGAGAGTCAGCACATTCAGGACCTGTACCCCAGGGAGAGTCAGCATCTTCAGGGACTGTACCCCAGGGAGAGTCTGTACCTTCACAAACTGTACCCCAGGAAGAGTCAGCACCTTCAAGGACTGTACCCCAGGGAAAGTCCGCACCTTCAGGAACTGTACCCCAGGGAGAGTCAACACCTTCAGGAACTGTTCCCCAGGGAGAGTCAGCACCTTCAGGAACTATACCCCGGGGAGATTCAGCACCTTTGCGTACTGTACCCCAGGGAGAGTCTGCACCTTCAGGCATTGTACCCCAGGGAGAGTAAGCATCTTCAGGAAATGCACCCCAGGGTGAGTCGGCACCTTTAGGGACTGTACCCCAGGGAGAGTCAGCACCTTCAGGGACTGTACCCCAGGGAGAGTCAGCACCTTCAGGGACTGTACTCCAGGGAGAGTCAGCACCTTCAGGATCTGTACCCCAGGGAGAGTCAGCACCTTCAGGGACTGTACTCCAGGATTGTCAGCACCTTCAGGAACTGTACCCCAGGGAGAGTCAGCACATTCAGGAACTGTACCTCAGGGAGAGTCAGCACTTTCAGCAACTGTACCCCAGGGAGAGTCAGCACATTTAGGGAATGTACCCCAGGGAGAGTCAGCACATTTAGGGAAAGTTCCCCAGGAAGAGTCAGCACCTTCAAGGACTGTACCCCAGGGAAAGTCCGCACCTTCAGGAACTGTACCCCAGGGAGAGTCAGCACCTTCAGGTACTATACCCCGGGGAGATTCAGCACCTTTGCGTACTGTACCCCAGGGAGAGTCAGCACATTCAGGAACTGTACCCCAGGGACAGTCAGCACCTTCAGGGACTGTACCCCAGGAAAGTTAGCACCTTCTGGGACTGTACCCCAGGGAGAGTCAGCACTTTAAGGGACTGTACCCCAGGGAGAGTCAGCACTTTAAGGGACTGCACCCCAGGGAGAGTCAGCACCTTCGGGGACTGTACCCGAGGGAGAGTCAACACCTTCTGGAACTGTTCCCCAGGGAGAGTCAACACCTTCAGAGAATGTTCCCCAGGGAGAGTCTGCACATTCAGGACCTGTACCCCAGGGAGAGTCAGCACCTTCAGGGACTGTACCCCAGGGAGAGTCTGTACCTTCACGGACTGTACCCCAGGGAGATTCAACACCTTCAGGAACTGTTCCCCAGGGAGAGTCAGCACCTTCAGGGACTGTACCCCAGGGAGAGTCAGCACCTTCAGGACCTGTACCCCAGGGAGATTCAGCACCTTCAGGGACTGTACCCCAGGGAGAGTCAACACTTTCAGGAACGTTACCCCAGGGAGAGTCAGCACCTTCAGGGACTGTACCCCAGGGAGAGTCGGCACCTTCAGGGACTGTACCCCAGGGTGAGTCAGCACCTTCAGGAACTGTACCCCAGGGAGAGTCAGCACCTTCAGGGACTGTACCCCAGGGAGAGTCAGCACCTTCAGGAACTGTACCCCAGGGAGAGTCAGCACATTTAGGGAATGTACCCCAGGGAGAGTCAGCACCTTCAGGGACTGTACCCCAGGGAGAGTCAGCACCTTCAAGAACTGTACCCCAGGGTGAGTCAGCACTTTCAGGAACTGTACCCCAGGGAGAGTCAGCACATTCAGGAACTGTACCCCAGGGACAGTCAGCACCTTCAGGGACTGGACCCCAGGGAGAGTCAGCACTTTAAGGGACTGCACCCCAGGGAGAGTCAGCACCTTCGGGGACTGTACCCGAGGGAGAGTCAACACCTTCTGGAACTGTTCCCCAGGGAGAGTCAACACCTTCAGAGAATGTTCCCCAGGGAGAGTCAGCACATTCAGGACCTGTACCCCAGGGAGAGTCAGCACCTTCAGGGACTGTACCCCAGGGAGAGTCTGTACCTTCACGGACTGTACCCCAGGGAGGGTCAACACTTTCAGGGACTGTACCCCAGGGAGAGTCAGCACCTTCAGGGACTGTACTCCAGGGAGAGTCAGCACCTTCAGGAACTGTACCCCAGGGAGAGTCAGCACCTTCAGGGACTGTACTCCAGGGAGAGTCAGCACCTTCAGGAACTGTACCCCGGGGAGAGTCAGTACCTTCACGAACTGTACTCCAGGAAGAGTCAGCACCTTCAGTAACTGTACCCCAGGGAGAGTCAGCACCTTCGGGGACTGTACCCCAGGGAGAGTCAACACCTTCTGGAACTGTTCCCCAGGGAGAGTCAACACCTTCAGAGAATGTTCTCCAGGGAGAGTCAGCACATTCAGGACCTGTACCCCAGGGAGAGTCAGCATCTTCAGGGACTGTACCCCAGGGAGAGTCTGTACCTTCACAAACTGTACCCCAGGAAGAGTCAGCACCTTCAAGGACTGTACCCCAGGGAAAGTCCGCACCTTCAGGAACTGTACCCCAGGGAGAGTCAACACCTTCAGGAACTGTTCCCCAGGGAGAGTCAGCACCTTCAGGAACTATACCCCGGGGAGATTCAGCACCTTTGCGTACTGTACCCCAGGGAGAGTCTGCACCTTCAGGCATTGTACCCCAGGGAGAGTAAGCATCTTCAGGAAATGCACCCCAGGGTGAGTCGGCACCTTTAGGGACTGTACCCCAGGGAGAGTCAGCACCTTCAGGGACTGTACCCCAGGGAGAGTCAGCACCTTCAGGGACTGTACTCCAGGGAGAGTCAGCACCTTCAGGATCTGTACCCCAGGGAGAGTCAGCACCTTCAGGGACTGTACTCCAGGATTGTCAGCACCTTCAGGAACTGTACCCCAGGGAGAGTCAGCACATTCAGGAACTGTACCTCAGGGAGAGTCAGCACTTTCAGCAACTGTACCCCAGGGAGAGTCAGTACATTTAGGGAATGTACCCCAGGGAGAGTCAGCACATTTAGGGAAAGTTCCCCAGGGAGAGTCAGCACCTTCAGGGACTGTACCCCAGGGAGAGTCAGCACCTTCAGGGACTGTACCCCAGGGAGAGTCAGCACCTTCAGGGACTGTACCCCAGGGAGAGTCAGCACCTTCAGGAACTGTACCCCAGGGAGAGTCTGTACCTTCACAAACTGTACCCCAGGAAGAGTCAGCACCTTCAAGGACTGTACCCCAGGGAAAGTTCGCACCTTCAGGAACTGTACCCCAGGGAGAGTCAGCACCTTCAGGTACTATACCCCGGGGAGATTCAGCACCTTTGCGTACTGTACCCCAGGGAGAGTCAGCACATTCAGGAACTGTACCCCAGGGACAGTCAGCACCTTCAGGGACTGTACCCCAGGAAAGTTAGCACCTTCTGGGACTGTACCCCAGGGAGAGTCAGCACTTTAAGGGACTGTACCCCAGGGAGAGTCAGCACTTTAAGGGACTGCACCCCAGGGAGAGTCAGCACCTTCGGGGACTGTACCCGAGGGAGAGTCAACACCTTCTGGAACTGTTCCCCAGGGAGAGTCAACACCTTCAGAGAATGTTCCCCAGGGAGAGTCTGCACATTCAGGACCTGTACCCCAGGGAGAGTCAGCACCTTCAGGGACTGTACCCCAGGGAGAGTCTGTACCTTCACGGACTGTACCCCAGGGAGATTCAACACCTTCAGGAACTGTTCCCCAGGGAGAGTCAGCACCTTCAGGGACTGTACCCCAGGGAGAGTCAGCACCTTCAGGACCTGTACCCCAGGGAGATTCAGCACCTTCAGGGACTGTACCCCAGGGAGAGTCAACACTTTCAGGAACGTTACCCCAGGGAGAGTCAGCACCTTCAGGGACTGTACCCCAGGGAGAGTCGGCACCTTCAGGGACTGTACCCCAGGGTGAGTCAGCACCTTCAGGAACTGTACCCCAGGGAGAGTCAGCACCTTCAGGGACTGTACCCCAGGGAGAGTCAGCACCTTCAGGAACTGTACCCCAGGGAGAGTCAGCACATTTAGGGAATGTACCCCAGGGAGAGTCAGCACCTTCAGGGACTGTACCCCAGGGAGAGTCAGCACCTTCAAGAACTGTACCCCAGGGTGAGTCAGCACTTTCAGGAACTGTACCCCAGGGAGAGTCAGCACATTCAGGAACTGTACCCCAGGGACAGTCAGCACCTTCAGGGACTGTACCCCAGGGAGAGTCAGCACTTTAAGGGACTGCACCCCAGGGAGAGTCAGCACCTTCGGGGACTGTACCCGAGGGAGAGTCAACACCTTCTGGAACTGTTCCCCAGGGAGAGTCAACACCTTCAGAGAATGTTCCCCAGGGAGAGTCAGCACATTCAGGACCTGTACCCCAGGGAGAGTCAGCACCTTCAGGGACTGTACCCCAGGGAGAGTCTGTACCTTCACGGACTGTACCCCAGGGAGGGTCAACACTTTCAGGGACTGTACCCCAGGGAGAGTCAGCACCTTCAGGGACTGTACTCCAGGGAGAGTCAGCACCTTCAGGAACTGTACCCCAGGGAGAGTCAGCACCTTCAGGGACTGTACTCCAGGGAGAGTCAGCACCTTCAGGAACTGTACCCCGGGGAGAGTCAGTACCTTCACGAACTGTACTCCAGGAAGAGTCAGCACCTTCAGTAACTGTACCCCAGGGAGAGTCAGCACATTCAGGAACTGTACCCCAGGGAGAGTCAGCACATTTAGGGAATGTACCCCAGGGAGTGTCAGCACCTTCAGGAACTGTACCCCTGGGAGAGTCAAAACCTTCAGGAACTGTTCCCCAGGGAGAGTCAGCACCTTCAGGGTCTGTACCCCGGGGAGAGTCAGTACCTTCACGAACTGTACCCCGGGGAGAGTCAGTACCTTCAGCGACTGTTCCCCAGGGAGGGTCAGCACCTTCAGGAACTGTTCCTCAGGGAGAGTCAGCACCTTCAGGGACTGTACCCCGGGGAGAGTCAGTACCTTCAGGGACTGTACACCAGGGAGAGTCAGTACCTTCAGCGACTGTTCCCCAGGGAGAGTCAGCACCTTCAGGGACTGTACTCCAGGGAGAGTCAGCACCTTCAGAAACTGTACCCCAGGGAGAGTCAACACTTTCAGGAACTGTACCCCAGGGAGAGTCAGCACCTTCAGGGACTGTACCCCAGGGAGATTCAGCATCTACAGGAACTGTACCCCAGGGAGATTCAGCACCTTCAGGAAATGTACCCCAGGGAGAGTCAGTACCTTCAGGGACTGCACCCCAGGGAGAGTCAGCACCTACAGGAACTGTACCCCAGGGAGAGTCAGCACCTTCAGGAACTGCACCCCAGGGAGAGTCAACACCTTCAGGAACTGTACCCCAGGGAGAGTCAGCACCTTCAGGGACTGTACCCCAGGGAGAGTCAGCACCTTCAGGAACTGTACCCCAGGGAGAGTCAGCACCTTCAAGAACTGTACCCCAGGGAGAGTCAGCACATTCAGGAACTGTACCCCAGGGAGAGTCAGCACATTCAGGAACTGTACCCCAGGGAGAGTCAGCACCTTCAGGGACTGTACCCCAGGAAAGTTAGCACCTTCTGGGACTGTGCCCCAGGGAGAGTCAGCACTTTAAGGGACTGCACCCCAGGGAGAGTCAGTACCTTCGGGGACTGTACCCCAGGGAGAGTCAACACCTTCTGGAACTGTTCCCCAGGGAGAGTCAACACCTTCAGAGAATGTTCCCCAGGGAGAGTCAGCACATTCAGGTCCTGTACCCCGGGGAGAGTCTGTACCTTAACGAACTGTACCCCAGGAAGAGTCAGCACCTTCAAGGACTGTACCCCAGGGAAAGTCAACACTTTCAGGGACTGTACCCCAGGGAGATTCAGCATCTTCAGGAACTGTACCCCAGGGAGAGTCAGTACCTTCAGGGACTGTACCCCAGGGAGAGTCAGCACCTACAGGAACTGTACCCCACGGAGAGTCAGCTATTTCAGGAACTGCACCCCAGGGAGAGTCAGCACCTTCAGAAACTGTACCCCAGGGAGAGTCAACACTTTCAGGAACTGTACCCCAGGGAGAGTCAGCACCTTCAGGGACTGTACCCCAGGGAGATTCAGCATCTACAGGAACTGTACCCCAGGGAGATTCAGCACCTTCAGGAAATGTACCCCAGGGAGAGTCAGTACCTTCAGGGACTGCACCCCAGGGAGAGTCAGCACCTACAGGAACTGTACCCCAGGGAGAGTCAGCACCTTCAGGAACTGCACCCCAGGGAGAGTCAACACCTTCAGGAACTGTACCCCAGGGAGAGTCAGCACCTTCAGGGACTGTACCCCAGGGAGAGTCAGCACCTTCAGGAACTGTATCCCAGGGAGAGTCAGCACATTTAGGGAATGTACCCCAGGGAGAGTCAGCACCTTCAGGAACTGTACCCCAGGGAGAGTCAGCACCTTCAAGAACTGTACCCCAGGGAGAGTCAGCACATTCAGGAACTGTACCCCAGGGAGAGTCAGCACATTCAGGAACTGTACCCCAGGGAGAGTCAGCACCTTCAGGGACTGTACCCCAGGAAAGTTAGCACCTTCTGGGACTGTGCCCCAGGGAGAGTCAGCACTTTAAGGGACTGCACCCCAGGGAGAGTCAGTACCTTCGGGGACTGTACCCCAGGGAGAGTCAACACCTTCTGGAACTGTTCCCCAGGGAGAGTCAACACCTTCAGAGAATGTTCCCCAGGGAGAGTCAGCACATTCAGGTCCTGTACCCCGGGGAGAGTCTGTACCTTAACGAACTGTACCCCAGGAAGAGTCAGCACCTTCAAGGACTGTACCCCAGGGAAAGTCAACACTTTCAGGGACTGTACCCCAGGGAGATTCAGCATCTTCAGGAACTGTACCCCAGGGAGAGTCAGTACCTTCAGGGACTGTACCCCAGGGAGAGTCAGCACCTACAGGAACTGTACCCCACGGAGAATCAGCTCCTTCAGGAACTGCACCCCAGGGAGAGTCAGCACCTTCAGTGACTGTACCCCAGGGAGAGTCAGCACCTTCAGGAACTGTACCCCAGGGAGACTCAGCACATTTAGAGAATGTACCCCAGGGAGAGTCAGCACATTCAGGAACTGTACCCCAGGGAGAGTCAGCACCTTCAGGGACTGTACCCCAGGAAAGTTAGCACCTTCTGGGACTGTACCCCAGTGAGAGTCTGTACCTTCGGGGACTGTACCCCAGGCAGAGTCAACACCTTCTGGAACTGTTCCCCAGGGAGTGTCAACACCTTCAGAGAATGTTCTCCAGGGAGAGTCAGCACATTCAGGACCTGTACCCCAGGGAGAGTCAGCACCTTCAGGGACTGTACCCCAGGGAGAGTCTGTACCTTCACGAACTGTACCCCAGGAAGAGTCAGTACCTACAAGGACTGTACCCCAGGGAAAGTCCGCACCTTCAGGAACTGTACCCCAGGGAGAGTCAACACCTTCAGGAACTGTACCCCAGGGAGAGTCAGCACCTTCTGGAACTGTACCCCAGGGAGAGTCAGCACCTTCAGAGAATGTTCCCCAGGGAGAGTCTGCACATTCAGGACCTGTACCCCAGGGAGAGTCAGCACCTTCAGGGACTGTACCCCAGGGAGAGTCTGTACCTTCACGGACTGTACCCCAGGGAGAGTCAACACCTTCAGGAACTGTTCCCCAGGGCGAGTCAGCACCTTCAGGGACTGTACCCCAGGGAGAGTCAGCACCTTCAGGACCTGTACCCCAGGGAGATTCAGCACCTTCAGGGACTGTACCCCAGGGAGAGTCAACACTTTCAGGAACGTTACCCCAGGGAGAGTCAGCACCTTCAGGGACTGTACCCCAGGGAGAGTCGGCACCTTCAGGGACTGTACCCCAGGGAGAGTCAGCACCTTCAGGGACTGTACCCCAGGGAGAGTCAGCACCTTCAGGAACTGTACCCCAGGGAGAGTCAGCACATTTAGGGAATGTACCCCAGGGAGAGTCAGCACCTTCAGGGACTGTACCCCAGGGAGAGTCAGCACCTTCAAGAACTGTACCCCAGGGTGAGTCAGCACTTTCAGGAACTGTACCCCAGGGAGAGTCAGCACATTCAGGAACTGTACCCCAGGGACAGTCAGCACCTTCAGGGACTGTACCCCAGGGAGAGTCAGCACTTTAAGGGACTGCACCCCAGGGAGAGTCAGCACCTTCGGGGACTGTACCCGAGGGAGAGTCAACACCTTCTGGAACTGTTCCCCAGGGAGAGTCAACACCTTCAGGGACTGTACCCCAGGGAGAGTCAGCACCTTCAGGGACTGTACCCCAGGGAGAGTCTGTACCTTCACGGACTGTACCCCAGGGAGAGTCAACACCTTCAGGAACTGTTCCCCAGGGCGAGTCAGCACCTTCAGGGACTGTACCCCAGGGAGAGTCAGCACCTTCAGGACCTGTACCCCAGGGAGATTCAGCACCTTCAGGGACTGTACCCCAGGGAGAGTCAACACTTTCAGGGACTGTACCCCAGGGAGAGTCAGCACCTTCAGGGACTGTACTCCAGGGAGAGTCAGCACCTTCAGGAACTGTACCCCAGGGAGAGTCAGCACCGTCAGGGACTGTACTCCAGGGAGAGTCAGCACCTTCAGGGACTGTACCCCAGGGAGAGTCAGCACATTCAGGAACTGTACCCCAGGGAGAGTCAGCACATTTAGGGAATGTACCCCAGGGAGTGTCAGCACCTTCAGGAACTGTACCCCTGGGAGAGTCAGCACCTTCAGGAACTGTACCCCAGGGAGAGTGAGCACCTTCAGGGACTGTACTCCAGGGAGAGTCAGCACCTTCAGGGACTGTTCCCCAGGGAGAGTCAGCACCTTCAGGGTCTGTACCCCAGGGAGAGTCAAAACCTTCAGGAACTGTTCCCCAGAGAGAGTCAGCACCTTCAGGGTCTGTACCCCGGGGAGAGTCAGTGCCTTCACGAACTGTACCCCGGGGAGAGTCAGTACCTTCAGGAAATGTACCCCAGGGAGAGTCAGTACCTTCAGGGACTGCACCCCAGGGAGAGTCAGCACCTACAGGAACTGTACCCCAGGGAGAGTCAGCACCTTCAGGAACTGCACCCCAGGGAGAGTCAACACCTTCAGGAACTGTACCCCAGGGAGAGTCAGCACCTTCAGGGACTGTACCCCAGGGAGAGTCAGCACCTTCAGGAACTGTACCCCAGGGAGAGTCAGCACATTTAGGGAATGTACCCCAGGGAGAGTCAGCACCTTCAGGAACTGTACCCCAGGGAGAGTCAGCACCTTCAAGAACTGTACCCCAGGGAGAGTCAGCACATTCAGGAACTGTACCCCAGGGAGAGTCAGCACATTCAGGAACTGTACCCCAGGGAGAGTCAGCACCTTCAGGGACTGTACCCCAGGAAAGTTAGCACCTTCTGGGACTGTGCCCCAGGGAGAGTCAGCACTTTAAGGGACTGCACCCCAGGGAGAGTCAGTACCTTCGGGGACTGTACCCCAGGGAGAGTCAACACCTTCTGGAACTGTTCCCCAGGGAGAGTCAACACCTTCAGAGAATGTTCCCCAGGGAGAGTCAGCACATTCAGGTCCTGTACCCCGGGGAGAGTCTGTACCTTAACGAACTGTACCCCAGGAAGAGTCAGCACCTTCAAGGACTGTACCCCAGGGAAAGTCAACACTTTCAGGGACTGTACCCCAGGGAGATTCAGCATCTTCAGGAACTGTACCCCAGGGAGAGTCAGTACCTTCAGGGACTGTACCCCAGGGAGAGTCAGCACCTACAGGAACTGTACCCCACGGAGAGTCAGCTCCTTCAGGAACTGCACCCCAGGGAGAGTCAGCACCTTCAGTGACTGTACCCCAGGGAGAGTCAGCACCTTCAGGAACTGTACCCCAAGGAGACTCAGCACATTTAGAGAATGTACCCCAGGGAGAGTCAGCACATTCAGGAACTGTACCCCAGGGAGAGTCAGCACCTTCAGGGACTGTACCCCAGGAAAGTTAGCACCTTCTGGGACTGTACCCCAGTGAGAGTCTGTACCTTCGGGGACTGTACCCCAGGCAGAGTCAACACCTTCTGGAACTGTTCCCCAGGGAGCGTCAACACCTTCAGAGAATGTTCTCCAGGGAGAGTCAGCACATTCAGGACCTGTACCCCAGGGAGAGTCAGCACCTTCAGGGACTGTACCCCAGGGAGAGTCTGTACCTTCACGAACTGTACCCCAGGAAGAGTCAGTACCTACAAGGACTGTACCCCAGGGAAAGTCCGCACCTTCAGGAACTGTACCCCAGGGAGAGTCAACACCTTCAGGAACTGTACCCCAGGGAGAGTCAGCACCTTCAGGAACTGTACCCCAGGGAGAGTCAGCACCTTCAGGAACTGTACCCCAGGGAGAGTCAGCACCTTCAGGGACTGTTCCCCAGGGAGAGTCAGCACCTTCAGGGACTGTACCCCAGGGAGAGTCAACACTTTCAGGGACTGTACCCCAGGGAGAGTCAGCACCTTCAGGGACTGTACTCCAGGGAGAGTCAGCACCTTCAGGAACTGTACCCCAGGGAGAGTCAGCACCTTCAGGGACTGTACTCCAGGGAGAGTCAGCACCTTCAGGAACTGTACCCCGGGGAGAGTCAGTACCTTCACGAACTGTACTCCAGGAAGAGTCAGCACCTTCAGTAACTGTACCCCAGGGAGAGTCAGCACATTCAGGAACTGTACCCCAGGGAGAGTCAGCACATTTAGGGAATGTACCCCAGGGAGTGTCAGCACCTTCAGGAACTGTACCCCTGGGAGAGTCAGCACCTTCAGGAACTGTACCCCAGGGAGAGTGAGCACCTTCAGGGACTGTACTCCAGGGAGAGTCAGCACCTTCAGGGACTGTTCCCCAGGGAGAGTCAGCACCTTCAGGGTCTGTACCCCAGGGAGAGTCAAAACCTTCAGGAACTGTTCCCCAGGGAGAGTCAGCACCTTCAGGGTCTGTACCCCGGGGAGAGTCAGTACCTTCACGAACTGTACCCTGGGGAGAGTCAGTACCTTCAGGAAATGTACCCCAGGGAGAGTCAGTACCTTCAGGGACTGCACCCCAGGGAGAGTCAGCACCTACAGGAACTGTACCCCAGGGAGAGTCAGCACCTTCAGGAACTGCACCCCAGGGAGAGTCAACACCTTCAGGAACTGTACCCCAGGGAGAGTCAGCACCTTCAGGGACTGTACCCCAGGGAGAGTCAGCACCTTCAGGAACTGTACCCCAGGGAGAGTCAGCACATTTAGGGAATGTACCCCAGGGAGAGTCAGCACCTTCAGGAACTGTACCCCAGGGAGAGTCAGCACCTTCAAGAACTGTACCCCAGGGAGAGTCAGCACATTCAGGAACTGTACCCCAGGGAGAGTCAGCACATTCAGGAACTGTACCCCAGGGAGAGTCAGCACCTTCAGGGACTGTACCCCAGGAAAGTTAGCACCTTCTGGGACTGTGCCCCAGGGAGAGTCAGCACTTTAAGGGACTGCACCCCAGGGAGAGTCAGTACCTTCGGGGACTGTACCCCAGGGAGAGTCAACACCTTCTGGAACTGTTCCCCAGGGAGAGTCAACACCTTCAGAGAATGTTCCCCAGGGAGAGTCAGCACATTCAGGTCCTGTACCCCGGGGAGAGTCTGTACCTTAACGAACTGTACCCCAGGAAGAGTCAGCACCTTCAAGGACTGTACCCCAGGGAAAGTCAACACTTTCAGGGACTGTACCCCAGGGAGATTCAGCATCTTCAGGAACTGTACCCCAGGGAGAGTCAGTACCTTCAGGGACTGTACCCCAGGGAGAGTCAGCACCTACAGGAACTGTACCCCACGGAGAGTCAGCTCCTTCAGGAACTGCACCCCAGGGAGAGTCAGCACCTTCAGTGACTGTACCCCAGGGAGAGTCAGCACCTTCAGGAACTGTACCCCAGGGAGACTCAGCACATTTAGAGAATGTACCCCAGGGAGAGTCAGCACATTCAGGAACTGTACCCCAGGGAGAGTCAGCACCTTCAGGGACTGTACCCCAGGAAAGTTAGCACCTTCTGGGACTGTACCCCAGTGAGAGTCTGTACCTTCGGGGACTGTACCCCAGGCAGAGTCAACACCTTCTGGAACTGTTCCCCAGGGAGCGTCAACACCTTCAGAGAATGTTCTCCAGGGAGAGTCAGCACATTCAGGACCTGTACCCCAGGGAGAGTCAGCACCTTCAGGGACTGTACCCCAGGGAGAGTCTGTACCTTCACGAACTGTACCCCAGGAAGAGTCAGTACCTACAAGGACTGTACCCCAGGGAAAGTCCGCACCTTCAGGAACTGTACCCCAGGGAGAGTCAACACCTTCAGGAACTGTACCCCAGGGAGAGTCAGCACCTTCAGGAACTGTACCCCAGGGAGAGTCAGCACCTTCAGGAACTGTACCCCAGGGAGAGTCAACACCTTCAGGAACTGTTCCCCAGGGAGAGTCAGCACCTTCAGGAACTGTACCCCGGGGAGATTCAGCACCTTTGCGGACTGTACCCCAGGGAGAGTCTGCACCTTCAGGCATTGTACCCCAGGGAGAGTCAGCATCTTCAGGAAATGCACCCCAGGGAGAGTCGGCACCTTAAGGGACTTTATCCCAGAGAGAGTCAGCACCTTCAGGGTCTGTACCCCAGGGAGAGTCAGCACATTTAGGGAATGTTCCCCAGGGAGAGTCAGCACCTTCAGGGACTGTACCCCAGGGAGAGTCAGCATCTTCAGGGACTGTACTCCAGGGAGAGTCAGCACCTTCAGGAAATGTACCCCAGGGAGAGTCAGTATCTTCAGGGACTGTACCCCAGGGAGATTCAGCACCTTCAGGAAATGTACCCCAGGGAGAGTCAGTACCTTCAGGGACTGTACCCCAGGGAGAGTCAGCACCTACAGGAACTGTACCCCACGGAGAGTCAGCACCTTCAGGAACTGCACCCCAGGGAGAGTCAGCACCTTCAGTGACTGTACCCCAGGGAGAGTCAGCACCTTCAGGAACTGTACCCCAGGGAGACTCAGCACATTTAGAGAATGTACCCCAGGGAGAGTCAGCACCTTCAGGGACTGTACCCCAGGGAGAGTCAGCACCTTCAAGAACTGTACTCCAGGGAGAGTCAGCACCTTCAGGAACTGTACTCCAGGGAGAGTCAGCACCTTCAGAAACTGTACCCCAGGGAGAGTCAACACTTTCAGGAACAGTACACCAGGGAGAGTCAGCACTTTAAGGGACTGCACCCCAGGGAGAGTCAGCACCTTCGGGGACTGTACCCCAGGGAGAGTCAACACCTTCAGAGAATGTTCTCCAGGGAGAGTCAGCACATTCAGGACCTGTACCCCAGGGAGAGTCAGCACCTTCAGGGACTGTACCCCAGGGAGAGTCTGTACCTTCACGAACTGTACCCCAGGAAGAGTCAGCACCTTCGGGGACTGTACCCCAGGGAGAGTCAACACCTTCTGGAACTGTTCCCCAGGGAGAGTCAACACCTTCAGAGAATGTTCCCCAGGGAGAGTCAACACATTCAGGTCCTGTACCCCGGGGAGAGTCTGTACCTTAACGAACTGTACCCCAGGAAGAGTCAGCACCTTCAAGGACTGTACCCCAGGGAAAGTCAACACTTTCAGGGACTGTACCCCAGGGAGATTCAGCATCTTCAGGAACTGTACCCCAGGGAGAGTCAGTACCTTCAGGGACTGTACCCCAGGGAGAGTCAGCACCTACAGGAACTGTACCCCACGGAGAGTCAGCTCCTTCAGGAACTGTACCCCAGGGAGAGTCAGCACCTTCAGAAACTGTACCCCAGGGAGAGTCAACACTTTCAGGAACTGTACCCCAGGGAGAGTCAGCACCTTCAGGGACTGTACCCCAGGGAGATTCAGCATCTACAGGAACTGTACCCCAGGGAGATTCAGCACCTTCAGGAAATGTACCCCAGGGAGAGTCAGTACCTTCAGGGACTGCACCCCAGGGAGAGTCAGCACCTACAGGAACTGTACCCCAGGGAGAGTCAGCACCTTCAGGAACTGCACCCCAGGGAGAGTCAACACCTTCAGGAACTGTACCCCAGGGAGAGTCAGCACCTTCAGGGACTGTACCCCAGGGAGAGTCAGCACCTTCAGGAACTGTACCCCAGGGAGAGTCAGCACATTTAGGGAATGTACCCCAGGGAGAGTCAGCACCTTCAGGAACTGTACCCCAGGGAGAGTCAGCACCTTCAAGAACTGTACCCCAGGGAGAGTCAGCACATTCAGGAACTGTACCCCAGGGAGAGTCAGCACATTCAGGAACTGTACCCCAGGGAGAGTCAGCACCTTCAGGGACTGTACCCCAGGAAAGTTAGCACCTTCTGGGACTGTGCCCCAGGGAGAGTCAGCACTTTAAGGGACTGCACCCCAGGGAGAGTCAGTACCTTCGGGGACTGTACCCCAGGGAGAGTCAACACCTTCTGGAACTGTTCCCCAGGGAGAGTCAACACCTTCAGAGAATGTTCCCCAGGGAGAGTCAGCACATTCAGGTCCTGTACCCCGGGGAGAGTCTGTACCTTAACGAACTGTACCCCAGGAAGAGTCAGCACCTTCAAGGACTGTACCCCAGGGAAAGTCAACACTTTCAGGGACTGTACCCCAGGGAGATTCAGCATCTTCAGGAACTGTACCCCAGGGAGAGTCAGTACCTTCAGGGACTGTACCCCAGGGAGAGTCAGCACCTACAGGAACTGTACCCCACGGCCAGTCAGCTCCTTCAGGAACTGCACCCCAGGGAGAGTCAGCACCTTCAGTGACTGTACCCCAGGGAGAGTCAGCACCTTCAGGAACTGTACCCCAGGGAGACTCAGCACATTTAGAGAATGTACCCCAGGGAGAGTCAGCACATTCAGGAACTGTACCCCAGGGAGAGTCAGCACCTTCAGGGACTGTACCCCAGGAAAGTTAGCACCTTCTGGGACTGTACCCCAGTGAGAGTCTGTACCTTCGGGGACTGTACCCCAGGCAGAGTCAACACCTTCTGGAACTGTTCCCCAGGGAGCGTCAACACCTTCAGAGAATGTTCTCCAGGGAGAGTCAGCACATTCAGGACCTGTACCCCAGGGAGAGTCAGCACCTTCAGGGACTGTACCCCAGGGAGAGTCTGTACCTTCACGAACTGTACCCCAGGAAGAGTCAGTACCTACAAGGACTGTACCCCAGGGAAAGTCCGCACCTTCAGGAACTGTACCCCAGGGAGAGTCAACACCTTCAGGAACTGTACCCCAGGGAGAGTCAGCACCTTCAGGAACTGTACCCCAGGGAGAGTCAGCACCTTCAGGAACTGTACCCCAGGGAGAGTCAACACCTTCAGGAACTGTTCCCCAGGGAGAGTCAGCACCTTCAGGAACTGTACCCCGGGGAGATTCAGCACCTTTGCGGACTGTACCCCAGGGAGAGTCTGCACCTTCAGGCATTGTACCCCAGGGAGAGTCAGCATCTTCAGGAAATGCACCCCAGGGAGAGTCGGCACCTTAAGGGACTTTATCCCAGAGAGAGTCAGCTCCTTCAGGGTCTGTACCCCAGGGAGAGTCAGCACATTTAGGGAATGTTCCCCAGGGAGAGTCAGCACCTTCAGGGACTGTACCCCAGGGAGAGTCAGCATCTTCAGGGACTGTACTCCAGGGAGAGTCAGCACCTTCAGGAAATGTACCCCAGGGAGAGTCAGTACCTTCAGGGACTGTACCCCAGGGAGATTCAGCACCTTCAGGAAATGTACCCCAGGGAGAGTCAGTACCTTCAGGGACTGTACCCCAGGGAGAGTCAGCACCTACAGGAACTGTACCCCACGGAGAGTCAGCACCTTCAGGAACTGCACCCCAGGGAGAGTCAGCACCTTCAGTGACTGTACCCCAGGGAGAGTCAGCACCTTCAGGAACTGTACCCCAGGGAGACTCAGCACATTTAGAGAATGTACCCCAGGGAGAGTCAGCACCTTCAGGGACTGTACCCCAGGGAGAGTCAGCACCTTCAAGAACTGTACTCCAGGGAGAGTCAGCACCTTCAGAAACTGTACCCCAGGGAGAGTCAACACCTTCAGGAACTGTACTCCAGGGAGAGTAAGCACCTTCAGAAACTGTACTCCAGGGAGAGTCAGCACCTTCAGAAACTGTACCCCAGGGAGAGTCAACACTTTCAGGAACAGTACACCAGGGAGAGTCAGCACTTTAAGGGACTGCACCCCAGGGAGAGTCAGCACCTTCAGGGACTGTACCCCAGGGAGAGTCAACACCTTCTGGAACTGTTCCCCAGGGAGAGTCAACACCTTCAGAGAATGTTCTCCAGGGAGAGTCTGTACCTTCACGAACTGTACCCCAGGAAGAGTCAGCACCTTCAAGGACTGTACCCCAGGAAAAGTCCGCACCTTCAGGAACTGTACCCCAGGGAGAGTCAACACCTTCAGGAACTGTTCCCCAGGGAGAGTCAGCACCTTCAGGAACTGTACCCCGGGGAGATTCAGCACCTTTGCGGACTGTACCCCAGGGAGAGTCTGCACCTTCAGGCATTGTACCCCAGGGAGAGTCAGCATCTTCAGGAAATGCACCCCAGGGAGAGTCGGCACCTTAAGGGACTGTACCCCAGGGAGAGTCAGCACCTTCAGGGTCTGTACCCCAGGGAGAGTCAGCACCTTCAGGGACTGTACTCCAGGAAGAGTCAGCACCTTCAGGAACTGTACCCCAGGGAGAGTCAGCACATTCAGCAACTGTACCCCAGGGAGAGTCAGCACCTTCAGGGACTGTACCCCAGGGAGAGTCAGCACCTTCAGGGACTGTACCCCAGGGAGAGTCAGCACCTTCAAGAACTATACCCCAGGGAGAGTCAGCACATTCAGGAACTGTACCCCAGGGAGAGTCAGCACATTCAGGAACTGTACCCCAGGGAGAGTCAGCACCTTCAGGGACTGTACCCCAGGAAAGTTAGCACCTTCTGGGACTGTACCCCAGGGAGAGTCAGGACTTTAAGGGACTGCACCCCAGGGAGAGTCAGCACCTTCGGGGACTGTACCCCAGGGAGAGTCAACACCTTCTGGAACTGTTCCCCAGGGAGAGTCAGCACATTCAGGACCTGTACCCCAGGGAGAGTCAGCACCTTCAGGGACTGTACCCCAGGGAGAGTCTGTACCTTCACGAACTGTACCCCAGGAAGAGTCAGAACCTTCAAGGACTGTACCCCAGGGAAAGTCCGCACCTTCAGGAACTGTACCCTAGGGAGAGTCAACACCTTCAGGAACTGTTCCCCAGGGAGAGTCAGCACCTTCAGGGACTGTACCCCAGGGAGAGTCAGCGCCTTCAGGGACTGTACCCCAGGGAGAGTCAGCACCTTCAGGGACTGTACCCCAGGGAGAGTCAGCACCTTCAGTAACTGTACCCCGGGTAGATTCAGCACCTTTGCGGACTGTACCCCAGGGAGAGTCAGCACATTTAGGGAATGTACCCCAGGGAGAGTCAGCACCTTCAGGAACTGTACCCCAGGGAGAGTCAGCACATTTAGGGACTGTACCCCAGGGAGAGTCAGCACCTTCAGGGACTGTACCCCAGGGAGAGTCAGCACCTTCAGGGACTGTACCCCAGGGAGAGTCAGTACCTTCAGGGACTGTACCCCAGGGTGAGTCAGCACCTTCAGGGACTGTACCCCAGGGAGAGTCAGCACATTTAGGGAATGTACCCCAGGGAGTGTCAGCACCTTCAGGAACTGTACCCCAGGGAGAGTCAGCACCTTCAGGAACTGTACCCCAGGGAGAGTGAGCACCTTCAGGGACTGTACCCCAGGGAGAGTCAGCACCTTCAGGGACTGTACCCCAGGGAGAGTCAGCACCTTCAGGGTCTGTACCCCAGGGAGAGTCAGCACCTTCAGGGACTGTACCCCAGGGAGAGTCAGCACCTTCAGAAACTGTACCCCAGGGAGAGTCAGCACCTTCAGAAACTGTACCCTAGGGAGAGTCAGCACATTCAGGGACTGTACTATTATGTATGTAACTCTTGGCAACCTGTATCATACCACCACCAGAGGACCTATCTGTTGGAGTCCCAAGGGATCCCAGCATCCCTTGGGAGCACTGTATATGAGCAGGCCTCCCATGCTGTTCCAGTCCCACCCAACCCTTCCCTCGGCGACTATCTGTCCCACCAGTGATAGAGTCTTGGCTTTCGTATTGGACTGTTCAACCACCAAAGAACTCACTTCAGGAGTGGAAGGAAGTCTTCCTCGATTCCGAGGGTCTGCCTATGGTGATGTTGGGAGTCAGGAACTCACTGCCTGAAAGGGTGGTAAAGGCAGAAACCCTCACCACATTTAAAAGATACTTGGATGTGCACTTAAAGTGCCGTAACCTACAGGGCTATGGAACAAGAGCTGGAAAGTGGGATTGGGCTGGATAGCTCTTGGCCTCCTTCTGTGCTGTAATATCTGTGATTCTGAGCCCCAAACTGACTGTGCAAAGCACAGCCTCGCTGCTGAACATGGTACACCAGCACCACCTTGTGGACTCCAGTGAACACTGCAGCATCACAGGACACCCCATTCAATCCAGCACAAATGTCAGCTTAAAACTGGTACCCCTGGTCTTTTTCTCTATCAATTTGCTCCATTCGTGGTCGTGAAGGTGCCGGTGTAGTTTCCCCTCACATGAAGGTGCTGACTCTCCCTGGGGTACAGTCCCTGAAGATGCTGACTCTCCCTGGGGTACAGTTCCTGAATGTGCTGACTCTCCCTGGGGTACAGTCCCTGAAGATGCTGACTCTCCCTGGGGTACAGTTCCTGAATGTGCTGACTCTCCCTGGGGTACAGTCCCTGAAGATGCTGACTCTCCCTGGGGTACAGTCCCTGAAGGTGCTGACTCTCCCTGGGGTACAGTCCCTGAAGGTGTTGACTCTCCCTGGGGTACAGTTCCTGAATATGCTGACTCTCCCTGGGGTACAGTCCCTGAAGGTGCTGACTCTCCCTGGGGTACAGACCCTGAAGGTGCTGACTCTCCCTGGGGTACAGGCCCTGAAGGTGCTGACTCTCCCTGGGGTACAGACCCAGAAGGTGCTGACACTCCCTGGGGTACAGACCCAGAAGGTGCTGACTCTCCCTGGGGTACAGTTCCTGAAGATGCTGACTCTCCCTGGGGTACAGTTCCTGAAGATGCTGACTCTCCCTGGGGTACAGTTCCTGAAGGTGCTGACTCTCCCTGGGGTACAGTTCCTGAAGGTGCTGACTCCCCCTGGGGTACAGACCCTGAAGGTGCTGACACTCCCTGAGGTACAGTCCCTGAAGGTGCTGACTCCCCCTGGGGTACAGACCCTGAAGGTGCTGACTCTCCCAGGGGTACAGTCCCTGAAGGTGTTGACTCTCCCTGGGGTACAGTTCCTGAATGTGCTGACTCTCCCTGGGGTACAGTTCCTGAAGGTGTTGACTCTCCCTGGGGTACAGACCCAGAAGGTGCTGACTCTCCCTGGGGTACAGTTCCTGAAGGTGCTGACTCTCCCTGGGGTACAGTTCCTGAAGACGTTAGTATAATTCCAGTGAAAAAGTCTAGGCGTGACTGTTGACGGGATATTTGTCCATTTGAGATGATACACACCAGATTCTGATGCTGTCCACAGTTTGGATCGACAGGTACATATGCAGGATGTTCACCAGCCAGTGATGAGCAACAGGAGCCCAGGCTGATTTCCTCAACTACTGTCCATCTCTGTCAGCTGACCCTGATCAGCTGACAGCACAGGTCACGGGTGAGCTCTGACCCTGCCAGCTTTGTATGGTCACAGAGTGTCTGGAGGAAGCTCGATATCTGTAACAGTCCTGTCGATATGAAAACAGTCCACAGTGGAAAAGTGGGAATGTAACATCACTATTGTGCTCAATCCCTGGGAGAGCGGAAGTCACGGGTCAGGGAGCATTTGCCCCAGTAGCAGAAATCCCCCATAAATTGTACCCGTTAGGACCAGTGCCTACTCTGCCAACAAAAGCTGCCTGCACTGGACTCCACCAACCGCATGCTAATGAGAGGGGCTGCAGTGTGTACCATCTACAAGATGCACTGCAGCAACTCGCCAAGGCTTCTTCAGCAGCACCTCCCAAACCCACGACCTCTACCCCCTAGGACAAGGGCAGCAGGTCCATGGGAACACCACCACCTCCACGTTCCCCTCCAAGTCTTATGAGGAAAGGTTGAGCAGGTTGGGCCTATACTCATTGAAGTTTAGAAGAATAAGAGGTGATCTTATTGAAACGTATAAAATTATGAGGGGGTTCGACAGGGTAGATGCAGAGAAGACCCTCTGAGAGAAGAAATTCCTCCTCATTTCTGTTTGAAATGGGCGATCCCTTATTCTGAAACTATGGCCCCTAGCTCCACCACCTAGAAGAGAGAGAAGATGGATTGTTGAGAGTAAAGTAGCAAGAAATATAAAAACAGACAGTAAGAGCGTCTACAGGTATATAAAAAGGAAGAGAGTAACTAAAGTAAACATTGGTCCCTTAGAGGATGAGACTGGGGAATTAATAATGGGGAACAGGGAAATGGCAGAGATTTTGAACAAGTATTTTGTATTAGTCTTCACGGTAATATACACGAAAAACATCTCAATATTGGATAATCGGGGCACTAGGGAGGGGGTAACTTAAAACAATCACTATCACTAAAGAAAAAGTACTGGGCAAACTAATGGGATTAAAGGTGGACAAGTCCCCTGGACCTGATGGCCTGCATCCCAGGGTTTTAAAAGAAGTGGCTGCAGAGATAGTGGATGCATTGGTTGTGATCTACCAAAAATTCCCTGGATTCTGGAGAGGTCCCAGTGGATTGGAAAACATAAAGGTAACACCCCTATTTAAGAAAGGAGGGAGACAAAAAGCAGGAAACTATAGACCAGTTAGCCTAACATCTGTCGTTGGGAAAATGCTGGAGTCCATTACTAAGGAAGCAGTAGCAGGACATTTGGAAAAGCATAATACAATCAAACAGAGTCAGCATGGATTTATAAAAGGAAATCATGTTTGACAAATTTGCTGGAGTTCTTTGAGGATGTAATGAGCAGGGTGGATAAGGGGGAACCAGTGGATGTGGTGTATTTGGATTTCCAGACGGCATTTGATAAGGTGCCACATAAAAGGTTACTGCACAAGATAAAAGTTCACGGTGTTGGGGGTAATATATTACCATGGATGGAGGATTGGCTAACTAACAGAAAACAGAAAGTCGGGATAAATGGGTCATTTTCCATTTGGCAAACGGTAAATAGTGACTCTGTACAGTTACACAGTGAGAGTCAACCACGAGGGTCTATGGAGCGTCCTCCTCCATTTCGGATGTCCCTAAAAGTCCGTCCCCATCCTCCGCCTGCTCCACAGTGACATGCAGGCCGTGATCCTGACCAACGAATCCACCACAGACCCAATCCACGTCCAGACCGGGGTCAAACAGGGCTGTGTCATCGCCCCAACCCTCTTCTCAATCTTCCTCGCTGCCATGCTCCACCTCGCAGTCAACAAACTCCCCGCTGGAGTGGAACTAAACTACAGAACCTGTGGGAAGCTGTTCAACCTTCACCGTCTCCAGGCCAGGTCCAAGACCACCCCAACCTCTGTCGTCGAGCTACAGTATGCAGACGATGCCTGCGTCTGCACACACAGAGGCTGAACTCCAGGACATAGTCAACGTATTTACTGAGGGGTATGAACGCATTGGCCTTACGCTAAACATCAGTAAGACAAAGGTCCTCCACCAGCCTGCCCTCGCCGCACAGCACTGCCCCCCCGTCATCAAGATCCACGGCGTGGCCCTGGATAACGTAGACCACTTCCCATACCTTGGGAGCCTCTTATCACCAAGAGCAGACACTGACGTCGAGATCCAACACCGCCTCCCGTGCGCCAGTGCAGCCTTCGGCCGCCTGAGGAAAAGAGTGTTTGAAGACCAGGCCCTCAAAACTGCCACCAAGCTCATGGTCTACAGGGCTGTAGTAATACCCACCCTCCTATATGGCTCAGAGACATGGACCATGTACAGTAGACATCCCAAGTTGCTGGAGAAATATCACCAACGATGTCTCCGCAAGATCCTGCAAATCCCCCGGGAGGACAGACGCACCAACATCAGTGTCCTCGACCAGGCCAACATCCCCAGCATTGAAGCACTGACCACACTCAATCAGCTCCACTGGGCAGGCCAGACAAAAGATTCCCAAAGCAAGTGCCCTACTCGGAACTCCTTCACGGCAAACAAGCCAAAGGTGGGCAGCAGAAACGTTTCAAGGTCATTCTCAAAGTCTCCCTGATAAAATGCAACATCCCCACCGACACCTGGGAGTCCCTGGCCAAAGACTGTCTAAGTGGAGGAAGTGGATCTGAGAGGGCGCTGAGCACCTCGAGTCTCAATGCTGAGAGCATGCAGAAAACAAGCGCAGGCAGCGGAAAGAACACGCAGCAAACCAGTCCCACCCACTCCTTCCCTCAACCACTATCTGTCCCACCTGTGACAGGGTCTGTGGCTCATATTGGACTGTTCAGCCACCAAAGAACTCACTTCAGGAGTGGAAGCAGGTCTTCCTCGATTCTGAGCGACTGTCTGTGTTGATGATGATAATGTACAGTTTTTTTTTTTGAAATTCGTAGCCAATCGTTCCAATTCTTTGTCAAATCACAAACGCCAGAGGTCACCTTGCACACGCCAAGGATCACTCTGCGCCAATGCTCTTAGCCAAAAGGCCTAGAGCCACTGCACCGTTCCTGGAAGTACTGCAATACCAGGTTCGTGCCATGGAGGTGGATGGGTCAGGTCCCCCACACACCTCCTATTTCCAAAAAAGCAAGCATATACCTTCCTGATCCAGGGAGAACCACCCGGAGGTCATGGTGGCTACTCCCCTGTCAGGTCAGTTACGCATGATCTTAGCCAAAAGGCCGAGAAGCGATGTACAGTTACAGTGAGTGACCCTTACCCTGAATAAACAGCGACTCTGTACAGTTAGTGAGTGACCCTTACCCTGAATAAACAGTGACTCTGTACAGTTAGTGAGTGACCCTTACCCTGAATAAACAGTGACTCTGTACAGTTACAGTGAGTGACCCTTACCCTGAATAAACAGTGACTCTGTACAGTTAGTGAGTGACCCTCACCCTGAATAAACAGTGACTCTGTACAGTTAGTGAGTGACCCTTACCCTGAATTAAGTGACTCTGTACAGTTAGTGAGTGACCCTTACCCTGAATAAACAGCGACTCTGTACGGTTACATAACAGAACGGTGAGTGGTATTTAATGGGTTAAGTCCGTGGGGTGTGTGGATTTACAGGTCATGTTTCCTTTGTGAGAAGGCACGAGTTACATGACCTCACTGAACTAAAATCAGGAAGTAGTTTGATTGAGAACCTTGAGTGTATGACAGAAAATGAATTATTAGACAGTGACATTAAAGGGAACACCCAGCAGTTACTGAGGGTTGATTTGTCACGATGGTGACTGGTTAATGTGGGAATCAATGCCAAAGCAACATTCTGTAATATGTATCATCACCTGCAGTGAGCAGATGGATGCTGATGACGGAGCGATGAAAAGCCTATGGGGATTGGAAGCGTGGTTCCTGCACTCCTGGGAGCAGACTGTTGGGATGGGGGCAGTGCTGAACACTGATTAAATCTCTCTGCCTTGTTCAATGGGATTTCGCTGGTCTTCAGTCACTTGTCGAATCTCCTGGATTTTGGTGGGTTTGGTCCTGGCTTCTCCAGGGCAGTGCAGCATGGAACGCAGGAGAAAAATCATATGGTTGACAAAAA
This sequence comes from Pristiophorus japonicus, assembly GCF_044704955.1. Classification (NCBI taxonomy): domain Eukaryota; kingdom Metazoa; phylum Chordata; class Chondrichthyes; family Pristiophoridae; genus Pristiophorus; species Pristiophorus japonicus. Next base: position 2,045,121 of record NC_091992.1, on the reverse strand, counting down.
TTGTGTGTTTTTTTTCCCCATTTTCCTTGCACACTTTAGTTTACACAAAATCACAGCCCAAGAACAGGCCATTCAGCCCCCCCGCTCCGTGCCAAGTGTCCGGCCCCCCTGCTCCGTGCCGAGTGTCCGGCCCCCCCCCCCCCCCGCTCGGTGCCGAGTGTCCGGCCCCCCCGCTCCGTGCCGAGTGTCCGGCCCCCCCGCTCGGTGCCCAGTGTCCGGCCCCCCCGCTCCGTGCCGAGTGTCCGGCCCCCCTTGCTCGGTGCCGAGTGTCCGGCCCCCCCGCTCCGTGCCGAGTGTCCGGCCCCCCCGCTCCGTGCCGAGTGTCCGGCCCCCCCGCTCCGTGCCGAGTGTCCGGCCCCCCCGCTCCGTGCCGAGTGTCCGCCCCCCCGCTCCGTGCCGAGTGTCCGGCCCCCCCGCTCCGTGCCGAGTGTCCGGCCCCCCCGCTCCGTGCCGAGTGTCCGGCCCCTCCCGCTCCGTGCCGAGTGTCCGGCCCCCCCGCTCCGTGCCGAGTGTCCGGCCCCCCCCGTTCCGTGCCGAGTGTCCGGCCCCCCCCGCTCCGTGCCGAGTGTCCGGCCCCCCCCCCCGCTCCGTGCCGAGTGTCCGGCCCCCCCGCTCCGTGCCGAGTGTCCGGCCCCCCCCCCCGCTCCGTGCCGAGTGTCCGGCCCCCCCCGCTCCGTGCCGAGTGTCCGGCCCCCCCCCCCGCTCCGTGCCGAGTGTCCGGCCCCCCCCCCCGCTCCGTGCCGAGTGTCCGGCCCCCCCCGCTCCGTGCCGAGTGTCCGGCCCCCCCCCCCGCTCCGTGCCGAGTGTCCGGCCCCCCCGCTCCGTGCCGAGTGTCCGGCCCCCCCGCTCGGTGCCCAGTGTCCGGCCCCCCCGCTCCGTGCCGAGTGTCCGGCCCCCCCCCGCTCCGTGCCGGGGTTTATGCTCCACACCAGCCCCCTCCCACCCCTCTCCATCTCCCCCCATCACCATATCCTTCTATTCCTTTCTCCCCCATGTGTTTATCCAGCCTCCCCTTAAATACATCGATACTATTCACCTCAACCCCTCCCTGTGGCAGCGAGTTCCACATTCTCACCCCTCTCTGGGTAAAGAAGTTTCTCCCCGAATTCCCCATTGGATTTATTAGTGACTGTCTGATATTGATGGCCCCGAGTTCTGGTCTCCCCACAAGTGGAAACATCTCTACATTTACCCTACCGAACCCTTTCATAATTTTAAAGCCCTCTACCCGCTCACCCTAAGCCCTCTACAGCAAAGAGCTCCAGTGCAAAGATATTGAGGATGTGGAACAAAATGTGACTTGGGCAGGGCAATTGGAGGCGGGAGGTCATGTGAGACTTGCCGTTACCCTCCTTCCATCTCTGAGACCGGCTCCAGATCTGCTCTGGATTTAAGGGTGAGAGGTCACATTGAGAGGGCGGCATGCAGAGCCATCATCTCACCGCCAGATGGCGCCAGCGAAAGACCGAGCCATTTCTGTGGTTGGGTCAAATGGAAATATTTGGGATGCACTGGCCAGTGTTTAGTGAGCGGGCAGGCGAGAGGGGGGACTCTCTTTAAACTGCGCGGTCGCACAGTGCTCTGGTCCTCCCACACAAAGGGCCTGCCGGCTGTTCAGCATGGTCAGGCAGAGAGCCGCACAGGCTCGATGGGCCGAATGGCCTCGTTCTATGCTGTAACCATTCTGTGATTCTGTGCACGGTGTTTTGAATGGCCTTAAAGGGGCCACACGCCCAGAAACAGGGGAATACTGGTGAGGGGTGACTCTGCAGCCAGGGGTGCCTCTGGGGCCAAAACCAGCCCAAACATCATTGTTACAAAAATATTTTGGTGGATTTACTGAGTGGCCTCAGCTCAGGCTCCGTCATATTTAAACACAGAAACAGAGGAGAATTTTAAATTGGAGACATTGGGGAATGTAGGTCAGTGAGCACAGGGGCGATGGGTGAGCAGGAGGTGATGCAAGTTAGTTCACGGGCTGCAGAGTTTTGGATGGGCTGAAGTTTCTGGAGGGTGGAAGATGGGAGGCCGGCCAGGAGAGCGTTGGAACAGTTGAGTCCAGTGGTGGCGAAGGATGAGCTGGGACAGGGCCGGACGATAGTTTGGGGGAGTGATGGAGATAATTTGGGGTTTGGAAGCTGAGGTTAGGGTAGAATGGGACGCTGAGGTTGTGAACAGTCTGGTTCAGCCTGGGACAGTGGCTTGCAGGAGATGGAAGCAGTTCCCAGGATACGGAGTTTGTGATGGGGGCTCAATGGTTAACTGGAGGAAAATACAGGTCGTGCCAGACTGCGTGTTGGACAAGCAGCGTGACCATATAGAGGCAGGGACCCTCTGGAACCTGAAACCATGTTCCGTCATCATCTGCAGTTCTCTGCTCTAATCCCATTTCTTGTCCTCTCTCCAGATCTTTTTATATTCTTTCTTTTTAAATACTTACCCAATTTCCTATTAAATGATGTTACAGTGTCTGCCTCAATAGAGTCTTGTGGTTAAACACTCACTGTTCGAATAAACCTCTGTCAGAAAACATGTCTTCCAACTGCCCCCTTCATTCTCCCTGTGATAATCCTCAGTCTGTGTCCCTTCTTACTGATTGCCAACCAGTGGGAACAGTTGGTCTTATTAACCCTCTCAAAACCTTCTATAGTTTCAAAATCCTTTGTTAGATTCACCTGTTAACCTTTAACTCCACTTTAGCACCTCTCCATCAATTCGTTCAGACTTTCTCCTTAACTCTAACCTTCCATTCCTGGAAACATTCCACTCAATCTCTCTTCCCTTTCTAATGTCCTTTTATCTTTTGTATACTAATATCCTTCGTGTACCCTGTCCTGTGCACACTAATACCCCTCGTATACCCTGTCCTGTGCACGCTAATACCCCTCGTATACCCTGTCCTGTGCACACTAATACCCCTCGTATACCCTGTCCTGTGCACGCTAATACCCCTCGTATACCCTGTCCTGTGCACGCTAATACCCCTTGTATACCCTGTCCTGTGCACGCTATTACCCCTCGTATACCCTGTCCTGTGCACACTAATACCCCTCGTATACCCTGTCCTGTGCACACTAATACTCCTTGTATACCCTGTCCTGTGCACACTAATACCCCTCATATACCCTGTCCTGTGCACACTAATACCCCTCGTATACCCTGTCCTGTGCACGCTAATACCCCTCGCGTACCCTGTCCTGTGCACACTAATACTCCTTGTATACCCTGTCCTGTACACACTAATATCCCTCACCCAGCTCCCCCTCTAATCCCCAGCTTCAGATCTCCCTCCCTAAACCTCTCCGGCTCTCTCCCTCTCCCTCCTCTTTTAAGATGCTCCTTAAAACCTACCGCTTTGACAAAACTTTTGGTCACCTGCTCTACTATCCCCTTACATGGCTCGGTGTCAATTTTTGTTTGATAATCGCTCCCATGAAGCACCTTGGGATGTTTTACCACGTTAAAGGCACTATATAAATACAAGTTGTTGTAATATCAGCACGGACCAGGCTCCGGCACCATTTGCTGCAGTGCTCACCTGCTCACACAGGCTGCAGCAGGCGGGCTCGGGTGTACAACTGCTTGTAGTAACAGCAGCTGTGAGTCATCGATGATTCACTGCGGGGGGAGGTAGGAGTTCACGGCTCGGAATGACAGTCAGTAAACGGCAGTGATGCAGAGTGTTCATTAATTCATCCTCTGCAAGCTCTCCGCAGAGTAAAAACTCTCGTCTCCCCCTCCACACAGTGGGGTTAGGCTGCCATCTATATCAGGCATCAGTCAATCGCCATCAACCGCAGTTCGTGATCATTACATTATTATATTATAATTGTTATAAATCTCGCATTGATGTGTGTTGGCATTTTATGTGTTTACTAAATATATATTAAATGATATTTGTATGTGTCTCTACAACAAATATGCTAAATATTATATATAAAATAAATATACATGTACACATAGATGTGTGGATCACTATAATAAATCTGTGTGCGTCTGTGTGCATGTGTGTTTTTATTTGTATCTGTGTGTCTGTGACTGCACATCTGTTTGTCTGTGTGTGTTTGTGTCTCAGTGAGTGTCTGTGTGTGTGTGTCTGTCTGTGTGTGTCTCAGTGAGTGTTTCAGTGAGTGTGTCTGTGTGTGTGTGTGTGTTTGTGTCTGTCTGTGTGTGTTTGTGTCTCAGTGAGTGTCTGTGTGAGTGTCTGTGTGTGTGTGTGTGTCTCAGTGAGTGTGTCTGTGTGTCTGTGTGTCTGTCTGTGTGTGTTTGTGTCTGTGTGAGAGTGTCTGTGTGTGTGGAGTGTGAGTGTCTGTGTGTGTGTGTCTGTGTATGTGTGTGTCTATGTGTTTGTGTCTCAGTGAGTGTCTGTGTGTGAGTGTGTGTGTGTGTGTCTGTAGTATGTGTGTGTCTGTGTGTTTGTGTCTCAGTGAGTGTGTCTGTGTGTGTGTGTGAGTGTCTGTGTGTGTGGAGTGTGTGTGTGTTTTTGTGCTAAAATATTTGATTCAGTTGTAACACACGAGTAGAATCCAGATGTTGTGGCAACACATAGCAGGTTCATAGCATCCGACAGAGAAAAAGCTGTATCAGGGCACGATCTTTCATTTGATAAAAATCTAAAGCTGCCTGTTCTTTAATGATGGACTTGCTGTCTGTTTCCAGCATTTTCTGTTCCTGTCTGGTGACCACAACTGCTATATTGAGATGTTACTGCTGACTTGGACTCTCTGTTTTCAATCTTTTATTAACTCATCCTCTTTAAGTACTCTTTCATTTTGTACATGTGCACTGTATTTCATCACTGCCTCTCTTGACCCCTCCATGACCTCTGAGGTGTCTGACACCCAAATCTTGGATCATTTGTAATTTCGTAATCTCTTCAGCCACCTTGTTCCAATCTCTGTTCCCCAGCCACCAACCCCTTCCCTCTTGGCATTCATTGTCTCAGGCTGAAGCAAACTTCTTAACCTCAGCATCCTATTTGACCCTGAGCTGAGCTTCCAACTCCATATCCTCCCCATCACCAAGATCACATACTAACATCACCCCTCCCCACCCCTGCCTCCGCCCATCTGCTGCTGAAACTCTCAGCTGTGCTGTGGCCATGTCCAGAGTAGACAGCTCCATTGCTCTCAGGCCAGCCTCTTAGCCTGATTCTCTGGAATATCAGCTCATCCAAAGTTCTGCTGCCTGTGTCCTATCCCACACCAAATCCCCCTTAACTATCACCCCAGTGCTCAATGATCGACATTGCCTCCAGGTCCAGCAACACCTCCAATTTAAAATTCTAATCTAGGTGTTTAAATCCCTTCTTGGCCTCACCTCTCCTTTTTTCTGTAACCCCTTGCAGCACTACACACCACAGTTACTATCATTTTGGACACCTCCTCCCTTCACTCCAGCATTGGCAGCCGTGCCTTCAGCCATCTAGGCCCCAGGCTCCGGTATTTTCTTTCCAAAACTCTCGGCCTTCCTCCTTCAGACCCAGCCGATCGATCAAAACTTTCGTCACCCCTCCTAATGCCTACTTCTTTGGCATGGCATCCATTTAAAAAAAAATTACACGCCTATGAAGCATTTTTCTATGATAAACATGCTATATAAATAAGCGATGTTGTAGTAAAAAGCCAAATGGCTTCCATTCAGTGAGAGTGCATGTGATTTTCACTGTTAAATTTACTATGTCAACTACTTAAAGTCAGCACAACCCAACCCAATACAACCCAACTCAACTCAACCCAACTTTACCCAACTCAACTCAACCCAACTTTACCCAACTCAACTCAACCCAACTCAACTCAACCCAACCCAATTTTATCCAACCCAACTCAACTCAACCCAACTCAACCCAACTCAACTCAACCCAACTCAACCCAACTCAACCCAACTCAACTCAACCCAACTCAACCCAACTCAACGCAACTCAATCCAACTCAACCCAACTCAACTCAACCCAACTCAACCCAACTCTACCCAACTCAACTCAACCCAACTCAACTCAACCCAACTCAACCCAACTCTACCCAACTCAACGCAACTCAATCCAACTCAACCCAACTCAACTCAACTCAACCCAACTCAACTCAACTCAACCCAACTTTATCCAACTCAACTCAACTCAACCCAACTCAACTTAACTCAACTCAACCCAACTTTACCCAACGCAACCCAACCTAACTCAACCCAACCCAACTCAACTCAACTCAACCCAACTTTATCCAACTCAACTCAACTCAACCCAACTTTACCCAACTCAACTCAACTCAACCCAACTTTATCCAACTCAACTCAACCCAACCCAACTTTACCCAACTCAACTCAACCCAACTCAACTCAACCCAACTCAACTCAACCCAACTCAACTCAACTCAACTCAATCCAACACAACTCAACCCAATCCAACTCAACTCAACTCAACCCAACCCAACTCAACCCAACCCAACTCAACCCGATCCAACTCAACCCAACTCAAATCAACTCAACTCAACTCAACTCAACTCAACCCAACTCAGCCCAACCCAACTCAACCCAACCCAACTCAACTCAACCCAACTCAACTCGCCCCAACCCAACTCAACCCAACTCAACCCAACTCAACTCAACCCAACTCAACTCAACCCAACTCAAATCAACTCAACCCAACTCAACCCAACTCAGCCCAACCCAACTCAACCCAACCCAACTCAACTCAACACAACCAGATCCACCCCAACCCAACGGATCAGATCAAAACTATGCAGTACTGCCACATCCAGTCGTAAATGGTGGTGGGGGAAGCTCCATGAACTTTCCCATCCTCAAGGGCAGAGCCCAGCATGTGAATGCCAAAGACAAGGCCAGAAATAATGAGTGGATGATCCATATCGGCTTCCTGCTGATGTCTTCACCATCACAGAAGCCAGTCTTCAGACACTTCAATACACTGCATATCAAGAAATGGCTGAGCGCACTGGATACAGCAAAAGCTATGTGCCCAGACAACATCCCGACTGACGTGCTGAAGGCTTGTGCTCTGAACTAGCCACATCTCTAGCCAAACTGTTCTAGTATAGCGACAACACTGACAAAGTGGAAAATTGCATAAGTATGTCCTGTCCACAAAAAGCAGGACAAATCCAAGTTGGCCAATTGCCACCCCATCAGTCTGCTCTCAATCATCAGCAAAGCGATGAAAGGTGTCATCGACAGTGCCATCAAGCGGCATTTACTCACCAATAACCTGCTAACTGATGCTCAGTCTGGATTCCACCAGGACAACTCGGCTCAGACCTCATTACAGCCTTGGTCCAAACATCGATGGTTTGAGATGTGAATTGGCTAGAATAGACTGACAAATGATACTTAGAGAGTTGATGGTGGATAGGCAATGGCAAACATTTAAAGATCACATGGATGAACTTCAACAATTGTACATCCCTGTCTGGTAAAACGGGGAAGGTGGCTCAACCGTGGCTAACAAGGGAAATTAAGGGTAGTGTTAAATCCAAGGAAGAGGCATATAAATTAGTCAGAAAAAGCAGTAAACCTGAGCACTGGGAGAAATTTAGAATTCAGCAGAGGAGGACAAAGGGTTTAATTAGGAGGGGGAAAATAGAGTATGAGAGGAAGCTTGCTGGGAACATAAAAACTGACTGCAAAAGCTTCTATAGATATGCGAAGAGAAAAAAATTAGTGAAGACAAACGTAGGTCCCTTGCAGTCATATTCAGGTGAATTTATAATGAGGAACAAAGAAATGGCAGACCAGTTGAGCAAATACTTTGGTTCTGTCTTCACGAAGGAAGACACAAATAACCTTCCGTTAGTACTAGGGGACCGACGGTCTAGTGAGAAGGAGGAACTGAAGAATATCCTTATTAGACGGGAAATTGTGTTAGGGAAATTGATGGGATTGAAGGCCGATAAATCCCCGGGGCCTGATAGTCTGCATTCCAGAGTACTTAAGGAAGTGGCCCTAGAAATAGTGGATGCATTGGTGATCATTTTTCAACAGTCTATCGACTCTGGATCAGTTCCTATGGACTGGAGGGTAGCTAATGTAACACCACTTTTTAAAAAAGGAGGGAGAGAGAAAGCGGGTAATTATAGACCGGTTAGCCTGACATCAGTAGTGGGGAAAATGTTGGAATCAATCATTAAGGATGAAATAACAGCGCATTTGGAAAGCAGTGACAGGATCGATCCAAGTCAGCATGGATTTATGAAAGGGAAATCATGCTTGACAAATCTTCTGGAATTTTTTGAGGATGTAACTAGTAGAGTGGACAAGGGAGAACCAGTGGATGTGGTATAGTTGGACTTTCAAAAGGCTTTTGACAAGGTTCCACACAAGAGATTGGTGTGCAAAATTAAAGCACATGGTGTTGGGGGTAATGTACTGACGTGGATAGAGAACTGGTTGGCAGACAGGAAGCAGAGAGTCGGGATAAACGGATTATTTTCAGAATGGCAGGCAATGACTAGTGGGGTGCCGCAGGGCTCAGTGCTGGGATCCCAGCTATTTACAATAAATGATTTGGATGAAGGAATTGAGTGTAATATCTCCAAGTTTGCAGATGATACTAAACTGGATGATGGTGTGAGCTGTGAGGAGGATGCTAAGAGGCTGCAGGGTGACTTGGACAGGTTAGGTGAGTGGCCAAATGCATGGCAGATGCAGTATAATGTGGATAAATGTGAGGTTATCCACTTTGGGGGCAAAAACAGAAAGGCATATTATTATATGAATGGTGACAGATTAGTAAAAGGGAAGGTGCAATGAGACCTGGGTACATCAGTCATTGAAAGTTGGCATGCAGGTACAGCAGGCGGTGAAGAAGGCAAATGGTATGTTGGCCTTCATAGCTAGGGGTTTTGCGTATAGGAGCAGGGAGGTCTTACTGCAATTGTACAGGGCCTTGGTGTGGCCTCAACTGGAATATTGTGTTCAGTTTTGGTCTCCTAATCTGAGGAAGGACGTTCTTGCTATTGAGGGAGTGCAGCGAAGGTTCACCAGACTGATTCCAGGGATGGCTGGACTGGCATATGAGGAGGGACTGGATCAACTGGGCCTTTATTGACTGGAGTTTCGAAGGATGAGAAGGTATCTCATAGAAACATATAAAATTCTGACGGGACTGGACAGGTTAGATGCAGGAAGAATGTTCCCGATGTTGGGGAAGTCCAGAACCAGGGGACACAGTCTAAGGATAAGGGGTAAGCCATTTAGAACTGAGATGAGGAGAAACTTCTTCACTCAGAGAGTTGTTAACCTGTGGAATTCCCTACTGCAGAGAGTTGTTGATGCCAGTTCATTGGATATATTCAAGAGGGAGTTAGATATGGCCCTTACGGCTAAAGGGATCAAGGGGTATGGAGAGAAAGCAGGAAAGGGGTACTGAGGTGAATGATGAGCCATTATCTTAATGAATGGTGGTGCAGGCTTAAAGGGCCGAATGGCCTACTCCTGCACCTATTTTCTATGTTTCTATGGACTAAAGAGCTGAATTCTAGAGGTGAGGTGAGAGTGATTGCCCTTGACATCAAGGCAGCATTTGACTGAGTGAGGCATCAAGGTGCCCTAGTAAAACTGAAGTCAATGGGAATCAGAGGGAAAACTCTCCACTGGCTGGAGTCATACCTAACACAAAGGAATATGGTTGTGGTGGTTGGAGGTCAATCATCACAGCCCCAGGACATCGCTGCAGGAGTTCCTCAGGACAATGTCCTAGGCCCAAACATCTTCAGTTGCTTCATCAATGACCTTCCCTCCATCATAAGGTCAGAAGTGGGGATGTTCGTTGATGACTGCACAGTTTCAGTGTCATACACAGCTCCTCAGATAATGGAGCGGTCCGTGCCCACATACAGCAAGACCTGGACAACATTCAGGCTTGGGCTGATAAGTGGCAAGTAACATTCAATGACCATCTCCAACAAGCGAGAGTCTAACCACCTCCCCTCCCCATTCAATGGCATTACCATCACCGAATCCCTGACCATCAACATCGTGGGGGTCACCATTGACTGGAAACGTAACTGGATCAGTCACATAAATACTGTGGCTACAAGTGCGTGTCAGAAGCTGAGTATTCTGCACCAAGTTGCTCACCTCCTGACTCCTCAAACCTTTCCATCATCTACAAGACACAAGTCAGGAGTGTGATGGAACACGCTCCACTTCCCTAGATGAGTTGCAGCTCCAACAACACTCAAGAAGTTCGACGCCATCCAGGACAAAGCAGCCCACTTGATTGGCCCCCCATCCCCCACCTTCAACACTCACTCCCTCCACCACCGGCGCACCGTGGCTGCAGTGTGCACCATCTACAAGATGTACTGCAACAACTCACCAAGGCTTCTTCAGCAGCACCTCCCAAACCCGCGACCTCTACCACCTAGAAGGACAAGGGCAGCAGGCGCATGGGAACACCACCACCTCCACGTTCCCCTCCCAGTCACACACCATCCTGACTTGGAAATATATCGGCCGTTCCTTCATCGTCGCTGGGTCACAATCCTGGAACTCCCTCCCTAACAGCACTGTGGGAGCACCTTCACCACACGGACTGCAGCGGTTCAAGAAGGCGGCTCACCACCACCTTCTCAAGGGGCAATTAGTGATGGACAATAAATGCCGGCCTTGCCAGCGATGGCCACATCCCAGGAATGAATTAAAAAAACGCAACCCAATCCAATCCAACCTAACCCAACACAACCAACCCACCTCAATATTGTTGCACAGATGATTGGGGGGAATCCCAGAGGAACGGATTCCACTGAAGTTACAGTAGAAGTTCAGGAGAATTCCCATGGAAATTCCAGGTGCGTAACATACCACAACTCGAGTCCAGTCCAGTACAACACAATCGGATCTAGTTTAATCCAATCCAACGCAATCCAGTACTGTAACCTAACTAAGATTAGGATAAACAATCTGCTTTAACGCTTCTGAAGCTGGTTACAAACAAGTCAGCCGAGGAGACAATAATCATTGTTGCTATAAATATAGTTGATGCAAATTGCACCAACTGTACAAAGTGCTGAAAATAACGCAGTGATATTCAGAGCCCTTCTGTTTATTTATAACAAACACAACTTATATTTATATAGCACCTTTAACATACTAAAACATCCCAAGGCACGTCACAGGAGCGATTATCAAACAAAACTTGACACCGAGCCACATCAAAGAGGTAGGTTTTAAGGAGTGTCTTAAAAGAGGAGAGAGAGGCAGAGGTTTAGGGAGGGAGTTCCAGAGCTTAGGGCCCAGGCAGCTGAAAGCACGGCCACCAATGGTGGAGAGATTAAAATCGGGGATGCTCAGGAGACCAGAATTGGAGGAGCGCAGAGATCTTGGGGGGGGTTTGTGGGTCTGGAGGAGATTACAGAGCTAGGGAGGGGTGAGGGCCATGGAGGGATTTGAAAATAAGAATGAGAATTTTAAAATTAGGTGCAGCTTAACCGGAAGCCAATGTAGGTCAGTGAGCACAGGGGTGATGGGTGAGCGGGACTTGGTGCGAGATAGGACACGGGCAGCTAAGTTTTGGATCACCTCTAGTTTACGTAGAGTAGAATGTGAGAGGCCAGCCAGGAGTGCGTTGGAATAGTCAAGTCTAGAGGTAACAAAGGCATGGATGAGGGTTTCAGCAGCGGATGAGCTGAGGTGGGGCGGAGATGGGCGATGTTACAGAGGGGTGATGACGGCAGGTTTGAAGGGGAGGGGACAGTACCTGGGGAGAGAGAACTGTTAACAATATCAGCTAACATTGGGGCCAGGAAGGGAACTAGGGTGATCAGCAGTTTAATGGAAATAGTTTCTTTCTTTAACTGTGTGGGATATAATCCATTCCGTGAGATGGATGTGGTTCTCAGTCTCACTCGCTCCCCTTCAAATGTGCCATCATCACCCCTCTCCTCAAATAATCCACCCTCGACCCCTCCGTCCTCGCAAACTACTGCCCCATCTCCCACCTCCCTTTCCTCTCCAAAGTCCTTGAATGTGTTGTTGCCTCCAAAATCCGTGCCCACCTTTCCCGGAACTCCATGTCTGAATCCCTCTAATCCAGTTTCCACCCAGCCACAGTACCGAAACAACCCCAATTAAAGTCACAAATGACATCCTATGTGACTGTGACATGGTAAACTATCCTTCCTCAACCTGTCCTGTCCATCAACTATCGTGTCTGATCTGCTGACATCTGGAATATCTACTAACCCAACAGTGACTGCAAACCGTCTCAATCAGTGGTCCCTCCACAGGGAAGTGGTACAGAACTGAAGACCAAGACAACATGGTAGGTACTACAGGGAATTCAGGGCCAGAATGATCTCCTGGACTCGTTCCGATCGCTGAGATAGGTCAGAGGAATTTCTAAGATTTTTTCCCCCCCAGATTGGCCTGGGTTTATATTTTTCACCTCTCCCAGGAGATGCCACGGTCCAGGTGGGGTGGAAAGTGGGGATATTATGATACAATAGGTATCACAGTTGTGTGGGACGGGCTGGACGGCCCAGAGGGTCTTTATCTGTCCGTCATTGTTCGTATGTTCACGTGTAACGTGCCACCCAGCTGTGGTGACTTGCATTTCTTGCATGTGACAATTGGGTCACCTGTTGTTGCTGACAGAAGCCTCCTTGCTGCTGATCTCTCGGCGATGTAGGGGGCACCTTTACATGTGGCCTTCTCCACACCAGTGAGACCCCAGCCTCGGCAAAGAGCAGTGGGAAATCAGGCCGCTGCTGTAAAGTGTGGTCTGTGGGGCCGGGGGTCACGGGGTTAGGGATCGTAGAGTCGTGGGGTCGGTGAACAGAGGGAACAGAGGACCGGGAATCACGGGGCTGGGGGGATGGAGTCAAGGGACAGAAGATCAGATGAGTTGACCCAGGAGCCCAGTATACTGACAGAGGATCAGCAGAAGAGCTCTAGGATTTGGGTACATAGTTCCTGGATTAATAATCCAGAGACATGAGTTAAAATCCCACCATAGCAGCTGGGGAATTTAAATTCAGTTAATTAATAAATCTGGAATAAAAAGCTATTATCAGTAATGGTGACCATGAAACTACCGGATTGTGGTAAAAGCCCATCTGGTTCACTAATGTCCTTTAGGGAAGGAAATCTGCCGTCCTTACCCGGTCTGGCCAATATGTGACTCCAGACCCACAGCAATGTGGTTGACTCTTAACTGCCCTCTGAAATGGCCCAGCGAGACACTCAGTTGTAGCAAACCGCTACGAGAAAGTCAGCACAGTGGGAGCACCTTCACCACACGGACTGCAGCGGTTCAAGGTGGTGACTCATCACCACCTTCTCAGGACAATTAAGGATGGGCGATAAATGCCGGTCTTGCCAGCGATGCCCACATCCCAGGAAGGGATATATATATTTTTTTAAATTGCAGGCCATTCTGCTCTCGAGCCTGCCCCGATGTTCAGTGAGATCATGGCTGATCAGTGCATTCATTCCATTTAGCTGCCTTTGCTCCATATCCCACGCTACCCTTACCGAATAAAAATCTATCGATCTCAGTCTTGAAAATTGCCCCCAGCAACCAGAGCCTTTTGTGGGAGAGAGTTGCAGATTTGAGCGAGGCCTGGGTGAGTTGCTGTGGGTGCTGATGTCACTGAGTCACAGCAGGATGAGTGTGTTTAGAGCAGAGACTCCTGCAGCACAGAGTCTGTGAGTCACAACGTCCAACAATTACTGACACATTCAGACTGCTTCACATTCACATCAACAGCATCACTAAACAGCACAAATGGAACATTACCTTCTGCTCAAGTCATTTAAGAGATAACATCAATCCTTCTGGTTGCAGACGATTCTACTGGAGGAACACATGTACAGCACGGGGTTAGATACAGAGTAAAGCTCCCTCTACACTGTCCCATCAAACACTCCCAGGGCAGGTACAGGGGGTTAGATACAGAGTAAAGCTCCCTCTACACTGTCCCATCAAACACTCCCAGGGCAGGTACAGCACGGGTTAGATACAGAGTAAAGCTCCCTCTACACTGTCCCATCAAACACTCCCAGGGCAGGTACAGGGGGTTAGATACAGAGTAAAGCTCCCTCTACACTGTCCCATCAAACACTCCCAGGGCAGGTACAGGGGGTTAGATACAGAGTAAAGCTCCCTCTACACTGTCCCATCAAACACTCCCAGGGCAGGTACAGGGGGTTAGATACAGAGTAAAGCTCCCTCTACACTGTCCCATCAAACACTCCCAGGGCAGGTACAGCACGGGGTTAGATAGAGAGTAAAGCTCATAAGAACATAAGAAATAGGAGCAGGAGGAGGCCATTTGGCCCCTCAGGCCTGCCGCCATTCAATAAAATCATGGCTGATCTGATCATGGACTCAGCTCCACTTCCCTGTCTGCTCCCCATAACATAGAAACATAGAAAATAGGTGCAGGAGTAGGCCATTCGGCCCTTCGAACCTGCACCACCATTCAAGAAGATCATGGCTGATCACCCACCCCAGCACCTCCCCCCCACGCCCCTCCACACCCCCCCCCCCACCCCAGCCGCAAGGACCACATCCAACTCCCTCCCGAACACATCCAATGAACTGGCATCAACAACTCTCCACGGCAGGGAACCCCACAGGCCAACAACTCCCCGAGTGAAGAAGTCTCTCCCAATCCCAGCCCCAAACAGCCCACCCCCCCATCCCAAGACCGTGCCCTACTCCCCGCCGGGCTCCGGACCCACCCAACACCGGGAACACTCCCCCGCACCCAACAAGCCTCGTCCCGTCAGAATCCTTCCCAAATGCCGAACACCCCCGGATGTCGAGCCCCAAGCCCCGGCCACCCCAGAGCCACGCCCCCGCGACACCAACCACACCACATCCACCAATCGCCATCTGCGCAGTCAACCCGTCCACCCCACTCCGAACACTCCCCGCACCGAGGCACAGAGCCCCCAGGCCCACCCCTCCAACACACTTCGCCCCCCCAGACCTCCGCTGCAATGTGGCCCCTCCTGTCCCCCGCCCTGGGTTTCTGCGCCCCCCACCTCCACCACTCTCCCCTCCATCCCCCGCCCCCGTCTCCCCTCATCTTCCCTCTGCCTCCCCGCACAGTCTCCCATCTTTAGGGCAGTAACCTTCTGGGGCCGGGAATTTTAGCCCCCAGCGTGGAAGTCCTGCTCCCGCCCCAGAATTGGCCTTACCCCCCCTTATTGGCAGCGGAGTGAAATTTCCCCACTCCACTTCCATTGGGGGCAGTTACCGGGGCACGACTGGATGCTCCTGTGACAGTGGGAACTGGTGCTCTCCACTCTCTGTCCTGTGACAGTGGGAACTTGTGCTCTCCACTCTCCCGTCCTGTGACAGTGGGAACTGGTGCTCTCCACTCTCCCGTCCTGTGACAGTGGGAACTGGTGCTCTCCACTCTCTCTCCTGTGACAGTGGGAACTGGTGCTCTCCACTCTCTGTCCTGTGACAGTGGGAACTGGTGCTCTCCACTCTCCCGTCCTGTGACAGTGGGAACTGGTGCTCTCCACTCTCTGTCCTGTGACAGTGGGAACTGGTGCTCTCCACTCTCTGTTCTGTGACAGTGGGAACTGGTGCTCTCCACTCTCCCATCCTGTGACAGTGGGAACTGGTGCTCTCCACTCTCCCGTCCTGTGACAGTGGGAACTGGTGCTCTCCACTCTCTGTCCTGTGACAGTGGGAACTGGTGCTCTCCACTCTCCCGTCCTGTGACAGTGGGAACTGGTGCTCTCCACTCTCCCGTCCTGTGACAGTGGGAACTGGTGCTCTCCACTCTCCCGTCCTGTGACAGTGGGAACTGGTGCTCTCCACTCTCTGTCCTGTGACAGTGGGAACTGGTGCTCTCCACTCTCCGTCCTGTGACAGTGGGAACTGGTGCTCTCCACTCTCCCGTCCTGTGACAGTGGGAACTGGTGCTCTCCACTCTCCCGTCCTGTGACAGTGGGAACTGGTGCTCTCCACTCTCTGTCCTGTGACAGTTGGAACTGGTGCTCTCCAATCTCTGTCCTGTGACAGTGGGAACTGGTGCTCTCCATTCTCTCTCCTGTGACAGTGGGAACTGGTGCTCTCCACTCTCCCGTCCTGTGACAGTGGGAACTGGTGCTCTCCACTCTCCCGTCCTGTGACAGTGGCAACTGGTGCTCTCCACTCTCTGTCCTGTGACAGTTGGAACTGGTGCTCTCCACTCTCTGTCCTGTGACAGTGGGAACTGGTGCTCTCCACTCTCTCTCCTGTGACAGTGGGAACTGGTGCTCTCCAATCTCTGTCCTGTGACAGTGGGAACTGGTGCTCTCCACTCTCTGTCCTGTGACAGTTGGAACTGGTGCTCTCCAATCTCTGTCCTGTGACAGTGGGAACTGGTGCTCTCCACTCTCTGTCCTGTGACAGTGGGAACTGGTGCTCTCCACTCTCCCGTCCTGTGACAGTGGGAACTGGTGCTCTCCACTCTCCCGTCCTGTGACAGTGGGAACTGGTGCTCTCCACTCTCCCGTCCTGTGACAGTGGGAACTGGTGCTCTCCACTCTCCCGTCCTGTGACAGTGGGAACTGGTGCTCTCCACTCTCTGTCCTGTGACAGTTGGAACTGGTGCTCTCCACTCTCTGTCCTGTGACAGTGGGAACTGGTGCTCTCCACTCTCTGTCCTGTGACAGTGGGAACTGGTGCTCTCCACTCTCTGTCCTGTGACAGTGGGAACTGGTGCTCTCCACTCTCTGTTCTGTGACAGTGGGAACTGGTGCTCTCCACTCTCCCATCCTGTGACAGTGGGAACTGGTGCTCTCCACTCTCTGTCCTGTGACAGTGGGAACTGGTGCTCTCCACTCTCTGTCCTGTGACAGTGGGAACTGGTGCTCTCCACTCTCTGTCCTGTGACAGTGGGAACTGGTGCTCTCCACTCTCTGTTCTGTGACAGTGGGAACTGGTGCTCTCCACTCTCCCATCCTGTGACAGTGGGAACTGGTGCTCACCACTCTCCCGTCCTGTGACAGTGGGAACTGGTGCTCTCCACTCTCTGTCCTGTGACAGTGGGAATTGATGCTCTCCACTCTCCCGTCCTATGACAGTGGGAACTGGTGCTCTCCACTCTGTCCTGTGACAGTGGGAACTGGTGCTCTCCACTCTCCCGTCCTGTGACAGTGGGAACTGGTGCTCTCCACTCTCTCATCCTGTGACAGTGGGAACTGGTGCTCTCCACTCTCTGTCCTGTGACAGTGGGAACTGGTGCTCTCCACTCTCCCATCCTGTGACAGTAGGAACTGGTGCTCTCCACTCTCTGTCCTGTGACAGTGGGAACTGGTGCTCTCCACTCTCTCTCCTGTGACAGTTTAAACTGGTGCTCTCCACACTCCCGTCCTGTGACAGTGGGAACTGGTGCTCTCCACTCTCCCGTCCTGTGACAGTGGGAACTGGTGCTCTCCACTCTCCCGTCCTGTGACAGTGGGAACTGGTGCTCTCCACTCTCCCGTCCTATGACAGTTTGAACTGGTGCTCTCCACTCTCTGTCCTGTGACAGTGGGAACTGGTGCTCTCCACTCTCTGTCCTGTGACAGTGGGAACTGGTGCTCTCCACTCTCCCGTCCTGTGACAGTGGGAACTGGTGCTCTCCACTCTCTGTCCTGTGACAGTTGGAACTGGTGCTCTCCACTCTCTGTCCTGTGACAGTGGGAACTGGTGCTCTCCACTCTCTGTCCTGTGACAGTGGGAACTGGAGCTCTCCACTCTCCCGTCCTGTGACAGTTGGAACTGGTGCTCTCCACTCTCTGTCCTGTGACAGTTGGAACTGTTGCTCTCCATTCTCTGTCCTGTGACAGTGGGAACTGATGCTCTCCACTCTCTGTCTGTGACAGTGGGAACTGGTGCTCTCCACTCTCTGTCCTGTGACAGTGTGAACTGGTGCTCACCACTCTCTGTCCTGTGACAGTTGGAACTGGTGCTCTCCATTCTCTGTCCTGTGACAGTGGGAACTGGTGCTCTCCACTCTCCCGTCCTATGACAGTGGGAACTGGTGCTCTCCACTCTCTGTCCTGTGACAGTGGGAACTGGTGCTCTCCACTCTCTCTCCTGTGACAGTGGGAACTGGTGCTCTCCATTCTCTGTCCTGTGACAGTGGGAACTGGTGCTCTCCATTCTCCTGTCCTGTAACCCTTTACTCCCTTATCGCTCAAAAATCTGTCTATATCTGCCTTAAATATATTCAATGACCCAGCCTTCACAGCTCTCTGGGGCAGAGAATTCCATAGATTAACAACCTTCTGAGAGAAGAAATTCCTTCTCATCTCAGTTTTAAATGGGCGGCCTCTTATTCTAAGACTATGTCCCCTAGTTTAGTTTCCCCTCTGAGTGGAAATATACTCTCTGCATATATCTTGTCGAGGCCCCTCATTATCTTATATGTTTCAATAAGATCACCTCTCATTTTTCTGAACTCCAATGAGTAGAGGCCCAACCTACTCAACCTATCTTCATAAGTCAACCCCCTCATCTCCGGAATCAACCGAGTGAACCTTCTCTGAACAGCCTCCAATGCAAGTATATCCTTCCTTAAATACAGAGACCAAAACTGTACGCAATATTCCAGGTGTGGCCTCACCAATACCCTGTACAGTTGTAGCAGGACTTCTCTGCTTTTATACTCTATCCCCCTTGCAATAAAGGCCAATATTCCATTTGCCTTCCTGATCACTTGCTGTACCTGCATACTCACTTTTTGTGTTTCATGCACAAGGATCCCCAGGTCCCTCTGTACTGCAGCACTTTGCAATTTTTCTCCATTTAAATTATAATTTGCTTTTCTATTATTTCTGCCAAAGCGGATAACCTCACATTTCCCACATTATACTCCATCTACCAAATATTTGCCCACTCACTTAGCCTGTCTATATTGCTTTGCAGATTTTTTTGTGTCCTCCTCACAATTTTCCCACCCATCTTTGTATCATCAGCAAACTTGGCTACATTACACTCGGTCCCTTCATCCAAGTCATTAATATAGATTGTAAATAATTGAGGACCCAGCACCGATCCCTGTGGCACCCCACCAGTCACTTTTTGCCAAACGGAAAATGACCCATTTATCCCAACTCTCTGCTTTCTGTTAGTTAACCAATCCTTTATCCATGCTGATATATTACCCCTAACCCCATGAACTTTTATCTTGTGCAGTAACCTTTTATGTAGCACCTTATCGAATGCCGTCTGGAAATCCAAATACACCACATCCACTGGTTCCCCCTTATCCACCCTGCTCATTACATCCTCAAAGAATTCCAGCAAATTTGTCAAACATGATTTCCCTTTCATAAAATCATGCTGACTCTGCCTGACCGAATTATGCTTTTCCAAATGTCCTGCTACTGCTTCATTACTAATGGACTCCAGCATTTTCCCAATGGCAGATGTTAGACTAACTGGTCGATAGTTTCCTGCTTTTTGTCTGCCTCCTTTTTTTACATTTGCGGGTTTCTAATCTACTGGGACCTCCCCAGAATCCAGGGAATTTTGGTAAATTACAACTGTTATGTCTTTAGATGCTGTGATAATGACTCCACGAGGCAAAGTATTATACTTGAACTGTAGTGACCTCCATTTAATATAACTCCAGAGTGAGGATACCACATGGTGGTCTCCCTTTTATACCTGGGTACCTGTGGTGTACAGGTGACCCCTGGGCCTCCACCAGTAGCACCCTCTGGTGGTGCCAGCATAGTGTATACAGTGTGAACCTTGTTGATGGTACCTGCGGTAAACAAGTCTCCATCTTATGCAACTGTACAGTGACTACACAGAGAGTATATCTATAGTCTGCATATATAACAACAACCAATGCATCCACTATCTCTGCAGCCACTTCTCTTAACACCCTAGGATGTAAGCGATCAGGTCCAGGGGACTTGTCCGCCTTTAGTCCCATTATTTTACCGAGTGCTACTTCATGAGTGATAGTGATTGTATTAAGTTCCTCCCTCCCTATAGCCCCTTGATTATCCACGATTGGAATGTTTTTAGTGTCCTCTACCGTGAAGACCGATACAAAATAATTGTTCAACCTCTCTTCCATTTCCCATTCTCCATTATTAATTTCCCAGTCTCATCCTCCAGGGGATCAACATTTACTTTAGCCACTCTTTTACTTTTTATGTACCTCTAGAAACTCTTATTATCTGTTTTTATATTTCGTGCTAGTTTACTTTCAGAATCTATCTTCCCTCTCTTTATCATTTTTTTAGTCATTCTTTGCTGGCTTTTAAAAATTTCCCAATCCTCTGGCCTCCCATTGGTCTTGGCTACATTGTATGCCCTTGTTTTCAATTTGATACCATCCCTTATTTCCTTATTTCCCTCTAAAATGTCCCATCACACACTCCCAGGGTAGGTACCGCATGGTTAGATACAGAGTAAAGCTCCCTCTACATGGTCCCATCAAACACTCCCAGGGCAGGTACAGGGGGTTAGATACAGAGTAAAGCTCCCTCTACACTGTCCCATCAAACACTCCCAGGGCAGGTACAGCACGGGGTTAGATACAGAGTAAAGCTCCCTCTACACTGTCCCATCAAACACTCCCAGGGCAGGTACAGCAGGGGTTAGATACAGAGTAAAGCTCCCTCTACACTGTCCCATCAAACACTCCCAGGGCAGGTACAGCACGGGTTAGATACAGAGTAAAGCTCCCTCTACACTGTCCCATCAAACACTCCCAGGGCAGGTACAGGGGGTTAGATACAGAGTAAAGCTCCCTCTACACTGTCCCATCAAACACCCCCAGGGCAGGTACAGCATGGGTTAGATACAGAGTAAAGCTCCCTCTACACTGTCCCATCAAACACTCCCAGGGCAGGTACAGCACGGGTTAGATACAGAGTAAAGCTCCCTCTACACTGTCCCATCAAACACTCCCAGGGCAGGTACAGCACGGGTTAGATACAGAGTAAAGCTCCCTCTACACTGTCCCATCAAACACTCCCAGGGCAGGTACAGGGGGTTAGATACAGAGTAAAGCTCCCTCTACACTGCCCCATCAAACTCTCCCGGGGCAGGTACAGGGGGTTAGATACAGAGTAAAGCTCCCTCTACACTGTCCCATCAAACACTCCCAGGGCAGGTACAGGGGGTTAGATACAGAGAAAGCTCCCTCTACACTGTCCCATCAAACACTCCCAGGGCAGGTACAGGGGGTTAGATACAGAGTAAAGCTCCCTCTGCACTGTCCCATCAAACACTCCCGGGGCAGGTACAGCACGGGGTTAGATACAGAGTAAAGCTCCCTCTACACTGTCCCATCAAACACTCCCAGGGCAGGTACAGCACGGGGTTAGATACAGAGTAAAGCTCCCTCTACACTGTCCCATCAAGCACTCCCAGGGCAGGTACAGCACGGGGTTAGATACAGAGTAAAGCTCCCTCTACACTGTCCCATCAAACACTCCCAGGGCAGGTACAGGGGGTTAGATACAGAGTACAACTGTGTTGCAACCTGGGTGTTGTGGTGCAGTATTGTTTCCAAGTCTCACAGCAGCTCCCTGATACTGACCGATGTCCTGTGGAATGGTGGTTGGTTTTGTGAAGTGGTTAATTTGCCAGATAGCCAAGCAGAGAAAGACAACCTTCGCAGTTCAGTCTGGGCTGGATTAAAATAATCACCAAGCACCAAATCTCAGCATCTGAGGAGAGTTTAGATTTCGAATCAGTAAAAGAATGTTAGAGAATGTGTGGGAATTGAAAGCAGTGTGTGGGTGGAGAGCGGGCCTTGTGACCATGAGCAGGTATAATTAATTGATTGATGTGTAGCAGGGCAGGGAATCAGAGCATTGTGTAATTGTCACAAGCCCAGTTACATGCTGTGCTTGCACTGGCCTTCCCACCTGTGTTCTCGACAATACCAGTCATAGAAACATAGAAAATAGGTGCAGGAGTAGGCCATTCAGCTCTTCGAGCCTGCACCACCATTCAATAAGATCATGGCTGATCATTCCCTCAGTACCCCTTTCCTGCTTTCTCTCCATACCCCTTGATCCCTTTAGCCGTAAGGGCCATATCTAACTCCCTCTTGAATATATCCAATGAACTGGCCTCAACAACTCTCTGCGGCAGGGAATTCCACAGGTTAACAATTCTCTGAGTGAAGAAGTTTCTCCTCATCTCAGTCCTAAATGGCCTACCCCTTATCCTTAGACTGTGTCCCCTGGTTCTGGATTTCCCCAACATCGGGAACATTCTTCCTGCATCTAACCTGTCCAGTCCCTTCAGAATTTTATATGTTTCTATGAGATCCCCTCTCATCCTTCTAAACTCCAGTGAATACAGGCCCAGTCGATCCAGTCTCTCCTCATATGTCAGTCCTGCCATCCCTGGAATCAGTCTGGTGAACCTTCGCTGCACTCCCTCAATAGCAAGAATGTCCTTCCTCAGGTTAGGAGACCAAAACTGAACACAGCCATAGCAACTTACCGTGGCTGGCATTGCTCCAATAGAACCAACTGACAAGGTGCTGATATTTTGGGGGGGTGCTTTAACAGCTCGGGGAATGCTGCACAACAATCACCGTTTGCCGGCACACATCAAATGTCAACTTATCGCGGGGCGCTGACCTGCTGACTTTCGCCGCAGCGATGTCAAAGACGAGGGGCCAAAATTGCCCTTTTTTACATCCGCTAGTGCCTCCGAGGGGCAATGGTGTTTTTCCCCGGGGGAGGGTGGCGCTTTTCCCGGGTCTGCATTATCGCCGTGTGTGCCGACCCCTCACCGACCTGTGGGGGGAAATTGCCCCACAGGCTGCAAGGCTACCAGGGCCTCATTTAAAGGGGCGGCCTTTAGTGCCCCGAGCCGCCATCTGTATTTGTCCACACCGTGCAGCCTGGCACTGGTTCTGGCAAAACCCGGTCCAGTGTGTCCCTGGGGCCCGGGGCAGTGTGTCCCTGGGGCCCGGGGCAGTGTGTCCCTGGGGTCCAGTGGTGACCCGGTCTAATGTGTCCCTGGGGCCCGGGGCAGCCCGGTCTAATGTGTCCCTGGGGCCCAGTGGTGACCCGGTCTAATGTGTCCCTCGGGCCCGGGGCAGCCCGGTCTAATGTGTCCCTGGAGCCCGGGGCAGCCCGGTCTAATGTGTCCCTGGGGCCCAGTGGTGACCCGGTCTAATGTGTCCCTGGGGCCCGGGGCAGCCCGGTCCAATGTGTCCCTGGGGCCCGGGGCAGCCCGGTCCAATGTGTCCCTGGGGCCCAGTGGTGCCCACCAAAGGGCTGCCGAGTGCGCGGTGGCCCTATCCTTTAATGGAACGGAGGGGTGGTGTAGCGCGTCAGGGATACACGGAGCATCCGTGCAGCGCTGTCTGCACCGCACTATCGCCCGGGAGCACCCCTCAAAGGAAGCGGACGCCAGAGGGGCGCACGGCCCAATTCCGCGTCAGAGCGGGATTTCCAGACCAGGCGATAAAAGTCCCGACGCCAAAGGTTACCCCCCCCCCCATCGAGGCGAGGGGCAATTTCACCCCCAGTCTGGCGACTGCCTGGAGCAGAGAAGATGCAAACACCCGGGGCCAGGGATCGGACCTGGGGCCAGAGTGAGAGACTGGGTGCTGCTATGAAGCAGTTGCCAGAGAAGGCTGTGGGGACATTTAGTTGGAATGTCACAACCTGCTAACTGAGTTACAAAGGCGCCCAGTTTAAATGCTCCATTTTATTGGCGGAACCAAGTTCCACCAGTGAGTCATGAAGCATCTGCAGTAATGCATCTATCCCCCAGAATAAATGTGCTAAAGCTCTTTGTGGGTCTCAATGCAAGAGACTGAGGGGTTCATCAAACCCACCTCGCACAGACCCCATGGTTTCCGGACCCCAGAATGTCACACTGTGGATTTAGGGACCCCAGAATGTCACACTGTGGGTTTAGGGACCCCAGAATGTCACACTGTGGATTTAGGGACCCCAGAATGTCACACTGTGGGTTTAGGGACCCCAGAATGTCACACTGTGGGTTTAGGGTCCCCAGAATGTCACACTGTGGGTTTAGGGACCCCAGAATGTCACACTGTGGGTTTAGGGTCCCCAGAACGTCTCACTGTGGGTTTAGGGTCCCCAGAATGTCACACTGTGGGTTTAGGGACCCCAGAATGTCACACTGTGGATTAAGGTCCCCAGAATGTCACACTGTGGGTTTAGGTTCCCCAGAACGTCACACTGTGGGTTTAAGGACCCCAGAATGTCACACTGTGGGTTTAAGGACCCCAGAACGTCTCACTGTGGGTTTAGGGTCCCCAGAATGTCACACTGTGGGTTTAAGGTCCCCAGAATGTCACACTGTGGGTTTAGGGTCCCCAGAATGTCACACTGTGGGTTTAAGGACCCCAGAATGTCACACTATGTGTTTAGGGTCCCCAGAATGTCACACTGTGGATTAAGGTCCCCAGAATGTCACACTGTGGGTTTAAGGACCCCAGAATGTCACACTGTGGGTTTAAGGACCCCAGAATGTCACACTGTGGGTTTAGGGTCCCCAGAACGTCAAACTGAACAATGATGAGGGCCATGGATTGGGTGAATCTGCCCTCGTTAAGCGCGGGCTACCGAGGGCGATTACAGCAGCCTAATTGCCACCTCTGCTCGAATCGGTAACTCCACAGAGGCTGAGTGGGTGTTGGCTCTGGGAGTATGTGTCTCACTGGGTGGGGGTGTCTCTGGGAGGGGGTGTCTCTGGGTGGGTAGTGTAGAATTTACCAATATTTCGCAAAGATTCCTGGTACCTTTCCCCTGCAGAGGAGAAGAATCCCTTTCTGGACTTTCAAAATGGAAGGAAAAACTTCGGGACACAACTGAGTTTTAAAGGGGGAGATGAGGCCTGCAGGGGATAAAAAGGGGGTGCATTCATGGAGACCCCCCACCCAAGTATTTGGACTCACAGGAAAGGGAATTTAATTTGGAACTGTCTACCAGAAAGTTTGAAATCCTAAAGTGCACATGGAAGAAACTACGAACTTTAATCGAATTTGGGATTTTTAAAAGGTGAATGTTGGGTCTGCAAGAAAAGAGGTGGGGTCAATCTCTAAAGGGCCAGTTTGGACATTGGAGCTAATCAAATTATCTGGGAACTGTTTACCCTCGAAACTTGCCCCTAGAAAACATTAGCATTCAAACAATCGACCATGGAAGAAACATTATCACCCCACCCAGAGGACCCAAATGTCACATACATATTCCAACAGGCATAGAAATATCTGGCTCAGGCCAGACTAGCACAATGGACAAGAGCTCATCAACTTCGAAAAGCCTATTAACGCCAGATTAAAACCACTTAATCAAGTTTCAGTTAGCTGGGCTGCAAAATCGAAACAAAGAGCTGGGCCAGATCTGGTGGGAGATAAGGAAGCCTTTTTGGGGTATATCTATTCCCAGTTTTACCAGGAAAAGACACAGACTCGAACACAGACACATACAAGCAGCCGGAGCTGGGGAGTGAAGAAATAGAGTAGTGAAGGAAACTATAAGAAATCGTCACGGGCCGACCGAGCACGAGGCCCACGATACGGAAGGTTGTCGGCAACCAAATTGACAACCACTCTACAATCTACTTCTGAACGACCCAATGGATGAGAAATTACCAAAAGGGACTAACTAAAACTATTCCTAACCAAAGAAAGTGGGTACTTACCCCATACATCCAAAACGCAACTTACCGCATCAACGGACGCACCCCAACCGAAGACTACGCAGTCCGAAGTCCTCTCCTCCATCCGGGGTACGGCTCGCCGAGAAGGCCAAGTGCAGCGAACCCCGAAACCGCGATTCACTGGCAACTGTCTAAAGGGATTGGTGAGCATAGCCCCTGAACCCCCCAGAGCTTTAACTTCGTTAGTTAGGGGAATTGGGAGGGGGGAGGTTGGGATAACTTGTGTAAATGTATCTGCATTCTCC
Source organism: Pristiophorus japonicus (assembly GCF_044704955.1). Lineage (NCBI taxonomy): Eukaryota > Metazoa > Chordata > Chondrichthyes > Pristiophoridae > Pristiophorus > Pristiophorus japonicus. Next base: position 2,019,246 of record NC_091992.1, on the reverse strand, counting down.
TTTTTACCCCAGTTAGAGTTTAAGCTGTATTATTTTCCCCAAAGGCTGTAATTTGACATTTTATTCAATGTGTTGTACCCCTCAGTGTGTATTGGTCTGTGTGTGTTATTAAAGGTGTGCCTTTTACTTCTTTTTAAACACAATAAAGCCACACCTGCTTCCTACCTTGAAACCGATTGTCTGTCCAAGTCTGTCACAGTCCCTTTATAATTCCAGTGTCTAGAACCAAGGGTGTGGGAGCGATTCGGAACCACTCATATAAGGTCAGAAGGGAAAGCGGACCCCCTGAAAACCACCCCTTACATAATGGCGACCCAGATGGGACACTGGTACAAGGGACGTGATAAGAGAGAGACTGGTTTCAGGAAAAGAAGCAAATTGGAAGAGGGGATTTCCTCGTATGTGTTTAAGAGGGTAAATGTGGCTAAGGAGTGGGTACTCGATCTATTGTATGCTGAGCGTCCAGAAGATGCTGCAGTTCAATGGACCGAGAACAAGGACCATAAAAAGTCAATAGAGAAGGCCATTTGGCTAATTTGCCTTCAGCAACAGATCCGGCTTCTAGATGAGGAGAATGAGAAATTAAAGGGAGTATTGAGACAGGCAGAAGAGAGGTCCAGCGCAAGGGCCACAGTCGGGGAAAGGCTGTGGACAGAGGTGGGACAGTTAAAGGAAAGTAGAGAGCTCACTAAAGAAAGGCACAAAACCCAACTGGACCTTTTACAGTGTCAGATTATTGAAGCCAAGAATAGCGAACGGGCATTGCGGGAAGAGAATTCCTGCCTCGCCAAGCAAGTTAAAGAGTACGGGGAGAGGGTGAGAGACATTCAGGTAGCCTATAAGGTAGCCAGTACCAGGGAATTTGAGGCAGGAGACCACGGCCCCTGCCAGCAGCAGATCCAAAGCTTGAACCTTGCTCTATCCCGGGCTAAAGGCATGGTGTGCCTGATAAACCCGGGTTTAGCCCAGGAACACCTGGTTGGGCAAGGAGAAACCCCTCAGTCACCGCCTGTAGCTCCCAGGAATGGCCCGGGGCAGCAGGGGTGTCAGCCAGAGTGCGGGACAGGCAAGGATTGCAAACTACCAACACCGGCAGCCCCGAGTTTTAACTCGGCTTGGCAGCAGGGGGAAGAGGGCGAGCCAATACAAGGAGGGCTGGAACCAGGGCCAATGCACCCGGTCCGGCAGCAGAAGTTTGGCCCGCCTGATGCCAATGGGGCAGCAGGACCCCTAGAAAGCAACTTCGTAGTCCCCCACGACACCCAAAAACTGAGGGCTATGATAGGCCACCTAAGTAAGCTCACCCAACAGGGGGATCCCTCGGTACACTTCCTGGAAGTGGAACACACAGGGGATATTAACGGGTGCGATGATTCGGAGCAGGCTAAGCTGTTGCTCTTCTCACTAGACACCAAGCTGTGCCATTCCCTCTCTGCAGACAGCAGAAAGGGGCGAAACACGTCCGCTACGGTTAAGGAGGAGGTTCTAGAGGCCATGGGTATGAACGACGGGAGTCCTTTCTCCTGAGTGGAGAAGACAGTGCAGCTCGATGGGGAGACTCCACAGGCTTTCGCCGACAGGTTGTGGCCAGTCTATGAAAGGGCCTGTAGTGGGGTTCTTGACCAGGCCCACCTGAACCCTAACGAGCTGGCTCACTGGCTCCGCAGCCTGGTGGCAAACAGCCTATCTGGAGTAAAGGCAAAAGCCCAGGTCTGGTTCGATCCAAGAGATCCCAGAACCACCGAGGAGACAGTGGTCAGACAGTTGACCCTGGCTTACCGGAACGGTAGAGGGACAGAGGAGCCCTCCTCTAAAGGGAGGGTCCATGAGATTAAACCCAGCAAGGCAAGAGAGAGTGGCATCAGGAAGGTGGGCACCCTCCCCACAAAGGGGGCGAGTGTTTTGGGTGTGGGAAAAGTGGGCACTGGAGGAAGGACTGTAGGAACCCATGGAAAGAGACTAAGGGAAAGGCCACTCCAGCCCCAGCCCGTAAGGCCGGGGCAGGAACACCCGACTCATATGAGACACTCGTAGCCGCCCTACAGACACTCATAAACGGACAGAGAGCAGTAGCTATCGCAACCGGTCCAGTAGCCGGTACGGTAAAACCCTCTGCTCCAACCCACCCAGATACATGACTCGAGCCAGTGCAGCCTGTGTACCTGTGTTCCCTAGAGTACGATGCCTGGAAGAGACTGTGTGTTACGATGGAGGTGGAGAAAGTGAAAGGGACCTACCTGCTAGATACTGGTGCTTCCAGCACCCTTGTATATGCAGATAACCCAGCTACCTCACCTCTATCGAACGGGGTCCCGTACAGTCTAGTGGGGTTCACAGGCAATGAGCAAACTGGTTCATTTTCCATCCCGCTCACCATTCAGTTAGGGACACTCAAAACCAAATGGAAGTGTGTCCTGATGAAATGGGAGCAGAAGGGAAAAGGGATCCTGGGAGCTGATTTTATCATTGGCCACCAGATCCTAGTGGATCTCAGGAACCACTGTCTATGGGGAGCTATAGTGACTGACAGGGAAGGTGAGGTGGCGGTGATCCCAGAAAAAGGGGCCAAGGGAACATTGTGTACCGTGAAGCCAAAGGAGGGTTATGACTTGGAATTACTGGTCAGTAACACCCCAGTGGAGTACCAGGCATATGTACGGGCACACCTTGCAGCATTCGCCACCCACAAACATGACTGTGGTAGGGTAACGGGGGTGGAAGTTAGTATAGTAGGGGACCCCATGACCCGACCACAAAAGCAATATAACTTCCCCAGGGAGGCAGAGGCAGACCTGACAACGGCGCTGGGATCACTGGTAGAGCAAGGGGTGTTAAGACCGATAGCAACCCATGTGAACTCTCCACTGTGGCCGGTTAAGAAACCGGACAACTCATGGAGGGCCACCGTGGACTATCGAGTACTAAATAAGAATATCCCTGCCTGTGCTCCCACTGTAGCAGCCATAGCGGATCTCATCGGGAGTATTCCAGCATCCGCGACCACTTTCACAGTACTGGACATTTCAAATGGGTTCTGGTCCATTCCTTTAAAACGGGAGGACCAGTACAAGTTCGCCTTTACCTTTAAGGGCCAACAATACACGTGGAACTGTCTTCCCCAAGGCTTCCACAATAGTCCCAGCATTTTTCACCAATGCATGGCGAACTGTTTAAAGGGCTTTAGCAGACCCCAGCAGTTGGTGCAGTATGTGGATGACCTGCTCCTGTTCACCGATCAGGGGGAGGAACATGGCCCACTGCTGGCTGAGCTACTGGAGCTGCTAAAAGAAGAAGGGTTTAAAGTAAACCCCAAGAAGGCACAGATCGGCCTGAAGGAAGTCAAATTCCTGGGGCTGACTGTGCGCGCTGGGGAAAGGGCCATAGACAAGGCTAGAAGGGAGGCAGTACAGGAGTTACCAGCCCCCAACACAGTGACGGGTAAGATCCTTTCTAGGGCTCACCGGGTACTGCAGAGACTTCATTGAGGATTATGCAGCCACCGCAGCCCCTCTGCTCAGGCTCCTACACAAGGGGGTAGAGTGGGACTGGGATGAGGGTTTGCGAGGCAGCATTTAATCAGCTCAAGAAGGACTTGCAGACCGCGCCAGCCTTGGGAGCGATAGATGTAGGAAAGGAGTTTTTCCTGGAGGTGGCAGCCAGCGGGGACAGTTTGAGCTCAGTGCTGCTCCAGGAGTGGCACAGCCAGCTGAGACCGGTGGTTTACTCCTCCAGGATCCTCACAGATGTGGAGAAGGGGTACTCCAACTGTGAGAGACACCTCCTAGCCACACATTGGGCAGTGAAAAGATCCTTGATCTTCAGGGGAGGGTCTCCTCTAACACTCCTAACCCACCACACACCTACTCAGATGCTCCTAGATGGGAGGATTAAGGACGGGACGGTGAGCAGTGCCCGCATTGCTCGCTAGACCCTGCTCCTCTCCCAGATGGATCTCAGAGTAGAAGGTCCCCGCGAGCCAAGGCTCGCAGCCAACCTAATCTATCCAGGGAAAGCCCACAGGTGCTCCATAGAAGGGGTATGGGAGGTAAACATTGGCCTTCGGGCTGGGTTACACCCTACAGGCCGGGACATCTACGTGGACAGGTCCAGCACGGTATCTGCTGGTGAACGACTCACTGGGTGCGGAGTCTATGACCCAAGGGCAGGTATCGCCCTGACAATCAAGCTCCCCAGCACCATGAGCGCCCAGCACGCTGAACTGTCTGCCGTAATGTACGTGGTGACTCACCCCGAGGAATTCCCTACCCCGTACACGATTTACTCTGACAGTATGTTCACCTGTAATTCATGTATGGAGTACCTGGCTATCTGGTCCCGTCGCGGATACACGTCCGCTGACGGGAGACCCCTGGCAATCAAGCCCCTGCTGGAGAAAATCATGACAGCAGTGGGGGAAGAAGGAAAGGTCTACATACATAAGGTGAAGGCCCATTCAAAAACAGAACCCCGTGCAGAGGGAAACCAACAGGCTGACAAACTGGCCAAAGAAGGTGCCGGCACGGGAAAGTTCTGGGACCCCTGTGACACCGGCCGCATAGCAGCAGTCAAGAATAAGAACAGGATAGCAGAGAGTACAGGGATAGCTTTGGCCCCGGACTTAAATACAGATCAGCTACAGGACCCAGTCCTGAAAGCTGTCCTGAACGCACTAGCTAGAGGAGAGAGAGTAGAAGGTCCGTACGAATGAGTGATCACAATATGGTTGAATTTGTAATACAGATTGAGGATGAGGAAGTTGTGTCAGAAACGAGCGTACTTGCTTAAACAAAGGGGACTACAGTGGGATGAGGGCAGAGTTGGCTAAAGTAGACTGGAAACAAGGACTAAACGGTGGCACAATTGAGGAACAGTGGAGGACTTTTAAGGAGCTCTTTCATAGTGCGCAACAAAAATATATTCCAGTGAAAAAGAAGGGCGGCAAGAGAAGAGATAACCAGCCGTGGATAATCAAGGAAATAAAGGAAAGTATCAAATCAAAGACCAATGCGTATAAGGTGGCCAAGGTTAGTGGGAAACTAGAGGATTGGGAAGATTTTAAGCAACAGCAAAGAATGACTAAAAAAGCAATAAAGAAAGGGAAGGTAGATTACGAAGGTAAACTTGCGCAAAACATAAAAACAGATAGTAAAAGCTTTTACAGATGTATAAAACGGAAAAGAGTGACTAAAGTAAATGTTGGTCCCTTAGAAGATGAAAAGGGGGATTTAATAATGGGAAATGTGGAAATGGCTGAGACCTTAAACAATTATTTTGCTTCCGTCTTCACAGTGGAAGACACAAAAACCATGCCAAAAATTGCTGGTCATAGGAATGTGGGAAGGGAGGACCTTGAGACAATCACTATCACTAGGGGGGTAGTGCTGGACAGGCTAATGGGACTCAAGGTAGACAAGTCCCCTGGTCCTGATGAAATGCATCCCAGGGTATTAAAAGAGATGGCGGAAGTTATAGCAGATGCATTTGTTATAATCTACCAAAATTCTCTGGACTCTGGGGAGGTACCAGCGGATTGGAAAGCAGCTAATGTAACGCCTCTGTTTAAAAAAGGGGGCAGGCAAAAGGCAGGTAACTATAGGCCGGTTAGTTTAACATCTGTAGTGGGGAAAATGCTTGAAACTATCATTAAGGAAGAAATAGCGGGACATCTAGATAGAAATAGTGCAATCAAGCAGACGCAACATGGATTCACGAAGGGGAAATCATGTTTAACTAATTTACTGGAATTCTTTGAGGATATAACGAGCATGGTGGATAGAGGTGTACCGATGGATGTGGTGTATTTAGATTTTCAAAAGGCATTCGATAAGATGCCACACAAAAGGTTACTGCAGAAGATAAAGGTGCGCGGAGTCAGAGGAAATGTATTAGCATGGATAGAGAATTGGCTGGCTAACAGAAAGCAGAGAGTCGGGATAAATGGATCCTTTTCGGGTTGGAAATCGGAGGTTAGTGGAGTGCCACAGAGATCGGTGCTGGGACCACAACTGTTTACAATATACATAGATGACCTGGAAGAAGGGACAGAGTGTAGTGTAACAAAATTTGCAGATGACACTAAGATTAGTGGGAAAGCGGGTTGTGTAGAGGACACAGAGAGGCTGCAAGGAGATTTAGATAGGTTAAGCGAATGGGCTAAGGTTTGGCAGATGGAATACAATGTCGGAAAGTGTGAGGTCATCCACCTTGGCAATAAAAACAGTAAAAGGGAATATTATTTGAATGGGGAGAAATTATAACATGCTGCGGTGCAGAGGGACCTAGGGATCCTTGTGCATGAATCCCAAAAAGTTAGTTTGCAGGTGCAGCAGGTAATCAGGAAGGCGAATGGAATGTTGGCCTTCATTGCGAGAGGGATGGAGTACAAAAGCAGGGAGGTCCTGCTGCAACTGTACAGGGTATTGGTGAGGCCGCACCTGGAGTACTGCGTGCAGTTTTGGTCACCTTACTTAAGGAAGGATATACTAGCTTTGGAGGGGGTACAGAGACGATTCACTCGGCTGATTCCGGAGATGAGGGGGTTACCTTATGATGATAGATTGAGTAGACTGGGTCTTTACTCGTTGGAGTTCAGAAGGATGAGGGGTGATCTTATAGAAACATTTAAAATCATGAAAGGGATCGACAAGATAGAGGCAGAGAGGTTGTTTCCACTGGTCGGGGAGACTAGAACTAGGGGGCACAGCCTCAAAATACGGGGGAGCCAATTTAAAACCGAGTTGAGAAGGAATTTCTTCTCCCAGAGGGTTGTGAATCTGTGGAATTCTCTGCCCAAGGAAGCAGTTGAGGCTAGCTCATTGAATGTATTCAAGTCACAGATAGATAGATTTTTAACCAATAAGGGAATTAAGGGTTACGGGGAGAGGGCGGGTAAGTGGAGCTGAGTCCACGGCCAGATCAGCCGTGATCTTGTTGAATGGCGGAGCAGGCTCGAGGGGCTAGATGGCCTACTCCTGTTCCTAATTCTTATGTTCTTATGTACAGCACAGCAGCCATTACCGTTAAGGAAGGCCTGCTGTTTAAAGAGGGACAATGGGTCGTACCACAGCAGCACAAGAGGGAATTCCTAAAACTGGCCCATGAGGGTCCATGAGCGGGACACCCCGGGCCTGAGACCACCTGGTAACGGGTCGAACAGGCAGGATGGTGGCTGGGACTCAGGGAGGACGTCCGCGAGTTCTGTGCGAACTGCCTGGTGTGTGCTGCGAACAACCTGACCTCCAGAAAAGGAAGGTGTCCCTGGGACACGTCAGGAGGGTAGAGGGACCATGGCAGTCAATCCAAATTGACTACATCGGGCCCCTACCCACCGCCCAGGGAGGCTACAAATACTGCCTAGTCCTGGTGGACGTGTTCTCAAAATGGGTTGAAGCCTTCCCCTGCCGATCAGCCACCGCACTAGGGACAGCTAAGATTCTAGTGAGGGAAGTGTTGTCCCAGTGGGGACTCCCATAGTATGTGGAGTCGGGCCAGGGGAGCCATTTCACCGGGCAGGTAATGCAGGCAACCCTTAAGGTGCTCGGCATTGAGGGGAAATGGCACGTTGCCCACAATCCACAGTCATCGGGTATTGTGGAGCGTTTAAACCGGACTATTAAAGAAAGGCTGCGGAAGGAAACAGGAGACTCACCCCAAAAGTGGGTGGAGGTCTTACCGTTGGTCCTAATGGGGATCCGAGGCAGCCAGTCAAAGAGCACCGGGTATTCCCCATACGAGCTCATGACTGGCCGGATCATGCGGACCCCCACCCATGTCCCAGCCCCGGTGCTCACAGAAGGTCAGCTCAGAGAGGTGAACCGGGACCGGTTTGTCAGGAACCTGTTTGAACACCTCAAACAGATTCACTGGCAGGCTGCTAGTAACATGGGCAGACAGCATCAGGGGAACCGATTGCTGCTAGAACCCAGCAAACACCACGAATGGGAGATAGGGGACCAGGTCATGGTGAGGAACTATGCTCGGGTCGGGGTTTTTGAAGCATTATATATGGGGCCATACAGCATTGTGGACAAGGCAAGCCCGATGGTCTATGCCATAAAGCTGCCCCGCCGTACTAAGTGGTTCCACATCAACCAGTGCAAGCTGTACAACCCAGGGTCAGCCAAGCACAGAGGGCAGCCGGGAGGGGTGAACCGTCCTCAGGACAGGGACCCTCCGTTGGCCGCCCCCGACGGTGGAGGGCCCACAGGGAATGTGGCAGGCTCAGAAACCGTGCCTATGGGGGCGGTGAATTGCAGTACTGGAGGGGCTATCCCACCCATCGTTTGGGATTCGGACGCACCCCCAGTAACCCAAGCCCTGAGAAGGACCCTCCGTACACCACGGCCAAAGATACTGTGGTCACCGGCATCTGAGCCTCAGCGATTCTACCCTAGGAGAAGGGCAGCCCGACAGGGAAGGCCAAAGGTCAGAAGTACTGAGGTCGCTCAGAGTAGGGACCCCCAGCCAGCCGCCTCCAGTGGTGAGGGTCTCACAGGAGCAGTAGCAACGAGCTGTCCCAGAGACAAGGGTCTCCAGCTCACCGGCTGCAGGGAAACCCTAGCATCCAGGCGGCTATCAGGCCGCACAAGGTATGGGCCTGACAGGGACTAACCAGGCCACACGGAGACGGGTGGCGGTTGTACATAGCTCTAGTTTTTAGTTTAAGGCAGCTGACTGCACCATTTTACATTTTAAGGTTTAGTTTAGAATTGAGGTTAATTTTGCAATAATGTTCAGGTGATTATTTTGAATTTGTCTTGTGTGTCAGCCAGCCTGAGAGCAGTTTTCAAGGGCAGGATCCAGACATTACCGGGTGATGGACAAACCTCAGGAGACCAATTGATGTTGTTTAATTTTAATCTATGTTTTTTCCTTCTGTAATGTGTTTGTACGTTGCCTATATGCTGGTGAATATAATGTAACTGAAATGGAATGTAACTGTGCTGAAATACAATTGTAGTGATTGAACCCCGCCCTCCAAGCTGGGAGGGTGTAAATGTAAAAAGTTTGTACCTGTAAAGGGAAAAATGTGTATCTATGGTGATGTTGCATAAGTGTAATGCATATTTTGGGTATTAGTTTAGTTAATACCCCCCCCCCCAGTGTTTGGACTCACAGGAAAGGGAATTTAATTTGGAACTGTCTACCAGAAAGTTTGAAATCCTAAAGTGCACATGGAAGAAACTACGAACTTTAATCGAATTTGGGATTTTTAAAAGGTGAATGTTGGGTCTGCAAGAAAAGGGGTGGGGTCAATCTCTAAAGGGCCAGTTTGGACATTGGAACTAATCAAATTGTCTGGGAACTGTTTACCCTCGAAACTTGCCCCTAGAAAACATTAGCATTCAAACAATCGACCATGGAAGAAACATTATCACCCCACCCAGAGGACCCAAATGTCACATACATATTCCAACAGGCATAGAAATATCTGGCTCAGGCCAGACTAGCACAATGGACAAGAGCTCATCAACTTCAAAAAGCCTATTAACGCCAGATTAAAACCACTTAATCAAGTTTCAGTTAGCTGGGCTGCAAAATCGAAACAAAGAGCTGGGCCAGATCTGGTGGGAGATAAGGAAGCCTTTTTGGGGTATATCTATTCCCAGTTTTACCAGGAAAAGACACAGACTCGAACACAGACACATACAAGCAGCCGGAGCTGGGGAGTGAAGAAATAGAGTAGTGAAGGAAACTATAAGAAATCGTCACGGACCGACCGAGCACGAGGCCCACGATACGGAAGGTTGTCGGCAACCAAATTGACAACCCCTCTACAATCTACTTCTGAATGACCCAACGGGGGAGAAATTACCAAAAGGGACTAACTAAAACTATTCCTAACCAAAGAAAGTGGGTACTTACCCCATACATCCAAAACGCAACTTACCGCATCAACGGACTCACCCCAACCGAAGACTACGCAGTCCGAAGTCCTCTCCTCCATCCGGGGTACGGCTCGCCGAGAAGGCCAAGTGCAGCGAACCCCAAAACCGCGATTCACCGGCAACTGTCTAAAGGGATTGGTGAGCATAGCCCCTGAACCCCCCAGAGCTTTAACTTCGTTAGTTAGGGGAATTGGGAGGGGGGAGGTTGGGATAACTTGTGTAAATGTATCTGCATTCTCCTCTTTACCCCATTTAGAGTTTAAGCTGTATTATTTTCCCCAAAGGCTGTAATTTGACATTTTATTCAATGTGTTGTACCCCTCAGTGTGTATTGGTCTGTGTGTGTTATTAAAGGTGTGCCTTTTACTTCTTTTTAAACACAATAAAGCCACACCTGCTTCCTACCCTGAAACTGATTGTCTGTCCAAGTCTGTCACAGTCCCTTCATAATTCCAGTGTCTAGAACCAAGGGTGTGGGACCGATTTGAAACCGCTCATATAAGGTCAGAAGGGAAAGCTGACCCCCTGAAAACCATCCCTTACAGTGTGTGTCTCTGGGAGGGGGTGTCTCTGGGAGAGGTGTGCCTGGGAGGAGATGTCTATGGGAGGGTGTGTGTCTCTGGGAGGGTGTGTGTCTGGGTGGGGGTATCTCTGGGTGGGTGTGTGTCTCTGGGTGGGGGTGTGTCTCTGGGTGGGGGTGTGTCTCTGGGTGGGGGTGTCTCTGGGCAGGTGTCTCTCCAGGTGGGTGGGTGTCTCTGGGAGGGTGTGTGTCTCTGGGTGTGTGTCTCTGGGAGGATGTGTGTCTCTGGGTGTGTGTCTCTGTGAGGGTGGGTGTGTCTCTGGATGGGGTTGTGTCTCTGGGAGGGTGGATGCCTCTGGGTGTGTAACTCTGGGTGTGTGTCTGGGAGGGTGTGTGTCTCTGTGTGGGGGTATCTCTGGGAGGGTGTGTATCTCTGGGAGGGTGTGTGTCTCTGTGTGGGGGTATCTGTGGGAGGGTGTGTGTCTCTGGGAGGATGTGTGTTTCTGGGTGGGAATGTCTCTCTGGGTGGGGATGTCTCTGTGAGAGTGGGTGTCTCTGGGTGTGTGTCTCTGGGTGGGGGTGTCTCAGGGTGTGTGTCTCTGGGTGGGGGTGTCTCTGGTTGTGTCTCTCTGGGTGGGTGTGTCTCTGTGAGGGTGGGTGTCTCTGGGTGTGTGTCTCTGGGTGGGATGTCTCTCTGGGTGGGGGTGTCTCTGTGAGGGTGGGTGTCTCTGGGTGTGTGTCTCTGGGTGGGGTTGTCTCTGGTTGTGTCTCTCTGGGTGTGTGTCTCTGGGTGTGTCTCTCTGGGTGGGGGTGTCTCTGTGAGGGTGCGTGTCTCTGGGTGTGTCTCTCTGGGTGCGTGTCTCTGGGTGTGTCTCTCTGGGTGGGGGTGTCTCTGTGAGGGTGCGTGTCTCTGGGTGTGTCTCTCTGGGTGGGGTTGTCTCTGTGAGGGTGGGTGTCTCTGGTTGTGTCTCTCTGGGTGCGTGTCTCTGGGTGTGTGTCTCTGGGTGGGGGTGTCTCTGGGTGTGTGTCTCTGGGTGGGGGTGTCTCTGGGTGTGTTTCTTGGCTGCACCAGTCACCAGTCACCAGTCACCAGTTTCAGCACCGATCTAAGTGCTAAGTGGAGATAATGGAGACGTCTGCCAACTCATCAAGTGGCTCGGAAGCAAACGGTGAGTCGGAGGTTTGGAAGAAGGCAGTATGATGCAGACAAAACTCTGCTTCAGAACTCTCATCAACAGCAAGTTCACGTAGCTTTGCAGCAGTTGCCATGGTAACGAATACAGCCCCCTCCAGTGTGTCCGTGAGACTCAGGGACCCGAGTGAGTCAGCGAGAGAGAATATGTTCGTGTGTGCTTTTGTTCAGACCATGCGTAACCAATATAGATCAGCTGCTCTTGGTGAGAGAGAGCAAGGTTACTGGTGGGGAGAGGGCTGAGAATGTGCTGCAGCAGGCAGAGTGAGTGGAGAGACAATCCGCTGGCACCGCTCCCTGGTACCTTCACAACAGATTAACAAACTTTCACACAATCAGTGAAGGGAACATTTCCAAGTCCGTGTGTTGAGCACTGCAATGATGCCCAGACACGACACTGGCTTTCAAATGCCTGTCAGTGTTCCCCTGCCTTTTACAGTCAGGCAGCACCAGGGGTCGCCTGACAAACAGCTGAACACATGCCCCATTTCTGGGGGTCCCATTGGATCTTTCCTGGGGTCCAGTGTCACAGCCACATTCTCCACTCACCCAAAATACCCTCCTCCTGCCCAACACCCAGACAGGGGCCCCACACTGCCCTTCAACAAATCTCTCCTTCAGTTGGTGGATGAATAAGAAAGAAAGCCTTGCATTTATATCGGACTTTCCACCATCTCAGGATCTCCCAAAGGGCTTCACAGCCATTGGAGTGTAGTCACTGTTGTAATGTGGGAAACACGGCAGCCAATTTCCGCACAGCAAGCTCCCACACATAGCAATATGATAATGACCAGATAATCTGTTTTAGTGATGTTGATTGAGGGATAAATATTGGCCCCAGGACACCGGGGAGAACTCCCCTGCTCTTCTTCAAAATAGTGCCCTGGGATCTTTTACATCCACCTGAGAGGGCAGACGAGGGCCTTGGTTTAACCTCTCATCCGAAAGCCGGCACCGCCGATAGTGCGGCGCTCCCTCAGTACTGCCCCTCCGACAGTGCGGCACTCCCCCAGTACTGCCCCTCCGACAGTGCGGCACTCCCCCAGTACTGCCCCTCCGACAGTGCGGCACTCCCCCAGTACCGTCCCTCCGACACTGCAGCGCTCCCCCAGTACCGTCCCTCCGACAGTACGGCACTCCCTCAGTACTGCCCCTCCGACAGTGCGGCACTCCCTCAGTACTGCCCCTCCGACAGTGCGGCACTCCCTCAGTACTGCCCCTCCGACAGTGCGGCGCTCCCTCAGTACTGCCCCTCCGACAATGCGGCGCTCCCTCAGTACTGCCCCTCCGACAGTGCGGCGCTCCCTCAGTACTGCCCCTCCGACAGTGCGGCGCTCCCTCAGTATTGCCCCTCCGACAGTGCGGCGCTCCCTCAGTATTGCCCCTCCGACAGTGCGGCGCTCCCTCAGTACTGCCCCTCCGACAGTGCGGCGCTCCCTCAGTATTGCCCCTCCAACAGTGCGGCACTCCCTCAGTATTGCCCCTCCGACAGTGCGGCGCTCCCTCAGTACTGCCCCTCCGACAGTGCGGCACTCCCTCAGTACTGCCCCTCCGACAGTGCGGCACTCCCTCAGTATTGCCCCTCCGACAGTGCGGCGCTCCCTCAGTACTGCCCCTCCGACAGTGCGGCGCTCCCTCAGTACTGCCCCTCCGACAGTGCGGCGCTCCCTCAGTACTGCCCCTCCGACAGTGCGGCGCTCCCTCAGTATTGCCCCTCCGACAGTGCGGCACTCCCTCAATACTGCCCCTCCAACAGTGCGGCGCTGCCTCAGTACTGCACTGGAGTTTGCGCTCAAGTTGCTGGAGTGGGACTTGAACCCCTGACCTTACGACTCAGAGTCTCAATAGATACTCTATCAGGCTGTGGTCAGACTGTATCGCACCGGGTAAATGTGTTTATACAGGTGAATGAACAGCACTCAATGCAACCAAGACTTCGGCAGTAAGAAGAAACTTAATTAATTTATCAAAATATCAAAAAACAGCAAAGACATTTTTCCAGCAGTAACCCTCGAGTTAAGACTATCGCTTGATTGGGGTAATATATTAGCATGGATAGAATATTAGCTGACAAACAGAAAATACAGAGTCGGGATAAATGGTTCATTCTCTGGTTGGCAACCAGTAACTAGTGGGGTGCCGCAGGGATCAGTGCTGGGACCCCAACTATTTACAATCTATATTAATGACTTGGAAGAAGGGACCGAGTGTAACGTAGCCAAGTTTACTGATGATACAAAGATGGGAGGATGGGCAAGATGTGAGGAGGACATAAAAAGGCTGCAGGAGGACATAGACAGGCTGAGTGAGTGGGCAAGAATTTGGCAGATGGAGTATAATGTTGGAAAGTGTGAGGTCATGCACTTTGGTAGAAAAAATCAAAGAGCAAGTTATTATTTAAATGGAGAAATATTGCAAAGTGCCGCAGTACAGCGGGACCTGGGGGTTACTTGTGCATGAAACACAAAAGGATAGTATGCAGGTACAGCAAGTGATCAGGAAGGCCAATGGAATCTTGGCCTTTATTGCAAAGGGGATGGAGTATAAAAGCAGGGAAGTCTTGCTCCAGTTATACAGGGTATTGGTGAGGCCACATCTGGAGTACTGCGTGCAGTTTTGGTTTCCATATTTAGGAAAGGATATACTTGCTGTGGAGGCAGTTCAGAGAAGGTTCACTCGGTTGATTCCGGGGATGAGGGGGTTGACTTATGAGGAAAGGTTGAGTAGGTTGGGCCTCTACTCATTGGAATTCAGAAGAATGAAGGTGATCTTATAGAACCGTATAAGATTATGAGGGGGCTTGACAAGGTGGATGGAGAGAGGATGTTTCCACTGGTGGGGGAGACTAGAACTAGAGGGCATGATCTTAGAATAAGGGGCCACCCATTTAAAACTGAGATGAGGAGAAATTTCTTCTCTCAGAGGGTTTTGTATCTGTGGAATTCGCTGCCTCAGAGAGCTGTGGAAGCTGGGACATTGAATAAATTTAAGACAGAAATAGACAGTTTCTTAAACGATAAGGGGATAAGGGGTTATGGGGAGCGGGCGGGGAAGTGGAGCTGAGTCCATGATCAGATCATCCATGATCGTATTAAATGGCGGAACAGCTCGAGGGGCCTCATGGCCTACTCCTGCTCCTATTTCTTATGTTCTTATGAGTTCTTACTTGTTACAGGGAACTTAGGAGCACGGAGTCCTTGAGGAATGTAGGAAGAGGAGGAGCCTGTTCCACCATTCGATTAGTTCAGTGTTGTTCTGTGACTTAGCTCCATATTAGCTCCACATCCCTTCATACCCTGCCCAACAAAATCCATCGGTCTCAGTCTGGAAAGCTCCAACTGACCCCCAGCACCCACAGCCTTTGGGGGAGAGAGTTCCCGATTCCCACAGCCCTGTGTGTGAAGAAGTGCTCCCTGACATCACCCTGAACGGCCGGGCTCTAATTTTAAGGTCCTGCCCCTTGTTCTGGACTCCCCCCACCAGACGGAATAGTTTCTCTCGCTCTACCCCATCGAATCCTTTAATCATCTTAAACCCCTCGATCAGATCCCCCCTTAATCTTCTGCACTCGAGGGCCACAAGCCCAGTCTGTGCGACCTGCCCTCGGGATTTAACCCTTTCAGCCCCGGTATCAGTCTGGTGAACCTGCGCTGCCCCCCTCCGAGGGCAATATATGCTCCCCAAGGGGCGGGGCCCAGGACTGGGCGCTGTGACTCCAGGGGCAGGGGTCTGACCAGAGCTGTGTAGTGCAGCATCACCTCCTCCCCTTTGACTGGATTGTGGCCCCTGAAAGCTCCAGACTGACCAGCATGGTGTGGAAAGAGGCAGCTCCATCTCCACACCCCACACCTCTCCGCCTCTTCCTCCTCCTTTAAGACGCTCCTTAAATCCGACCTCCTTGACCCAGCTTTATGTAACCTGTCCCAATATCTCCTTACATGGCTCGGTGTCAAAGTTAGTTTGATAATCGCGCCTTGGGGCGTCTGACGTTAAAGGCACTATATAAATGCAGGTTGTTGTTGAGCACACAGTTGCTTGTCAAAGAATCATTTATCTGCAGCACTCTGGTTTACCAGACTCAGATAGCAATCAAACCAAATACTTTAAGCGGGTGTTCAGGCTGACAGTCACGTGTGGTAAGTGAAGTGGAATGACGACCCATCGATCTAACACTCTGTGACACTAGGATCCTATCCCAGGCCGCTGCAACTTATCTAAAGCCACCCCAACACAGTGGGGATCAGACAGTCTGCGCCGGAAAAACAGTGAGCCAGAGACAATATTAACCCGTGTGTGCCATGCCCAGCAAGACATCATTCAGTAATAATCTGCTCCAGCACAAAATAAAAAGGCTTCTTGTCAACTCAAGGTGTTGTGTAATGAAAGAGCAGCATTGTATATCAAGCAGGATGGGTAATGCACCTCAGTTACTGTCGATTCAGCACAGCAAGAGTTCATTAAACTAATTCATATAAATATGCGGCAACTCAAACAATCTATGCACTGAGCTCATGGGGAGTATAAACACTGGCATAGACCTGTTGGGCCGAATGGCCTCTCGGTGCCGTACCATCTGGGTAATTGTACTTGAAGAAGTGGATTCAACTCCTGTCTGCAAACACCTTCCCTCCATCTCGGCGCAGTTCTACAGTCACTGGATGACTGACGACAGAATCCAGTGACCAATCAGCCAACCTGAAGGGGCCTGGTGGGCACCCACACAATGAAAGGGACACAAAGGAAAATAACCTACAGACCCTGAAGGTGCTGACTCTCCCTGGGGTACAGACCCTGAAGGTGCTGACTCTCCCTGGGGTACAGACCCTGAAGGTGCTGACTCTCCCTGGGGTACAGACCCTGAAGGTGCTGACTCTCCCTGGGGTACAGACCCTGAAGGTGCTGACTCTCCCTGGGGTACAGTCCCTGAAGGTGCTGACTCTCCCTGGGGTACAGACCCTGAAGGTGCTGACTCTCCCTGGGGTACAGTTCCCGAAGGTGCTGACTCTCCCTGGGGTACAGTTCCTGAAAATGCTGACTCTCCCTGGGGTACAGACCCTGAAGGTGCTGACTCTCCCTGGGGTACAGTTCCTGAAGGTGCTGACTCTCCCTGGGGTACAGTCCCTGAAGGTGCTGACTCTCCCTGGGGTACAGTTCCTGAAAATGCTGACTCTCCCTGGGGTACAGACCCTGAAGGTGCTGACTCTCCCTGGGGTACAGTCCCTGAAGGTGCTGACTCTCCCTGGGGTACAGTTCCTGAAGGTGCTGACTCTCCCTGGGGTACAGTTCCTGAAGACCCTCACCCAGCCCATCGCCCAACTCACACAGACTGTGCCTGTATCTGTACTGTCAAAGGTGTGTGTTGGAGAGATAGACAAACTGAGTGAGAGACGAACACACCAGTTCTGACAATAGGTCATTAACCTGAAACATTACCTCTGTTTCTCTCTCCACAGATGCTGCCTGACCTGCTGAGTATTTCCAGGATTTTCTGTTTTTATTTCAGATTCCAGGATCCGTGGTATTTTGTTTTTGTGGACACACTGAGGGAGTGGAGGTGGTGGAGACCAGCCCACTGAAGTCACTCTGTGAGCTGCGCTGTTTCCTGGCTGGTGTTGAACAGCTCAGTGGTGAATGAAGAACCCATACCTGTGCTATACCACACCCCGCAGAGGACAAGGTGTCCAGAATGAGTTGGTGCCTGTACCATTCATCCCACCGCTCTGCCTCTTTAAATAATGTCAGCTTCGACTGAAACCATATCTCCTGGAGCTGGTCAGTCCGTGCCGTCCCACGCCTGAACTGGACGTGGTATTAGCAAACTTGGATCAGTATGAATTGGCCGCAGCCGATTGGATGGTGACCGCTTGAATGGACCATGCGATGAGGCCTCAGTGGAGGGGTATCAGAGCACCAGCCTCTGGTCACTTTACTGTATTCTGAAACTCTGTGGATGAAATAAATCCACAGATGAAATTGTTCATTTAATAAAAGGTGCGAGCATTCCTGAGTTTTACTAATTTACCGCTTGCAGTTAAAGTCGCATTTTCAGCAATCGCTTGATTTGAAGCAGCAGATCTGTGACCTCGGTTTGAACCCCAGACGGGCGGGAAATCCCGCCCGGCAACAGGTCCACAGGGAATCCCGCCCGGCAACAGGCCCACTAGGAATCCCGCCCGGCAACAGGTCCACGGGGAATCCCGCCCAGCAACAGGTCCACGGGGAATCCCGTCCGGCAACAGGTCCACGGGGAATCCCGCCCAGCAACAGGTCCACAGGAAATCCCGCCCAGCAACAGGTCCATGGGGAATCCCGCCCAGCAACAGGTCCACGGGGAATCCTGCCCGGCAACAGGTCCACGGGGAATCCCGCCCGGCAACAGGTCCACGGGGAATCCCGCCTGGCAACAGGTCCACAGGGAATCTCGCCCGGCAACAGGTCCACGGGGAATCCCGCCTGGCAACAGGTCCACAGGGAATCTCGCCCGGCAACAGGTCCACGGGGAATCCCGCCCGGCAACAGGTCCACAGGGAATCTCGCCCAGCAACAGGTCCATGGGGAATCCCGCCCAGCAACAGGTCCACGGGGAATCCCGCCCGGCAACAGGAACACGGGGAATCCTGCCCGGCAACAGGTCCATGGGGAATCCCGCCCAGCAACAGGTCCACGGGGAATCCCGCCCGGCAACAGGCCCACGGGGAATCCCGCCCGGCAACAGGTCCATGGGGAATCCCGCCCAGCAACAGGCCCACGGGGAATCCCGCCCAGCAACAGGTCCACGGGGAATCCCGCCCGGCAACAGGCCCACGGGGAGTCCCGCCCGGCAACAGGCCCACGGGGAATCCCGCCCGGCAACAGGCCCACGGGGAATCCCACCCGGCAACAGGCCCATGGGGAAGGAACGGCTGGCCAGAAGAAGCTCAAGTAAGTCTTAGAGATTTCTTTCCGTTTGAAGTCCCCGTGGGCCAGGAGGAGCTGGAATGTTCCCCAGTGTGCCCCCCAGCATTGTGCCCAATCTCCAGGGAACCTTCAGCCCCCTGATTGCCCCGGAACCCCTGCACCCACTGACAGCCAGGGCTCGTTCCGATGGCATTCACTGGCCGCGGCCTCCTGTCTCCCAGTCCCGCTCGCTCGCTCCTGCCCGTGCACTCCATGGAATCTGGAAAGTTAATGGGGAGCCGATTGAAGTTTGCAGGATATTAAGGGGGACAGATAGGATAGATAGAGGGAAACTATTTCTACTGATTCCGGGACTTGTGTTCACGGTCTAAAAATTAGAGCCAGACCTTTCAGGAGTGAAATTAGGAAACATTTCTAGACACACAGGGTGGGAGAGTTTTGGAACTCTCTTCTGCAAATGGCAATTAATGCTGGGGGGCAATTGTTAATTTTACATTGGAGCTTAATAGATTTTGGTTAACCAAAGATATTAAGCAATATGGGCCAAAAGCGGGTAAATGGAGTTAGATCGCAGATACATCCATGATCTCATCGAATGGCAGAACAGGCTCGAGGGGCTGAATGGCCTCCTCCTGTTCCTGTGTAACAGGCTCGAGGGGCCGACTGGCCTGCTCCTGTTCCTGTGCAACAGGCTCGAGGGGCAGAATGGTCTCCTCCTGTTCCTGTGTAACAGGCTCGAGGGGCTGAATGGCCTCCTCCTGTTCCTGTGTAACAGGCTCGAGGGGCTGAATGGCCTCCTCCTGTTCCTGTGTAACAGGCTCAAGGGGCTGAGTGGCCTCCTCCTGTTCCTGTGCAACAGGCTCGAGGGACTGAATGGCCTCCTCCTGTTCCTGTGTAACAGGCTCGAGGGGCTGAATGGCCTCCTCCTGTTCCTGTGTAACAGGCTCGAGGGGCTGAATGGCCTCCTCCTGTTCCTGTGTAACAGGCTCGAGGGGCTGAATGGCCTCCTCCTGTACCTGTGTAACAGGCTCAAGGGTCCAAATTGCCTTCTCCGGTTCCTGTTCTTGTGTAACAGGTTCGAGGGGCCGAATGGCCTCATCCTGTTCCTGTGTAACAGACTCGAGGGGCCGAATGGCCTCCTCCGGTTCCTGTTCTTGTGTAACAGGCTCGAGGGGCTGAATGGCCTCCTCCTGTTCCTGTGTAAGAGGCTCGAGGGGCTGAATGCCCTCCTCCTGTTCCTGTGTAACAGGCTCGAGGGGCTGAATGGCCTACTCCTGTTCCTGTGTAACAGGCTCGAGGGGCTGAATGGCCTCCTCCTGTTCCTGTGTAACAGGCTCGAGGGGCTGAATGGCCTCCTCCAGTTCCTGTGTAACAGGCTCGAGGGGCTGAATGGCCTCCTCCTGCTCCTGTGTAACAGGCTCGAGGGGCTGAAATTTCTCCTCCTGTTCATGTGTAACAGGCTCGAGGGGCTGAATGGCCTCCTCCTGTTCCTGTGTAACAGGCTCGAGGGGCTGAATGGCCTCCTCTTGTTCCTGTGTAACAGGCACGAGGGGCTGAATGGCCTCCTCCTGTCCCTGTGTAACAGGCTCGAGGGGCTGAATGGCCTCCTCCTGTTCCTGTGTAACAGGCTCGAGGGGCTGAATGGCCTCCTCCTGTTCCTGTGTAACAGGCTCGAGGGGCTGAATGGCCTCCTCCTGTTCCTGTGTAACAGGCTCGAGGGGCTGAATGGCCTCCTCCTGTTCCTGTGTAACAGGCTCGAGGGGCTGAATGGCCTCCTCCTGTTCCTGTGTAACAGGCTCGAGGGGCTGAATGGGCTCCTCCTGTTCCTGTGTAACAGGCTCGAGGGGCTGAATGGCCTCCTCCTGTTCCTGTGTAACAGGTTGGAGGGGCTGAATGGCCTCCTCCTGTTCCTGTGTAACAGGCTCGAGGGGCTGAATGGCCTCCTGTTCCTGTGTAACAGGCTCGAGGGGCTGAATGGCCTCCTCCTGTTCCTGTGTAACAGGCTCGAGGAGCTGAATAGCCTCCTCCTCTACATGTGTAACAGGCTCGAGGGGCTGAATGGCCTCCTCCGGTTCCTGTTCTTGTGTAACAGGTTCGAGGGGCCGAATGGCCTCCTCCTGTTCCTGTGTACCAGACTCGAGGGGCCGAATGGCCTCCTTCGGTTCCTGTTCTTGTGTAACAGGCTCGAGGGGCTGAATGGCCTCCTCCTGTTCCTGTGTAACAGGCTCGAGGGGCTGAATGGCCTCCTCCTGTTCCTGTGTAACAGGCTCGAGTGGCTGAATGGCCTCCTCCTGTTCCTGTGTAACAGGCTCGAGGGGCTGAATGGCCTCCTCCTGTTCCTGTGTAACAGGCTCGAGGGGCTGAATGGCCTCCTCCTGTTCCTGTGTAACAGGGTCGAGGGGCTGAATGGCCTCCTCCTGTTCCTGTGTAACAGGCTCGAGGGGCTGAATAGCCTCCTCCTCTACATGTGTAACAGGCTCGAGGGGCTGAATGGCCTCCTCCTGTTCCTGTGTAACAGGCTCGAGTGGCTGAATGGCCTCCTCCTGTTCCTGTGTAACAGGTTGGAGGGGCTGAATGGCCTCCTCCTGTTCCTGTGTAACAGGCTCGAGGGGCTGAATGGCCTCCTGTTCCTGTGTAACAGGCTCGAGGGGCTGAATGGCCTCCTCCTGTTCCTGTGTAACAGGCTCGAGGGGCTGAATAGCCTCCTCCTCTACATGTGTAACAGGCTCGAGGGGCTGAATGGCCTCCTCCTGTTCCTGTGTAACAGGCTCGAGGGGCTGAATGGCCTCCTGTTCCTGTGTAACAGGCTCGAGGGGCCGAATGGCCTCCTCCTGTTCCTGTGTAACAGGCTCGAGGGACCGAATGGCCTCCTCCTGTTCCTGTGTAACAGGTCGAGGGGCTGAATGGCCTCCTCCTGTTCCTGTGTAACAGGCTCGAGGGGCTGATTGGGCCCCCTCCAGTTCCTGTGTAACAAGCTCGAGGGGCTGAATGGCCTCCTCCTGTTCCAGTGGAACAGGCTCGAGGGGCCGAATGGCCTCCTCCTGTTCCTGTGTAACAGGCTCGAGGGGCTGAATGGCCTCCTCCTGTTCCTGTGTAACAGGCTCGAGGGGCTGAATGGGCTGCCTCCAGTTCCTTTGTAACAGGCTCGAGGGGATGAATGGCCTCCTCCTGTTCCTGTGTAGCAGGCTCGAGGGGATGAATGAGCCTCCTCCTGTTCCTGTGTAACAGGCTCGAGCGGCTGAATGGCCTCCTCCTGTTCCGGTGGAACAGGCTCGAGGGGCCGAATGGCCTCCTCCTGCTCCTGTCTAACAGGCTCGAGGGGCTGAAATTTCTCCTCCTGTTCATGTGTAACAGGCTCGAGGGGCTGAAATTTCTCCTCCTGTTCATGTGTAACAGGCTCGAGGGGCTGAATGGCCTCCTCCTGTTCCTGTGCAACAGGCTCGAGGGGCTGAATGGCCTCCTCTTGTTCCTGTGTAACAGGCTCGACGGGCTGAATGGCCTCCTCCTGTTCCTGTGTAACAGGCTCGAGGGGCTGAATGGCCTCCTCCAGTTCCTGTGTAACAGGCTCGAGGGGCTGAATGTCCTCCTCCTGCTCCTGTGTAACAGGCTCGAGGGGCTTAAATTTCTCCTCCTGTTCATGTGTAACAGGCTCGAGGGGCTGAATGCCCTCCTCCTGTTCCTGTGTAACAGGCTCGAGGGGCTGAATGGCCTCCTCTTGTTCCTGTGTAACAGGCACGAGGGGCTGAATGGCCTCCTCCTGTCCCTGTGTAACAGGCTCGAGGGGCTGAATGGCCTCCTCCTGTTCCTGTGTAACATGCTCGAGGGGCTGAATGGCCTCCTCCTGTTCCTGTGTAACAGGCTCGAGGGGCTGAATAGCATCCTCCTGTTCCTGTGTAACAGGCACGAGGGGCTGAATGGCCTCCTCCTGTACCTGTGTAACAGGCTCGAGGGGCTGAATGGCTTCCTCTTGTTCCTGTGTAACAGGCACGAGGGGATGAATGGCCTCCTCCTGTTCCTGTGTAACAGGCTCGAGGGGCTGAATGGCCTCCTCCTGTTCCTGTGTAACAGGCTCGAGGGACTGAATGGCCTCCTCCTGTTCCTGTGTAACAGGCTCGAGGGGCTGAATGGCCTCCTCCTGTTCCTGTGTAACAGGCTCGAGGGGCTGAATGGCCTCCTCCTGTTCCTGTGTAACAGGCTCGAGGGGCTGAATGGCCTCCTCCTGTTCCTGTGTAACAGGCTCGAGTGGCTGAATGGCCTCCTCCGGTTCCTGTTCTTGTGTAACAGGTTCGAGGGGCCGAATGGCCTCCTCCTGTTCCTGTGTAACAGACTCGAGGGGCCGAATGGCCTCCTTCGGTTCCTGTTCTTGTGTAACAGGCTCGAGGGGCTGAATGGCCTCCTCCTGTTCCTGTGTAACAGGCTCGAGGGGCTGAATGGCCTCCTCCTGTTCCTGTGTAACAGGCTCGAGGGGCTGAATGGCCTCCTCCTGTTCCTGTCTAACAGGCTCGAGGGGCTGAATGGCCTCCTCCTGTTCCTGTGTAACAGGCTCGAGGGGCTGAATGGCCTCCTCCTGTTCCTGTGTAACAGGCTCGAGGGGCTGAATGGCCTCCTCCTGTTCCTGTGCAACAGGCTCGAGGGGCTGAATGGCCTCCTCCTGTTCCTGTGTAACAGGTTGGAGGGGCTGAATGGCCTCCTCCTGTTCCTGTGTAACAGGCTCGAGAGGCTGAATGGCCTCCTGTTCCTGTGTAACAGGCTCGAGGGACCGAATGGACTCCTCCTGTTCCTGTGTAACAGGCTCGAGGGGCTGAATGGCCTCCTCCTGTTCCTGTGTAACAGGCTCGAGGGGCTGATTGGGCCCCCTCCAGTTCCTGTGTAACAAGCTCGAGGGGCTGAATGGCGTCCTCCTGTTCAGTGGAACAGGCTCGAGGGGCCGAATGGCCTCCTCCTGTTCCTGTGTAACAGGCTCGAGGGGCTGAATGGGCTGCCTCCAGTTCCTGTGTAACAGGCTCGAGGGGATGAATGGCCTCCTCCTGTTCCTGTGTAGCAGGCTCGAGGGGATGAATGGGCCTCCTCCTGTTCCTGTGTAACAGGCTCGAGCGGCTGAATGGCCTCCTCCTGTTCCTGTCTAACAGGCTCGAGGGGCTGAAATTTCTCCTCCTGTTCATGTGTAACAGGCTCGAGGGGCCGAATGGCCTCCTCCTGTTCCTGTGTAATAGGCTCGAGGGGCTGAATGGACCTCCTCCTGTTCCTGTGTAACAGGCTCGAGGGGCTGAAATTTCTCCTCCTGTTCATGTGTAACAGGCTCGAGGGGCTGAATGGCCTCCTCCTGTTCCTGTGCAACAGGCTCGAGGGGCTGAATGGCCTCCTCTTGTTCCTGTGTAACAGGCACGAGGGGCTGAATGGCCACCTCCTGTTCCTGTGTAACAGGCTCGAGGGGCTGAATGGCCTCCTCCTGTTCCTGTGTAACAGGCTCGAGGGGCTGAATGGCCTCCTCCTGTTCCTGTGTAACAGGCTCGAGGGGCTGAATGGCCTCCTCCAGTTCCTGTGTAACAGGCTCGAGGGGCTGAATGGCCTCCTCCTGCTCCTGTGTAACAGGCTCGAGGGGCTGAAATTTCTGCTCCTGTTCATGTGTAACAGGCTCGAGGGGCTGAATGGCCTCCTCCTGTTCCTGTGTAACAGGCACGAGGGGCTGAATGGCCTCCTCTTGTTCCTGTGTAACAGGCACGAGGGGCTGAATGGCCTCCTCCTGTCCCTGTGTAACAGTCTCGAGGGGCTGAACGGCCTCCTCCTGTTCCTGTGTAACAGGCTCGAGCGGCTGAATGGCCTCCTCCTGTTCCTGTCTAACAGGCTCGAGGGGCTGAAATTTCTCCTCCTGTTCATGTGTAACAGGCTCGAGCGGCTGAATGGCCTCCTCCTGTTCCTGTCTAACAGGCTCGAGGGGCTGAAATTTCTCCTCCTGTTCATGTGTAACAGGCTCGAGGGGCTGAATGGCCTCCTCCTGTTCCTGTGTAACAGGCTCGAGGGGCTGAATGGCCTCCTCCTGTTCCTGTGTAACAGGTTGGAGGGGCTGAATGGCCTCCTCCTGTTCCTGTGTAACAGGCTCGAGGGGCTGAATGGCCTCCTGTTCCTGTGTAACAGGCTCGAGGGGCTGAATGGCCTCCTCCTGTTCCTGTCTAACAGGCTCGAGGGGCTGAATAGCCTCCTCCTCTAAATGTGTAACAGGCTCGAGGGTCTGAATGGCCTCCTCCTGTTCCTGTGTAACAGGCTCGAGGGGCTGAATGGCTTCCTGTTCCTGTGTAACAGGCTCGAGGGGCCGAATGGCCTCCTCCTGTTCCTGTGTAACAGGCTCGAGGGACCGAATGGCCTCCTCCTGTTCCTGTGTAACAGGCTCGAGGGGCTGAATGGCCTCCTCCTGTTCCTGTGTAACAAGCTCGAGGGGCTGATTGGGCCCCCTCCAGTTCCTGTGTAACAAGCTCGAGGGGCTGAATGGCCTCCTCCTGTTCAGTGGAACAGGCTCGAGGGGCTGAATGGCCTCCTCCTGTTCCTGTGTAACAGGCTCGAGGGGCTGAATGGGCTGCCTCCAGTTCCTGTGTAACAGGCTCGAGGGGATGAATGGCCTCCTCCTGTTCCTGTGTAGCAGGCTCGAGGGGATGAATGGGCCTCCTCCTGTTCCTGTGTAACAGGCTCGAGGGGCTGAATGGCCTCCTCCTGTTCCTGTATAACAGGCTCGAGGGGCTGATTGGGCCCCCTCCAGTTCCTGTGTAACAAGCTCGAGGGGCTGAATGGCCTCCTCCTGTTCCAGTGGAACAGGCTCGAGGGGCCGAATGGCCTCCTCCTGTTCCTGTGTAACAGGCTCGAGGGGCTGAATGGCCTCCTCCTGTTCCTATGTAACAGGCTCGAGGGGCTGAATCGGCTGCCTCCAGTTCCTGTGTAACAGGCTCGAGGGGCTGAATGGACCTTCTCCTGTTCCTGTGTAACAGGCTCGAGGGGCTGAATGGCCTGCTCCTGTTCCTGTGTAACAGGTTCGTGGGGCTGAATGGCCTCCTCCTGCTCATGTGTCACAGGCTCGAGTGGCTGAATAGCCTCCTCCTGTTCCTGTGTAACAGGCTCGAGGGGCTGAATGGCCTCCTCCTGTTCCTGTATAACAGGCTCGAGGGGCTGATTGGGCCCCCTCCAGTTCCTGTGTAACAAGCTCGAGGGGCTGAATGGCCTCCTCCTGTTCCAGTGGAACAGGCTCGAGGGGCCGAATGGCCTCCTCCTGTTCCTGTGTAACAGGCTCGAGGGGCTGAATGGCCTCCTCCTGTTCCTATGTAACAGGCTTGAGGGGCTGAATGGGCTGCCTCCAGTTCCTGTGTAACAGCTCGAGGGGATGAATGGCCTCCTCCTGTTCCTGTGTAACAGGCTCGAGGGGCTGAATGCCCTCCTCCTGCTCCTGTGTAACAGGCTCGAGCGGCTGAATGGCCTCCTCCTGTTCCTGTGTAACAGGCTCGAGGGCCTGAATATCCTCCTCCTGTTCCTGTGTAACAGGCTCGAGGGGCTGAATGGCCTCCTCCTGTTCCTGTGCAACATTCACGAGGGGCTGAATGGCCTCCTCCTGTTCCTGTGTAACAGGCTCGAGGGGCTGAATGGCCTCCTCCTGTTCCTGTGTAACAGGCTCGAGGGGCTGAATGGCCTCCTCCTGTTCCTGTGTAACAGGCTCGAGGGGCTGAATGGCCTCCTCCTGCTCCTGTGTAACAGGCTCGAGGGGCTGAATGGACCTTCTCCTGTTCCTGTGTAACAGGCTCGAGGGGCTGAATGGCCTCCTGTTCCTGCGTAACAGGCTCGAGGGGCCGAATGGCCTCCTCCTCTTACTGTGTAACAGGCTCGAGGGGCCGAATGGCCTCCTCCTGTTCCTGTGTAACAGGCTCGAGGGGCTGAATGGCCTCCTCCTGTTCCTGTGTAACAGGTACGAGGGGCTGAATGGCCTCCTCCTGTTCCTGTTCCTGTGTAACAGGCTCGAGGGGCTGAATGGCCTCCTCCTGTCCCTGTGTAACAGGCTCGAGGGGCCGAATGGCCTCCTCCTGTTCCTGTGTAACAGGCTCGAGGGGCCGAATGGCCTCCTCCTGTTCCGGTGTAACAGACTTGAGGGGCTGAATGGCCTCCTCCTGTTCCTGTCTAACAGGCTCGAGGGGCTGAATGGCCTCCTCCTGCTCCTGTGTAACAGGCTCGAGGGGCTGAATGGACCTTCTCCTGTTCCTGTGTAACAGGCTCGAGGGGCTGAATGGCCTGCTCCTGTTCCTGTGTAACAGGTTCGAGGGGCTGAATGGCCTCCTCGTGTTCCTGTGTAACAGGCTCGAGGGGCTGAATTTTCTCCTCCTGTTCCTGTGTAACAGGCTCGAGGGGCTGAATGGCCTCCTCCTCTTCCTGTGTAAGAGGCTCGAGGGGCTGAATATGCCTCCTCCAGTTCCTGTGTAACAGGCTCGAGGGGCTGAATGGCCTCCTCCTGTTCCTGTGTAACAGGCTCGAGGGGCTGAATGGCCTCCTCCTGCTCCTGTGTAACAGGCTCGAGGGGCTGAATGGACCTTCTCCTGTTCCTGTGTAACAGGCTCGAGGGGCTGAATGGCCTCCTGTTCCTGCGTAACAGGCTCGAGGGGCCGAATGGCCTCCTCCTCTTACTGTGTAACAGGCTCGAGGGGCCGAATGGCCTCCTCCTGTTCCTGTGTAACAGGCTCGAGGGGCTGAATGGCCTCCTCCTGTTCCTGTGTAACAGGTACGAGGGGCTGAATGGCCTCCTCCTGTTCCTGTTCCTGTGTAACAGGCTCGAGGGGCTGAATGGCCTCCTCCTGTCCCTGTGTAACAGGCTCGAGGGGCCGAATGGCCTCCTCCTGTTCCTGTGTAACAGGCTCGAGGGGCCGAATGGCCTCCTCCTGTTCCGGTGTAACAGACTTGAGGGGCTGAATGGCCTCCTCCTGTTCCTGTCTAACAGGCTCGAGGGGCTGAATGGCCTCCTCCTGCTCCTGTGTAACAGGCTCGAGGGGCTGAATGGACCTTCTCCTGTTCCTGTGTAACAGGCTCGAGGGGCTGAATGGCCTGCTCCTGTTACTGTGTAACAGGTTCGAGGGGCTGAATGGCCTCCTCGTGTTCCTGTGTAACAGGCTCGAGGGGCTGAATTTTCTCCTCCTGTTCCTGTGTAACAGGCTCGAGGGGCTGAATGGGCCTTCTCCTGTTCCTGTGTAACAGGCTCGAGGGGCTGAATGGCCTCCTCCTCTTCCTGTGTAAGAGGCTCGAGGGGCTGAATATGCCTCCTCCAGTTCCTGTGTAACAGGCTCGAGGGGCTGAATGGCCTCCTCCTGTTCCTGTGTAATAGACTCGAGGGGCTGAATGCCCTCCTCCTGTACCTGTGTAAGTGGCTCGAGGGGCTGAATATGCCTCCTCCAGTTCCTGTGTAACATTCTCGAGGGGCTGAATGGCCTCCTCCTCTTCCTGTGTAACAGGCTCGAGGGGCTGAATGGCCTCCTCCTGTTCCTGTGTAACAGGCTCGAGGGGCTGAATGGCATTCTCCTGTTCCTGTGTAACAAGCTCGAGGGGCTGAATGGGCCTCCTCCTGTTCCTGTGTAACAGGCACGAGGGGCTGAATGGCCTTCTCCTGTTCCTGTGTAACAGGCTCGAGGGGCTGAATGGCCTCCTCCTGTTCCTGTGTAACAGGCTCGAGGGGCTGAATGGGCCTCCTCCTATTCCTGTGTAACATGTTCGAGGGGCTGAATGGCCTCCTCCTGTTCCAGTGTAACAGGCTCGAGGGGCTGAATGGGCCTCCTGCTGTTCCTGTGTCACAGGCTCGAGGGGCTGAATGGCCTCCTCCTGTTCCTGTGTAACAGGCTCGAGGGGCTGAATGGCCTCCTCCTGTTCCTGTGTAACAGGCTCGAGGGGCTGAATGGCCTCCTCCTGTTCCTGTGTAACAGGCTCGAGGGGCTCAATGGCCTCCTCCTGTTCCTGTGTAACAGACACGAGGGGCTGAATGGACCTCCTCCTGATCCTGTGTAACAGGCTCGAGGGGCTGAATGGCCTCCTCCTGTTCCTGTGTAACAGGCTCGAGGGGCTGAATGGGTCTCCTCCTGTTCCTGTGTAACAGGCTCGAAGGCCGAATGGCCTCCTCCTGTTCCTGTGTAACAGGCTCGAGGGGCTGAATGGACCTCCTCCTGATCCTGTGTAACAGGCTCGAGGGGCTGAATGGACCTTCTCCTGTTCCTGTGTAACAGGCTCGAGGGGCTGAATGGCCTGCTCCTGTTCCTGTGTAACAGGTTCGAGGGGCTGAATGGCCTCCTCGTGTTCCTGTGTAACAGGCTCGAGGGGCTGAATTTTCTCCTCCTGTTCCTGTGTAACAGGCTCGAGGGGCTGAATGGCCTCCTCCTCTTCCTGTGTAAGAGGCTCGAGGGGCTGAATATGCCTCCTCCAGTTCCTGTGTAACAGGCTCGAGGGGCTGAATGGCCTCCTCCTGTTCCTGTGTAACAGGCTCGAGGGGCTGAATGGCCTCCTCCTGCTCCTGTGTAACAGGCTCGAGGGGCTGAATGGACCTTCTCCTGTTCCTGTGTAACAGGCTCGAGGGGCTGAATGGCCTCCTGTTCCTGCGTAACAGGCTCGAGGGGCCGAATGGCCTCCTCCTCTTACTGTGTAACAGGCTCGAGGGGCCGAATGGCCTCCTCCTGTTCCTGTGTAACAGGCTCGAGGGGCTGAATGGCCTCCTCCTGTTCCTGTGTAACAGGTACGAGGGGCTGAATGGCCTCCTCCTGTTCCTGTTCCTGTGTAACAGGCTCGAGGGGCTGAATGGCCTCCTCCTGTCCCTGTGTAACAGGCTCGAGGGGCCGAATGGCCTCCTCCTGTTCCTGTGTAACAGGCTCGAGGGGCCGAATGGCCTCCTCCTGTTCCGGTGTAACAGACTTGAGGGGCTGAATGGCCTCCTCCTGTTCCTGTCTAACAGGCTCGAGGGGCTGAATGGCCTCCTCCTGCTCCTGTGTAACAGGCTCGAGGGGCTGAATGGACCTTCTCCTGTTCCTGTGTAACAGGCTCGAGGGGCTGAATGGCCTGCTCCTGTTACTGTGTAACAGGTTCGAGGGGCTGAATGGCCTCCTCGTGTTCCTGTGTAACAGGCTCGAGGGGCTGAATTTTCTCCTCCTGTTCCTGTGTAACAGGCTCGAGGGGCTGAATGGGCCTTCTCCTGTTCCTGTGTAACAGGCTCGAGGGGCTGAATGGCCTCCTCCTCTTCCTGTGTAAGAGGCTCGAGGGGCTGAATATGCCTCCTCCAGTTCCTGTGTAACAGGCTCGAGGGGCTGAATGGCCTCCTCCTGTTCCTGTGTAATAGACTCGAGGGGCTGAATGCCCTCCTCCTGTACCTGTGTAAGTGGCTCGAGGGGCTGAATATGCCTCCTCCAGTTCCTGTGTAACATTCTCGAGGGGCTGAATGGCCTCCTCCTCTTCCTGTGTAACAGGCTCGAGGGGCTGAATGGCCTCCTCCTGTTCCTGTGTAACAGGCTCGAGGGGCTGAATGGCATTCTCCTGTTCCTGTGTAACAAGCTCGAGGGGCTGAATGGGCCTCCTCCTGTTCCTGTGTAACAGGCACGAGGGGCTGAATGGCCTTCTCCTGTTCCTGTGTAACAGGCTCGAGGGGCTGAATGGCCTCCTCCTGTTCCTGTGTAACAGGCTCGAGGGGCTGAATGGGCCTCCTCCTATTCCTGTGTAACATGTTCGAGGGGCTGAATGGCCTCCTCCTGTTCCAGTGTAACAGGCTCGAGGGGCTGAATGGGCCTCCTGCTGTTCCTGTGTCACAGGCTCGAGGGGCTGAATGGCCTCCTCCTGTTCCTGTGTAACAGGCTCGAGGGGCTGAATGGCCTCCTCCTGTTCCTGTGTAACAGGCTCGAGGGGCTGAATGGCCTCCTCCTGTTCCTGTGTAACAGGCTCGAGGGGCTCAATGGCCTCCTCCTGTTCCTGTGTAACAGACACGAGGGGCTGAATGGACCTCCTCCTGATCCTGTGTAACAGGCTCGAGGGGCTGAATGGCCTCCTCCTGTTCCTGTGTAACAGGCTCGAGGGGCTGAATGGGTCTCCTCCTGTTCCTGTGTAACAGGCTCGAAGGCCGAATGGCCTCCTCCTGTTCCTGTGTAACAGGCTCGAGGGGCTGAATGGACCTCCTCCTGATCCTGTGTAACAGGCTCGAGGGGCTGAATGGCATCCTCCTGTTCCTGTGTAACAGGCTCGAGGGGCTGAATGGCCTCCTCCTTTTCCTGTGTAACAGGCTCGAAGGCCGAATGGCCTCCTCCTGTTCCTGTGTAACAGGCTCGAGGGGCCGAATGGGCCTCCTCCTGTTCCTGTGTAACAGGCTCGAGGAGCTGAATGGCCTCCTCCTGTTCCTGTGTAACAGGCTCGAGGCGCTGAATGGCCTCCTCCTGTTCCTGTGTAACAGGCTCGAGGGGCTGAATGGCCTCCTCCTGTTCCTGTGTAACAGGCTGGAGGGGCTGAATGGCCTCCTCCTGTTCCTGTGTAACAGGCTCAAGGGTCCGAATGGCCTCCTCCGGTTCCTGTTCTTGTGTAACAGGTTCGAGGGGACGAATGGCCTCCTCCTGTTCCTGTGTAACAGGCTCGAGGGGCTGAATGGCCTCCTGTTCCTGCGTAACAGGCTCGAGGGTCCGAATGGCCTCCTCCTCTTACTGTGTAACAGGCTCGAGGGGCCGAATGGCCTCCTCCTGTTCCTGTGTAACAGGCTCGAGGGGCTAATAGGCCTCCTCCTGTTCCTGTTCCTGTGTAACAGGCTCGAGGGGCTGAATGGCCTCCTCCTGTCCCTGTGTAACAGGCTCGAGGGGCTGAATGGCCTCCTCCTGTTCCTGTGTAACAGGCTCGAGGGGCTGAATGGCCTCCTCCTGTTCCGGTGTAACAGGCTCGAGGGGCTGAATGGCCTCCTCCTGTTCCTGTCTAACAGGCTCGAGGGGCTGAATGGCCTCCTCCTGTTCCTGTGTAACAGGCTCGAGGGGCTGAATGGCCTCCTCCTGTTCCAGTGTAACAGGCTCGAGGGGCTGAGTGGCCTCCTCCAGTTCCTGTGTAACAGGTTCGAGGGGCTGAATGGCATCCTCCTGTTCCTGTGTAACAGACTCGAAGGGCTGAATGCCCTCCTCCTCTTCCTGTGTAAGAGGCTCGAGGGGCTGAATATGCCTCCTCCAGTTCCTGTGTAACAGGCTCGAGGGGCTGAATGGCCTCCTCCTGTTCCTGTGTAATAGACTCGAGGGGCTGAATGCCCTCCTCCTGTTCCTGTGTAAGTGGCTCGAGGGGCTGAATATGCCTCCTCCAGTTCCTGTGTAACATTCTCGAGGGGTTGAATGGCCTCCTCCTGTTCCTGTGTAACAGGCTCGAGGGGCTGAATGGCCTCCTCCTGTTCCTGTGTAACAGGCTCGAGCGGCTGAATGGCATTCTCCTGTTCCTGTGTAACAAGCTCAAGGGGCTGAATGGGCCTCCTCCTGTTCCTGTGTAACAGGCACGAGGGGCTGAATGGCCTTCTCCTGTTCCTGTGTAACAGGCTCGAGGGGCTGAATGGCCTCCTCCTGTTCCTGTGTAACAGGCTCGAGGGGCTGAATGGGCCTCCTCCTGTTCATGTGTAACATGTTCGAGGGGCTGAATGGCCTCCTCCTGTTCCTGTGTAACAGGCTCGAGGGGCTGAATGGGCCTCCTGCTGTTCCTGTGTCACAGGCTCGAGGGGCTGAATGGCCTCCTCCTGTTCCTGTGTAACAGGCTCGAGGGGCTGAATGGCCTCCTCCTGTTCCTGTGTAACAGGCTCGAGGGGCTGAATGGCCTCCTCCTGTTCCTGTGTAACAGGCTCGAGGGGCTCAATGGCCTCCTCCTGTTCCTGTGTAACAGACACGAGGGGCTGAATGGACCTCCTCCTGATCCTGTATAACAGGCTCGAGGGGCTGAATGGCCTCCTCCTGTTCCTGTGTAACAGGCTCGAGGGGCTGAATGGGTCTCCTCCTGTTCCTGTGTAACAGGCTCGAAGGCCGAATGGCCTCCTCCTGTTCCTGTGTAACAGGCTCGAGGGGCTAAATGGACCTCCTCCTGATCTTGTGTAACAGGCTCGAGGGGCTGAATGGCATCCTTCTGTTCCTGTGTAACAGGCTCGAGGGGCTGAATGGCCTCCTCCTGTTCCTGTGTAACAGGCTCGAAGGCCGAATGGCCTCCTCCTGTTCCTGTGTAACAGGCTCGAGGGGCTGAATGGCCTCCTCCTGTTCCTGTGTAACAGGCTCAAGGGGCTGAATGGCCTCCTCCTGTTCCTGTGTAACAGGCTCGAGGGGCTTAATGGACCTCCTCCTCTTCCTGTGTAACAGGCTCGAGGGGCTGAATTTCCTCCTCCTGTTCCTGTGTAACAGGCTCAAGGGGCTGAATGGGCCTCCTCCTGTTCATGTCTAACAGGCACTAGGGGCTGAATGGTCTCCTCGTGTTCCTGTGTAACAGGCTCGAGGGGATGAATGGCCTCCTCCTGTTCCTGTGTAACAGGCTCGAGGGGCTGAATGGCCTCCTCCTGTTCCAGTGTAACAGGCTCGAGGGGCTGAATGGCCTCCTCCTGTTCCTGTGTAACAGGCTCGAGGGGCTGAATGGCATGCTCCTGTTCCTGTGTAACAAGCTCGAGGGGCTGAATGGGCCTCCTCCTGTTCCTGTGTAACAGGCACGAGGGGCTGAATGGCCTTCTCCTGTTCCTGTGTAACAGGCTCGAGGGGCTGAATGGCCTCCTCCTGTTCCTGTGTAACAGGCTCGAGGGGCTGAATGGGCCTCCTCCTGTTCCTGTGTAACATGTTCGAGGGGCTGAATGGCCTCCTCCTGTTCCTGTGTAACAGGCTCGAGGGGCTGAATGGGCCTCCTGCTGTTCCTGTGTCACAGGCTCGAGGGGCTGAATGGCCTCCTCCTGTTCCTGTGTAACAGGCTCGAGGGGCTGAATGGCCTCCTCCTGTTCCTGTGTAACAGGCTCGAGGGGCTGAATGGCCTCCTCCTGTTCCTGTGTAACAGGCTCGAGGGGCTCAATGGCCTCCTCCTGTTCCT
Source organism: Pristiophorus japonicus (assembly GCF_044704955.1). NCBI lineage: Eukaryota > Metazoa > Chordata > Chondrichthyes > Pristiophoridae > Pristiophorus > Pristiophorus japonicus. The sequence goes on along the minus strand of NC_091992.1, from coordinate 1,985,705 downwards.
GTGTAACAGACACGAGGGGCTGAATGGACCTCCTCCTGATCCTGTGTAACAGGCTCGAGGGGCTGAATGGCCTCCTCTTGTTCCTGTGTAACAGGCTCGAGGGGCTGAATGGGTCTCCTCCTGTTCCTGTGTAACAGGCTCGAAGGCCAAATGGCCTCCTCCTGTTCCTGTGTAACAGGCTCGAGGGGCTGAATGGACCTCCTCCTGATCCTGTGTAACAGGCTCGAGGGGCTGAATGGCATCCTCCTGTTCCTGTGTAACAGGCTCGAGGGGCTGAATGGCCTCCTCCTGTTCCTGTGTAACAGGCTCGAAGGCCGAATGGCCTCCTCCTGTTCCTGTGTAACAGGCTCGAGGGGCCGAATGGGCCTCCTCCTGTTCCTGTGTAACAGGCTCGAGGAGCTGAATGGCCTCCTCCTGTTCCTGTGTAACAGGCTCGAGGCGCTGAATGGCCTCCTCCTGTTCCTGTGTAACAGGCTCAAGGGTCCGAATGGCCTCCTCCGGTTCCTGTTCTTGTGTAACAGGTTCGAGGGGCTGAATGGCCTCCTCCTGTTCCTGTGTAACAGGCTCGAGGGGCTGAATGGCCTCCTGTTCCTGCGTAACAGGCTTGAGGGGCCGAATGGCCTCCTCCTCTTACTGTGTAACAGGCTCGAGGGGCCGAATGGCCTCCTCCTGTTCCTGTGTAACAGGCTCGAGGGGCTGATAGGCCTCCTCCTGTTCCTGTTCCTGTGTAACAGGCTCGAGGGGCTGAATGGCCTCCTCCTGGCCCTGTGTAACAGGCTCGAGGGGCTGAATGGCCTCCTCCTGTTCCTGTGTAACAGGCTCGAGGGGCTGAATGGCCTCCTCCTGTTCCGGTGTAACAGGCTCGAGGGGCTAAATGGCCTCCTCCTGTTCCTGTCTAATAGGCTCGAGGGGCTGAATGGCCTCCTCCTGCTCCTGTGTAACAGGCTCGAGGGGCTGAATGGACCTTCTCCTGTTCCAGTGTAACAGGCTCGAGGGGCTGAATGGCCTGCTCCTGTTCCTGTGTAACAGGTTCGAGGGGCTGAATGGCCTCCTCGTGTTCCTGTGCAACAGGCTCGAGGGGCTGAATGGCCTCCTCCTGTTCCTGTGTAACAGGCTCGAGGGGCTGAATGGCCTCCTCCTGACCCAGTGTAACAGGCTCGAGGGGCTGAATGGGCTCCTCCTGTTCCTGTGTAACAGGCTCGAGGGGCTTAATGGACCTCCTCCTCTACCTGTGTAACAGGCTCGAGGGGCTGAATTTCCTCCTCCTGTTCCTGTGTAACAGGCTCAAGGGGCTGAATGGGCCTCCTCCTGTTCATGTCTAACAGGCACTAGGGGCTGAATGGCCTCCTCCTGTTCATGTGTAACAGGCTCGAGGGGCTGAATGGCCTCCTCCTGTTCCTGTGTAACAGGCTCGAGGGGCTGAATGGCCTCCTCCTGTTCCTGTGTAACAGGCTCGAGGAGCTGAATAGCCTCCTCCTCTACATGTGTAACAGGCTCGAGGGGCTGAATGGCCTCCTCCGGTTCCTGTTCTTGTGTAACAGGTTCGAGGGGCCGAATGGCCTCCTCCTGTTCCTGTGTACCAGACTCGAGGGGCCGAATGGCCTCCTTCGGTTCCTGTTCTTGTGTAACAGGCTCGAGGGGCTGAATGGCCTCCTCCTGTTCCTGTGTAACAGGCTCGAGGGGCTGAATGGCCTCCTCCTGTTCCTGTGTAACAGGCTCGAGGGGCTGAATGGCCTCCTCCTGTTCCTGTGTAACAGGTTGGAGGGGCTGAATGGCCTCCTCCTGTTCCTGTGTAACAGGCTCGAGGGGCTGAATGGCCTCCTGTTCCTGTGTAACAAGCTCGAGGGGCCGAATGGCCTCCTCCTGTTCCTGTGTAACAGGCTCGAGGGACCGAATGGCCTCCTCCTGTTCCTGTGTAACAGGTCGAGGGGCTGAATGGCCTCCTCCTGTTCCTGTGTAACAGGCTCGAGGGGCTGATTGGGCCCCCTCCAGTTCCTGTGTAACAAGCTCGAGGGGCTGAATGGCCTCCTCCTGTTCCAGTGGAACAGGCTCGAGGGGCCGAATGGCCTCCTCCTGTTCCTGTGTAACAGGCTCGAGGGGCTGAATGGCCTCCTCCTGTTCCTGTGTAACAGGCTCGAGGGGCTGAATGGGCTGCCTCCAGTTCCTGTGTAACAGGCTCGAGGGGATGAATGGCCTCCTCCTGTTCCTGTGTAGCAGGCTCGAGGGGATGAATGGGCCTCCTCCTGTTCCTGTGTAACAGGCTCGAGCGGCTGAATGGCCTCCTCCTGTTCCGGTGGAACAGGCTCGAGGGGCCGAATGGCCTCCTCCTGCTCCTGTCTAACAGGCTCGAGGGGCTGAAATTTCTCCTCCTGTTCATGTGTAACAGGCTCGAGGGGCTGAAATTTCTCCTCCTGTTCATGTGTAACAGGCTCGAGGGGCTGAATGGCCTCCTCCTGTTCCTGTGCAACAGGCTCGAGGGGCTGAATGGCCTCCTCTTGTTCCTGTGTAACAGGCTCGACGGGCTGAATGGCCTCCTCCTGTTCCTGTGTAACAGGCTCGAGGGGCTGAATGGCCTCCTCCAGTTCCTGTGTAACAGGCTCGAGGGGCTGAATGTCCTCCTCCTGCTCCTGTGTAACAGGCTCGAGGGGCTGAAATTTCTCCTCCTGTTCATGTGTAACAGGCTCGAGGGGCTGAATGCCCTCCTCCTGTTCCTGTGTAACAGGCTCGAGGGGCTGAATGGCCTCCTCTTGTTCCTGTGTAACAGGCACGAGGGGCTGAATGGCCTCCTCCTGTCCCTGTGTAACAGGCTCGAGGGGCTGAATGGCCTCCTCCTGTTCCTGTGTAACATGCTCGAGGGGCTGAATGGCCTCCTCCTGTTCCTGTGTAACAGGCTCGAGGGGCTGAATAGCATCCTCCTGTTCCTGTGTAACAGGCACGAGGGGCTGAATGGCCTCCTCCTGTACCTGTGTAACAGGCTCGAGGGGCTGAATGGCTTCCTCTTGTTCCTGTGTAACAGGCACGAGGGGATGAATGGCCTCCTCCTGTTCCTGTGTAACAGGCTCGAGGGGCTGAATGGCCTCCTCCTGTTCCTGTGTAACAGGCTCGAGGGACTGAATGGCCTCCTCCTGTTCCTGTGTAACAGGCTCGAGGGGCTGAATGGCCTCCTCCTGTTCCTGTGTAACAGGCTCGAGGGGCTGAATGGCCTCCTCCTGTTCCTGTGTAACAGGCTCGAGGGGCTGAATGGCCTCCTCCTGTTCCTGTGTAACAGGCTCGAGTGGCTGAATGGCCTCCTCCGGTTCCTGTTCTTGTGTAACAGGTTCGAGGGGCCGAATGGCCTCCTCCTGTTCCTGTGTAACAGACTCGAGGGGCCGAATGGCCTCCTTCGGTTCCTGTTCTTGTGTAACAGGCTCGAGGGGCTGAATGGCCTCATCCTCTTCCTGTGTAACAGGCTCGAGGGGCTGAATGGCCTCCTCCTGTTCCTGTGTAACAGGCTCGAGGGGCTGAATGGCCTCCTCCTGTTCCTGTCTAACAGGCTCGAGGGGCTGAATGGCCTCCTCCTGTTCCTGTGTAACAGGCTCGAGGGGCTGAATGGCCTCCTCCTGTTCCTGTGTAACAGGCTCGAGGGGCTGAATGGCCTCCTCCTGTTCCTGTGCAACAGGCTCGAGGGGCTGAATGGCCTCCTCCTGTTCCTGTGTAACAGGTTGGAGGGGCTGAATGGCCTCCTCCTGTTCCTGTGTAACAGGCTCGAGAGGCTGAATGGCCTCCTGTTCCTGTGTAACAGGCTCGAGGGGCTGAATGGCCTCCTCCTGTTCCTGTGTAACAGGCTCGAGGGGCTGAATAGCCTCCTCCTCTACATGTGTAACAGGCTCGAGGGGCTGAATGGCCTCCTCCTGTTCCTGTGTAACAGGCTCGAGGGACCGAATGGCCTCCTCCTGTTCCTGTGTAACAGGCTCGAGGGGCTGAATGGCCTCCTCCTGTTCCTGTGTAACAGGCTCGAGGGGCTGATTGGGCCCCCTCCAGTTCCTGTGTAACAAGCTCGAGGGGCTGAATGGCCTCCTCCTGTTCAGTGGAACAGGCTCGAGGGGCCGAATGGCCTCCTCCTGTTCCTGTGTAACAGGCTCGAGGGGCTGAATGGGCTGCCTCCAGTTCCTGTGTAACAGGCTCGAGGGGATGAATGGCCTCCTCCTGTTCCTGTGTAACAGGCTCGAGGGGCTGAATGGCCTCCTCCAGTTCCTGTGTAACAGGCTCGAGGGGCTGAATGTCCTCCTCCTGCTCCTGTGTAACAGGCTCGAGGGGCTGAAATTTCTCCTCCTGTTCATGTGTAACAGGCTCGAGGGGCTGAATGCCCTCCTCCTGTTCCTGTGTAACAGGCTCGAGGGGCTGAATGGCCTCCTCTTGTTCCTGTGTAACAGGCACGAGGGGCTGAATGGCCTCCTCCTGTCCCTGTGTAACAGGCTCGAGGGGCTGAATGGCCTCCTCCTGTTCCTGTGTAACATGCTCGAGGGGCTGAATGGCCTCCTCCTGTTCCTGTGTAACAGGCTCGAGGGGCTGAATAGCATCCACCTGTTCCTGTGTAACAGGCACGAGGGGCTGAATGGCCTCCTCCTGTACCTGTGTAACAGGCTCGAGGGGCTGAATGGCTTCCTCTTGTTCCTGTGTAACAGGCACGAGGGGATGAATGGCCTCCTCCTGTTCCTGTGTAACAGGCTCGAGGGGCTGAATGGCCTCCTCCTGTTCCTGTGTAACAGGCTCGAGGGACTGAATGGCCTCCTCCTGTTCCTGTGTAACAGGCTCGAGGGGCTGAATGGCCTCCTCCTGTTCCTGTGTAACAGGCTCGAGGGGCTGAATGGCCTCCTCCTGTTCCTGTGTTACAGGCTCGAGGGGCTGAATGGCCTCCTCCTGTTCCTGTGTAACAGGCTCGAGTGGCTGAATGGCCTCCTCCGGTTCCTGTTCTTGTGTAACAGGTTCGAGGGGCCGAATGGCCTCCTCCTGTTCCTGTGTAACAGACTCGAGGGGCCGAATGGCCTCCTTCGGTTCCTGTTCTTGTGTAACAGGCTCGAGGGGCTGAATGGCCTCATCCTGTTCCTGTGTAACAGGCTCGAGGGGCTGAATGGCCTCCTCCTGTTCCTGTGTAACAGGCTCGAGGGGCTGAATGGCCTCCTCCTGTTCCTGTCTAACAGGCTCGAGGGGCTGAATGGCCTCCTCCTGTTCCTGTGTAACAGGCTCGAGGGGCTGAATGGCCTCCTCCTGTTCCTGTGTAACAGGCTCGAGGGGCTGAATGGCCTCCTCCTGTTCCTGTGCAACAGGCTCGAGGGGCTGAATGGCCTCCTCCTGTTCCTGTGTAACAGGTTGGAGGGGCTGAATGGCCTCCTCCTGTTCCTGTGTAACAGGCTCGAGAGGCTGAATGGCCTCCTGTTCCTGTGTAACAGGCTCGAGGGGCTGAATGGCCTCCTCCTGTTCCTGTGTAACAGGCTCGAGGGGCTGAATAGCCTCCTCCTCTACATGTGTAACAGGCTCGAGGGGCTGAATGGCCTCCTCCTGTTCCTGTGTAACAGGCTCGAGGGACCGAATGGCCTCCTCCTGTTCCTGTGTAACAGGCTCGAGGGGCTGAATGGCCTCCTCCTGTTCCTGTGTAACAGGCTCGAGGGGCTGATTGGGCCCCCTCCAGTTCCTGTGTAACAAGCTCGAGGGGCTGAATGGCCTCCTCCTGTTCAGTGGAACAGGCTCGAGGGGCCGAATGGCCTCCTCCTGTTCCTGTGTAACAGGCTCGAGGGGCTGAATGGGCTGCCTCCAGTTCCTGTGTAACAGGCTCGAGGGGATGAATGGCCTCCTCCTGTTCCTGTGTAGCAGGCTCGAGGGGATGAATGGGCCTCCTCCTGTTCCTGTGTAACAGGCTCGAGCGGCTGAATGGCCTCCTCCTGTTCCTGTCTAACAGGCTCGAGGGGCTGAAATTTCTCCTCCTGTTCATGTGTAACAGGCTCGAGGGGCCGAATGGCCTCCTCCTGTTCCTGTGTAATAGGCTCGAGGGGCTGAATGGACCTCCTCCTGTTCCTGTGTAACAGGCTCGAGGGGCTGAAATTTCTCCTCCTGTTCATGTGTAACAGGCTCGAGGGGCTGAATGGCCTCCTCCTGTTCCTGTGCAACAGGCTCGAGGGGCTGAATGGCCTCCTCTTGTTCCTGTGTAACAGGCACGAGGGGCTGAATGGCCACCTCCTGTTCCTGTGTAACAGGCTCGAGGGGCTGAATGGCCTCCTCCTGTTCCTGTGTAACAGGCTCGAGGGGCTGAATGGCCTCCTCCTGTTCCTGTGTAACAGGCTCGAGGGGCTGAATGGCCTCCTCCAGTTCCTGTGTAACAGGCTCGAGGGGCTGAATGGCCTCCTCCTGCTCCTGTGTAACAGGCTCGAGGGGCTGAAATTTCTGCTCCTGTTCATGTGTAACAGGCTCGAGGGGCTGAATGGCCTCCTCCTGTTCCTGTGTAACAGGCACGAGGGGCTGAATGGCCTCCTCTTGTTCCTGTGTAACAGGCACGAGGGGCTGAATGGCCTCCTCCTGTCCCTGTGTAACAGGCTCGAGGGGCTGAACGGCCTCCTCCTGTTCCTGTGTAACAGGCTCGAGCGGCTGAATGGCCTCCTCCTGTTCCTGTCTAACAGGCTCGAGGGGCTGAAATTTCTCCTCCTGTTCATGTGTAACAGGCTCGAGCGGCTGAATGGCCTCCTCCTGTTCCTGTCTAACAGGCTCGAGGGGCTGAAATTTCTCCTCCTGTTCATGTGTAACAGGCTCGAGGGGCCGAATGGCCTCCTCCTGTTCCTGTGTAACAGGCTCGAGGGGCTGAATGGCCTCCTCCTGTTCCTGTGTAACAGGTTGGAGGGGCTGAATGGCCTCCTCCTGTTCCTGTGTAACAGGCTCGAGGGGCTGAATGGCCTCCTGTTCCTGTGTAACAGGCTCGAGGGGCTGAATGGCCTCCTCCTGTTCCTGTCTAACAGGCTCGAGGGGCTGAATAGCCTCCTCCTCTAAATGTGTAACAGGCTCGAGGGGCTGAATGGCCTCCTCCTGTTCCTGTGTAACAGGCTCGAGGGGCTGAATGGCCTCCTGTTCCTGTGTAACAGGCTCGAGGGGCCGAATGGCCTTCTCCTATTCCTGTGTAACAGGCTTGAGGGACCGAATGGCCTCCTCCTGTTCCTGTGTAACAGGCTCGAGGGGCTGAATGGCCTCCTCCTGTTCCTGTATAACAGGCTCGAGGGGCTGATTGGGCCCCCTCTTGTTCCTGTGTAACAAGCTCGAGGGGCTGAATGGCCTCCTCCTGTTCCAGTGGAACAGGCTCGAGGGGCCGAATGGCCTCCTCCTGTTCCTATGTAACAGGCTCGAGGGGCTGAATGGCCTCCTCCTGTTCCTATGTAACAGGCTCGAGGGGCTGAATCGGCTGCCTCCAGTTCCTGTGTAACAGGCTCGAGGGGCTGAATGGACCTTCTCCTGTTCCTGTGTAACAGGCTCGAGGGGCTGAATGGCCTGCTCCTGTTCCTGTGTAACAGGTTCGAGGGGCTGAATGGCCTCCTCCTGCTCATGTGTCACAGGCTCGAGTGGCTGAATAGCCTCCTCCTGTTCCTGTGTAACAGGCTCGAGGGTCTGAATGGCCTCCTCCTGTTCCTGTATAACAGGCTCGAGGGGCTGATTGGGCCCCCTCCAGTTCCTGTGTAACAAGCTCGAGGGGCTGAATGGCCTCCTCCTGTTCCAGTGGAACAGGCTCGAGGGGCCGAATGGCCTCCTCCTGTTCCTGTGTAACAGGCTCGAGGGGCTGAATGGCCTCCTCCTGTTCCTATGTAACAGGCTCGAGGGGCTGAATGGGCTGCCTCCAGTTCCTGTGTAACAGCTCGAGGGGATGAATGGCCTCCTCCTGTTCCTGTGTAACAGGCTCGAGGGGCTGAATGCCCTCCTCCTGCTCCTGTGTAACAGGCTCGAGCGGCTGAATGGCCTCCTCCTGTTCCTGTGTAACAGGCTCGAGGGCCTGAATATCCTCCTCCTGTTCCTGTGTAACAGGCTCGAGGGGCTGAATGGCCTCCTCCTGTTCCTGTGCAACATTCACGAGGGGCTGAATGGCCTCCTCCTGTTCCTGTGTAACAGGCTCGAGGGGCTGAATGGCCTCCTCCTGTTCCTGTGTAACAGGCTCGAGGGGCTGAATGGCCTCCTCCTGTTCCTGTGTAACAGGCTCGAGGGGCTGAATGGCCTCCTCCTGCTCCTGTGTAACAGGCTCGAGGGGCTGAATGGACCTTCTCCTGTTCCTGTGTAACAGGCTCGAGGGGCTGAATGGCCTCCTGTTCCTGCGTAACAGGCTCGAGGGGCCGAATGGCCTCCTCCTCTTACTGTGTAACAGGCTCGAGGGGCCGAATGGCCTCCTCCTGTTCCTGTGTAACAGGCTCGAGGGGCTGAATGGCCTCCTCCTGTTCCTGTGTAACAGGTACGAGGGGCTGAATGGCCTCCTCCTGTTCCTGTTCCTGTGTAACAGGCTCGAGCGGCTGAATGGCCTCCTCCTGTCCCTGTGTAACAGGCTCGAGGGGCCGAATGGCCTCCTCCTGTTCCTGTGTAACAGGCTCGAGGGGCCAAATGGCCTCCTCCTGTTCCGGTGTAACAGACTTGAGGGGCTGAATGGCCTCCTCCTGTTCCTGTCTAACAGGCTCGAGGGGCTGAATGGCCTCCTCCTGCTCCTGTGTAACAGGCTCGAGGGGCTGAATGGACCTTCTCCTGTTCCTGTGTAACAGGCTCGAGGGGCTGAATGGCCTGCTCCTGTTCCTGTGTAACAGGTTCGAGGGGCTGAATGGCCTCCTCCTGTTCCTGTGTAACAGGCTCGAGGGGCTAATAGGCCTCCTCCTGTTCCTGTTCCTGTGTAACAGGCTCGAGGGGCTGAATGGCCTCCTCCTGTCCCTGTGTAACAGGCTCGAGGGGCTGAATGGCCTCCTCCTGTTCCTGTGTAACAGGCTCGAGGGGCTGAATGGCCTCCTCCTGTTCCGGTGTAACAGGCTCGAGGGGCTGAATGGCCTCCTCCTGTTCCTGTCTAACAGGCTCGAGGGGCTGAATGGCCTCCTCCTGTTCCTGTTCTTGTGTAACAGGTTCGAGGGGACGAATGGCCTCCTCCTGTTCCTGTGTAACAGGCTCGAGGGGCTGAATGGCCTCCTGTTCCTGCGTAACAGGCTCGAGGGTCCGAATGGCCTCCTCCTCTTACTGTGTAACAGGCTCGAGGGGCCGAATGGCCTCCTCCTGTTCCTGTGTAACAGGCTCGAGGGGCTAATAGGCCTCCTCCTGTTCCTGTTCCTGTGTAACAGGCTCGAGGGGCTGAATGGCCTCCTCCTGTCCCTGTGTAACAGGCTCGAGGGGCTGAATGGCCTCCTCCTGTTCCTGTGTAACAGGCTCGAGGGGCTGAATGGCCTCCTCCTGTTCCGGTGTAACAGGCTCGAGGGGCTGAATGGCCTCCTCCTGTTCCTGTCTAACAGGCTCGAGGGGCTGAATGGCCTCCTCCTGTTCCTGTGTAACAGGCTCGAGGGGCTGAATGGCCTCCTCCTGTTCCAGTGTAACAGGCTCGAGGGGCTGAGTGGCCTCCTCCAGTTCCTGTGTAACAGGTTCGAGGGGCTGAATGGCATCCTCCTGTTCCTGTGTAACAGACTCGAAGGGCTGAATGCCCTCCTCCTCTTCCTGTGTAAGAGGCTCGAGGGGCTGAATATGCCTCCTCCAGTTCCTGTGTAACAGGCTCGAGGGGCTGAATGGCCTCCTCCTGTTCCTGTGTAATAGACTCGAGGGGCTGAATGCCCTCCTCCTGTTCCTGTGTAAGTGGCTCGAGGGGCTGAATATGCCTCCTCCAGTTCCTGTGTAACATTCTCGAGGGGTTGAATGGCCTCCTCCTGTTCCTGTGTAACAGGCTCGAGGGGCTGAATGGCCTCCTCCTGTTCCTGTGTAACAGGCTCGAGGGGCTGAATGGCATTCTCCTGTTCCTGTGTAACAAGCTCAAGGGGCTGAATGGGCCTCCTCCTGTTCCTGTGTAACAGGCACGAGGGGCTGAATGGCCTTCTCCTGTTCCTGTGTAACAGGCTCGAGGGGCTGAATGGCCTCCTCCTGTTCCTGTGTAACAGGCTCGAGGGGCTGAATGGGCCTCCTCCTGTTCCTGTGTAACATGTTCGAGGGGCTGAATGGCCTCCTCCTGTTCCTGTGTAACAGGCTCGAGGGGCTGAATGGGCCTCCTGCTGTTCCTGTGTCACAGGCTCGAGGGGCTGAATGGCCTCCTCCTGTTCCTGTGTAACAGGCTCGAGGGGCTGAATGGCCTCCTCCTGTTCCTGTGTAACAGGCTCGAGGGGCTGAATGGCCTCCTCCTGTTCCTGTGTAACAGGCTCGAGGGGCTCAATGGCCTCCTCCTGTTCCTGTGTAACAGACACGAGGGGCTGAATGGACCTCCTCCTGATCCTGTATAACAGGTTCGAGGGGCTGAATGGCCTCCTCCTGTTCCTGTGTAACAGGCTCGAGGGGCTGAATGGGTCTCCTCCTGTTCCTGTGTAACAGACTCGAAGGCCGAATGGCCTCCTCCTGTTCCTGTGTAACAGGCTCGAGGGGCTAAATGGACCTCCTCCTGATCCTGTGTAACAGGCTCGAGGGGCTGAATGGCATCCTTCTGTTCCTGTGTAACAGGCTCGAGGGGCTGAATGGCCTCCTCCTGTTCCTGTGTAACAGGCTCGAAGGCCGAATGGCCTCCTCCTGTTCCTGTGTAACAGGCTCGAGGGGCTGAATGGCCTCCTCCTGTTCCTGTGTAACAGGCTCAAGGGGCTGAATGGCCTCCTCCTGTTCCTGTGTAACAGGCTCGAGGGGCTTAATGGACCTCCTCCTCTTCCTGTGTAACAGGCTCGAGGGGCTGAATTTCCTCCTCCTGTTCCTGTGTAACAGGCTCAAGGGGCTGAATGGGCCTCCTCCTGTTCATGTCTAACAGGCACTAGGGGCTGAATGGTCTCCTCGTGTTCCTGTGTAACAGGCTCGAGGGGATGAATGGCCTCCTCCTGTTCCTGTGTAACAGGCTCGAGGGGCTGAATGGCCTCCTCCTGTTCCAGTGTAACAGGCTCGAGGGGCTGAATGGCCTCCTCCTGTTCCTGTGTAACAGGCTCGAGGGGCTGAATGGCATGCTCCTGTTCCTGTGTAACAAGCTCGAGGGGCTGAATGGGCCTCCTCCTGTTCCTGTGTAACAGGCACGAGGGGCTGAATGGCCTTCTCCTGTTCCTGTGTAACAGGCTCGAGGGGCTGAATGGCCTCCTCCTGTTCCTGTGTAACAGGCTCGAGGGGCTGAATGGGCCTCCTCCTGTTCCTGTGTAACATGTTCGAGGGGCTGAATGGCCTCCTCCTGTTCCTGTGTAACAGGCTCGAGGGGCTGAATGGGCCTCCTGCTGTTCCTGTGTCACAGGCTCGAGGGGCTGAATGGCCTCCTCCTGTTCCTGTGTAACAGGCTCGAGGGGCTGAATGGCCTCCTCCTGTTCCTGTGTAACAGGCTCGAGGGGCTGAATGGCCTCCTCCTGTTCCTGTGTAACAGGCTCGAGGGGCTCAATGGCCTCCACCTGTTCCTGTGTAACAGACACGAGGGGCTGAATGGACCCCCTCCTGATCCTGTGTAACAGGCTCGAGGGGCTGAATGGCCTCCTCTTGTTCCTGTGTAACAGGCTCGAGGGGCTGAATGGGTCTCCTCCTGTTCCTGTGTAACAGGCTCGAAGGCCAAATGGCCTCCTCCTGTTCCTGTGTAACAGGCTCGAGGGGCTGAATGGACCTCCTCCTGATCCTGTGTAACAGGCTCGAGGGGCTGAATGGCATCCTCCTGTTCCTGTGTAACAGGCTCGAGGGGCTGAATGGCCTCCTCCTGTTCCTGTGTAACAGGCTCGAAGGCCGAATGGCCTCCTCCTGTTCCTGTGTAACAGGCTCGAGGGGCCGAATGGGCCTCCTCCTGTTCCTGTGTAACAGGCTCGAGGAGCTGAATGGCCTCCTCCTGTTCCTGTGTAACAGGCTCGAGGCGCTGAATGGCCTCCTCCTGTTCCTGTGTAACAGGCTCAAGGGTCCGAATGGCCTCCTCCGGTTCCTGTTCTTGTGTAACAGGTTCGAGGGGCTGAATGGCCTCCTCCTGTTCCTGTGTAACAGGCTCGAGGGGCTGAATGGCCTCCTGTTCCTGCGTAACAGGCTTGAGGGGCCGAATGGCCTCCTCCTCTTACTGTGTAACAGGCTCGAGGGGCCGAATGGCCTCCTCCTGTTCCTGTGTAACAGGCTCGAGGGGCTGATAGGCCTCCTCCTGTTCCTGTGTAACAGGCTCGAGGGGCTGAATGGCCTCCTCCTGGCCCTGTGTAACAGGCTCGAGGGGCTGAATGGCCTCCTCCTGTTCCTGTGTAACAGGCTCGAGGGGCTGAATGGCCTCCTCCTGTTCCGGTGTAACAGGCTCGAGGGGCTAAATGGCCTCCTCCTGTTCCTGTCTAATAGGCTCGAGGGGCTGAATGGCCTCCTCCTGCTCCTGTGTAACAGGCTCGAGGGGCTGAATGGACCTTCTCCTGTTCCAGTGTAACAGGCTCGAGGGGCTGAATGGCCTGCTCCTGTTCCTGTGTAACAGGTTCGAGGGGCTGAATGGCCTCCTCGTGTTCCTGTGCAACAGGCTCGAGGGGCTGAATGGCCTCCTCCTGTTCCTGTGTAACAGGCTCGAGGGGCTGAATGGCCTCCTCCTGACCCAGTGTAACAGGCTCGAGGGGCTGAATGGGCTCCTCCTGTTCCTGTGTAACAGGCTCGAGGGGCTTAATGGACCTCCTCCTCTACCTGTGTAACAGGCTCGAGGGGCTGAATTTCCTCCTCCTGTTCCTGTGTAACAGGCTCAAGGGGCTGAATGGGCCTCCTCCTGTTCATGTCTAACAGGCACTAGGGGCTGAATGGCCTCCTCCTGTTCATGTGTAACAGGCTCGAGGGGCTGAATGGCCTCCTCCTGTTCCTGTGTAACAGGCTCGAGGGGCTGAATGGCCTCCTCCTGTTCCTGTGTAACAGGCTCGAGGAGCTGAATAGCCTCCTCCTCTACATGTGTAACAGGCTCGAGGGGCTGAATGGCCTCCTCCGGTTCCTGTTCTTGTGTAACAGGTTCGAGGGGCCGAATGGCCTCCTCCTGTTCCTGTGTACCAGACTCGAGGGGCCGAATGGCCTCCTTCGGTTCCTGTTCTTGTGTAACAGGCTCGAGGGGCTGAATGGCCTCCTCCTGTTCCTGTGTAACAGGCTCGAGGGGCTGAATGGCCTCCTCCTGTTCCTGTGTAACAGGCTCGAGTGGCTGAATGGCCTCCTCCTGTTCCTGTGTAACAGGCTCGAGGGGCTGAATGGCCTCCTCCTGTTCCTGTGTAACAGGCTCGAGGGGCTGAATGGCCTCCTCCTGTTCCTGTGTAACAGGCTCGAGGGGCTGAATGGCCTCCTCCTGTTCCTGTGTAACAGGCTCGAGGGGCTGAATGGCCTCCTCCTGTTCCTGTGTAACAGGTTGGAGGGGCTGAATGGCCTCCTCCTGTTCCTGTGTAACAGGCTCGAGGGGCTGAATGGCCTCCTGTTCCTGTGTAACAGGCTCGAGGGGCCGAATGGCCTCCTCCTGTTCCTGTGTAACAGGCTCGAGGGACCGAATGGCCTCCTCCTGTTCCTGTGTAACAGGTCGAGGGGCTGAATGGCCTCCTCCTGTTCCTGTGTAACAGGCTCGAGGGGCTGATTGGGCCCCCTCCAGTTCCTGTGTAACAAGCTCGAGGGGCTGAATGGCCTCCTCCTGTTCCAGTGGAACAGGCTCGAGGGGCCGAATGGCCTCCTCCTGTTCCTGTGTAACAGGCTCGAGGGGCTGAATGGCCTCCTCCTGTTCCTGTGTAACAGGCTCGAGGGGCTGAATGGGCTGCCTCCAGTTCCTGTGTAACAGGCTCGAGGGGATGAATGGCCTCCTCCTGTTCCTGTGTAGCAGGCTCGAGGGGATGAATGGGCCTCCTCCTGTTCCTGTGTAACAGGCTCGAGCGGCTGAATGGCCTCCTCCTGTTCCGGTGGAACAGGCTCGAGGGGCCGAATGGCCTCCTCCTGCTCCTGTCTAACAGGCTCGAGGGGCTGAAATTTCTCCTCCTGTTCATGTGTAACAGGCTCGAGGGGCTGAAATTTCTCCTCCTGTTCATGTGTAACAGGCTCGAGGGGCTGAATGGCCTCCTCCTGTTCCTGTGCAACAGGCTCGAGGGGCTGAATGGCCTCCTCTTGTTCCTGTGTAACAGGCTCGACGGGCTGAATGTCCTCCTCCTGCTCCTGTGTAACAGGCTCGAGGGGCTGAAATTTCTCCTCCTGTTCATGTGTAACAGGCTCGAGGGGCTGAATGCCCTCCTACTGTTCCTGTGTAACAGGCTCGAGGGGCTGAATGGCCTCCTCTTGTTCCTGTGTAACAGGCACGAGGGGCTGAATGGCCTCCTCCTGTCCCTGTGTAACAGGCTCGAGGGGCTGAATGGCCTCCTCCTGTTCCTGTGTAACATGCTCGAGGGGCTGAATGGCCTCCTCCTGTTCCTGTGTAACAGGCTCGAGGGGCTGAATAGCATCCTCCTGTTCCTGTGTAACAGGCACGAGGGGCTGAATGGCCTCCTCCTGTACCTGTGTAACAGGCTCGAGGGGCTGAATGGCTTCCTCTTGTTCCTGTGTAACAGGCACGAGGGGATGAATGGCCTCCTCCTGTTCCTGTGTAACAGGCTCGAGGGGCTGAATGGCCTCCTCCTGTTCCTGTGTAACAGGCTCGAGGGACTGAATGGCCTCCTCCTGTTCCTGTGTAACAGGCTCGAGGGGCTGAATGGCCTCCTCCTGTTCCTGTGTAACAGGCTCGAGGGGCTGAATGGCCTCCTCCTGTTCCTGTGTAACAGGCTCGAGGGGCTGAATGGCCTCCTCCTGTTCCTGTGTAACAGGCTCGAGTGGCTGAATGGCCTCCTCCGGTTCCTGTTCTTGTGTAACAGGTTCGAGGGGCCGAATGGCCTCCTCCTGTTCCTGTGTAACAGACTCGAGGGGCCGAATGGCCTCCTTCGGTTCCTGTTCTTGTGTAACAGGCTCGAGGGGCTGAATGGCCTCATCCTGTTCCTGTGTAACAGGCTCGAGGGGCTGAATGGCCTCCTCCTGTTCCTGTGTAACAGGCTCGATGGGCTGAATGGCCTCCTCCTGTTCCTGTCTAACAGGCTCGAGGGGCTGAATGGCCTCCTCCTGTTCCTGTGTAACAGGCTCGAGGGGCTGAATGGCCTCCTCCTGTTCCTGTGTAACAGGCTCGATGGGGCTGAATGGCCTCCTCCTGTTCCTGTGCAACAGGCTCGAGGGGCTGAATGGCCTCCTCCTGTTCCTGTGTAACAGGTTGGAGGGGCTGAATGGCCTCCTCCTGTTCCTGTGTAACAGGCTCGAGAGGCTGAATGGCCTCCTGTTCCTGTGTAACAGGCTCGAGGGGCTGAATGGCCTCCTCCTGTTCCTGTGTAACAGGCTCGAGGGGCTGAATAGCCTCCTCCTCTACATGTGTAACAGGCTCGAGGGGCTGAATGGCCTCCTCCTGTTCCTGTGTAACAGGCTCGAGGGACCGAATGGCCTCCTCCTGTTCCTGTGTAACAGGCTCGAGGGGCTGAATGGCCTCCTCCTGTTCCTGTGTAACAGGCTCGAGGGGCTGATTGGGCCCCCTGCAGTTCCTGTGTAACAAGCTCGAGGGGCTGAATGGCCTCCTCCTGTTCAGTGGAACAGGCTCGAGGGGCCGAATGGCCTCCTCCTGTTCCTGTGTAACAGGCTCGAGGGGCTGAATGGGCTGCCTCCAGTTCCTGTGTAACAGGCTCGAGGGGATGAATGGCCTCCTCCTGTTCCTGTGTAGCAGGCTCGAGGGGATGAATGGGCCTCCTCCTGTTCCTGTGTAACAGGCTCGAGCGGCTGAATGGCCTCCTCCTGTTCCTGTCTAACAGGCTCGAGGGGCTGAAATTTCTCCTCCTGTTCATGTGTAACAGGCTCGAGGGGCCGAATGGCCTCCTCCTGTTCCTGTGTAATAGGCTCGAGGGGCTGAATGGACCTCCTCCTGTTCCTGTGTAACAGGCTCGAGGGGCTGAAATTTCTCCTCCTGTTCATGTGTAACAGGCTCGAGGGGCTGAATGGCCTCCTCCTGTTCCTGTGCAACAGGCTCGAGGGGCTGAATGGCCTCCTCTTGTTCCTGTGTAACAGGCACGAGGGGCTGAATGGCCACCTCCTGTTCCTGTGTAACAGGCTCGAGGGGCTGAATGGCCTCCTCCTGTTCCTGTGTAACAGGCTCGAGGGGCTGAATGGCCTCCTCCTGTTCCTGTGTAACAGGCTCGAGGGGCTGAATGGCCTCCTCCAGTTCCTGTGTAACAGGCTCGAGGGGCTGAATGGCCTCCTCCTGCTCCTGTGTAACAGGCTCGAGGGGCTGAAATTTCTGCTCCTGTTCATGTGTAACAGGCTCGAGGGGCTGAATGGCCTCCTCCTGTTCCTGTGTAACAGGCACGAGGGGCTGAATGGCCTCCTCTTGTTCCTGTGTAACAGGCACGAGGGGCTGAATGGCCTCCTCCTGTCCCTGTGTAACAGGCTCGAGGGGCTGAACGGCCTCCTCCTGTTCCTGTGTAACAGGCTCGAGCGGCTGAATGGCCTCCTCCTGTTCCTGTCTAACAGGCTCGAGGGGCTGAAATTTCTCCTCCTGTTCATGTGTAACAGGCTCGAGCGGCTGAATGGCCTCCTCCTGTTCCTGTCTAACAGGCTCGAGGGGCTGAAATTTCTCCTCCTGTTCATGTGTAACAGGCTCGAGGGGCCGAATGGCCTCCTCCTGTTCCTGTGTAACAGGCTCGAGGGGCTGAATGGCCTCCTCCTGTTCCTGTGTAACAGGTTGGAGGGGCTGAATGGCCTCCTCCTGTTCCTGTGTAACAGGCTCGAGGGGCTGAATGGCCTCCTGTTCCTGTGTAACAGGCTCGAGGGGCCGAATGGCCTTCTCCTATTCCTGTGTAACAGGCTTGAGGGACCGAATGGCCTCCTCCTGTTCCTGTGTAACAGGCTCGAGGGGCTGAATGGCCTCCTCCTGTTCCTGTATAACAGGCTCGAGGGGCTGATTGGGCCCCCTCTTGTTCCTGTGTAACAAGCTCGAGGGGCTGAATGGCCTCCTCCTGTTCCAGTGGAACAGGCTCGAGGGGCCGAATGGCCTCCTCCTGTTCCTATGTAACAGGCTCGAGGGGCTGAATGGCCTCCTCCTGTTCCTATGTAACAGGCTCGAGGGGCTGAATCGGCTGCCTCCAGTTCCTGTGTAACAGGCTCGAGGGGCTGAATGGACCTTCTCCTGTTCCTGTGTAACAGGCGCGAGGGGCTGAATGGCCTGCTCCTGTTCCTGTGTAACAGGTTCGAGGGGCTGAATGGCCTCCTCCTGCTCATGTGTCACAGGCTCGAGTGGCTGAATAGCCTCCTCCTGTTCCTGTGTAACAGGCTCGAGGGGCTGAATGGCCTCCTCCTGTTCCTGTATAACAGGCTCGAGGGGCTGATTGGGCCCCCTCCAGTTCCTGTGTAACAAGCTCGAGGGGCTGAATGGCCTCCTCCTGTTCCAGTGGAACAGGCTCGAGGGGCCGAATGGCCTCCTCCTGTTCCTGTGTAACAGGCTCGAGGGGCTGAATGGCCTCCTCCTGTTCCTATGTAACAGGCTCGAGGGGCTGAATGGGCTGCCTCCAGTTCCTGTGTAACAGCTCGAGGGGATGAATGGCCTCCTCCTGTTCCTGTGTAACAGGCTCGAGGGGCTGAATGCCCTCCTCCTGCTCCTGTGTAACAGGCTCGAGCGGCTGAATGGCCTCCTCCTGTTCCTGTGTAACAGGCTCGAGGGCCTGAATATCCTCCTCCTGTTCCTGTGTAACAGGCTCGAGGGGCTGAATGGCCTCCTCCTGTTCCTGTGCAACATTCACGAGGGGCTGAATGGCCTCCTCCTGTTCCTGTGTAACAGGCTCGAGGGGCTGAATGGCCTCCTCCTGTTCCTGTGTAACAGGCTCGAGGGGCTGAATGGCCGCCTCCTGTTCCTGTGTAACAGGCTCGAGGGGCTGAATGGCCTCCTCCTGCTCCTGTGTAACAGGCTCGAGGGGCTGAATGGACCTTCTCCTGTTCCTGTGTAACAGGCTCGAGGGGCTGAATGGCCTCCTGTTCCTGCGTAACAGGCTCGAGGGGCCGAATGGCCTCCTCCTCTTACTGTGTAACAGGCTCGAGGGGCCGAATGGCCTCCTCCTGTTCCTGTGTAACAGGCTCGAGGGGCTGAATGGCCTCCTCCTGTTCCTGTGTAACAGGTACGAGGGGCTGAATGGCCTCCTCCTGTTCCTGTTCCTGTGTAACAGGCTCGAGCGGCTGAATGGCCTCCTCCTGTCCCTGTGTAACAGGCTCGAGGGGCCGAATGGCCTCCTCCTGTTCCTGTGTAACAGGCTCGAGGGGCCAAATGGCCTCCTCCTGTTCCGGTGTAACAGACTTGAGGGGCTGAATGGCCTCCTCCTGTTCCTGTCTAACAGGCTCGAGGGGCTGAATGGCCTCCTCCTGCTCCTGTGTAACAGGCTCGAGGGGCTGAATGGACCTTCTCCTGTTCCTGTGTAACAGGCTCGAGGGGCTGAATGGCCTGCTCCTGTTCCTGTGTAACAGGTTCGAGGGGCTGAATGGCCTCCTCGTGTTCCTGTGTAACAGGCTCGAGGGGCTGAATTTTCTCCTCCTGTTCCTGTGTAACAGGCTCGAGGGGCTGAATGGGCCTTCTCCTGTTCCTGTGTAACAGGCTCGAGGGGCTGAATGGCCTCCTCCTCTTCCTGTGTAAGAGGCTCGAGGGGCTGAATATGCCTCCTCCAGTTCCTGTGTAACAGGCTCGAGGGGCTGAATGGCCTCCTCCTGTTCCTGTGTAATAGACTCGAGGGGCTGAATGCCCTCCTCCTGTACCTGTGTAAGTGGCTCGAGGGGCTGAATATGCCTCCTCCAGTTCCTGTGTAACATTCTCGAGGGGCTGAATGGCCTCCTCCTCTTCCTGTGTAACAGGCTCGAGGGGCTGAATGGCCTCCTCCTGTTCCTGTGTAACAGGCTCGAGGGGCTGAATGGCATTCTCCTGTTCCTGTGTAACAAGCTCGAGGGGCTGAATGGCCTTCTCCTGTTCCTGTGTAACAGGCTCGAGGGGCTGAATGGCCTCCTCCTGTTCCTGTGTAACAGGCTCGAGGGGCTGAATGGTCCTCCTCCTATTCCTGTGTAACAGGCTCGAGGGGCTGAATGGCCTCCTCCTGTTCCTGTGTAACAGGCTCGAGGGGCTGAATGGGCCTCCTCCTATTCCTGTGTAACATGTTCGAGGGGCTGAATGGCCTCCTCCTGTTCCAGTGTAACAGGCTCGAGGGGCTGAATGGGCCTCCTGCTGTTCCTGTGTCACAGGCTCGAGGGGCTGAATGGCCTCCTCCTGTTCCTGTGTAACAGGCTCGAGGGGCTGAATGGCCTCCTCCTGTTCCTGTGTAACAGGCTCGAGGGGCTGAATGGCCTCCTCCTGTTCCTGTGTAACAGGCTCGAGGGGCTGAATGGCCTCCTCCTGCTCCTGTGTAACAGGCTCGAGGGGCTGAATGGACCTTCTCCTGTTCCTGTGTAACAGGCTCGAGGGGCTGAATGGCCTCCTGTTCCTGCGTAACAGGCTCGAGGGGCCGAATGGCCTCCTCCTCTTACTGTGTAACAGGCTCGAGGGGCCGAATGGCCTCCTCCTGTTCCTGTGTAACAGGCTCGAGGGGCTGAATGGCCTCCTCCTGTTCCTGTGTAACAGGTACGAGGGGCTGAATGGCCTCCTCCTGTTCCTGTTCCTGTGTAACAGGCTCGAGGGGCTGAATGGCCTCCTCCTGTCCCTGTGTAACAGGCTCGAGGGGCCGAATGACCTCCTCCTGTTCCTGTGTAACAGGCTCGAGGGGCCGAATGGCCTCCTCCTGTTCCGGTGTAACAGACTTGAGGGGCTGAATGGCCTCCTCCTGTTCCTGTCTAACAGGCTCGAGGGGCTGAATGGCCTCCTCCTGCTCCTGTGTAACAGGCTCGAGGGGCTGAATGGACCTTCTCCTGTTCCTGTGTAACAGGCTCGAGGGGCTGAATGGCCTGCTCCTGTTCCTGTGTAACAGGTTCGAGGGGCTGAATGGCCTCCTCATGTTCCTGTGTAACAGGCTCGAGGGGCTGAATTTTCTCCTCCTGTTCCTGTGTAACAGGCTCGAGGGGCTGAATGGGCCTTCTCCTGTTCCTGTGTAACAGGCTCGAGGGGCTGAATGGCCTCCTCCTCTTCCTGTGTAAGAGGCTCGAGGGGCTGAATATGCCTCCTCCAGTTCCTGTGTAACAGGCTCGAGGGGCTGAATGGCCTCCTCCTGTTCCTGTGTAATAGACTCGAGGGGCTGAATGCCCTCCTCCTGTACCTGTGTAAGTGGCTCGAGGGGCTGAATATGCCTCCTCCAGTTCCTGTGTAACATTCTCGAGGGGCTGAATGGCCTCCTCCTCTTCCTGTGTAACAGGCTCGAGGGGCTGAATGGCCTCCTCCTGTTCCTGTGTAACAGGCTCGAGGGGCTGAATGGCATTCTCCTGTTCCTGTGTAACAAGCTCGAGGGGCTGAATGGGCCTCCTCCTGTTCCTGTGTAACAGGCACGAGGGGCTGAATGGCCTTCTCCTGTTCCTGTGTAACAGGCTCGAGGGGCTGAATGGCCTCCTCCTGTTCCTGTGTAACAGGCTCGAGGGGCTGAATGGGCCTCCTCCTATTCCTGTGTAACATGTTCGAGGGGCTGAATGGCCTCCTCCTGTTCCAGTGTAACAGGCTCGAGGGGCTGAATGGGCCTCCTGCTGTTCCTGTGTCACAGGCTCGAGGGGCTGAATGGCCTCCTCCTGTTCCTGTGTAACAGGCTCGAGGGGCTGAATGGCCTCCTCCTGTTCCTGTGTAACAGGCTCGAGGGGCTGAATGGCCTCCTCCTGTTCCTGTGTAACAGGCTCGAGGGGCTCAATGGCCTCCTCCTGTTCCTGTGTAACAGACACGAGGGGCTGAATGGACCTCCTCCTGATCCTGTGTAACAGGCTCGAGGGGCTGAATGGCCTCCTCCTGTTCCTGTGTAACAGGCTCGAGGGGCTGAATGGGTCTCCTCCTGTTCCTGTGTAACAGGCTCGAAGGCCGAATGGCCTCCTCCTGTTCCTGTGTAACAGGCTCGAGGGGCTGAATGGACCTCCTCCTGATCCTGTGTAACAGGCTCGAGGGGCTGAATGGCATCCTCCTGTTCCTGTGTAACAGGCTCGAGGGGCTGAATGGCCTCCTCCTTTTCCTGTGTAACAGGCTCGAAGGCCGAATGGCCTCCTCCTGTCCCTGTGTAACAGGCTCGAGGGGCCGAATGACCTCCTCCTGTTCCTGTGTAACAGGCTCGAGGGGCCGAATGGCCTCCTCCTGTTCCGGTGTAACAGACTTGAGGGGCTGAATGGCCTCCTCCTGTTCCTGTCTAACAGGCTCGAGGGGCTGAATGGCCTCCTCCTGCTCCTGTGTAACAGGCTCGAGGGGCTGAATGGACCTTCTCCTGTTCCTGTGTAACAGGCTCGAGGGGCTGAATGGCCTGCTCCTGTTCCTGTGTAACAGGTTCGAGGGGCTGAATGGCCTCCTCATGTTCCTGTGTAACAGGCTCGAGGGGCTGAATTTTCTCCTCCTGTTCCTGTGTAACAGGCTCGAGGGGCTGAATGGGCCTTCTCCTGTTCCTGTGTAACAGGCTCGAGGGGCTGAATGGCCTCCTCCTCTTCCTGTGTAAGAGGCTCGAGGGGCTGAATATGCCTCCTCCAGTTCCTGTGTAACAGGCTCGAGGGGCTGAATGGCCTCCTCCTGTTCCTGTGTAATAGACTCGAGGGGCTGAATGCCCTCCTCCTGTACCTGTGTAAGTGGCTCGAGGGGCTGAATATGCCTCCTCCAGTTCCTGTGTAACATTCTCGAGGGGCTGAATGGCCTCCTCCTCTTCCTGTGTAACAGGCTCGAGGGGCTGAATGGCCTCCTCCTGTTCCTGTGTAACAGGCTCGAGGGGCTGAATGGCATTCTCCTGTTCCTGTGTAACAAGCTCGAGGGGCTGAATGGGCCTCCTCCTGTTCCTGTGTAACAGGCACGAGGGGCTGAATGGCCTTCTCCTGTTCCTGTGTAACAGGCTCGAGGGGCTGAATGGCCTCCTCCTGTTCCTGTGTAACAGGCTCGAGGGGCTGAATGGGCCTCCTCCTATTCCTGTGTAACATGTTCGAGGGGCTAAATGGCCTCCTCCTGTTCCAGTGTAACAGGCTCGAGGGGCTGAATGGGCCTCCTGCTGTTCCTGTGTCACAGGCTCGAGGGGCTGAATGGCCTCCTCCTGTTCCTGTGTAACAGGCTCGAGGGGCTGAATGGCCTCCTCCTGTTCCTGTGTAACAGGCTCGAGGGGCTGAATGGCCTCCTCCTGTTCCTGTGTAACAGGCTCGAGGGGCTCAATGGCCTCCTCCTGTTCCTGTGTAACAGACACGAGGGGCTGAATGGACCTCCTCCTGATCCTGTGTAACAGGCTCGAGGGGCTGAATGGCCTCCTCCTGTTCCTGTGTAACAGGCTCGAGGGGCTGAATGGGTCTCCTCCTGTTCCTGTGTAACAGGCTCGAAGGCCGAATGGCCTCCTCCTGTTCCTGTGTAACAGGCTCGAGGGGCTGAATGGACCTCCTCCTGATCCTGTGTAACAGGCTCGAGGGGCTGAATGGCATCCTCCTGTTCCTGTGTAACAGGCTCGAGGGGCTGAATGGCCTCCTCCTTTTCCTGTGTAACAAGCTCGAAGGCCGAATGGCCTCCTCCTGTTCCTGTGTAACAGGCTCGAGGGGCCGAATGGGCCTCCTCCTGTTCCTGTGTAACAGGCTCGAGGAGCTGAATGGCCTCCTCCTGTTCCTGTGTAACAGGCTCGAGGCGCTGAATGGCCTCCTCCTGTTCCTGTGTAACAGGCTCGAGGGGCTGAATGGCCTCCTCCTGTTCCTGTGTAACAGGCTGGAGGGGCTGAATGGCCTCCTCCTGTTCCTGTGTAACAGGCTCAAGGGTCCGAATGGCCTCCTCCGGTTCCTGTTCTTGTGTAACAGGTTCGAGGGGACGAATGGCCTCCTCCGGTTCCTGTTCTTGTGTAACAGGCTCGAGGGGCTGAATGGCCTCCTCCTGTTCCTGTGTAACAGGCTCGAGGGGCTGAATGGCCTCCTGTTCCTGCGTAACAGGCTCGAGGGTCCGAATGGCCTCCTCCTCTTACTGTGTAACAGGCCCGAGGGGCCGAATGGCCTCCTCCTGTTCCTGTGTAACAGGCTCGAGGGGCTAATAGGCCTCCTCCTGTTCCTGTTCCTGTGTAACAGGCTCGAGGGGCTGAATGGCCTCCTCCTGTCCCTGTGTAACAGGCTCGAGGGGCTGAATGGCCTCCTCCTGTTCCTGTGTAACAGGCTCGAGGGGCTGAATGGCCTCCTCCTGTTCCGGTGTAACAGGCTCGAGGGGCTGAATGGCCTCCTCCTGTTCCTGTCTAACAGGCTCGAGGGGCTGAATGGCCTCCTCCTGTTCCTGTGTAACAGGCTCGAGGGGCTGAATGGCCTCCTCCTGTTCCAGTGTAACAGGCTCGAGGGGCTGAGTGGCCTCCTCCAGTTCCTGTGTAACAGGTTCGAGGGGCTGAATGGCATCCTCCTGTTCCTGTGTAACAGACTCGAAGGGCTGAATGCCCTCCTCCTCTTCCTGTGTAAGAGGCTCGAGGGGCTGAATATGCCTCCTCCAGTTCCTGTGTAACAGGCTCGAGGGGCTGAATGGCCTCCTCCTGTTCCTGTGTAATAGACTCGAGGGGCTGAATGCCCTCCTCCTGTTCCTGTGTAAGTGGCTCGAGGGGCTGAATATGCCTCCTCCAGTTCCTGTGTAACATTCTCGAGGGGTTGAATGGCCTCCTCCTGTTCCTGTGTAACAGGCTCGAGGGGCTGAATGGCCTCCTCCTGTTCCTGTGTAACAGGCTCGAGGGGCTGAATGGCATTCTCCTGTTCCTGTGTAACAAGCTCGAGGGGCTGAATGGGCCTCCTCCTGTTCCTGTGTAACAGGCACGAGGGGCTGAATGGCCTTCTCCTGTTCCTGTGTAACAGGCTCGAGGGGCTGAATGGCCTCCTCCTGTTCCTGTGTAACAGGCTCGAGGGGCTGAATGGGCCTCCTCCTGTTCCTGTGTAACATGTTCGAGGGGCTGAATGGCCTCCTCCTGTTCCTGTGTAACAGGCTCGAGGGGCTGAATGGGCCTCCTGCTGTTCCTGTGTCACAGGCTCGAGGGGCTGAATGGCCTCCTCCTGTTCCTGTGTAACAGGCTCGAGGGGCTGAATGGCCTCCTCCTGTTCCTGTGTAACAGGCTCGAGGGGCTGAATGGCCTCCTCCTGTTCCTGTGTAACAGGCTCGAGGGGCTCAATGGCCTCCTCCTGTTCCTGTGTAACAGACACGAGGGGCTGAATGGACCTCCTCCTGATCCTGTATAACAGGCTCGAGGGGCTGAATGGCCTCCTCCTGTTCCTGTGTAACAGGCTCGAGGGGCTGAATGGGTCTCCTCCTGTTCCTGTGTAACAGGCTCGAAGGCCGAATGGCCTCCTCCTGTTCCTATGTAACAGGCTCGAGGGGCTGAATGGGCTGCCTCCAGTTCCTGTGTAACAGCTCGAGGGGCTGAATGGACCTTCTCCTGTTCCTGTGTAACAGGCTCGAGGGGCTGAATGGCCTGCTCCTGTTCCTGTGTAACAGGTTCGAGGGGCTGAATGGCCTCCTCCTGCTCATGTGTCACAGGCTCGAGTGGCTGAATAGCCTCCTCCTGTTCCTGTGTAACAGGCTCGAGGGGCTGAATGGCCTCCTCCTGTTCCTGTATAACAGGCTCGAGGGGCTGAATGGCCTCCTCCTGTTCCTGTGTAACAGGCTCGAGGGGCTGAATGGCCTCCTCCTGTTCCTGTATAACAGGCTCGAGGGGCTGATTGGGCCCCCTCCAGTTCCTGTGTAACAAGCTCGAGGGGCTGAATGGCCTCCTCCTGTTCCAGTGGAACAGGCTCGAGGGGCCGAATGGCCTCCTCCTGTTCCTGTGTAACAGGCTCGAGGGGCTGAATGGCCTCCTCCTGTTCCTATGTAACAGGCTCGAGGGGCTGAATGGGCTGCCTCCAGTTCCTGTGTAACAGCTCGAGGGGATGAATGGCCTCCTCCTGTTCCTGTGTAACAGGCTCGAGGGGCTGAATGCCCTCCTCCTGCTCCTGTGTAACAGGCTCGAGCGGCTGAATGGCCTCCTCCTGTTCCTGTGTAACAGGCTCGAGGGCCTGAATATCCTCCTCCTGTTCCTGTGTAACAGGCTCGAGGGGCTGAATGGCCTCCTCCTGTTCCTGTGCAACATTCACGAGGGGCTGAATGGCCTCCTCCTGTTCCTGTGTAACAGGCTCGAGGGGCTGAATGGCCTCCTCCTTTTCCTGTGTAACAGGCTCGAAGGCCGAATGGCCTCCTCCTGTTCCTGTGTAACAGGCTCGAGGGGCCGAATGGGCCTCCTCCTGTTCCTGTGTAACAGGCTCGAGGAGCTGAATGGCCTCCTCCTGTTCCTGTGTAACAGGCTCGAGGCGCTGAATGGCCTCCTCCTGTTCCTGTGTAACAGGCTCGAGGGGCTGAATGGCCTCCTCCTGTTCCTGTGTAACAGGCTGGAGGGGCTGAATGGCCTCCTCCTGTTCCTGTGTAACAGGCTCAAGGGTCCGAATGGCCTCCTCCGGTTCCTGTTCTTGTGTAACAGGTTCGAGGGGACGAATGGCCTCCTCCGGTTCCTGTTCTTGTGTAACAGGCTCGAGGGGCTGAATGGCCTCCTCCTGTTCCTGTGTAACAGGCTCGAGGGGCTGAATGGCCTCCTGTTCCTGCGTAACAGGCTCGAGGGTCCGAATGGCCTCCTCCTCTTACTGTGTAACAGGCCCGAGGGGCCGAATGGCCTCCTCCTGTTCCTGTGTAACAGGCTCGAGGGGCTAATAGGCCTCCTCCTGTTCCTGTTCCTGTGTAACAGGCTCGAGGGGCTGAATGGCCTCCTCCTGTCCCTGTGTAACAGGCTCGAGGGGCTGAATGGCCTCCTCCTGTTCCTGTGTAACAGGCTCGAGGGGCTGAATGGCCTCCTCCTGTTCCGGTGTAACAGGCTCGAGGGGCTGAATGGCCTCCTCCTGTTCCTGTCTAACAGGCTCGAGGGGCTGAATGGCCTCCTCCTGTTCCTGTGTAACAGGCTCGAGGGGCTGAATGGCCTCCTCCTGTTCCAGTGTAACAGGCTCGAGGGGCTGAGTGGCCTCCTCCAGTTCCTGTGTAACAGGTTCGAGGGGCTGAATGGCATCCTCCTGTTCCTGTGTAACAGACTCGAAGGGCTGAATGCCCTCCTCCTCTTCCTGTGTAAGAGGCTCGAGGGGCTGAATATGCCTCCTCCAGTTCCTGTGTAACAGGCTCGAGGGGCTGAATGGCCTCCTCCTGTTCCTGTGTAATAGACTCGAGGGGCTGAATGCCCTCCTCCTGTTCCTGTGTAAGTGGCTCGAGGGGCTGAATATGCCTCCTCCAGTTCCTGTGTAACATTCTCGAGGGGTTGAATGGCCTCCTCCTGTTCCTGTGTAACAGGCTCGAGGGGCTGAATGGCCTCCTCCTGTTCCTGTGTAACAGGCTCGAGGGGCTGAATGGCATTCTCCTGTTCCTGTGTAACAAGCTCGAGGGGCTGAATGGGCCTCCTCCTGTTCCTGTGTAACAGGCACGAGGGGCTGAATGGCCTTCTCCTGTTCCTGTGTAACAGGCTCGAGGGGCTGAATGGCCTCCTCCTGTTCCTGTGTAACAGGCTCGAGGGGCTGAATGGGCCTCCTCCTGTTCCTGTGTAACATGTTCGAGGGGCTGAATGGCCTCCTCCTGTTCCTGTGTAACAGGCTCGAGGGGCTGAATGGGCCTCCTGCTGTTCCTGTGTCACAGGCTCGAGGGGCTGAATGGCCTCCTCCTGTTCCTGTGTAACAGGCTCGAGGGGCTGAATGGCCTCCTCCTGTTCCTGTGTAACAGGCTCGAGGGGCTGAATGGCCTCCTCCTGTTCCTGTGTAACAGGCTCGAGGGGCTCAATGGCCTCCTCCTGTTCCTGTGTAACAGACACGAGGGGCTGAATGGACCTCCTCCTGATCCTGTATAACAGGCTCGAGGGGCTGAATGGCCTCCTCCTGTTCCTGTGTAACAGGCTCGAGGGGCTGAATGGGTCTCCTCCTGTTCCTGTGTAACAGGCTCGAAGGCCGAATGGCCTCCTCCTGTTCCTATGTAACAGGCTCGAGGGGCTGAATGGGCTGCCTCCAGTTCCTGTGTAACAGCTCGAGGGGCTGAATGGACCTTCTCCTGTTCCTGTGTAACAGGCTCGAGGGGCTGAATGGCCTGCTCCTGTTCCTGTGTAACAGGTTCGAGGGGCTGAATGGCCTCCTCCTGCTCATGTGTCACAGGCTCGAGTGGCTGAATAGCCTCCTCCTGTTCCTGTGTAACAGGCTCGAGGGGCTGAATGGCCTCCTCCTGTTCCTGTATAACAGGCTCGAGGGGCTGAATGGCCTCCTCCTGTTCCTGTGTAACAGGCTCGAGGGGCTGAATGGCCTCCTCCTGTTCCTGTATAACAGGCTCGAGGGGCTGATTGGGCCCCCTCCAGTTCCTGTGTAACAAGCTCGAGGGGCTGAATGGCCTCCTCCTGTTCCAGTGGAACAGGCTCGAGGGGCCGAATGGCCTCCTCCTGTTCCTGTGTAACAGGCTCGAGGGGCTGAATGGCCTCCTCCTGTTCCTATGTAACAGGCTCGAGGGGCTGAATGGGCTGCCTCCAGTTCCTGTGTAACAGCTCGAGGGGATGAATGGCCTCCTCCTGTTCCTGTGTAACAGGCTCGAGGGGCTGAATGCCCTCCTCCTGCTCCTGTGTAACAGGCTCGAGCGGCTGAATGGCCTCCTCCTGTTCCTGTGTAACAGGCTCGAGGGCCTGAATATCCTCCTCCTGTTCCTGTGTAACAGGCTCGAGGGGCTGAATGGCCTCCTCCTGTTCCTGTGCAACATTCACGAGGGGCTGAATGGCCTCCTCCTGTTCCTGTGTAACAGGCTCGAGGGGCTGAATGGCCTCCTCCTGTTCCTGTGTAACAGGCTCGAGGGGCTGAATGGCCTCCTCCTGTTCCTGTGTAACAGGCTCGAGGGGCTGAATGGCCTCCTCCTGCTGCTGTGTAACAGGCTCGAGGGGCTGAATGGACCTTCTCCTGTTCCTGTGTAACAGGCTCGAGGGGCTGAATGGCCTCCTGTTCCTGCGTAACAGGCTCGAGGGGCCGAATGGCCTCCTCCTCTTACTGTGTAACAGGCTCGAGGGGCCGAATGGCCTCCTCCTGTTCCTGTGTAACAGGCTCGAGGGGCTGAATGGCCTCCTCCTGTTCCTGTGTAACAGGTACGAGGGGCTGAATGGCCTCCTCCTGTTCCTGTTCCTGTGTAACAGGCTCGAGGGGCTGAATGGCCTCCTCCTGTCCCTGTGTAACAGGCTCGAGGGGCCGAATGGCCTCCTCCTGTTCCTGTGTAACAGGCTCGAGGGGCCGAATGGCCTCCTCCTGTTCCGGTGTAACAGACTTGAGGGGCTGAATGGCCTCCTCCTGTTCCTGTCTAACAGGCTCGAGGGGCTGAATGGCCTCCTCCTGCTCCTGTGTAACAGGCTCGAGGGGCTGAATGGACCTTCTCCTGTTCCTGTGTAACAGGCTCGAGGGGCTGAATGGTCTGCTCCTGTTCCTGTGTAACAGGTTCGAGGGGCTGAATGGCCTCCTCGTGTTCCTGTGTAACAGGCTCGAGGGGCTGAATTTTCTCCTCCTGTTCCTGTGTAACAGGCTCGAGGGGCTGAATGGGCCTTCTCCTGTTCCTGTGTAACAGGCTCGAGGGGCTGAATGGCCTCCTCCTCTTCCTGTGTAAGAGGCTCGAGGGGCTGAATATGCCTCCTCCAGTTCCTGTGTAACAGGCTCGAGGGGCTGAATGGCCTCCTCCTGTTCCTGTGTAATAGACTCGAGGGGCTGAATGCCCTCCTCCTGTACCTGTGTAAGTGGCTCGAGGGGCTGAATATGCCTCCTCCAGTTCCTGTGTAACATTCTCGAGGGGCTGAATGGCCTCCTCCTCTTCCTGTGTAACAGGCTCGAGGGGCTGAATGGCCCCCTCCTGTTCCTGTGTAACAGGCTCGAGGGGCTGAATGGCATTCTCCTGTTCCTGTGTAACAAGCTCGAGGGGCTGAATGGGCCTCCTCCTGTTCCTGTGTAACAGGCACGAGGGGCTGAATGGCCTTCTCCTGTTCCTGTGTAACAGGCTCGAGGGGCTGAATGGCCTCCTCCTGTTCCTGTGTAACAGGCTCGAGGGGCTGAATGGGCCTCCTCCTATTCCTGTGCAACATGTTCGAGGGGCTGAATGGCCACCTCCTGTTCCAGTGTAACAGGCTCGAGGGGCTGAATGGGCCTCCTGCTGTTCCTGTGTCACAGGCTCGAGGGGCTGAATGGCCTCCTCCTGTTCCTGTGTAACAGGCTCGAGGGGCTGAATGGCCTCCTCCTGTTCCTGTGTAACAGGCTCGAGGGGCTGAATGGCCTCCTCCTGTTCCTGTGTAACAGGCTCGAGGGGCTGAATGGCCTCCTCCTGCTCCTGTGTAACAGGCTCGAGGGGCTGAATGGACCTTCTCCTGTTCCTGTGTAACAGGCTCGAGGGGCTGAATGGCCTCCTGTTCCTGCGTAACAGGCTCGAGGGGCCGAATGGCCTCCTCCTCTTACTGTGTAACAGGCTCGAGGGGCCGAATGGCCTCCTCCTGTTCCTGTGTAACAGGCTCGAGGGGCTGAATGGCCTCCTCCTGTTCCTGTGTAACAGGTACGAGGGGCTGAATGGCCTCCTCCTGTTCCTGTTCCTGTGTAACAGGCTCGAGGGGCTGAATGGCCTCCTCCTGTCCCTGTGTAACAGGCTCGAGGGGCCGACTGGCCTCCTCCTGTTCCGGTGTAACAGACTTGAGGGGCTGAATGGCCTCCTCCTGTTCCTGTCTAACAGGCTCGAGGGGCTGAATGGCCTCCTCCTGCTCCTGTGTAACAGGCTCGAGGGGCTGAATGGACCTTCTCCTGTTCCTGTGTAACAGGCTCGAGGGGCTGAATGGGCCTTCTCCTGTTCCTGTGTAACAGGCTCGAGGGGCTGAATGGCCTCCTCCTCTTCCTGTGTAAGAGGCTCGAGGGGCTGAATATACCTCCTCCAGTTCCTGTGTAACAGGCTCGAGGGGCTGAATGGCCTCCTCCTGTTCCTGTGTAATAGACTCGAGGGGCTGAATGCCCTCCTCCTGTACCTGTGTAAGTGGCTCGAGGGGCTGAATATGCCTCCTCCAGTTCCTGTGTAACATTCTCGAGGGGCTGAATGGCCTCCTCCTGTTCCTGTGTAACAGGCTCGAGGGGCTGAATGGCATTCTCCTGTTCCTGTGTAACAAGCTCGAGGGGCTGAATGGGCCTCCTCCTGTTCCTGTGTAACAGGCACGAGGGGCTGAATGGCCTTCTCCTGTTCCTGTGTAACAGGCTCGAGGGGCTGAATGGCCTCCTCCTGTTCCTGTGTAACAGGCTCGAGGGGCTGAATGGGCCTCCTCCTATTCCTGTGTAACATGTTCGAGGGGCTGAATGGCCTCCTCCTGTTCCAGTGTAACAGGCTCGAGGGGCTGAATGGGCCTCCTGCTGTTCCTGTGTCACAGGCTCGAGGGGCTGAATGGCCTCCTCCTGTTCCTGTGTAACAGGCTCGAGGGGCTGAATGGCCTCCTCCTGTTCCTGTGTAACAGGCTCGAGAGGCTGAATGGCCTCCTCCTGTTCCTGCGCAACAGGCTCGAGGGGCTCAATGACCTCCTCCTGTTCCTGTGTAACAGACACGAGGGGCTGAATGGATCTCCTCCTGATCCTGTGTAACAGGCTCGAGGGGCTGAATGGCCTCCTCCTGTTCCTGTGTAACAGGCTCGAGGGGCTGAATGGGTCTCCTCCTGTTCCTGTGTAACAGGCTCGAAGGCCGAATGGCCTCCTCCTGTTCCTGTGTAACAGGCTCGAGGGGCTGAATGGACCTCCTCCTGATCCTGTGTAACAGGCTCGAGGGGCTGAATGGCATCCTCCTGTTCCTGTGTAACAGGCTCGAGGGGCTGAATGGCCTCCTCCTTTTCCTGTGTAACAGGCTCGAAGGCCGAATGGCCTCCTCCTGTTCCTGTGTAACAGGCTCGAGGGGCCGAATGGGCCTCCTCCTGTTCCTGTGTAACAGGCTCGAGGAGCTGAATGGCCTCCTCCTGTTCCTGTGTAACAGGCTCGAGGCGCTGAATGGCCTCCTCCTGTTCCTGTGTAACAGGCTCGAGGGGATGAATGGCCTCCTCCTGTTCCTGTGTAACAGGCTGGAGGGGCTGAATGGCCTCCTCCTGTTCCTGTGTAACAGGCTCAAGGGTCCGAATGGCCTCCTCCGGTTCCTGTTCTTGTGTAACAGGTTCGAGGGGACGAATGGCCTCCTCCTGTTCCTGTGTAACAGGCTCAAGGGTCCGAATGGCCTCCTCCGGTTCCTGTTCTTGTGTAACAGGCTCGAGGGGCTGAATGGCCTCCTCCTGTTCCTGTGTAACAGGCTCGAGGGGCTGAATGGCCTCCTGTTCCTGCGTAACAGGCTCGAGGGTCCGAATGGCCTCCTCCTCTTACTGTGTAACAGGCTCGAGGGGCCGAATGGCCTCCTCCTGTTCCTGTGTAACAGGCTCGAGGGGCTAATAGGCCTCCTCCTGTTCCTGTTCCTGTGTAACAGGCTCGAGGGGCTGAATGGCCTCCTCCTGTCCCTGTGTAACAGGCTCGAGGGGCTGAATGGCCTCCTCCTGTTCCTGTGTAACAGGCTCGAGGGGCTGAATGGCCTCCTCCTGTTCCGGTGTAACAGGCTCGAGGGGCTGAATGGCCTCCTCCTGTTCCTGTCTAACAGGCTCGAGGGGCTGAATGGCCTCCTCCTGTTCCTGTGTAACAGGCTCGAGGGGCTGAATGGCCTCCTCCTGTTCCAGTGTAACAGGCTCGAGGGGCTGAGTGGCCTCCTCCAGTTCCTGTGTAACAGGTTCGAGGGGCTGAATGGCATCCTCCTGTTTGTGTGTAACAGACTCGAAGGGCTGAATGCCCTCCTCCTCTTCCTGTGTAAGAGGCTCGAGGGGCTGAATATGCCTCCTCCAGTTCCTGTGTAACAGGCTCGAGGGGCTGAATGGCCTCCTCCTGTTCCTGTGTAATAGACTCGAGGGGCTGAATGCCCTCCTCCTGTTCCTGTGTAAGTGGCTCGAGGGGCTGAATATGCCTCCTCCAGTTCCTGTGTAACATTCTCGAGGGGTTGAATGGCCTCCTCCTGTTCCTGTGTAACAGGCTCGAGGGGCTGAATGGCCTCCTCCTGTTCCTGTGTAACAGACTCGAGGGGCTGAATGGCATTCTCCTGTTCCTGTGTAACAAGCTCGAGGGGCTGAATGGGCCTCCTCCTGTTCCTGTGTAACAGGCACGAGGGGCTGAATGGCCTTCTCCTGTTCCTGTGTAACAGGCT
The DNA here is from genome assembly GCF_044704955.1 of Pristiophorus japonicus. Lineage (NCBI taxonomy): Eukaryota > Metazoa > Chordata > Chondrichthyes > Pristiophoridae > Pristiophorus > Pristiophorus japonicus. The sequence continues at coordinate 1,953,166 of NC_091992.1, read as the reverse complement.
CGAGGGGCTGAATGGCCTCCTCCTGTTCCTGTGTAACAGGCTCGAGGGGCTGAATGGGCCTCCTCCTGTTCCTGTGTAACATGTTCGAGGGGCTGAATGGCCTCCTCCTGTTCCTGTGTAACAGGCTCGAGGGGCTGAATGGGCCTCCTGCTGTTCCTGTGTCACAGGCTCGAGAGGCTGAATGGCCTCCTCCTGTTCCTGTGTAACAGGCTCGAGGGGCTGAATGGCCTCCTCCTGTTCCTGTGTAACAGGCTCGAGGGGCTGAATGGCCTCCTCCTGTTCCTGTGTAACAGGCTCGAGGGGCTCAATGGCCTCCTCCTGTTCCTGTGTAACAGATACGAGGGGCTGAATGGACCTCCTCCTGATCCTGTATAACAGGCTCGAGGGGCTGAATGGCCTCCTCCTGTTCCTGTGTAACAGGCTCGAGGGGCTGAATGGGTCTCCTCCTGTTCCTGTGTAACAGGCTCGAAGGCCGAATGGCCTCCTCCTGTTCCTGTGTAACAGGCTCGAGGGGCTAAATGGACCTCCTCCTGATCCTGTGTAACAGGCTCGAGGGGCTGAATGGCATCCTTCTGTTCCTGTGTAACAGGCTCGAGGGGCTGAATGGCCTCCTCCTGTTCCTGTGTAACAGGCTCGAAGGCCGAATGGTCTCCTCCTGTTCCTGTGTAACAGGCTCGAGGGGCTGAATGGCCTCCTCCTGTTCCTGTGTAACAGGCTCAAGGGGCTGAATGGCCTCCTCCTGTTCCTGTGTAACAGGCTCGAGGGGCTTAATGGACCTCCTCCTCTTCCTGTGTAACAGGCTCGAGGGGCTGAATTTCCTCCTCCTGTTCCTGTGTAACAGGCTCAAGGGGCTGAATGGGCCTCCTCCTGTTCATGTCTAACAGGCACGAGGGGCTGAATGGCCTCCTCGTGTTCCTGTGTAACAGGCTCGAGGGGATGAATGGCCTCCTCCTGTTCCTGTGTAACAGGCTCGAGGGGCTGAATGGCCTCCTCCTGTTCCAGTGTAACAGGCTCGAGGGGCTGAATGGCCTCCTCCTGTTCCTGTGTAACAGGCTCGAGGGGCTGAATGGCATGCTCCTGTTCCTGTGTAACAAGCTCGAGGGGCTGAATGGGCCTCCTCCTGTTCCTGTGTAACAGGCACGAGGGGCTGAATGGCCTTCTCCTGTTCCTGTGTAACAGGCTCGAGGGGCTGAATGGCCTCCTCCTGTTCCTGTGTAACAGGCTCGAAGGGCTGAATGGGCCTCCTCCTGTTCCTGTGTAACATGTTCGAGGGGCTGAATGGCCTCCTCCTGTTCCTGTGAAACAGGCTCGAGGGGCTGAATGGGCCTCCTGCTGTTCCTGTGTCACAGGCTCGAGGGGCTGAATGGCCTCCTCCTGTTCCTGTGTAACATGTTCGAGGGGCTGAATGGCCTCCTCCTGTTCCTGTGAAACAGGCTCGAGGGGCTGAATGGGTCTCCTCCTGTTCCTGTGTAACAGGCTCGAGGGGCTGAATGGACCTCCTCCTGATCCTGTGTAACAGGCTCGAGGGGCTAAATGGCATCCTCCTGTTCCTGTGTAACAGGCTCGAGGGGCTGAATGGCCTCCTCCTGTTCCTGTGTAACAGGCTCGAAGGCCGAATGGCCTCCTCCTGTTCCTGTGTAACAGGCTCGAGGGGCCGAATGGGCCTCCTCCTGTTCCTGTGTAACAGGCTCGAGGAGCTGAATGGCCTCCTCCTGTTCCTGTGTAACAGGCTCGAGGCGCTGAATGGCCTCCTCCTGTTCCTGTGTAACAGGCTCGAGGGGCTGAATGGCCTCCTCCTGTTCCTGTGTAACAGGCTCAAGGGTCCGAATGGCCTCCTCCGGTTCCTGTTCTTGTGTAACAGGTTCGAGGGGCCGAATGGCCTCCTCCTGTTCCTGTGTAACAGGCTCGAGGGGCCGAATGTCCTCCTCCGGTTCCTGTTCTTGTGTAACAGGCTCGAGGGGCTGAATGGCCTCCTCCTGTTCCTGTGTAACAGGCTCGAGGGGCTGAATGGCCTCCTGTTCCTGCGTAACAGGCTTGAGGGGCCAAATGGCCTCCTCCACTTACTGTGTAACAGGCTCGAGGGGCCGAATGGCCTCCTCCTGTTCCTGTGTAACAGGCTCGAGGGGCAGAATGGCCTCCTCCTGTTCCGGTGTAACAGGCTCGAGGGGCTGAATGGGCCTCCTGCTGTTCCTGTGTCACAGGCTCGAGAGGCTGAATGGCCTCCTCCTGTTCCTGTGTAACAGGCTCGAGGGGCTGAATGGCCTCCTCCTGTTCCTGTGTAACAGGCTCGAGGGGCTGAATGGCCTCCTCCTGTTCCTGTGTAACAGGCTCGAGGGGCTCAATGGCCTCCTCCTGTTCCTGTGTAACAGATACGAGGGGCTGAATGGACCTCCTCCTGATCCTGTATAACAGGCTCGAGGGGCTGAATGGCCTCCTCCTGTTCCTGTGTAACAGGCTCGAGGGGCTGAATGGGTCTCCTCCTGTTCCTGTGTAACAGGCTCGAAGGCCGAATGGCCTCCTCCTGTTCCTGTGTAACAGGCTCGAGGGGCTAAATGGACCTCCTCCTGATCCTGTGTAACAGGCTCGAGGGGCTGAATGGCATCCTTCTGTTCCTGTGTAACAGGCTCGAGGGGCTGAATGGCCTCCTCCTGTTCCTGTGTAACAGGCTCGAAGGCCGAATGGTCTCCTCCTGTTCCTGTGTAACAGGCTCGAGGGGCTGAATGGCCTCCTCCTGTTCCTGTGTAACAGGCTCAAGGGGCTGAATGGCCTCCTCCTGTTCCTGTGTAACAGGCTCGAGGGGCTTAATGGACCTCCTCCTCTTCCTGTGTAACAGGCTCGAGGGGCTGAATTTCCTCCTCCTGTTCCTGTGTAACAGGCTCAAGGGGCTGAATGGGCCTCCTCCTGTTCATGTCTAACAGGCACGAGGGGCTGAATGGCCTCCTCGTGTTCCTGTGTAACAGGCTCGAGGGGATGAATGGCCTCCTCCTGTTCCTGTGTAACAGGCTCGAGGGGCTGAATGGCCTCCTCCTGTTCCAGTGTAACAGGCTCGAGGGGCTGAATGGCCTCCTCCTGTTCCTGTGTAACAGGCTCGAGGGGCTGAATGGCATGCTCCTGTTCCTGTGTAACAAGCTCGAGGGGCTGAATGGGCCTCCTCCTGTTCCTGTGTAACAGGCACGAGGGGCTGAATGGCCTTCTCCTGTTCCTGTGTAACAGGCTCGAGGGGCTGAATGGCCTCCTCCTGTTCCTGTGTAACAGGCTCGAAGGGCTGAATGGGCCTCCTCCTGTTCCTGTGTAACATGTTCGAGGGGCTGAATGGCCTCCTCCTGTTCCTGTGAAACAGGCTCGAGGGGCTGAATGGGCCTCCTGCTGTTCCTGTGTCACAGGCTCGAGGGGCTGAATGGCCTCCTCCTGTTCCTGTGTAACATGTTCGAGGGGCTGAATGGCCTCCTCCTGTTCCTGTGAAACAGGCTCGAGGGGCTGAATGGGTCTCCTCCTGTTCCTGTGTAACAGGCTCGAGGGGCTGAATGGACCTCCTCCTGATCCTGTGTAACAGGCTCGAGGGGCTAAATGGCATCCTCCTGTTCCTGTGTAACAGGCTCGAGGGGCTGAATGGCCTCCTCCTGTTCCTGTGTAACAGGCTCGAAGGCCGAATGGCCTCCTCCTGTTCCTGTGTAACAGGCTCGAGGGGCCGAATGGGCCTCCTCCTGTTCCTGTGTAACAGGCTCGAGGAGCTGAATGGCCTCCTCCTGTTCCTGTGTAACAGGCTCGAGGCGCTGAATGGCCTCCTCCTGTTCCTGTGTAACAGGCTCGAGGGGCTGAATGGCCTCCTCCTGTTCCTGTGTAACAGGCTCAAGGGTCCGAATGGCCTCCTCCGGTTCCTGTTCTTGTGTAACAGGTTCGAGGGGCCGAATGGCCTCCTCCTGTTCCTGTGTAACAGGCTCGAGGGGCCGAATGTCCTCCTCCGGTTCCTGTTCTTGTGTAACAGGCTCGAGGGGCTGAATGGCCTCCTCCTGTTCCTGTGTAACAGGCTCGAGGGGCTGAATGGCCTCCTGTTCCTGCGTAACAGGCTTGAGGGGCCAAATGGCCTCCTCCACTTACTGTGTAACAGGCTCGAGGGGCCGAATGGCCTCCTCCTGTTCCTGTGTAACAGGCTCGAGGGGCTGATAGGCCTCCTCCTGTTCCTGTTCCTGTGTAACAGGCTCGAGGGGCAGAATGGCCTCCTCCTGGCCCTGTGCAACAGGCTCGAGGGGCTGAATGGCCTCCTCCTGTTCCTGTGTAACAGGCTCGAGGGGCTGAATGGCCTCCTCCTGTTCCGGTGTAACAGGCTCGAGGGGCTAAATGGCCTCCTCCTGTTCCTGTCTAACAGGCTCGAGGGGCTGAATGGCCTCCTCCTGCTCCTGTGTAACAGGCTCGAGGGGCTGAATGGACCTTCTCCTGTTCCTGTGTAACAGGCTCGAGGGGCTGAATGGCCTGCTCCTGTTCCTGTGTAACAGGTTCGAGGGGCTGAATGGCCTCCTCGTGTTCCTGTGCAACAGGCTCGAGGGGCTGAATGGCCTCCCCCTGTTCCTGTGTAACAGGCTCGAGGGGCTGAATGGCCTCCTCCTGACCCAGTGTAACAGGCTCGAGGGGCTGAATGGGCTCCTCCTGTTCCTGTGTAACAGGCTCGAGGGGCTTAATGGACCTCCTCCTCTACCTGTGTAACAGGCTCGAGGGGCTGAATTTCCTCCTCCTGTTCCTGTGTAACAGGCTCAAGGGGCTGAATGGGCCTCCTCCTGTTCATGTCTAACAGGCACTAGGGGCTGAATGGCCTCCTCCTGTTCCTGTGTAACAGGCTCGAGGGGCTGAATGGCCTCCTCCTGTTCCTGTGTAACAGGCTCGAGGGGCTGAATGGCCTCCTCCTGTTCCTGTGTAACAGGCTCAAGGGGCTGAATGGGCCTCCTCCTGTTCATGTCTAACAGGCACTCGGGGCTGAATGGCCTCCTCGTGTTCCTGTGTAACAGGCTCGAGGGGATGAATGGCCTCCTCCTGTTCCTGTGTAACAGGCTCGAGGGGCTGAATGGCCTCCTCCTGTTCCAGTGTAACAGGCTCGAGGGGCTGAATGGCCTCCTCCTGTTCCTGTGTAACAGGCTCGAGGGGCTGAATGGCATGCTCCTGTTCCTGTGTAACAAGCTCGAGGGGCTGAATGGGCCTCCTCCTGTTCCTGTGTAACAGGCACGAGGGGCTGAATGGCCTTCTCCTGTTCCTGTGTAACAGGCTCAAGGGGCTGAATGGCCTCCTCCTGTTCCTGTGTAACAGGCTCGAGGGGCTGAATGGGCCTCCTCCTGTTCCTGTGTAACATGTTCGAGGGGCTGAATGGCCTCCTCCTGTTCCTGTGTAACAGGCTCGAGGGGCTGAATGGGCCTCCTGCTGTTCCTGTGTCACAGGCTCGAGGGGCTGAATGGCCTCCTCCTGTTCCTGTGTAACAGGCTCGAGGGGCTGAATGGCCTCCTCCTGTTCCTGTGTAACAGGCTCGAGGGGCTGAATGGCCTCCTCCTGTTCCTGTGTAACAGGCTCGAGGGGCTCAATGGCCTCCTCCTGTTCCTGTGTAACAGACACGAGGGGTTGAATGGACCTCCTCCTGATCCTGTGTAACAGGCTCGAGGGGCTGAATGGCCTCCTCCTGTTCTTGTGTAACAGGCTCGAGGGGCTGAATGGCCTCCTCCTGTTCCTGTGTAACAGGCTCGAAGGCCAAATGGCCTCCTCCTGTTCCTGTGTAACAGGCTCGAGGGGCTGAATGGACCTCCTCCTGATCCTGTGTAACAGGCTCGAGGGGCTGAATGGCATCCTCCTGTTCCTGTGTAACAGGCTCGAGGGGCTGAATGGCCTCCTCCTGTTCCTGTGTAACAGGCTCGAAGGCCGAATGGCCTCCTCCTGTTCCTGTGTAACAGGCTCGAGGGGCTGAATGGACCTCCTCCTGATCCTGTGTAACAGGCTCGAGGGGCTGAATGGCATCCTCCTGTTGCTGTGTAACAGGCTCGAGGGGCTGAATGGCCTCCTCCTGTTCCTGTGTAACAGGCTCGAAGGCCGAATGGCCTCCTCCTGTACCTGTGTAACAGGCTCGAGGGGCCGAATGGGCCTCCTCCTGTTCCTGTGTAACAGGCTCGAGGAGCTGAATGGCCTCCTCCTGTTCCTGTGTAACAGGCTCGAGGCGCTGAATGGCCTCCTCCTGTTCCTGTGTAACAGGCTCGAGGGGCTGAATGGCCTCCTCCTGTTCCTGTGTAACAGGCTCAAGTGTCCGAATGGCCTCCTCCGGTTCCTGTTCTTGTGTAACAGGTTCGAGGGGCCGAATGGCCTCCTCCTGTTCCTGTGTAACAGGCTCGAGGGGCTGAATGGCCTCCTCCTGTTCCTGTGTAACAGGCTCGAGGGGCTGAATGGCCTCCTGTTCCTGCGTAACAGGCTTGAGGGGCCGAATGGCCTCCTCCTCTTACTGTGTAACAGGCTCGAGGGGCCGAATGGCCTCCTCCTGTTCCTGTGTAACAGGCTCGAGGGGCTGATAGGCCTCCTCCTGTTGCTGTTCCTGTGTAACAGGCTCGAGGGGCTGAATGGCCTCCTCCTGGCCCTGTGTAACAGGCTCGAGGGGCTGAATGGCCTCCTCCTGTTCCTGTGTAACAGGCTCGAGGGGCTGAATGGCCTCCTCCTGTTCCGGTGTAACAGGCTCGAGGGGCTAAATGGCCTCCTCCTGTTCCTGTCTAACAGGCTCGAGGGGCTGAATGGCCTCCTCCTGCTCCTGTGTAACAGGCTCGAGGGGCTGAATGGACCTTCTGCTGTTCCTGTGTAACAGGCTCGAGGGGCTGAATGGCCTGCTCCTGTTCCTGTGTAACAGGTTCGAGGGGCTGAATGGCCTCCTCGTGTTCCTGTGCAACAGGCTCGAGGGGCTGAATGGCCTCCTCCTGTTCCTGTGTAACAGGCTCGAGGGGCTGAATGGCCTCCTCCTGACCCAGTGTAACAGGCTCGAGGGGCTGAATGGGCTCCTCCTGTTCCTGTGTAACAGGCTCGAGGGGCTTAATGGACCTCCTCCTCTACCTGTGTAACAGTCTCGAGGGGCTGAATTTCCTCCTCCTGTTCCTGTGTAACAGGCTCAAGGGGCTGAATGGGCCTCCTCCTGTTCATGTCTAACAGGCACTAGGGGCTGAATGGCCTCCTCCTGTTCCTGTGTAACAGGCTCGTGGGGCTGAATGGCCTCCTCCTGTTCCTGTGTAACAGGCTCGAGGGCTGAATGGCCTCCTCCTGTTCCTGTGTAACAGGCTCGAGGGGCTTAATGGACCTCCTCCTCTTCCTGTGTAACAGGCTCGAGGGGCTGAATTTCCTCCTCCTGTTCCTGTGTAACAGGCTCAAGGGGCTGAATGGGCCTCCTCCTGTTCATGTCTAACAGGCACTAGGGGCTGAATGGCCTCCTCGTGTTCCTGTGTAACAGGCTCGAGGGGATGAATGGCCTCCTCCTGTTCCTGTGTAACAGGCTCGAGGGGCTGAATGGCCTCCTCCTGTTCCAGTGTAACAGGCTCGAGGGGCTGAATGGCCTCCTCCTGTTCCTGTGTAACAGGCTCGAGGGGCTGAATGGCATGCTCCTGTTCCTGTGTAACAAGCTCGAGGGGCTGAATGGGCCTCCTCCTGTTCCTGTGTAACAGGCACGAGGGGCTGAATGGCCTTCTCCTGTTCCTGTGTAACAGGCTCGAGGGGCTGAATGGCCTCCTCCTGTTCCTGTGTAACAGGCTCGAGGGGCTGAATGGGCCTCCTCCTGTTCCTGTGTAACATGTTCGAGGGGCTGAATGGCCTCCTCCTGTTCCTGTGTAACAGGCTCGAGGGGCTGAATGGGCCTCCTGCTGTTCCTGTGTCACAGGCTCGAGGGGCTGAATGGCCTCCTCCTGTTCCTGTGTAACAGGCTCGAGGGGCTGAATGGCCTCCTCCTGTTCCTGTGTAACAGGCTCGAGGGGCTGAATGGCCTCCTCCTGTTCCTGTGTAACAGGCTCGAGGGGCTCAATGGCCTCCTCCTGTTCCTGTGTAACAGACACGAGGGGCTGAATGGACCTCCTCCTGATCCTGTGTAACAGGCTCGAGGGGCTGAATGGCCTCCTCTTGTTCCTGTGTAACAGGCTCGAGGGGCTGAATGGGTCTCCTCCTGTTCCTGTGTAACAGGCTCGAAGGCCAAATGGCCTCCTCCTGTTCCTGTGTAACAGGCTCGAGGGGCTGAATGGACCTCCTCCTGATCCTGTGTAACAGGCTCGAGGGGCTGAATGGCATCCTCCTGTTCCTGTGTAACAGGCTCGAGGGGCTGAATGGCCTCCTCCTGTTCCTGTGTAACAGGCTCGAAGGCCGAATGGCCTCCTCCTGTTCCTGTGTAACAGGCTCGAGGGGCCGAATGGGCCTCCTCCTGTTCCTGTGTAACAGGCTCGAGTAGCTGAATGGCCTCCTCCTGTTCCTGTGTAACAGGCTCGAGGCGCTGAATGGCCTCCTCCTGTTCCTGTGTAACAGGCTCGAGGGGCTGAATGGCCTCCTCCTGTTCCTGTGTAACAGGCTCAAGGGTCCGAATGGCCTCCTCCGTTTCCTGTTCTTGTGTAACAGGTTCGAGGGGCCGAATGTCCTCCTCCTGTTCCTGTGTAACAGGCTCGAGGGGCTGAATGGCCTCCTGTTCCTGCGTAACAGGCTCGAGGGGACGAATGGCCTCCTCCTCTTACTGTGTAACAGGCTCGAGGGGCCGAATGGCCTCCTCCTGTTCCTGTGTAACAGGCTCGAGGGGCTGATAGGCCTCCTCCTGTTCCTGTTCCTGTGTAACAGGCTCGAGGGGCTGAATGGCCTCCTCCTGGCCCTGTGTAACAGGCTCGAGGGGCTGAATGGCCTCCTCCTGTTCCTGTGTAACAGGCTCGAGGGGCTGAATGGCCTCCTCCTGTTCCGGTGTAACAGGCTCGAGGGGCTGAATGGCCTACTCCTGTTCCTGTCTAACAGGCTCGAGGGGCTGAATGGCCTCCTCCTGCTCCTGTGTAACAGGCTCGAGGGGCTGAATGGACCTTCTCCTGTTCCTGTGTAACAGGCTCGAGGGGCTGAATGGCCTGCTCCTGTTCCTGTGTAACAGGTTCGAGGGGCTGAATGGCCTCCTCGTGTTCCTGTGTAACAGGCTCGAGGGGCTGAATGGCCTCCTCCTGTTCCTGTGTAACAGGCTCGAGGGGCTGAATGGGCCTCCTCCTGTTCCTGTGTAACAGGCTCGAGGGGCTGAATGGCCTCCTCCTGACCCAGTGTAACAGGCTCGAGGGGCTGAATGGGCTCCTCCTGTTCCTGTGTAACAGGCTCGAGGGGCTTAATGGACCTCCTCCTCTACCTGTGTAACAGGCCCGAGGGGCTGAATTTCCTCCTCCTGTTCCTGTGTAACAGGCTCAAGGGGCTGAATGGGCCTCCTCCTGTTCATGTCTAACAGGCACTAGGGGCTGAATGGCCTCCTCCTGTTCCTGTGTAACAGGCTCGAGGGGCTGAATGGCCTCCTCCTGTTCCTGTGTAACAGGCTCGAGGGGCTGAATGGCCTCCTCCTGTTCCTGTGTAACAGGCTCGAGGGGCTTAATGGACCTCCTCCTCTTCCTGTGTAACAGGCTGGAGGGGCTGAATTTCCTCCTCCTGTTCCTGTGCAACAGGCTCAAGGGGCTGAATGGGCCTCCTCCTGTTCATGTCTAACAGGCACTAGGGGCTGAATGGCCTCCTCGTGTTCCTGTGTAACAGGCTCGAGGGGATGAATGGCCTCCTCCTGTTCCTGTGTAACAGGCTCGAGGGGCTGAATGGCCTCATCCTGTTCCAGTGTAACAGGCTCGAGGGGCTGAATGGCCTCCTCCAGTTCCTGTGTAACAGGTTCGAGGGGCTGAATGGCCTCCTCCTGTTCCTGTGTAACAGGCTCGAGGGGCTGAATGGCATCCTCCTGTTCCTGTGTAACAGACTCGAAGGGCTGAATGCCCTCCTCCTGTTCCTGTGTAAGAGGCTCGAGTGGCTGAATATGCCTCCTCCAGTTCCTGTGTAACAGGCTCGAGGGGCTGAATGGCCACCTCCTGCTCCTGTGTAATAGGCTCAAGGGGCTGAATGGCATCCTCCTGTTCCTGTGTAACAGACTCGAAGGGCTGAATGCCCTCCTCCAGTTCCTGTGTAAGAGGCTCGAGGGGCTGAATATGCCTCCTCCAATTCCTGTGTAACAGGCTCGAGGGGCTGAATGGCCTCCTCCTGTTCCTGTGTAATAGACTCGAGGGGCTGAATGCCCTCCTCCTGTTCCTGTGTAAGTGGCTCGAGGGGCTGAATATGCCTCCTCCAGTTCCTGCGTAACATTCTCGAGGGGCTGAATGGCCTCCTCCTGTTCCTGTGTAACAGGCTCAAGGGGCTGAATGGCCTCCTCCTGTTCCTGTGTAACAGGCTCGAGGGGCTGAATGGCCTCCTCCTGTTCCTGTGTAATAGACTCGAGGGGCTGAATGCCCTCCTCCTGTTCCTGTGTAAGTGGCTCGAGGGGCTGAATATGCCTCCTCCAGTTCCTGTGTAACATTCTCGTGGGGCTGAATGGCCTCCTCCTGTTCCTGTGTAACAGGCTCGAGGGGCTGAATGGCCTCCTCCTGTTCCTGTGTATCAGGCTCGAGGGGCTGAATGGCCTCTTCCTGTTCTTGTGTAACAGGCTCGAGGGGCTGAATGGCCTCCCCCTGTTCCTGTGTAACAGGCTCGAGGGGCTGAATGGCCTCCTGTTCCTGCGTAACAGGCTCGAGGGGCCGAATGGCCTCCTCCTCTTACTGTGTAACAGGCTCGAGGGGCCGAATGGCCTCCTCCTGTTCCTGTGTAACAGGCTCGAGGGGCTGATAGGCCTCCTCCTGTTCCTGTGTAACAGGCTCGAGGAGCTGAATGGGCGCCCTCCTGTTCCTGTGTAACAGGCTCGAGGGGCTGAATGGCCTCCTCCTGTTCCAGTGTAACAGGCTCGAGGGGCTGAATGGCCTCCTCCTGTTCCTGTGTAACAGGTACGAGGGGCTGAATGGCCTCCTCCTGTTCCTGTGTAACAGGCTCGAGGGGCTGAATGGCCTCCTCCTGCTCATGTGTAACAGGCTCGAGGGGCTGAATGGACCTCCTCCTGTTCCTGTGTAACAGGTTCGAGGGGCTGAATGGCCTCCTCCTGTTCCTGTGTAACAGGCTCGAGGGGCTGAATGGGCCTCCTCCTGTTCCTGTGTAACAGGTTCGAGGGGCTGAATGGCCTCCTCCTGTTCCTGTGTAACAGGCTCGAGGGGCTGAATGGGCCTCCTCCTGTTCCTGTGTAACAGGCTCGAAGGGCTGAATGGCCTCCTCCTGTTCCTGTGTAACAGGCTCGAGGGGCTGAATGGCCTCCTCCTGTTCCTGTGTAACAGGCTCGAGGGGCTGAATGGCCTCCTCCTGTTCCTGTGCAACAGGCTCGAGGGGCTCAATGGTCTCCTCCTGTTCCTGTGTAACAGACACGAGGGGCTGAATGGACCTCATCCTGATCCTGTGCAACAGGCTCGAGGGGCTGAATGGCCTCCTCCTGTTCCTGTGTAACAGGCTCGAGGGGCTGAATGGGTCTCCTCCTGTTTCTGTGTAACAGGCTCGAAGGCCGAATGGCCTCCTCCTGTTCCTGTGTAACAGGCTCGAGGGGCTGAATGGACCTCCTCCTGATCCTGTGTAACAGGCTCGAGGGGCTGAATGGGCCTCCTCCTGTTCCTGTGTAACAGGCACGAGGGGCTGAATGGCCTCCTCCTGTTCCTGTGTAACAGGCTCGAGGGGCTGAATGGCCTCCTCCTGTTCCTGTGTAACAGGCTCGAGGGGCTGAATGGCCTCCTCCTGTTCCTGTGTAACATGTTCGAGGGGCTGAATGGCCTCCTCCTGTTCCAGTGTAACAGGCTCGAGGGGCTGAATGGGCCTCCTGCTGTTCCTGTGTCACAGGCTCGAGGGGCTGAATGGCCTCCTCCTGTTCCTGTGTAACAGGCTCGAGGGGCTCAATGGCCTCCTCCTGTTCCTGTGTAACAGACACGAGGGGTTGAATGGACCTCCTCCTGACCCTGTGTAACAGGCTCGAGGGGCTGAATGGCCTCCTCCTGTTCCTGTGTAACAGGCTCGAGGGGCTGAATGGGTCTCATCCTGTTCCTGTGTAACAGGCTCGAAGGCCGAATGGCCTCCTCCTGTTCCTGTGTAACAGGCTCGAGGGGCTGAATGGACCTCCTCCTGATCCTGTGTAACAGGCTCGAGAGGCTAAATGGCATCCTCCTGTTCCTGTGTAACAGGCTCGAGGGGCTGAATGGCCTCCTCCTGTTCCTGTGTAACAGGCTCGAAGGCCGAATGGCCTCCTCCTGTTCCTGTGTAACAGGCTCGAGGGGCCGAATAGGCCTCCTCCTGTTCCTGTGTAACAGGCTCGAGGAGCTGAATGGCCTCCTCCTGTTCCTGTGTAACAGGCTCGAGGGGCTGAATGGCCTCCTCCTGTTCCTGTGTAACAGGCTCGAGGGGCTGAATGGCCTCCTCCTGTTCCTGTGTAACAGGCTCGAGGGGCTGAATGGCCTCCTCCTGTTCCTGTGTAACAGGCTGGAGGGGCTGAATGGCCTCCTCCTGTTCCTGTGTAACAGGCTCAAGGGTCCGAATGGCCTCTTCCGGTTCCTGTTCTTGTGTAACAGGTTCGAGGGGCCGAATGGCCTCCTCCTGTTCCTGTGTAACAGGCTCGAGGGGCTGAATGTCCTCCTCCGGTTCTTGTTCTTGTGTAACAGACTCGAGGGGCTGAATGGCCTCCTCCTGTTCCTGTGTAACAGGCTCGAGGGGCTGAATGGCCTCCTCCTGTTCCTGTGTAACAGGCTCGAGGGGCTCAATGGCCTCCTCCTGTTCCGGTGTAACAGGCTCGAGGGGCTGAATGGCCTCCTCCTGTTCCTGTCTGACAGGCTCGAGGGGCTGAATGGCCTCCTGTTCCTGCCTAACAGGCTCGAGGGGCTCAATGGCCTCCTCCTGTTCCTGTGTAACAGGCTCGAGGGGCTCAATGGCCTCCTCCTGTTCCTGTGTAACAGGCTCGAGGGGCTCAATGGCCTCCTCCTGTTCCTGTGTAACAGGCTCGAGGGGCTCAATGGCCTCCTCCTGTTCCTGTGTAACAGGCTCGAGGGGCTGAATGGACCTTCTCCTGTTCCTGTGTAACAGGCTCGAGGGGCTGAATGGCCTCCTCCTGTTCCTGTGTAACAGGCTCAAGGGGCTGAATGGCCTCCTCATGTTCCTGTGTAACAGGCTCGAGGGGCTGAATGGCCTCCTCCTGTTCCTGTGTAACAGGCTCGAGGGGCTGAATGGCCTCCTCCTGTTCCTGTGTAATAGGTTCGAGGGGCTGAATGGCATCCTCCTGTTCCTGTGTAACAGACTCGAAGGGCTGAATGCCCTCCTCCTGTTCCTGTGTAACAGGCTCGAGGGGCTGAATATGCCTCCTCCAGTTCCTGTGTAACAGGCGCGAGGGGCTGAATGGCCTCCTCCTGTTCCTGTGTAATAGGTTCGAGGGGCTGAATGGCATCCTCCTGTTCCTGTGTAACAGGCTCGAAGGGCTGAATGCCCTCCTCCTGTTCCTGTGTAACAGGCTCGAGGGGCTGAATATGCCTCCTCCAGTTCCTGTGTAACAGGCTCGAGGGGCTGAATGGCCTCCTCCTATTCCTGTGTAATAGACTCGAGGGGCTGAATGCCCTCCTCCTGTTCCTGTGTAAGTGGCTCGAGGGGCTGAATATGCCTCCTCCAGTTCCTGTGTAACATTCTCGAGGGGCTAAATGGCCTCCTCCTGTTCCTGTGTAACAGGCTCGAGGGGCTGAATGGCCTCCTCCTGTTCCTGTGTAACAGGCTAGAGGGGCTGAATGGCCTCCTCCTGTTCCTGTGTAACAGGCTCCAGGGGCTGAATGGCCTCCTCCTGTTCCTGTGTAACAGGTTCGAGGGGCTGAATGGCCTCCTCCTGTTCCTGTGTAACAGGCTCGAGGGGCTGAATGGGCCTCCTCCTGTTCCTGTGTAACAGGCTCGAGGGGCTGAATGGCCTCCTCCTGTTCCTGTGTAACAGGCTCGAGGGGCTGAATGGCCTCCTGTTCCTGCGTAACAGGCTCGAGGGGACGAATGGCCTCCTCCTCTTACTGTGTAACAGGCTCGAGGGGCCGAATGGCCTCCTCCTGTTCCTGTGTAACAGGCTCGAGGGGCTGATAGGCCTCCTCCTGTTCCTGTTCCTGTGTAACAGGCTCGAGGGGCTGAATGGCCTCCTCCTGGCCCTGTGTAACAGGCTCGAGGGGCTGAATGGCCTCCTCCTGTTCCTGTGTAACAGGCTCGAGGGGCTGAATGGCCTCCTCCTGTTCCGGTGTAACAGGCTCGAGGGGCTGAATGGCCTCCTCCTGTTCCTGTCTAACAGGCTCGAGGGGCTGAATGGCCTCCTCCTGCTCCTGTGTAACAGGCTCGAGGGGCTGAATGGACCTTCTCCTGTTCCTGTGTAACAGGCTCGAGGGGCTGAATGGCCTGCTCCTGTTCCTGTGTAACAGGTTCGAGGGGCTGAATGGCCTCCTCGTGTTCCTGTGTAACAGGCTCGAGGGGCTGAATGGCCTCCTCCTGTTCCTGTGTAACAGGCTCGAGGGGCTGAATGGGCCTCCTCCTGTTCCTGTGTAACAGGCTCGAGGGGCTGAATGGCCTCCTCCTGACCCAGTGTAACAGGCTCGAGGGGCAGAATGGGCTCCTCCTGTTCCTGTGTAACAGGCTCGAGGGGCTTAATAGACCTCCTCCTCTACCTGTGTAACAGGCCCGAGGGGCTGAATTTCCTCCTCCTGTTCCTGTGTAACAGGCTCAAGGGGCTGAATGGGCCTCCTCCTGTTCATGTCTAACAGGCACTAGGGGCTGAATGGCCTCCTCCTGTTCCTGTGTAACAGGCTCGAGGGGCTGAATGGCCTCCTCCTGTTCCTGTGTAACAGGCTCGAGGGGCTGAATGGCCTCCTCCTGTTCCTGTGTAACAGGCTCGAGGGGCTTAATGGACCTCCTCCTCTTCCTGTGTAACAGGCTGGAGGGGCTGAATTTCCTCCTCCTGTTCCTGTGCAACAGGCTCAAGGGGCTGAATGGGCCTCCTCCTGTTCATGTCTAACAGGCACTAGGGGCTGAATGGCCTCCTCGTGTTCCTGTGTAACAGGCTCGAGGGGATGAATGGCCTCCTCCTGTTCCTGTGTAACAGGCTCGAGGGGCTGAATGGCCTCATCCTGTTCCAGTGTAACAGGCTCGAGGGGCTGAATGGCCTCCTCCAGTTCCTGTGTAACAGGTTCGAGGGGCTGAATGGCCTCCTCCTGTTCCTGTGTAACAGGCTCGAGGGGCTGAATGGCATCCTCCTGTTCCTGTGTAACAGACTCGAAGGGCTGAATGCCCTCCTCCTGTTCCTGTGTAAGAGGCTCGAGTGGCTGAATATGCCTCCTCCAGTTCCTGTGTAACAGGCTCGAGGGGCTGAATGGCCACCTCCTGCTCCTGTGTAATAGGCTCAAGGGGCTGAATGGCATCCTCCTGTTCCTGTGTAACAGACTCGAAGGGCTGAATGCCCTCCTCCAGTTCCTGTGTAAGAGGCTCGAGGGGCTGAATATGCCTCCTCCAATTCCTGTGTAACAGGCTCGAGGGGCTGAATGGCCTCCTCCTGTTCCTGTGTAATAGACTCGAGGGGCTGAATGCCCTCCTCCTGTTCCTGTGTAAGTGGCTCGAGGGGCTGAATATGCCTCCTCCAGTTCCTGCGTAACATTCTCGAGGGGCTGAATGGCCTCCTCCTGTTCCTGTGTAACAGGCTCAAGGGGCTGAATGGCCTCCTCCTGTTCCTGTGTAACAGGCTCGAGGGGCTGAATGGCCTCCTCCTGTTCCTGTGTAATAGACTCGAGGGGCTGAATGCCCTCCTCCTGTTCCTGTGTAAGTGGCTCGAGGGGCTGAATATGCCTCCTCCAGTTCCTGTGTAACATTCTCGTGGGGCTGAATGGCCTCCTCCTGTTCCTGTGTAACAGGCTCGAGGGGCTGAATGGCCTCCTCCTGTTCCTGTGTATCAGGCTCGAGGGGCTGAATGGCCTCTTCCTGTTCTTGTGTAACAGGCTCGAGGGGCTGAATGGCCTCCCCCTGTTCCTGTGTAACAGGCTCGAGGGGCTGAATGGCCTCCTGTTCCTGCGTAACAGGCTCGAGGGGCCGAATGGCCTCCTCCTCTTACTGTGTAACAGGCTCGAGGGGCCGAATGGCCTCCTCCTGTTCCTGTGCAACAGGCTCGAGGGGCTGATAGGCCTCCTCCTGTTCCTGTGTAACAGGCTCGAGGAGCTGAATGGGCGCCCTCCTGTTCCTGTGTAACAGGCTCGAGGGGCTGAATGGCCTCCTCCTGTTCCAGTGTAACAGGCTCGAGGGGCTGAATGGCCTCCTCCTGTTCCTGTGTAACAGGTACGAGGGGCTGAATGGCCTCCTCCTGTTCCTGTGTAACAGGCTCGAGGGGCTGAATGGCCTCCTCCTGCTCATGTGTAACAGGCTCGAGGGGCTGAATGGACCTCCTCCTGTTCCTGTGTAACAGGTTCGAGGGGCTGAATGGCCTCCTCCTGTTCCTGTGTAACAGGCTCGAGGGGCTGAATGGGCCTCCTCCTGTTCCTGTGTAACAGGTTCGAGGGGCTGAATGGCCTCCTCCTGTTCCTGTGTAACAGGCTCGAGGGGCTGAATGGGCCTCCTCCTGTTCCTGTGTAACAGGCTCGAAGGGCTGAATGGCCTCCTCCTGTTCCTGTGTAACAGGCTCGAGGGGCTGAATGGCCTCCTCCTGTTCCTGTGTAACAGGCTCGAGGGGCTGAATGGCCTCCTCCTGTTCCTGTGCAACAGGCTCGAGGGGCTCAATGGTCTCCTCCTGTTCCTGTGTAACAGACACGAGGGGCTGAATGGACCTCATCCTGATCCTGTGCAACAGGCTCGAGGGGCTGAATGGCCTCCTCCTGTTCCTGTGTAACAGGCTCGAGGGGCTGAATGGGTCTCCTCCTGTTTCTGTGTAACAGGCTCGAAGGCCGAATGGCCTCCTCCTGTTCCTGTGTAACAGGCTCGAGGGGCTGAATGGACCTCCTCCTGATCCTGTGTAACAGGCTCGAGGGGCTGAATGGGCCTCCTCCTGTTCCTGTGTAACAGGCACGAGGGGCTGAATGGCCTCCTCCTGTTCCTGTGTAACAGGCTCGAGGGGCTGAATGGCCTCCTCCTGTTCCTGTGTAACAGGCTCGAGGGGCTGAATGGCCTCCTCCTGTTCCTGTGTAACATGTTCGAGGGGCTGAATGGCCTCCTCCTGTTCCAGTGTAACAGGCTCGAGGGGCTGAATGGGCCTCCTGCTGTTCCTGTGTCACAGGCTCGAGGGGCTGAATGGCCTCCTCCTGTTCCTGTGTAACAGGCTCGAGGGGCTCAATGGCCTCCTCCTGTTCCTGTGTAACAGACACGAGGGGTTGAATGGACCTCCTCCTGACCCTGTGTAACAGGCTCGAGGGGCTGAATGGCCTCCTCCTGTTCCTGTGTAACAGGCTCGAGGGGCTGAATGGGTCTCATCCTGTTCCTGTGTAACAGGCTCGAAGGCCGAATGGCCTCCTCCTGTTCCTGTGTAACAGGCTCGAGGGGCTGAATGGACCTCCTCCTGATCCTGTGTAACAGGCTCGAGAGGCTAAATGGCATCCTCCTGTTCCTGTGTAACAGGCTCGAGGGGCTGAATGGCCTCCTCCTGTTCCTGTGTAACAGGCTCGAAGGCCGAATGGCCTCCTCCTGTTCCTGTGTAACAGGCTCGAGGGGCCGAATAGGCCTCCTCCTGTTCCTGTGTAACAGGCTCGAGGAGCTGAATGGCCTCCTCCTGTTCCTGTGTAACAGGCTCGAGGGGCTGAATGGCCTCCTCCTGTTCCTGTGTAACAGGCTCGAGGGGCTGAATGGCCTCCTCCTGTTCCTGTGTAACAGGCTCGAGGGGCTGAATGGCCTCCTCCTGTTCCTGTGTAACAGGCTGGAGGGGCTGAATGGCCTCCTCCTGTTCCTGTGTAACAGGCTCAAGGGTCCGAATGGCCTCTTCCGGTTCCTGTTCTTGTGTAACAGGTTCGAGGGGCCGAATGGCCTCCTCCTGTTCCTGTGTAACAGGCTCGAGGGGCTGAATGTCCTCCTCCGGTTCTTGTTCTTGTGTAACAGACTCGAGGGGCTGAATGGCCTCCTCCTGTTCCTGTGTAACAGGCTCGAGGGGCTGAATGGCCTCCTCCTGTTCCTGTGTAACAGGCTCGAGGGGCTCAATGGCCTCCTCCTGTTCCGGTGTAACAGGCTCGAGGGGCTGAATGGCCTCCTCCTGTTCCTGTCTGACAGGCTCGAGGGGCTGAATGGCCTCCTGTTCCTGCCTAACAGGCTCGAGGGGCTCAATGGCCTCCTCCTGTTCCTGTGTAACAGGCTCGAGGGGCTCAATGGCCTCCTCCTGTTCCTGTGTAACAGGCTCGAGGGGCTCAATGGCCTCCTCCTGTTCCTGTGTAACAGGCTCGAGGGGCTCAATGGCCTCCTCCTGTTCCTGTGTAACAGGCTCGAGGGGCTGAATGGACCTTCTCCTGTTCCTGTGTAACAGGCTCGAGGGGCTGAATGGCCTCCTCCTGTTCCTGTGTAACAGGCTCAAGGGGCTGAATGGCCTCCTCATGTTCCTGTGTAACAGGCTCGAGGGGCTGAATGGCCTCCTCCTGTTCCTGTGTAACAGGCTCGAGGGGCTGAATGGCCTCCTCCTGTTCCTGTGTAATAGGTTCGAGGGGCTGAATGGCATCCTCCTGTTCCTGTGTAACAGACTCGAAGGGCTGAATGCCCTCCTCCTGTTCCTGTGTAACAGGCTCGAGGGGCTGAATATGCCTCCTCCAGTTCCTGTGTAACAGGCGCGAGGGGCTGAATGGCCTCCTCCTGTTCCTGTGTAATAGGTTCGAGGGGCTGAATGGCATCCTCCTGTTCCTGTGTAACAGGCTCGAAGGGCTGAATGCCCTCCTCCTGTTCCTGTGTAACAGGCTCGAGGGGCTGAATATGCCTCCTCCAGTTCCTGTGTAACAGGCTCGAGGGGCTGAATGGCCTCCTCCTATTCCTGTGTAATAGACTCGAGGGGCTGAATGCCCTCCTCCTGTTCCTGTGTAAGTGGCTCGAGGGGCTGAATATGCCTCCTCCAGTTCCTGTGTAACATTCTCGAGGGGCTAAATGGCCTCCTCCTGTTCCTGTGTAACAGGCTCGAGGGGCTGAATGGCCTCCTCCTGTTCCTGTGTAACAGGCTAGAGGGGCTGAATGGCCTCCTCCTGTTCCTGTGTAACAGGCTCCAGGGGCTGAATGGCCTCCTCCTGTTCCTGTGTAACAGGTTCGAGGGGCTGAATGGCCTCCTCCTGTTCCTGTGTAACAGGCTCGAGGGGCTGAATGGGCCTCCTCCTGTTCCTGTGTAACAGGCTCGAGGGGCTGAATGGCCTCCTCCTGTTCCTGTGTAACAGGCTCGAGGGGCTGAATGGCCTCCTGTTCCTGCGTAACAGGCTCGAGGGGACGAATGGCCTCCTCCTCTTACTGTGTAACAGGCTCGAGGGGCCGAATGGCCTCCTCCTGTTCCTGTGTAACAGGCTCGAGGGGCTGATAGGCCTCCTCCTGTTCCTGTTCCTGTGTAACAGGCTCGAGGGGCTGAATGGCCTCCTCCTGGCCCTGTGTAACAGGCTCGAGGGGCTGAATGGCCTCCTCCTGTTCCTGTGTAACAGGCTCGAGGGGCTGAATGGCCTCCTCCTGTTCCGGTGTAACAGGCTCGAGGGGCTGAATGGCCTCCTCCTGTTCCTGTCTAACAGGCTCGAGGGGCTGAATGGCCTCCTCCTGCTCCTGTGTAACAGGCTCGAGGGGCTGAATGGACCTTCTCCTGTTCCTGTGTAACAGGCTCGAGGGGCTGAATGGCCTGCTCCTGTTCCTGTGTAACAGGTTCGAGGGGCTGAATGGCCTCCTCGTGTTCCTGTGTAACAGGCTCGAGGGGCTGAATGGCCTCCTCCTGTTCCTGTGTAACAGGCTCGAGGGGCTGAATGGGCCTCCTCCTGTTCCTGTGTAACAGGCTCGAGGGGCTGAATGGCCTCCTCCTGACCCAGTGTAACAGGCTCGAGGGGCAGAATGGGCTCCTCCTGTTCCTGTGTAACAGGCTCGAGGGGCTTAATAGACCTCCTCCTCTACCTGTGTAACAGGCCCGAGGGGCTGAATTTCCTCCTCCTGTTCCTGTGTAACAGGCTCAAGGGGCTGAATGGGCCTCCTCCTGTTCATGTCTAACAGGCACTAGGGGCTGAATGGCCTCCTCCTGTTCCTGTGTAACAGGCTCGAGGGGCTGAATGGCCTCCTCCTGTTCCTGTGTAACAGGCTCGAGGGGCTGAATGGCCTCCTCCTGTTCCTGTGTAACAGGCTCGAGGGGCTTAATGGACCTCCTCCTCTTCCTGTGTAACAGGCTGGAGGGGCTGAATTTCCTCCTCCTGTTCCTGTGCAACAGGCTCAAGGGGCTGAATGGGCCTCCTCCTGTTCATGTCTAACAGGCACTAGGGGCTGAATGGCCTCCTCGTGTTCCTGTGTAACAGGCTCGAGGGGATGAATGGCCTCCTCCTGTTCCTGTGTAACAGGCTCGAGGGGCTGAATGGCCTCATCCTGTTCCAGTGTAACAGGCTCGAGGGGCTGAATGGCCTCCTCCAGTTCCTGTGTAACAGGTTCGAGGGGCTGAATGGCCTCCTCCTGTTCCTGTGTAACAGGCTCGAGGGGCTGAATGGCATCCTCCTGTTCCTGTGTAACAGACTCGAAGGGCTGAATGCCCTCCTCCTGTTCCTGTGTAAGAGGCTCGAGTGGCTGAATATGCCTCCTCCAGTTCCTGTGTAACAGGCTCGAGGGGCTGAATGGCCACCTCCTGCTCCTGTGTAATAGGCTCAAGGGGCTGAATGGCATCCTCCTGTTCCTGTGTAACAGACTCGAAGGGCTGAATGCCCTCCTCCAGTTCCTGTGTAAGAGGCTCGAGGGGCTGAATATGCCTCCTCCAATTCCTGTGTAACAGGCTCGAGGGGCTGAATGGCCTCCTCCTGTTCCTGTGTAATAGACTCGAGGGGCTGAATGCCCTCCTCCTGTTCCTGTGTAAGTGGCTCGAGGGGCTGAATATGCCTCCTCCAGTTCCTGCGTAACATTCTCGAGGGGCTGAATGGCCTCCTCCTGTTCCTGTGTAACAGGCTCAAGGGGCTGAATGGCCTCCTCCTGTTCCTGTGTAACAGGCTCGAGGGGCTGAATGGCCTCCTCCTGTTCCTGTGTAATAGACTCGAGGGGCTGAATGCCCTCCTCCTGTTCCTGTGTAAGTGGCTCGAGGGGCTGAATATGCCTCCTCCAGTTCCTGTGTAACATTCTCGTGGGGCTGAATGGCCTCCTCCTGTTCCTGTGTAACAGGCTCGAGGGGCTGAATGGCCTCCTCCTGTTCCTGTGTATCAGGCTCGAGGGGCTGAATGGCCTCTTCCTGTTCTTGTGTAACAGGCTCGAGGGGCTGAATGGCCTCCCCCTGTTCCTGTGTAACAGGCTCGAGGGGCTGAATGGCCTCCTGTTCCTGCGTAACAGGCTCGAGGGGCCGAATGGCCTCCTCCTCTTACTGTGTAACAGGCTCGAGGGGCCGAATGGCCTCCTCCTGTTCCTGTGTAACAGGCTCGAGGGGCTGATAGGCCTCCTCCTGTTCCTGTGTAACAGGCTCGAGGAGCTGAATGGGCGCCCTCCTGTTCCTGTGTAACAGGCTCGAGGGGCTGAATGGCCTCCTCCTGTTCCAGTGTAACAGGCTCGAGGGGCTGAATGGCCTCCTCCTGTTCCTGTGTAACAGGTACGAGGGGCTGAATGGCCTCCTCCTGTTCCTGTGTAACAGGCTCGAGGGGCTGAATGGCCTCCTCCTGCTCATGTGTAACAGGCTCGAGGGGCTGAATGGCCTCCTCCTGTTCCTGTGTAACAGGCTCGAGGGGCTGAATGGCCTCCTCCTGTTCCTGTGCAACAGACTCGAGGGGCTCAATGGTCTCCTCCTGTTCCTGTGTAACAGACACGAGGGGCTGAATGGACTTCATCCTGATCCTGTGCAACAGGCTCGAGGGGCTGAATGGCCTCCTCCTGTTCCTGTGTAACAGGCTCGAGGGGCTGAATGGGTCTCCTCCTGTTTCTGTGTAACAGGCTCGAAGGCCGAATGGCCTCCTCCTGTTCCTGTGTAACAGGCTCGAGGGGCTGAATGGACCTCCTCCTGATCCTGTGTAACAGGCTCGAGGGGCTGAATGGCCTCCTCCTGTTCCTGTGTAACAGGCTCGAGGGGCCGAATGTCCTCCTCCTCTTACTATGTAACAGGCTCGAGGGGCCGAATGCCCTCCTAATGTTCCTGTGTAACAGGCTCGAGGGGCTGATAGGCCTCCTCCTGTTCCTGTTCCTGTGTAACAGGCTCGAGGGGCTGAATGGCCTCCTCCTGTTCCTGTGTAACAGGCTCGAGGGGCTGAATGGCCTCCTCCTGTTCCTGTCTGACAGGCTCGAGGGGCTGAATGGCCTCCTCCTGCTCCTGTGTAACAGGCTCGAGGGGCTGAATGGACCTTCTCCTGTTCCTGTGTAACAGGCTCGAGGGGCTGAATGGCCTCCTCCTGTTCCTGTGTAACAGGCTCAAGGGGCTGAATGGCCTCCTCGTGTTCCTGTGTAACAGGCTCGAGGGGCTGAATGGCCTCCTCCTGTTCCTGTGTAACAGGCTCGAGGGGCTGAATGGCCTCCTCCTGTTCCTGTGTAATAGGTTCGAGGGGCTGAATGGCATCCTCCTGTTCCTGTGTAACAGACTCGAAGGGCTGAATGCCCTCCTCCTGTTCCTGTGTAACAGGCTCGAGGGGCTGAATATGCCTCCTCCAGTTCCTGTGTAACAGGCGCGAGGGGCTGAATGGCCTCCTCCTGTTCCTGTGTAATAGGTTCGAGGGGCTGAATGGCATCCTCCTGTTCCTGTGTAACAGGCTCGAAGGGCTGAATGCCCTCCTCCTGTTCCTGTGTAACAGGCTCGAGGGGCTGAATATGCCTCCTCCAGTTCCTGTGTAACAGGCTCGAGGGGCTGAATGGCCTCCTCCTATTCCTGTGTAATAGACTCGAGGGGCTGAATGCCCTCCTCCTGTTCCTGTGTAAGTGGCTCGAGGGGCTGAATATGCCTCCTCCAGTTCCTGTGTAACATTCTCGAGGGGCTAAATGGCCTCCTCCTGTTCCTGTGTAACAGGCTCGAGGGGCTGAATGGCCTCCTCCTGTTCCTGTGTAATAGGTTCGAGGGGCTGAATGGCATCCTCCTGTTCCTGTGTAACAGGCTCGAAGGGCTGAATGCCCTCCTCCTGTTCCTGTGTAACAGGCTCGAGGGGCTGAATATGCCTCCTCCTGTTCCTGTGTAATAGGTTCGAGGGGCTGAATGGCATCCTCCTGTTCCTGTGTAACAGACTCGAAGGGCTGAATGCCCTCCTCCTGTTCCTGTGTAACAGGCTCGAGGGGCTGAATATGCCTCCTCCAGTTCCTGTGTAACAGGCGCGAGGGGCTGAATGGCCTCCTCCTGTTCCTGTGTAATAGGTTCGAGGGGCTGAATGGCATCCTCCTGTTCCTGTGTAACAGGCTCGAAGGGCTGAATGCCCTCCTCCTGTTCCTGTGTAACAGGCTCGAGGGGCTGAATATGCCTCCTCCAGTTCCTGTGTAACAGGCTCGAGGGGCTGAATGGCCTCCTCCTATTCCTGTGTAATAGACTCGAGGGGCTGAATGCCCTCCTCCTGTTCCTGTGTAAGTGGCTCGAGGGGCTGAATATGCCTCCTCCAGTTCCTGTGTAACATTCTCGAGGGGCTAAATGGCCTCCTCCTGTTCCTGTGTAACAGGCTCGAGGGGCTGAATGGCCTCCTCCTGTTCCTGTGTAACAGGCTAGAGGGGCTGAATGGCCTCCTCCTGTTCCTGTGTAACAGGCTCGAGGGGCTGAATGGCCTCCTCCTGTTCCTGTGTAACAGGTTCGAGGGGCTGAATGGCCTCCTCCTGTTCCTGTGTAACAGGCTCGAGGGGCTGAATGGGCCTCCTCCTGTTCCTGTGTAACAGGCTCGAGGGGCTGAATGGCCTCCACCTGTTCCTGTGTAACAGGCTCGAGGGGCTGAATAGCCTCCTCCTGTTCCTGTATAACAGGCTCGAGGGGCTGAATGGCCTCCTCCTGTTCCTGTGTAACAGGCTCGAGGGGCTGAATCGCCTCCTCCTGTTCCTGTGTAACAGACACGAGGGGCTGAATAGACCTCCTCCTGATCCTGTGTAACAGGCTCGAGGGGCTAAATGGCCTCCTCCTGTTCCTGTGTAACAGGCTCGAGGGGCTGAATGGGTCTCCTCCTGTTCCTGTGTAACAGGCTCGAAGGCCGAATGGCCTCCTCCTGTTCCTGTGTAACAGGCTCGAGGGGCTGAATGGACCTCCTCCTGATCCTGTGTAACAGGCTCGAGGGGCTGAATGGCATCCTCCTGTTCCTGTGTAACAGGCTCGAGGGGCTGAATGGTATCCTCCTGTTCCTGTGTAACAGGCTCGAAGGCCGAATGGCCTCCTCCTGTTCCTGTGTAACAGGCTCGAGGGGCCGAATGGCCTCCTCCTGTTCCTGTGTAACAGGCTCGAGGAGCTGAATGGCCTCCTCCTGTTCCTGTGTAACAGGCTCGAGGGGCTGAATGGCCTCCTCCTGTTACTGTGTTACAGGCTCAAGGGGCTGAATGGCCTCCTCCTGTTCCTGTGTAACAGGCTCGAGGGGCTGAATGGCCTCCTCCTGTACCTGTGTAACAGGCTAGAGGGACTGAATGGCCTCCTCCCGTTCCTGTGACACAGGCTCGAGGGGCTAAATGACCTCCTCCTGTTCCTGTGTAACAGGCTCGAGGGGCTGAATGGCCTCCTCCTGTTCCTGTGTAACAGGCTCGAGGGGCTGAATAGCCTCCTCCTGTTCCTGTGTAACAGGCTCGAGGTGCAAAATGGCTTTCCTCCTGTACCTGTGTAACAGGCTTGAGGGGCTGAATGGCCTCCTCCTGTTCCAGTGTAACAGGCTCGAGGGGCTGAATGGCCTCCTCCTGTTCCTGTCTAACAGGCTCGAGGGGCTGAATGGCCTCCTCCTGCTCCTGTGTAACAGGCACGAGGGGCTGAATGGACCTTCTCCTGTTCCTGTGTAACAGGCTCGAGGGGCTGAACGGCCTGCTCCTGTTCCTGTGTAACAGGTTCGAGGGGCTGAATGGCCTCCTCCTGTTCCTGTCTAAAAGGTTCGAGGGGCTGAATGGCCTCCTCCTGCTCCTGTGTAACAGGCTCGAGGGGCTGAATGGACCTTCTCCTGTTCCTGTGTAACAGGCTCGAGTGGCTGAATGGCCTCCTCCTGTTCCGGTGTAACAGGTTCGAGGGGCCGAATGGCCTCCTCCTGTTCCTGTGTAACAGGCTCGAGGGGCTGAATGGCCTCCTCCTGTTCCTGTGTAACAGGCTCGAGGGGCTGAATGGCCTCCTCCTGTCCCTGTGTAACAGGCTCGAGAGGCTGAATGGCCTCCTCCTGTTCCTGTGCATCAGGCTCGAGGGGCTGAATGGCCTCCTCCTGTTCCGGTGTAACAGGCTTGAGGGGCTGAATGGCCTGCTCCTGTTCCTGTGTAACAGGTTCGAGGGGCTGAATGGCCTCCTCGTGTTCCTGTGTAACAGGCTCGAGGGGCTGAATGGCCTCCTCCTGCTCATGTGTAACAGGCTCGAGGGGCTGAATGGACCTCCTCCTGTTCCTGTGTAACAGGCTCGAGGGGCTGAATGGCCTCCTCCTGTTCCTGTGTAACAGACTCGAGGGGCTGAATTTTCTCCTCCTGTTCCTGTGTAACAGGCTCGAGGGGCTGAATGGGCCTCCTCCTGTTCCTGTGTAACAGGCTCGAGGGGCTGAATGGCCTCCTCCTGACCCAGTGTAACAGGCTCGAGGGGCTGAATGGCCTCCTCCTGTTCCTGTCTGACAGACTCGAGGGGCTTAATGGGCCTCCTCCTGTTCCTGTGTAACAGGCTCAAGGGGCTGAATGGGCCTCCTACTGTTCATGTCTAACAGGCACAAGGGACTGAATGGCCTCCTCCTGTTCCTGTGTAACAGGCTCGAGGGGCTGAATGGCCTCCTCCTGTTCCTGTGTAACAGGTTCGAGGGGCTGAATGGCATCCTCCCGTTCCTGTGTAACAGACTCGAAGGGCTGAATGCCCTCCTCCTGTTTCTGTGTAAGAGGCTAGAGGGGCTGAATGGCCTCCTCCAGTTCCTGTGTAACATTCTCGAGGGGCTGAATGGCCTCCTCCTGTTCCTGTGTAACAGGCTCGAGGGGCTGAATGGCCTCCTCCTGTTCCTGTGAAACAGGTTCGAGGGGCTGAATGGGCCTCCTCCTGTTCCTGTGTAACAGGCACGAGGGGCTGAATGGCCTCCTCCTGTTCCTGTGTAACAGGCTCGAGGGGCTGAATGGCCTCCTCCTGTTCCTGTGTAACAGGCTCGAGGGGCTGAATGGCCTCCTCCTGTTCCTGTGTAACAGGTTCGAGGGGCTGAATGGCCTCCTCCTGTTCCTGTGTAACAGGCTCGAGGGGCTGAATGGGCCTCCTCCTCTTCCTGTGTAACAGGCTCGAGGGGCTGAATGGCCTCCTCCTGTTCCTGTGTAACATGCTTGAGGGGCTGAATGGCCTCCTCCTGTTCCTGTGTAACAGGCTCGAGGGGCTGAATGGCCTCCTCCTGTTCCTGTGTAACAGGCTCGAGGGGCTGAATCGCCTCCTCCTGTTCCTGTGTAACAGACACGAGGGGCTGAATGGACGTCCTCCTGATCCTGTGTAACAGCTCGAGGGGCTGAATGGCCTCCTCCTGTTCCTGTGTAACAGGCTCGAGGGGCTGAATGGGTCTCCTCCTGTTCCTGTGTAACAGGCTCGAAGGCCGAATGGCCTCCTCCTGCTCCTGTGTAACAGGCTCGAGGGGCTGAATGGACCTCCTCCTGATCCTGTGTAACAGGCTCGAGTGGTTGAATGGCATCCTCCTGTATCTGTGTAACAGGCTCGAGGGGCTGAATGGCCTCCTCCTGTTCCTGTGTAACAGGCTTGAGGGGCTGAATGGCCTCCTCCTGTTCCTGTGTAACAGGCTCGAGGGGCTGAATGGCCTCCTCCTGTTCCTGTGTAACAGGCTCGAGGGGCTGAATCGCCTCCTCCTGTTCCTGTGTAACGGACACGAGGGGCTGAATGGACGTCCTCCTGATCCTGTGTAACAGCTCGAGGGGCTGAATGGCCTCCTCCTGTTCCTGTGTAACAGGCTCGAGGGGCTGAATGGGTCTCCTCCTGTTCCTGTGTAACAGGCTCGAAGGCCGAATGGCCTCCTCCTGCTCCTGTGTAACAGGCTCGAGGGGCTGAATGGACCTCCTCCTGATCCTGTGTAACAGGCTCGAGTGGTTGAATGGCATCCTCCTGTATCTGTGTAACAGGCTCGAGGGGCTGAATGGCCTCCTCCTGTACCTGTGTAACAGGCTCGAGGGGCTGAATGGCCTCCTCCTCTTCCTGTGTAACAGACTCGAGGGGCTGAATGGCCTCCTCCTGTTCCTGTGTAACAGGCTCGAGGGGCTGAATGGCCTCCTCCTGTACCTGTGTAACAGGCTAGAGGGGCTGAATGGCCTCCTTCTGTTCCTGTGTAACAGGCTCAAGGGGCTGAATGGCCTCCTCCTGTTCCTGTGTAACAGGCTCGAGGGGCTGAATGGCCTCCTCCTGTTCCTGTGTAACAGGCTCGAGGGGGTGAATGGCCTCCTCCTGTTCCTGTGTAACAGGCTCGAGGGGCTGAATAGCCTCCTCCTGTTCCTGTGTAAGAGGCTCGAGTGGCTGAATGGCCTCCTCCTGTTCCAGTGTAACAGGTTCGAGGGGCCGAATGGCCTCCTCCTGTTCCTGTGTAACAGGGTCGAGGGGCTGACTGGCCTCCTCCTGTTCCTGTGTAACAGGCTCGAGGGGCTGAATGGCCTCCTCCTGTTCCTGTGTAACTAGCTCGAGTGGCTGAATGGCCTCCTGTTCCTGTGTAACAGGCTCGAGGGGCCGAATGGCCTCCTCCTCTTCCTGTGTAATAGGCTCGAGGGGCTGAATTTCCTCCTTCTGTTCATGTGTAACAGACTCGAGGGGCTGAATGCCCTCCTCCTGTTCCTGTGCAAGAGGCTCGAGGGGCTGAATGGCCTCCTCCTGTTCTTGTCTAACATCCTCGAGGGGCTGAATGGCCTCCTCCCGTTCCTGTGTAACAGGCTCGAGGGGCTGAATGGCCTCCTCCTGTTCCTGTGTAACAGGCTCGAGGGGCTGAATGGCCTCCTCCTGTGTAACGGGCTCGAGGTGCTGAATGGCCTCCTCCTGTTCCTCTGTAACAGGCACGAGGGGCTGAATGGCCTCCTCCTGTTCCTGTGTAACAGGCTCGAGGGACTGAATGGCATCCTCCTGTTCCTGTGTAAGTGGCTCGAGGGGCTGAATGGCCTCCTCCTGTTCCTGTGTAACAGGCACGAGGGGCTGAATGGCCTCCTCCTGTTCCTGTGTAACAGGCTCGAAGGGCTGAATGGCCTCCTCCTCTTCCTGTGTAACAGGTTCGAGGGGCTGAATGGCCTCCTCCTGTTCCTGTCTAACAGGCTCGAGGGGCTGAATGGCCTCCTCCTCTTCCTGTGTAACAGGTTCGAGGGGCGGAATGGCCTCCTCCTGTTCCTGTGCAACAGGCTCGAGGGGCCGAATGGGCCTCATCCTGTTCCTGTGTAACAGGCTCGAGGGGCTGAATGGCCTCCTCCTGTTCCTGTGTAACAGGCTCGAGGGGCTGAATGGCCTCCTCCTGTTCCTGTGTAACAGGCTCGAGTGGTTGAATGGCCTCCTATTCCTGTGTAACAGGCTCGAGGGGCTGAATGGGCCTCATCCTGTTCCTGTGTAACAGGCTCGAGGGGCTGAATGGCCTCCTCCTGTTCCTGTGTAACAGGCTCGAGGGGCCGAATGGCCTCCTCCTCTTCCTGTGTAATAGGCTCGAGGGGCTGAATTTCCTCGTTCTGTTCATGTGTAACAGACTCGAGGGGCTGAATGCCCTCCTCCTGTTCCTGCGTAAGAGGCTCGAGGGGCTGAATATGCCTCCGTCTGTTCCTGTGTAAGAGGCTCGAGGGGCTGAATATGCCTCCTCCAGTTCCTGTGTAACAGGCTCGAGGGGCTGAATGGCCTCCTCCTGTTCCTGTGTAACAGACTCGAGGGGCTGAATGCCCTCCTCCTGTTCCTGTGAAAGAGGCTCGAGGGGCTGAATATGCCTCCTCCAGTTCCTGTGTAACATTTTCGAGGGGCTGAATGGCCTCCTCCTGTTCCTGTGTAACAGGCACGAGGGGCTGAATGGCCTCCTCCTGTTCCTGTGTAACAGGCTCGAGGGGCTGAATGGCCTCCTCCTGTTCCTGTGTAACAGGCTCGAGGGGCTGAATGGCCTCCTCCTCTTCCTGTGTAACAGGTTCGAGGGGCTGAATGGCCTCCTCCTGTTCCTGTGTAACATGCTCGAGGGGCTGAATGGGCCTCATCCTGTTCCTGTGCAACAGGCTCGAGGGGCTGAATGTGCCTCCTCCTGTTCCTGTGTAACAAGCTCGAGGGGCTGAATGTCCTCCTCCTGATCCTGTGTAACAGGCTCGAAGGGCTGAATGGCCTCCTACTCTTCCTGTGTAACAGGTTCGAGGGGCTGAATGGCCTCCTCCTGTTCCTGTCGAACAGGCTCGAGGGGCTGAATGGCCTCCTCCTCTTCCTGTGTAACAGGTTCGAGGGGCTGAATGGCCTCCTCCTGTTCCTGTGCAACAGGCTCGAGGGGCCGAATGGGCCTCATCCTGTTCCTGTGTAACAGGCTCGAGGGGCTGAATGGCCTCCTACTCTTCCTGTGTAACAGGTTCGAGGGGCTGAATGGCCTCCTCCTGTTCCTGTGTAACAGGCTCGAGGGGCTGAATTTTCTCCTCCTGTTCTTGTGTAACAGGCTCGAGGGGCTGAATGGCCTCCTCCTGATCCTGTGTAACAGGCTCGAGGGGCTTAATTTCCTCCTCCTGTTCCTGTGTAACAGGCTCAAGGGGCTGAATGGGCCTCCTCCTGTTCATGTCTAACAGGCACTAGGGGCTGAATGGCCTCCTCCTGTTCCTGTGTAACAGGCTCGAGGGGCTGAATGGCCTCCTCCTGTTCCTGTGTAACAGGTTCGAGGGGCTGAATGGCATCCTCCTGTTCCTGTGTAACAGGCTCGAGGGCTGAATGGCCTCCTCCTGTTCCTGTGTAACAGGCTCGAAGGCCGAATGGCCTCCTCCTGTTCCTGTGTAACAGTCTCGAGGGGCTGAATGGCCTCCTCCTGTTACTGTGTTACAGGCTCGAGAGGCTGAATGGCCTCCTCCTGTTCCTGTGCAACAGGCTCGAGGGGCTGAATGGCGTCCTCCTGTACCTGTGTAACAGGCTAGAAGGGCTGAATGGCCTCCTCCTGTTCCTGTGTAACAGGCTCGAGGGGCTGAATGGCCTCCTCCTGTTCCTGTGTAACAGGCTCGAGGGGCTGAATGGCCGCCTCCTGTTCCTGTGTAACAGGCTCGAGGGGGTAAATGGCCTCCTCCTGTTCCTGTGTAACAGGCTCGAGGGGCTGAATAGCCTCCTCCTGTTCCTGTGCAAGAGGCTCGAGTGGCTGAATGGCCTGCTCCTGTTCCTGTGTAACAGGTTCGAGGGGCCGAATGGCCTCCTCCTGTTCCTGTGTAACAGGCTCGAGGGGCTGAATGGCCTCCTCCTGTTCCTGTGTAACAGGCTCGAGGGGCTGAATGACCTCCTCTTGTTCCTGTGTAACAGGCACGAGGGGCTGAATGGCCTCCTCCTGTCCCTGTGTAACAGGCTCGAGGGGCTGAATGGCGTCCTCCTGTTCCTGTGTAACAGGCTCGAGGGTCTGAATGGCCTCCTCCTGTTCCTGTGTAACAGAGTCGAGGGGCTGAATGGCCTCCTCCTGTTCCTGTGTAACAGGCTCGAGGGGCTGAATGGCCTCCTCCTGTTCCTGTGTAACAGGCTCAAGGGTCCGAATTGCCTCCTCCGGTTCCTGTTCTTGTGTAACAGGTTCGAGGGGCCGAATGGCCTCCTCCTGTTCCTGTGTAACAGACTCGAGGGGCCGAATGGCCTCCTCCGGCTCCTGTTCTTGTATAACAGGCTCGAGGGGCTGAATGGCCTCCTCCTGTTCCTGTGTAACAGACTCGAGCGGCCGAATGGCCTCCTCCTGTTCCTGTGTAACAGGCTCGAGTGGCTGAATAGCCTCCTCCTGTTCCTGTGTAACAGGCTCGAGGGGCTGAATGGCCTCCTCCTGTTCCTGTGTAACAGGCTCGAGGGGCTGAATGGCCTCCTCCTGTTCCTGTGTAACAGGCTCGAGGGGCTGAATGGCCTCCTCCTGTTACTGTGTTACAGGCTCGAGGGGCTGAATGGCCTCCTCCTCTTCCTGTGTAACAGGCTCGAGGGGCTGAATGGCCTCCTCCTCTTCCTGTGTAACAGGCTCGAGGGGCTGAATGGCCTCCTCCTGTTCCTGTGTAACAAGCTCGAGGGGCTGAATGGCCTCCTCCTGTTCCTGTGTAACAGGCTCGAGGGGCTGAATGGTCTCCTCTTGCTCATGTGTAACAGGCTCGAGGGGCTGAATGGACCTCCACCTGTTCCTGTGTAACAGGCTCGAGGGGCTGAATGGCCTCCTGTTCCTGTGTAACAGGCTCGAGGGGCTGAATATCCTCCTCCTGTTCCTGTGTAACAGGCTCGAGGGGCTGAATGGCCTCCTCCTGTTCCTGTGTAACAGGCTCGAGGGGCTGAATGGCCTCCTCCTGTTCCTGTGCAACATTCTCGAGGGGCTGAATGGCCTACTCCTGTTCCTGTGTAACAGGCTCGAGGGGCTGAATGGCCTCCTCCTGTTCCTGTGTAACAGGCTCGAGGGGCTGAATGGCCTCCTCCTGTTCCTGTGTAACAGGCTCGAGGGGCTGAATGGCCTCCTCCTGTTACTGTGTTACAGGCTCGAGGGGCTGAATGGCCTCCTCCTCTTCCTGTGTAACAGGCTCGAGGGGCTGAATGGCCTCCTCCTCTTCCTGTGTAACAGGCTCGAGGGGCTGAATGGCCTCCTCCTGTTCCTGTGTAACAAGCTCGAGGGGCTGAATGGCCTCCTCCTGTTCCTGTGTAACAGGCTCGAGGGGCTGAATGGTCTCCTCTTGCTCATGTGTAACAGGCTCGAGGGGCTGAATGGACCTCCACCTGTTCCTGTGTAACAGGCTCGAGGGGCTGAATGGCCTCCTGTTCCTGTGTACTAGGTTCGAGGGGCTGAATGAACCTCCTCCTGTTCCTGTGTAACGGGCTCGAGCGGCTGAAATATCTCCTCCTGTTCATGTGTAACAGGCTCGAGGGGCTGAATGGCCTCCTCCTGTTCCTGTGTAACAGGCACGAGGGGCTGAATGGCCACCTCCTGTCCCTGTGTAACAGGCTCGAGGGGCTGAATGGCGTCCTCCTGTTCCTGTGTAACAGGCTCAAGGGTCCGAATTGCCTCCTCCGGTTCCTGTTCTTGTGTAACAGGTTCGAGGGGCCGAATGGCCTCCTCCTGTTCCTGTGTAACAGACTCGAGGGGCCGAATGGCCTCCTCCGGCTCCTGTTCTTGTGTAACAGGCTCGAGGGGCTGAATGGCCTCCTCCTGTTCCTGTGTAACAGGCTCGAGGGGCTGAATGGCCTCCTGTTCCTGTGTAACAGGCTCGAGGGGCTGAATATCCTCCTCCTGTTCCTGTGTAACAGGCTCGAGGGGCTGAATGGCCTCCTCCTGTTCCTGTGTAACAGGCTCGAGGGGCTGAATGGCCTCCTCCTGTTCCTGTGCAACATTCTCGAGGGGCTGAATGGCCTACTCCTGTTCCTGTGTAACAGGCTCGAGGCGCTGAATGGCCTCCTCCTGCTCCTGTGTAACAGGTACGAGGGGCTGAATTTTCTCCTCCTGTTCCTGTGTAACAGGCTCGAGGGGCTGAATGGCCTCCTCCTGTTCTTGTGTAACAGGCTCGAGGGGCTGAATGGCCTCCTCCTGTTCCTGTGTAACAGGCTCGAGTGGCTGAATGGCCTCCTGTTCCTGCATAACAGGCTCGAGGGGCCGAATGGCCTCCTCCTGTTCCTGTGTAACAGGCTCGAGGGGCTGAATGGCCTCCTCCTGTTCCTGTGTAACAGGCTCGAGGAGCTGAATGGGCCCCCTCCAGTTCCTGTGTAACAAGCTCGAGGGGCTGAATGGCCTCCTCCTGTTCCAGTGCAACAGGCTCGAGGTGCTGAATGGCCTCCTCCTGTTCCTGTGTCACGGGCTCGAGGGGCTGAATGGCCTCCTCCTGTTCCTGTGTAACAGGTACGAGGGGCTGAATGGCCTCCTCCTGTTCCTGTTCCTGTGTAACAGGCTCGAGGGCTGAATGGTCTCCTCCTGTTCCTGTGTAACAGGCTCGAGGGGCTGAATGGTCTCCTCCTATCCCTGTGTAACAGGCTCGAGGGGCTGAATGGCCTCCTCCTGTTCCTGTGTAACAGGCTCGAGGGGCTGAATGGCCTCCTCCTGTTCCTGTGTAACAGGCTCGAGGGGCTGAATGGCCTCCTCCTGTTCCTGTGTAACAGGCTCGAGGGGCTGAATGGCCTCCTCCTGTTCCTGTGTAACAGGCTCGAAGGGCTGAATGGCCTCCTCCTGTTCCTGTGTAACAGGCTCGAGCGGCTGAATGGCCTCCTCCTGTTCCTGTGTAAAAGGCTCGAGGGGCTGAATGGCCTCCTCCTGTTCATGTGCAACAGGCTCGAGGGCTGAATGGCCTCCTCCTCTTCCTGTGTAACAGGCTCGAGGGGCTGAATGGCCTCCTCCTGTTCCTGTGTAACAGGCTCGAGGGGCTGAATGGCCTCCTCCTGTTCCTGTGTAACAGGCTCGAGGGGCTGAATGGACCTCCTCCTGATCCTGTGTAACAGGCTCGAGGGGCTGAATGGCATCCTCCTGTTCCTGTGTAACAGGCTCGAGGGGCTGAATGGTATCCTCCTGTTCCTGTGTAACATGCTCGAAGGCCGAATGGCCTCCTCCTGTTCCTGTGTAACAGGCTCGAGGGGCCGAATGGCCTCCTCCTGTTCCTGTGTAACAGGCTCGAGGAGCTGAATGGCCTCCTCCTGTTCCTGTGTAACAGGCTCGAGGGGCTGAATGGCCTCCTCCTGTTACTGTGTTACAGGCTCGAGGGGCTGAATGGCCTCCTCCTGTTCCTGTGTAACAGGCTCGAGGGGCTGAATGGCCTCCTCCTGTACCTGTGTAACAGGCTAGAGGGACTGAATGGCCTCCTCCCGTTCCTGTGACACAGGCTCGAGGGGCTAAATGACCTCCTCCTGTTCCTGTGTAACAGGCTCGAGGGGCTGAATGGCCTCCTCCTGTTCCTGTGTAACAGGCTCGAGGGGCTGAATAGCCTCCTCCTGTTCCTGTGTAACAGGCTCGAGGTGCAAAATGGCTTTCCTCCTGTACCTGTGTAACAGGCTTGAGGGGCTGAATGGCCTCCTCCTGTTCCAGTGTAACAGGCTCGAGGGGCTGAATGGCCTCCTCCTGTTCCTGTCTAACAGGCTCGAGGGGCTGAATGGCCTCCTCCTGCTCCTGTGTAACAGGCTCGAGGGGCTGAATGGACCTTCTCCTGTTCCTGTGTAACAGGCTCGAGGGGCTGAACGGCCTGCTCCTGTTCCTGTGTAACAGGTTCGAGGGGCTGAATGGCCTCCTCCTGTTCCTGTCTAAAAGGTTCGAGGGGCTGAATGGCCTCCTCCTGCTCCTGTGTAACAGGCTCGAGGGGCTGAATGGACCTTCTCCTGTTCCTGTGTAACAGGCTCGAGTGGCTGAATGGCCTCCTCCTGTTCCGGTGTAACAGGTTCGAGGGGCCGAATGGCCTCCTCCTGTTCCTGTGTAACAGGCTCGAGGGGCTGAATGGCCTCCTCCTGTTCCTGTGTAACAGGCTCGAGGGGCTGAATGGCCTCCTCCTGTCCCTGTGTAACAGGCTCGAGAGGCTGAATGGCCTCCTCCTGTTCCTGTGCATCAGGCTCGAGGGGCTGAATGGCCTCCTCCTGTTCCGGTGTAACAGGCTTGAGGGGCTGAATGGCCTGCTCCTGTTCCTGTGTAACAGGTTCGAGGGGCTGAATGGCCTCCTTGTGTTCCTGTGTAACAGGCTCGAGGGGCTGAATGGCCTCCTCCTGCTCATGTGTAACAGGCTCGAGGGGCTGAATGGACCTCCTCCTGTTCCTGTGTAACAGGCTCGAGGGGCTGAATGGCCTCCTCCTGTTCCTGTGTAACAGACTCGAGGGGCTGAATTTTCTCCTCCTGTTCCTGTGTAACAGGCTCGAGGGGCTGAATGGGCCTCCTCCTGTTCCTGTGTAACAGGCTCGAGGGGCTGAATGGCCTCCTCCTGACCCAGTGTAACAGGCTCGAGGGGCTGAATGGCCTCCTCCTGTTCCTGTCTGACAGACTCGAGGGGCTTAATGGGCCTCCTCCTGTTCCTGTGTAACAGGCTCAAGGGGCTGAATGGGCCTCCTACTGTTCATGTCTAACAGGCACAAGGGGCTGAATGGCCTCCTCCTGTTCCTGTGTAACAGGCTCGAGGGGCTGAATGGCCTCCTCCTGTTCCTGTGTAACAGGTTCGAGGGGCTGAATGGCATCCTCCCGTTCCTGTGTAACAGACTCGAAGGGCTGAATGCCCTCCTCCTGTTTCTGTGTAAGAGGCTAGAGGGGCTGAATGGCCTCCTCCAGTTCCTGTGTAACATTCTCGAGGGGCTGAATGGCCTCCTCCTGTTCCTGTGTAACAGGCTCGAGGGGCTGAATGGCCTCCTCCTGTTCCTGTGAAACAGGTTCGAGGGGCTGAATGGGCCTCCTCCTGTTCCTGTGTAACAGGCACGAGGGGCTGAATGGCCTCCTCCTGTTCCTGTGTAACAGGCTCGAGGGGCTGAATGGCCTCCTCCTGTTCCTGTGTAACAGGCTCGAGGGGCTGAATGGCCTCCTCCTGTTCCTGTGTAACAGGTTCGAGGGGCTGAATGGCCTCCTTGTGTTCCTGTGTAACAGGCTCGAGGGGCTGAATGGCCTCCTCCTGCTCATGTGTAACAGGCTCGAGGGGCTGAATGGACCTCCTCCTGTTCCTGTGTAACAGGCTCGAGGGGCTGAATGGCCTCCTCCTGTTCCTGTGTAACAGACTCGAGGGGCTGAATTTTCTCCTCCTGTTCCTGTGTAACAGGCTCGAGGGGCTGAATGGGCCTCCTCCTGTTCCTGTGTAACAGGCTCGAGGGGCTGAATGGCCTCCTCCTGACCCAGTGTAACAGGCTCGAGGGGCTGAATGGCCTCCTCCTGTTCCTGTCTGACAGACTCGAGGGGCTTAATGGGCCTCCTCCTGTTCCTGTGTAACAGGCTCAAGGGGCTGAATGGGCCTCCTACTGTTCATGTCTAACAGGCACAAGGGGCTGAATGGCCTCCTCCTGTTCCTGTGTAACAGGCTCGAGGGGCTGAATGGCCTCCTCCTGTTCCTGTGTAACAGGTTCGAGGGGCTGAATGGCATCCTCCCGTTCCTGTGTAACAGACTCGAAGGGCTGAATGCCCTCCTCCTGTTTCTGTGTAAGAGGCTAGAGGGGCTGAATGGCCTCCTCCAGTTCCTGTGTAACATTCTCGAGGGGCTGAATGGCCTCCTCCTGTTCCTGTGTAACAGGCTCGAGGGGCTGAATGGCCTCCTCCTGTTCCTGTGAAACAGGTTCGAGGGGCTGAATGGGCCTCCTCCTGTTCCTGTGTAACAGGCACGAGGGGCTGAATGGCCTCCTCCTGTTCCTGTGTAACAGGCTCGAGGGGCTGAATGGCCTCCTCCTGTTCCTGTGTAACAGGCTCGAGGGGCTGAATGGCCTCCTCCTGTTCCTGTGTAACAGGTTCGAGGGGCTGAATGGCCTCCTCCTGTTCCTGTGTAACAGGCTCGAGGGGCTGAATGGGCCTCCTCCTCTTCCTGTGTAACAGGCTCGAGGGGCTGAATGGCCTCCTCCTGTTCCTGTGTAACAGGCTTGAGGGGCTGAATGGCCTCCTCCTGTTCCTGTGTAACAGGCTCGAGGGGCTGAATGGCCTCCTCCTGTTCCTGTGTAACAGGCTCGAGGGGCTGAATCGCCTCCTCCTGTTCCTGTGTAACAGACACGAGGGGCTGAATGGACGTCCTCCTGATCCTGTGTAACAGCTCGAGGGGCTGAATGGCCTCCTCCTGTTCCTGTGTAACAGGCTCGAGGGGCTGAATGGGTCTCCTCCTGTTCCTGTGTAACAGGCTCGAAGGCCGAATGGCCTCCTCCTGCTCCTGTGTAACAGGCTCGAGGGGCTGAATGGACCTCCTCCTGATCCTGTGTAACAGGCTCGAGTGGTTGAATGGCATCCTCCTGTATCTGTGTAACAGGCTCGAGGGGCTGAATGGCCTCC
Organism: Pristiophorus japonicus; assembly: GCF_044704955.1. NCBI lineage: Eukaryota > Metazoa > Chordata > Chondrichthyes > Pristiophoridae > Pristiophorus > Pristiophorus japonicus. The sequence goes on along the minus strand of NC_091992.1, from coordinate 1,915,763 downwards.
TCCTGTTCCTGTGTAACAGGCTTGAGGGGCTGAATGGCCTCCTCCTGTTCCTGTGTAACAGGCTCGAGGGGCTGAATCGCCTCCTCCTGTTCCTGTGTAACGGACACGAGGGGCTGAATGGACGTCCTCCTGATCCTGTGTAACAGCTCGAGGGGCTGAATGGCCTCCTCCTGTTCCTGTGTAACAGGCTCGAGGGGCTGAATGGGTCTCCTCCTGTTCCTGTGTAACAGGCTCGAAGGCCGAATGGCCTCCTCCTGCTCCTGTGTAACAGGCTCGAGGGGCTGAATGGACCTCCTCCTGATCCTGTGTAACAGGCTCGAGTGGTTGAATGGCATCCTCCTGTATCTGTGTAACAGGCTCGAGGGGCTGAATGGCCTCCTCCTGTACCTGTGTAACAGGCTCGAGGGGCTGAATGGCCTCCTCCTCTTCCTGTGTAACAGACTCGAGGGGCTGAATGGCCTCCTCCTGTTCCTGTGTAACAGGCTCGAGGGGCTGAATGGCCTCCTCCTGTACCTGTGTAACAGGCTAGAGGGGCTGAATGGCCTCCTCCTGTTCCTGTGTAACAGGCTCAAGGGGCTGAATGGCCTCCTCCTGTTCCTGTGTAACAGGCTCGAGGGGCTGAATGGCCTCCTCCTGTTCCTGTGTAACAGGCTCGAGGGGGTGAATGGCCTCCTCCTGTTCCTGTGTAACAGGCTCGAGGGGCTGAATAGCCTCCTCCTGTTCCTGTGTAAGAGGCTCGAGTGGCTGAATGGCCTCCTCCTGTTCCGGTGTAACAGGTTCGAGGGGCCGAATGGCCTCCTCCTGTTCCTGTGTAACAGGGTCGAGGGGCTGACTGGCCTCCTCCTGTTCCTGTGTAACAGGCTCGAGGGGCTGAATGGCCTCCTCCTGTTCCTGTGTAACTAGCTCGAGTGGCTGAATGGCCTCCTGTTCCTGTGTAACAGGCTCGAGGGGCCGAATGGCCTCCTCCTCTTCCTGTGTAATAGGCTCGAGGGGCTGAATTTCCTCCTTCTGTTCATGTGTAACAGACTCGAGGGGCTGAATGCCCTCCTCCTGTTCCTGTGCAAGAGGCTCGAGGGGCTGAATGGCCTCCTCCTGTTCTTGTCTAACATCCTCGAGGGGCTGAATGGCCTCCTCCTGTTCCTGTGTAACAGGCTCGAGGGGCTGAATGGCCTCCTCCTGTTCCTGTGTAACAGGCTCGAGGGGCTGAATGGCCTCCTCCTGTGTAACGGGCTCGAGGTGCTGAATGGCCTCCTCCTGTTCCTCTGTAACAGGCACGAGGGGCTGAATGGCCTCCTCCTGTTCCTGTGTAACAGGCTCGAGGGACTGAATGGCATCCTCCTGTTCCTGTGTAACAGGCTCGAGGGGCTGAATGGCCTCCTCCTGTTCCTGTGTAACAGGCACGAGGGGCTGAATGGCCTCCTCCTGTTCCTGTGTAACAGGTTCGAGGGGCGGAATGGCCTCCTCCTGTTCCTGTGCAACAGGCTCGAGGGGCCGAATGGGCCTCATCCTGTTCCTGTGTAACAGGCTCGAGGGGCTGAATGGCCTCCTCCTGTTCCTGTGTAACAGGCTCGAGGGGCTGAATGGCCTCCTCCTGTTCCTGTGTAACAGGCTCGAGTGGTTGAATGGCCTCCTATTCCTGTGTAACAGGCTCGAGGGGCTGAATGGGCCTCATCCTGTTCCTGTGTAACAGGCTCGAGGGGCTGAATGGCCTCCTCCTGTTCCTGTGTAACAGGCTCGAGGGGCCGAATGGCCTCCTCCTCTTCCTGTGTAATAGGCTCGAGGGGCTGAATTTCCTCGTTCTGTTCATGTGTAACAGACTCGAGGGGCTGAATGCCCTCCTCCTGTTCCTGTGTAAGAGGCTCGAGGGGCTGAATATGCCTCCGTCTGTTCCTGTGTAAGAGGCTCGAGGGGCTGAATATGCCTCCTCCAGTTCCTGTGTAACAGGCTCGAGGGGCTGAATGGCCTCCTCCTGTTCCTGTGTAACAGACTCGAGGGGCTGAATGCCCTCCTCCTGTTCCTGTGAAAGAGGCTCGAGGGGCTGAATATGCCTCCTCCAGTTCCTGTGTAACATTTTCGAGGGGCTGAATGGCCTCCTCCTGTTCCTGTGTAACAGGCACGAGGGGCTGAATGGCCTCCTCCTGTTCCTGTGTAACAGGCTCGAGGGGCTGAATGGCCTCCTCCTGTTCCTGTGTAACAGGCTCGAGGGGCTGAATGGCCTCCTCCTCTTCCTGTGTAACAGGTTCGAGGGGCTGAATGGCCTCCTCCTGTTCCTGTGTAACATGCTCGAGGGGCTGAATGGGCCTCATCCTGTTCCTGTGCAACAGGCTCGAGGGGCTGAATGGGCCTCCTCCTGTTCCTGTGTAACAAGCTCGAGGGGCTGAATGTCCTCCTCCTGATCCTGTGTAACAGGCTCGAAGGGCTGAATGGCCTCCTACTCTTCCTGTGTAACAGGTTCGAGGGGCTGAATGGCCTCCTCCTGTTCCTGTCGAACAGGCTCGAGGGGCTGAATGGCCTCCTCCTCTTCCTGTGTAACAGGTTCGAGGGGCTGAATGGCCTCCTCCTGTTCCTGTGCAACAGGCTCGAGGGGCCGAATGGGCCTCATCCTGTTCCTGTGCAACAGGCTCGAGGGGCTGAATGGCCTCCTACTCTTCCTGTGTAACAGGTTCGAGGGGCTGAATGGCCTCCTCCTGTTCCTGTGTAACAGGCTCGAGGGGCTGAATTTTCTCCTCCTGTTCTTGTGTAACAGGCTCGAGGGGCTGAATGGCCTCCTCCTGATCCTGTGTAACAGGCTCGAGGGGCTTAATTTCCTCCTCCTGTTCCTGTGTAACAGGCTCAAGGGGCTGAATGGGCCTCCTCCTGTTCATGTCTAACAGGCACTAGGGGCTGAATGGCCTCCTCCTGTTCCTGTGTAACAGGCTCGAGGGGCTGAATGGCCTCCTCCTGTTCCTGTGTAACAGGTTCGAGGGGCTGAATGGCATCCTCCTGTTCCTGTGTAACAGGCTCGAGGGCTGAATGGCCTCCTCCTGTTCCTGTGTAACAGGCTCGAAGGCCGAATGGCCTCCTCCTGTTCCTGTGTAACAGTCTCGAGGGGCTGAATGGCCTCCTCCTGTTACTGTGTTACAGGCTCGAGGGGCTGAATGGCCTCCTCCTGTACCTGTGTAACAGGCTCGAGGGGCTGAATGGCCTCCTCCTCTTCCTGTGTAACAGGCTCGAGAGGCTGAATGGCCTCCTCCTGTTCCTGTGCAACAGGCTCGAGGGGCTGAATGGCGTCCTCCTGTACCTGTGTAACAGGCTAGAAGGGCTGAATGGCCTCCTCCTGTTTCTGTGTAACAGGCTCGAGGGGCTGAATGGCCTCCTCCTGTTCCTGTGTAACAGGCTCGAGGGGCTGAATGGCCGCCTCCTGTTCCTGTGTAACAGGCTCGAGGGGGTAAATGGCCTCCTCCTGTTCCTGTGTAACAGGCTCGAGGGGCTGAATAGCCTCCTCCTGTTCCTGTGCAAGAGGCTCGAGTGGCTGAATGGCCTGCTCCTGTTCCTGTGTAACAGGTTCGAGGGGCCGAATGGCCTCCTCCTGTTCCTGTGTAACAGGCTCGAGGGGCTGAATGGCCTCCTCCTGTTCCTGTGTAACAGGCTCGAGGGGCTGAATGACCTCCTCTTGTTCCTGTGTAACAGGCACGAGGGGCTGAATGGCCTCCTCCTGTCCCTGTGTAACAGGCTCGAGGGGCTGAATGGCGTCCTCCTGTTCCTGTGTAACAGGCTCGAGGGTCTGAATGGCCTCCTCCTGTTCCTGTGTAACAGAGTCGAGGGGCTGAATGGCCTCCTCCTGTTCCTGTGTAACAGGCTCGAGGGGCTGAATGGCCTCCTCCTGTTCCTGTGTAACAGGCTCAAGGGTCCGAATTGCCTCCTCCGGTTCCTGTTCTTGTGTAACAGGTTCGAGGGGCCGAATGGCCTCCTCCTGTTCCTGTGTAACAGACTCGAGGGGCCGAATGGCCTCCTCCGGCTCCTGTTCTTGTATAACAGGCTCGAGGGGCTGAATGGCCTCCTCCTGTTCCTGTGTAACAGACTCGAGGGGCCGAATGGCCTCCTCCTGTTCCTGTGTAACAGGCTCGAGTGGCTGAATAGCCTCCTCCTGTTCCTGTGTAACAGGCTCGAGGGGCTGAATGGCCTCCTCCTGTTCCTGTGTAACAGGCTCGAGGGGCTGAATGGCCTCCTGTTCCTGTGTAACAGGCTCGAGGGGCTGAATATCCTCCTCCTGTTCCTGTGTAACAGGCTCGAGGGGCTGAATGGCCTCCTCCTGTTCCTGTGTAACAGGCTCGAGGGGCTGAATGGCCTCCTCCTGTTCCTGTGCAACATTCTCGAGGGGCTGAATGGCCTACTCCTGTTCCTGTGTAACAGGCTCGAGGGGCTGAATGGCCTCCTCCTGTTCCTGTGTAACAGGCTCGAGGGGCTGAATGGCCTCCTCCTGTTCCTGTGTAACAGGCTCGAGGGGCTGAATGGCCTCCTCCTGTTACTGTGTTACAGGCTCGAGGGGCTGAATGGCCTCCTCCTCTTCCTGTGTAACAGGCTCGAGGGGCTGAATGGCCTCCTCCTCTTCCTGTGTAACAGGCTCGAGGGGCTGAATGGCCTCCTCCTGTTCCTGTGTAACAAGCTCGAGGGGCTGAATGGCCTCCTCCTGTTCCTGTGTAACAGGCTCGAGGGGCTGAATGGTCTCCTCTTGCTCATGTGTAACAGGCTCGAGGGGCTGAATGGACCTCCACCTGTTCCTGTGTAACAGGCTCGAGGGGCTGAATGGCCTCCTGTTCCTGTGTACTAGGTTCGAGGGGCTGAATGAACCTCCTCCTGTTCCTGTGTAACGGGCTCGAGCGGCTGAAATATCTCCTCCTGTTCATGTGTAACAGGCTCGAGGGGCTGAATGGCCTCCTCCTGTTCCTGTGTAACAGGCACGAGGGGCTGAATGGCCTCCTCCTGTCCCTGTGTAACAGGCTCGAGGGGCTGAATGGCGTCCTCCTGTTCCTGTGTAACAGGCTCGAGGGTCTGAATGGCCTCCTCCTGTTCCTGTGTAACAGGCTCAAGGGTCCGAATTGCCTCCTCCGGTTCCTGTTCTTGTGTAACAGGTTCGAGGGGCCGAATGGCCTCCTCCTGTTCCTGTGTAACAGACTCGAGGGGCCGAATGGCCTCCTCCGGCTCCTGTTCTTGTGTAACAGGCTCGAGGGGCTGAATGGCCTCCTCCTGTTCCTGTGTAACAGGCTCGAGGGGCTGAATGGCCTCCTGTTCCTGTGTAACAGGCTCGAGGGGCTGAATATCCTCCTCCTGTTCCTGTGTAACAGGCTCGAGGGGCTGAATGGCCTCCTCCTGTTCCTGTGTAACAGGCTCGAGGGGCTGAATGGCCTCCTCCTGTTCCTGTGCAACATTCTCGAGGGGCTGAATGGCCTACTCCTGTTCCTGTGTAACAGGCTCGAGGCGCTGAATGGCCTCCTCCTGCTCCTGTGTAACAGGTACGAGGGGCTGAATTTTCTCCTCCTGTTCCTGTGTAACAGGCTCGAGGGGCTGAATGGCCTCCTCCTGTTCTTGTGTAACAGGCTCGAGGGGCTGAATGGCCTCCTCCTGTTCCTGTGTAACAGGCTCGAGTGGCTGAATGGCCTCCTGTTCCTGCATAACAGGCTCGAGGGGCCGAATGGCCTCCTCCTCTTACTGTGTAACAGGCTCGAGGGGCCGAATAGCCTCCTCCTGTTCCTGTGTAACAGGCTCGAGGGGCTGAATGGCCTCCTCCTGTTCCTGTGTAACAGGCTCGAGGAGCTGAATGGGCCCCCTCCAGTTCCTGTGTAACAAGCTCGAGGGGCTGAATGGCCTCCTCCTGTTCCAGTGCAACAGGCTCGAGGTGCTGAATGGCCTCCTCCTGTTCCTGTGTCACGGGCTCGAGGGGCTGAATGGCCTCCTCCTGTTCCTGTGTAACAGGTACGAGGGGCTGAATGGCCTCCTCCTGTTCCTGTTCCTGTGTAACAGGCTCGAGGGCTGAATGGTCTCCTCCTGTTCCTGTGTAACAGGCTCGAGGGGCTGAATGGTCTCCTCCTATCCCTGTGTAACAGGCTCGAGGGGCTGAATGGCCTCCTCCTGTTCCTGTGTAACAGGCTCGAGGGGCTGATTGGCCTCCTCCTGTTCCTGTGTAACAGGCTCGAGGGGCTGAATGGGCCTCCTCCTGTTCCTGTGTAACAGGCTCGAGGGGCTGAATGGCCTCCTCCTGTTCCTGTGTAACAGGCTCGAGGGGCTGAATGGCCTCCTCCTGTTCCTGTGTAACAGGCTCGAGGGGCTGAATGGCCTCCTCCTGTTCCTGTGTAACAGGCTCGAAGGGCTGAATGGCCTCCTCCTGTTCCTGTGTAACAGGCTCGAGCGGCTGAATGGCCTCCTCCTGTTCCTGTGTAAAAGGCTCGAGGGGCTGAATGGCCTCCTCCTGTTCATGTGCAACAGGCTCGAGGGGCTGAATGGCCTCCTCTTCCTGTGTAACAGGCTCGAGGGGCTGAATGGCCTCCTCCTGTTCCTGTGTAACAGGCTCGAGGGGCTGAATGGCCTCCTCCTGTTCCTGTGTAACAGGCTCGAGGGGCTGAATGGCCTCCTCTTGCTCATGTGCAACAGGCTCGAGGGGCTGAATGGACCTCCACCTGTTCCTGTGTAACAGGCTCGAGGGGCTGAACTTTCTCCTCCTGTTCCTGTGTAACAGGCTCGAGGGGCTGAATGGCCTCCTCCAGTTCCTGTGTAACAGGCTCGAGGGGCTGAATGGGCCTCGTCCTGTTCCTGTGTAACAGGCTCGAGGGGCTGAATAGCCTCCTCCTCTACCTGTGTAACAGGCTCGAGGGGCTGAATAGCCTACTCCTGTTCCTGTGTAACAGGCTTGAGGGGCTGAATGGCCTCCTGTTCCTGTGTAACAGGCTCGAGGGGCCGAATGGCCTCCTCCTGTTCCTGTGTAACAGGCTCGAGGGGCTGAATGGCCTCCTCCTGTTCCTGTGTAACAGGCTCGAGGGGCTGATTGGGCCCCCTCCAGTTCCTGTGTAACAAGCTCGAGGGGCTGAATGGCCTCCTCCTGTTCCAGTGGAACATGCTCGAGGGGCCGAATGGCCTCCTCCTGTTCCTGTGTAACAGGCTCGAGGGGCCGAATGGCCTCCTCCTGTTCCTGAGTAACAGGCTCGAGGGGCTGAATGGGCTGCCTCCAGTTCCTGTGTAACAGGCTCGAGGGGATGAATGGCCTCCTCCTGTTCCTGTGTAACAGGCTCGAGGGGCTGAATGCCCTCCTCCTGTTCCTGTGTAACAGGCTCGAGGGGCTGAATGGCCTCCTCCTGTTCCTGTCTAACAGGCTAGAGGGGCCGAATGGCATCCTCCTGTTCCTGTGTAATAGGCTCGAGGGGCTGAATGGACCTCCTCCTGTTCCTGTGCAGCAGGCTCGAGGGGCTGAATGGCCTCCTCTTGTTCCTGTGTAACAGGCTCGAGGGGCTGAATAGCCTCCTCCTGTTCCTGTGTAACAGGCTCGAGGGGCTGAATGGGCCTCCTCCTGTTCCTGTGTAACAGGCTCGAGGGGCTGAATGGCCTCCTGTTCCTGTGTAACAGGCTCGAGGGGCTGAATATCCTCCTCCTGTTCCTGTGTAACAGGCTCGAGGGGCTGAATGGGCTCCTCCTGTTCCTGTGTAACAGGCTCGAGGGGCTGAATGGCCTCCTCCTGTTCCTGTGCAACATTCTCGAGGGGCTGAATGGCCTACTCCTGTTCCTGTGTAACAGGCTCGAGGGGCTGAATGGCCTCCTCCTGTTCCTGTGTAACAGGCTCGAGGGGCTGAATGGCCTCCTCCTGTTCCTGTGTAACAGGCTCGAGGGGCTGAATGGCCTCCTCCTGTTACTGTGTTACAGGCTCGAGGGGCTGAATGGCCTCCTGTTCCTGTGTAACAGGCTCGAGGGGCCGAATGGCCTCCTCCTGTTCCTGTGTAACAGGCTCGAGGGGCTGAATGGCCTCCTGCTGTTCCTGTGTAACAGGCTCGAGGGGCTGATTGGGCCCCCTCCAGTTCCTGTGTAACAAGCTCGAGGGGCTGAATGGCCTCCTCCTGTTCCAGTGTAACATGCTCGAGAGGCCGAATGGCCTCCTCCTGTTCCTGTGTAACAGGCTCGAGGGGCCGAATGGCCTCCTCCTGTTCCTGAGTAACAGGCTCGAGGGGCTGAATGGGCTGCCTCCAGTTCCTGTGTAACAGGCTCGAGGGGATGAATGGCCTCCTCCTGTTCCTGTGTAACAGGCTCGAGGGGCTGAATGGCCTCCTCCTGTTCCTGTCTAACAGGCTCGAGGGGCCGAATGGCATCCTCCTGTTCCTGTGTACTAGGTTCGAGGGGCTGAATGGACCTCCTCCTGTTCCTGTGTAACAGGCTCGAGCGGCTGAAATATCTCCTCCTGTTCATGTGTAACAGGCTCGAGGGGCTGAATGGCCTCCTCCTGTTCCTGTGTAACAGGCTCGAGGGGCTGAATGGCCTCCTCTTGTTCCTGTGTAACAGGCACGAGGGGCCGAATGGCCTCTTCCTGTTCCTGTGTAACAGGCACGAGGGGCTGAATGGCCTCCTCCTGTCCCTGTGTAACAGGCTCGAGGGGCTGAATGGCGTCCTCCTGTTCCTGTGTAACAGGCTCGAGGGTCTGAATGGCCTCCTCCTGTTCCTGAGTAACAGGCTCAAGGGTCCGAATTGCCTCCTCCGGTTCCTGTTCTTGTGTAACAGGTTCGAGGGGCCGAATGGCCTCCTCCTGTTCCTGTGTAACAGACTCGAGGGGCCGAATGGCCTCCTCCGGCTCCTGTTCTTGTGTAACAGGCTCGAGGGGCTGAATGGCCTCCTCCTGTTCCTGTGTAACAGACTCGAGGGGCCGAATGGCCTCCTCCTGTTCCTGTGTAACAGGCTCGAGGGGCTGAATAGCCTCCTCCTGTTCCTGTGTAACAGGCTCGAGGGGCTGAATGGCCTCCTCCTGTTCCTGTGTAACAGGCTCGAGGGGCTGAATGGCCTCCTGTTCCTGTGTAACAGGCTCGAGGGGCTGAATATCCTCCTCCTGTTCCTGTGTAACAGGCTCGAGGGGCTGAATGGCCTCCTCCTGTTCCTGTGTAACAGGCTCGAGGGGCTGAATGGCCTCCTCCTGTTCCTGTGCAACATTCTCGAGGGGCTGAATGGCCTACTCCTGTTCCTGTGTAACAGGCTCGAGGGGCTGAATGGCCTCCTCCTGTTCCTGTGTAACAGGCTCGAGGGGCTGAATGGCCTCCTCCTGTTCCTGTGTAACAGGCTCGAGGGGCTGAATGGCCTCCTCCTGCTCCTGTGTAACAGGCTCGAGGGGCTGAATGGACCTTCTCCTGTTCCTGTGTAACAGGCTCTAGGGGCTGAATGGACCTTCTCCTGTTCCTGTGCAACATGCTCGAGGGGCTGAATGGCCTCCTCCTGTTCTTGTGTAACAGGCTCGAGGGGCTGAATGGCCTCCTCCTGTTCCTGTGTAACAGGCTCGAGGGGCTGAATGGCCTCCTGTTCCTGCATAACAGGCTCGAGGGGCCGAATGGCCTCCTCCTCTTACTGTGTAACAGGCTCGAGGGGCCGAATGGCCTCCTCCTGTTCCTGTGTAACAGGCTCGAGGGGCTGAATGGCCTCCTGTTCCTGTGTAACAGGCTCGAGGAGCTGAATGGGCCCCCTCCAGTTCCTGTGTAACAAGCACGAGGGGCTGAATGGCCTCCTCCTGTTCCAGTGCAACAGGCTCGAGGTGCTGAATGGCCTCCTCCTGTTCCTGTGTCACGGGCTCGAGGGGCTGAATGGCCTCCTCCTGTTCCTGTGTAACAGGTACGAGGGGCTGAATGGCCTCCTCCTGTTCCTGTTCCTGTGTAACAGGCTCGAGGGCTGAATGGTCTCCTCCTGTTCCTGTGTAACAGGCTCGAGGGGCTGAATGGCCTCCTCCTGTCCCTGTGTAACAGGCTCGAGGGGCTGAATGGCCTCCTCCTGTTCCTGTGTAACAGGCTCGAGGGGCTGATTGGCCTCCTCCTGTTCCTGTGTAACAGGCTCGAGGGGCTGAATGGGCCTCCTCCTGTTCCTGTGTAACAGGCTCGAGGGGCTGAATGGCCTCCTCCTGTTCCTGTGTAACAGACTCGAGGGGCTGAATGCCCTCCTCCTGTTCCTGTGTAACAGGCTCGAGGGGCTGAATGGCCTCCTCCTGTTCCTGTGTAACAGGCTCGAGGGGCTGAATGGCCTCCTCCTGTTCCTGTGTAACAGGCTCGAAGGGCTGAATGGCCTCCTCCTGTTCCTGTGTAACAAGCTCGAGCGGCTGAATGGCCTCCTCCTGTTCCTGTGTAAAAGGCTCGAGGGGCTGAATGGCCTCCTCCTGTTCATGTGCAACAGGCTCGAGGGGCTGATTGGCCTCCTCCTCTTCCTGTGTAACAGGCTCGAGGGGCTGAATGGCCTCCTCCTGTTCCTGTGTAACAGGCTCGAGGGGCTGAATGGCCTCCTCCTGTTCCTGTGTAACAGGCTCGAGGGGCTGAATGACCTCCTCTTGTTCCTGTGTAACAGGCACGAGGGGCTGAATGGCCTCCTCCTGTCCCTGTGTAACAGGCTCGAGGGGCTGAATGGCGTCCTCCTGTTCCTGTGTAACAGGCTCGAGGGTCTGAATGGCCTCCTCCTGTTCCTGTGTAACAGAGTCGAGGGGCTGAATGGCCTCCTCCTGTTCCTGTGTAACAGGCTCGAGGGGCTGAATGGCCTCCTCCTGTTCCTGTGTAACAGGCTCAAGGGTCCGAATTGCCTCCTCCGGTTCCTGTTCTTGTGTAACAGGTTCGAGGGGCCGAATGGCCTCCTCCTGTTCCTGTGTAACAGACTCGAGGGGCCGAATGGCCTCCTCCGGCTCCTGTTCTTGTATAACAGGCTCGAGGGGCTGAATGGCCTCCTCCTGTTCCTGTGTAACAGACTCGAGGGGCCGAATGGCCTCCTCCTGTTCCTGTGTAACAGGCTCGAGTGGCTGAATAGCCTCCTCCTGTTCCTGTGTAACAGGCTCGAGGGGCTGAATGGCCTCCTCCTGTTCCTGTGTAACAGGCTCGAGGGGCTGAATGGCCTCCTGTTCCTGTGTAACAGGCTCGAGGGGCTGAATATCCTCCTCCTGTTCCTGTGTAACAGGCTCGAGGGGCTGAATGGCCTCCTCCTGTTCCTGTGTAACAGGCTCGAGGGGCTGAATGGCCTCCTCCTGTTCCTGTGCAACATTCTCGAGGGGCTGAATGGCCTACTCCTGTTCCTGTGTAACAGGCTCGAGGGGCTGAATGGCCTCCTCCTGTTCCTGTGTAACAGGCTCGAGGGGCTGAATGGCCTCCTCCTGTTCCTGTGTAACAGGCTCGAAGGGCTGAATGGCCTCCTCCTGTTACTGTGTTACAGGCTCGAGGTGCTGAATGGCCTCCTCCTGTTCCTGTGTAACAGGCTCGAGGGGCTGAATGGCCTCCTCCTGTTCCTGTGTAACAGGCTCGAGGGGCTGAATGGCCTCCTCCTGTTCCTGTGTAACAGGCTCGAGGGGCTGAATGGCCTCCTCCTGCTCCTGTGTAACAGGCTCGAGGGGCTGAATGGACCTTCTCCTGTTCCTGTGTAACAGGCTCTAGGGGCTGAATGGACCTTCTCCTGTTCCTGTGCAACATGCTCGAGGGGCTGAATGGCCTCCTCCTGTTCTTGTGTAACAGGCTCGAGGGGCTGAATGGCCTCCTCCTGTTCCTGTGTAACAGGCTCGAGGGGCTGAATGGCCTCCTGTTCCTGCATAACAGGCTCGAGGGGCCGAATGGCCTCCTCCTCTTACTGTGTAACAGGCTCGAGGGGCCGAATGGCCTCCTCCTGTTCCTGTGTAACAGGCTCGAGGGGCTGAATGGCCTCCTGTTCCTGTGTAACAGGCTCGAGGAGCTGAATGGGCCCCCTCCAGTTCCTGTGTAACAAGCACGAGGGGCTGAATGGCCTCCTCCTGTTCCAGTGCAACAGGCTCGAGGTGCTGAATGGCCTCCTCCTGTTCCTGTGTCACGGGCTCGAGGGGCTGAATGGCCTCCTCCTGTTCCTGTGTAACAGGTACGAGGGGCTGAATGGCCTCCTCCTGTTCCTGTTCCTGTGTAACAGTCTCGAGGGCTGAATGGTCTCCTCCTGTTCCTGTGTAACAGGCTCGAGGGGCTGAATGGCCTCCTCCTGTCCCTGTGTAACAGGCTCGAGGGGCTGAATGGCCTCCTCCTGTTCCTGTGTAACAGGCTCGAGGGGCTGATTGGCCTCCTCCTGTTCCTGTGTAACAGGCTCGAGGGGCTGAATGGGCCTCCTCCTGTTCCTGTGTAACAGGCTCGAGGGGCTGAATGGCCTCCTCCTGTTCCTGTGTAACAGACTCGAGGGGCTGAATGCCCTCCTCCTGTTCCTGTGTAACAGGCTCGAGGGGCTGAATGGCCTCCTCCTGTTCCTGTGTAACAGGCTCGAGGGGCTGAATGGCCTCCTCCTGTTCCTGTGTAACAGGCTCGAAGGGCTGAATGGCCTCCTCCTGTTCCTGTGTAACAGGCTCGAGCGGCTGAATGGCCTCCTCCTGTTCCTGTGTAAAAGGCTCGAGGGGCTGAATGGCCTCCTCCTGTTCATGTGCAACAGGCTCGAGGGGCTGATTGGCCTCCTCCTCTTCCTGTGTAACAGGCTCGAGGGGCTGAATGGCCTCCTCCTGTTCCTGTGTAACAGGCTCGAGGGGCTGAATGGCCTCCTCCTGTTCCTGTGTAACAGGCTCGAGGGGCTGAATGACCTCCTCTTGTTCCTGTGTAACAGGCACGAGGGGCTGAATGGCCTCCTCCTGTCCCTGTGTAACAGGCTCGAGGGGCTGAATGGCGTCCTCCTGTTCCTGTGTAACAGGCTCGAGGGTCTGAATGGCCTCCTCCTGTTCCTGTGTAACAGAGTCGAGGGGCTGAATGGCCTCCTCCTGTTCCTGTGTAACAGGCTCGAGGGGCTGAATGGCCTCCTCCTGTTCCTGTGTAACAGGCTCAAGGGTCCGAATTGCCTCCTCCGGTTCCTGTTCTTGTGTAACAGGTTCGAGGGGCCGAATGGCCTCCTCCTGTTCCTGTGTAACAGACTCGAGGGGCCGAATGGCCTCCTCCGGCTCCTGTTCTTGTATAACAGGCTCGAGGGGCTGAATGGCCTCCTCCTGTTCCTGTGTAACAGAGTCGAGGGGCCGAATGGCCTCCTCCTGTTCCTGTGTAACAGGCTCGAGTGGCTGAATAGCCTCCTCCTGTTCCTGTGTAACAGGCTCGAGGGGCTGAATGGCCTCCTCCTGTTCCTGTGTAACAGGCTCGAGGGGCTGAATGGCCTCCTGTTCCTGTGTAACAGGCTCGAGGGGCTGAATATCCTCCTCCTGTTCCTGTGTAACAGGCTCGAGGGGCTGAATGGCCTCCTCCTGTTCCTGTGTAACAGGCTCGAGGGGCTGAATGGCCTCCTCCTGTTCCTGTGCAACATTCTCGAGGGGCTGAATGGCCTACTCCTGTTCCTGTGTAACAGGCTCGAGGGGCTGAATGGCCTCCTCCTGTTCCTGTGTAACAGGCTCGAGGGGCTGAATGGCCTCCTCCTGTTCCTGTGTAACAGGCTCGAGGGGCTGAATGGCCTCCTCCAGTTACTGTGTTACAGGCTCGAGGGGCTGAATGGCCTCCTCCTCTTCCTGTGTAACAGGCTCGAGGGGCTGAATGGCCTCCTCCTCTTCCTGTGTAACAGGCTCGAGGGGCTGAATGGCCTCCTCCTGTTCCTGTGTAACAAGCTCGAGGGGCTGAATGGCCTCCTCCTGTTCCTGTGTAACAGGCTCGAGGGGCTGAATGGTCTCCTCTTGCTCATGTGTAACAGGCTCGAGGGGCTGAATGGACCTCCACCTGTTCCTGTGTAACAGGCTCGAGGGGCTGAATGGCCTCCTGTTCCTGTGTACTAGGTTCGAGGGGCTGAATGAACCTCCTCCTGTTCCTGTGTAACGGGCTCGAGCGGCTGAAATATCTCCTCCTGTTCATGTGTAACAGGCTCGAGGGGCTGAATGGCCTCCTCCTATTCCTGTGTAACAGGCACGAGGGGCTGAATGGCCTCCTCCTGTCCCTGTGTAACAGGCTCGAGGGGCTGAATGGCGTCCTCCTGTTCCTGTGTAACAGGCTCGAGGGTCTGAATGGCCTCCTCCTGTTCCTGTGTAACAGGCTCAAGGGTCCGAATTGCCTCCTCCGGTTCCTGTTCTTGTGTAACAGGTTCGAGGGGCCGAATGGCCTCCTCCTGTTCCTGTGTAACAGACTCGAGGGGCCGAATGGCCTCCTCCGGCTCCTGTTCTTGTGTAACAGGCTCGAGGGGCTGAATGGCCTCCTCCTGTTCCTGTGTAACAGAGTCGAGGGGCTGAATGGCCTCCTCCTGTTCCTGTGTAACAGGCTCGAGGGGCTGAATGGCCTCCTCCTGTTCCTGTGTAACAGGCTCAAGGGTCCGAATTGCCTCCTCCGGTTCCTGTTCTTGTGTAACAGGTTCGAGGGGCCGAATGGCCTCCTCCTGTTCCTGTGTAACAGACTCGAGGGGCCGAATGGCCTCCTCCGGCTCCTGTTCTTGTATAACAGGCTCGAGGGGCTGAATGGCCTCCTCCTGTTCCTGTGTAACAGACTCGAGGGGCCGAATGGCCTCCTCCTGTTCCTGTGTAACAGGCTCGAGTGGCTGAATAGCCTCCTCCTGTTCCTGTGTAACAGGCTCGAGGGGCTGAATGGCCTCCTCCTGTTCCTGTGTAACAGAGTCGAGGGGCTGAATGGCCTCCTCCTGTTCCTGTGTAACAGGCTCGAGGGGCTGAATGGCCTCCTCCTGTTCCTGTGTAACAGGCTCAAGGGTCCGAATTGCCTCCTCCGGTTCCTGTTCTTGTGTAACAGGTTCGAGGGGCCGAATGGCCTCCTCCTGTTCCTGTGTAACAGACTCGAGGGGCCGAATGGCCTCCTCCGGCTCCTGTTCTTGTATAACAGGCTCGAGGGGCTGAATGGCCTCCTCCTGTTCCTGTGTAACAGACTCGAGGGGCCGAATGGCCTCCTCCTGTTCCTGTGTAACAGGCTCGAGTGGCTGAATAGCCTCCTCCTGTTCCTGTGTAACAGGCTCGAGTGGCTGAATGGCCTCCTCCTGTTCCTGTGTAACAGGCTCGAGGGGCTGAATGGCCTCCTGTTCCTGTGTAACAGGCTCGAGGGGCTGAATATCCTCCTCCTGTTCCTGTGTAACAGGCTCGAGGGGCTGAATGGCCTCCTCCTGTTCCTGTGTAACAGGCTCGAGGGGCTGAATGGCCTCCTCCTGTTCCTGTGCAACATTCTCGAGGGGCTGAATGGCCTACTCCTGTTCCTGTGTAACAGGCTCGAGGGGCTGAATGGCCTCCTCCTGTTCCTGTGTAACAGGCTCGAGGGGCTGAATGGCCTCCTCCTGTTCCTGTGTAACAGGCTCGAGGGGCTGAATGGCCTCCTCCTGTTACTGTGTTACAGGCTCGAGGGGCTGAATGGCCTCCTCCTCTTCCTGTGTAACAGGCTCGAGGGGCTGAATGGCCTCCTCCTCTTCCTGTGTAACAGGCTCGAGGGGCTGAATGGCCTCCTCCTGTTCCTGTGTAACAAGCTCGAGGGGCTGAATGGCCTCCTCCTGTTCCTGTGTAACAGGCTCGAGGGGCTGAATGGTCTCCTCTTGCTCATGTGTAACAGGCTCGAGGGGCTGAATGGACCTCCACCTGTTCCTGTGTAACAGGCTCGAGGGGCTGAATGGCCTCCTGTTCCTGTGTACTAGGTTCGAGGGGCTGAATGAACCTCCTCCTGTTCCTGTGTAACGGGCTCGAGCGGCTGAAATATCTCCTCCTGTTCATGTGTAACAGGCTCGAGGGGCTGAATGGCCTCCTCCTGTTCCTGTGTAACAGGCACGAGGGGCTGAATGGCCTCCTCCTGTCCCTGTGTAACAGGCTCGAGGGGCTGAATGGCGTCCTCCTGTTCCTGTGTAACAGGCTCGAGGGTCTGAATGGCCTCCTCCTGTTCCTGTGTAACAGGCTCAAGGGTCCGAATTGCCTCCTCCGGTTCCTGTTCTTGTGTAACAGGTTCGAGGGGCCGAATGGCCTCCTCCTGTTCCTGTGTAACAGACTCGAGGGGCCGAATGGCCTCCTCCGGCTCCTGTTCTTGTGTAACAGGCTCGAGGGGCTGAATGGCCTCCTCCTGTTCCTGTGTAACAGGCTCGAGGGGCTGAATGGCCTCCTGTTCCTGTGTAACAGGCTCGAGGGGCTGAATATCCTCCTCCTGTTCCTGTGTAACAGGCTCGAGGGGCTGAATGGCCTCCTCCTGTTCCTGTGTAACAGGCTCGAGGGGCTGAATGGCCTCCTCCTGTTCCTGTGCAACATTCTCGAGGGGCTGAATGGCCTACTCCTGTTCCTGTGTAACAGGCTCGAGGCGCTGAATGGCCTCCTCCTGCTCCTGTGTAACAGGTACGAGGGGCTGAATTTTCTCCTCCTGTTCCTGTGTAACAGGCTCGAGGGGCTGAATGGCCTCCTCCTGTTCTTGTGTAACAGGCTCGAGGGGCTGAATGGCCTCCTCCTGTTCCTGTGTAACAGGCTCGAGTGGCTGAATGGCCTCCTGTTCCTGCATAACAGGCTCGAGGGGCCGAATGGCCTCCTCCTCTTACTGTGTAACAGGCTCGAGGGGCCGAATAGCCTCCTCCTGTTCCTGTGTAACAGGCTCGAGGGGCTGAATGGCCTCCTCCTGTTCCTGTGTAACAGGCTCGAGGAGCTGAATGGGCCCCCTCCAGTTCCTGTGTAACAAGCTCGAGGGGCTGAATGGCCTCCTCCTGTTCCAGTGCAACAGGCTCGAGGTGCTGAATGGCCTCCTCCTGTTCCTGTGTCACGGGCTCGAGGGGCTGAATGGCCTCCTCCTGTTCCTGTGTAACAGGTACGAGGGGCTGAATGGCCTCCTCCTGTTCCTGTGTAACAGGCTCGAGGGGCTGAATGGCCTCCTCCTGTTCCTGTGTAACAGGCTCGAGGGGCTGAATGGCCTCCTCCTGTTCCTGTGTAACAGGCTCGAGGGGCTGAATGGCCTCCTCCTGTTCCTGTGTAACAGGCTCGAAGGGCTGAATGGCCTCCTCCTGTTCCTGTGTAACAGGCTCGAGGGGCTGAATGGGCCTCCTCCTGTTCCTGTGTAAAAGGCTCGAGGGGCTGAATGGCCTCCTCCTGTTCCTGTGTAAAAGGCTCGAGGGGCTGAATGGCCTCCTCCTGTTCATGTGCAACAGGCTCGAGGGGCTGAATGGCCTCCTCCTCTTCCTGTGTAACAGGCTCGAGGGGCTGAATGGCCTCCTCCTGTTCCTGTGTAACAGGCTCGAGGGGCTGAATGGCCTCCTCCTGTTCCTGTGTAACAGGCTCGAGGGGCTGAATGGCCTCCTCCTGTTCCTGTGTAACAGGCTCGAGGGGCTGAATGGCCTCCTCTTGCTCATGTGCAACAGGCTCGAGGGGCTGAATGGACCTCCACCTGTTCCTGTGTAACAGGCTCGAGGGGCTGAACTTTCTCCTCCTGTTCCTGTGTAATAGGCTCGAGGGGCTGAATGGCCTCCTCCAGTTCCTGTGTAACAGGCTCGAGGGGCTGAATGGGCCTCGTCCTGTTCCTGTGTAACAGGCTCGAGGGGCTGAATAGCCTCCTCCTCTACCTGTGTAACAGGCTCGAGGGGCTGAATAGCCTACTCCTGTTCCTGTGTAACAGGCTCGAGGGGCTGAATGGCCTCCTGTTCCTGTGTAACAGGCTCGAGGGGCCGAATGGCCTCCTCCTGTTCCTGTGTAACAGGCTCGAGGGGCTGAATGGCCTCCTCCTGTTCCTGTGTAACAGGCTCGAGGGGCTGATTGGGCCCCCTCCAGTTCCTGTGTAACAAGCTCGAGGGGCTGAATGGCCTCCTCCTGTTCCAGTGGAACAGGCTCGAGGGGCCGAATGGCCTCCTCCTGTTCCTGTGTAACAGGCTCGAGGGGCCGAATGGCCTCCTCCTGTTCCTGAGTAACAGGCTCGAGGGGCTGAATGGGCTGCCTCCAGTTCCTGTGTAACAGGCTCGAGGGGATGAATGGCCTCCTCCTGTTCCTGTGTAACAGGCTCGAGGGGCTGAATGCCCTCCTCCTGTTCCTGTGTAACAGGCTCGAGGGGCTGAATGGCCTCCTCCTGTTCCTGTCTAACAGGCTAGAGGGGCCGAATGGCATCCTCCTGTTCCTGTGTAATAGGCTCGAGGGGCTGAATGGACCTCCTCCTGTTCCTGTGTAACAGGCTCGAGGGGCTGAATGGCCTCCTCCTGTTCCTGTGTAACAGGCTCGAGGGGCTGAATGGCCTCCTCCTGTTCCTGTGTAACAGGCTCAAGGGTCCGAATTGCCTCCTCCGGTTCCTGTTCTTGTGTAACAGGTTCGAGGGGCCGAATGGCCTCCTCCTGTTCCTGTGTAACAGACTCGAGGGGCCGAATGGCCTCCTCCGGCTCCTGTTCTTGTATAACAGGCTCGAGGGGCTGAATGGCCTCCTCCTGTTCCTGTGTAACAGACTCGAGGGGCCGAATGGCCTCCTCCTGTTCCTGTGTAACAGGCTCGAGTGGCTGAATAGCCTCCTCCTGTTCCTGTGTAACAGGCTCGAGGGGCTGAATGGCCTCCTCCTGTTCCTGTGTAACAGAGTCGAGGGGCTGAATGGCCTCCTCCTGTTCCTGTGTAACAGGCTCGAGGGGCTGAATGGCCTCCTCCTGTTCCTGTGTAACAGGCTCAAGGGTCCGAATTGCCTCCTCCGGTTCCTGTTCTTGTGTAACAGGTTCGAGGGGCCGAATGGCCTCCTCCTGTTCCTGTGTAACAGACTCGAGGGGCCGAATGGCCTCCTCCGGCTCCTGTTCTTGTATAACAGGCTCGAGGGGCTGAATGGCCTCCTCCTGTTCCTGTGTAACAGACTCGAGGGGCCGAATGGCCTCCTCCTGTTCCTGTGTAACAGGCTCGAGTGGCTGAATAGCCTCCTCCTGTTCCTGTGTAACAGGCTCGAGTGGCTGAATGGCCTCCTCCTGTTCCTGTGTAACAGGCTCGAGGGGCTGAATGGCCTCCTGTTCCTGTGTAACAGGCTCGAGGGGCTGAATATCCTCCTCCTGTTCCTGTGTAACAGGCTCGAGGGGCTGAATGGCCTCCTCCTGTTCCTGTGTAACAGGCTCGAGGGGCTGAATGGCCTCCTCCTGTTCCTGTGCAACATTCTCGAGGGGCTGAATGGCCTACTCCTGTTCCTGTGTAACAGGCTCGAGGGGCTGAATGGCCTCCTCCTGTTCCTGTGTAACAGGCTCGAGGGGCTGAATGGCCTCCTCCTGTTCCTGTGTAACAGGCTCGAGGGGCTGAATGGCCTCCTCCTGTTACTGTGTTACAGGCTCGAGGGGCTGAATGGCCTCCTCCTCTTCCTGTGTAACAGGCTCGAGGGGCTGAATGGCCTCCTCCTCTTCCTGTGTAACAGGCTCGAGGGGCTGAATGGCCTCCTCCTGTTCCTGTGTAACAAGCTCGAGGGGCTGAATGGCCTCCTCCTGTTCCTGTGTAACAGGCTCGAGGGGCTGAATGGTCTCCTCTTGCTCATGTGTAACAGGCTCGAGGGGCTGAATGGACCTCCACCTGTTCCTGTGTAACAGGCTCGAGGGGCTGAATGGCCTCCTGTTCCTGTGTACTAGGTTCGAGGGGCTGAATGAACCTCCTCCTGTTCCTGTGTAACGGGCTCGAGCGGCTGAAATATCTCCTCCTGTTCATGTGTAACAGGCTCGAGGGGCTGAATGGCCTCCTCCTGTTCCTGTGTAACAGGCACGAGGGGCTGAATGGCCTCCTCCTGTCCCTGTGTAACAGGCTCGAGGGGCTGAATGGCGTCCTCCTGTTCCTGTGTAACAGGCTCGAGGGTCTGAATGGCCTCCTCCTGTTCCTGTGTAACAGGCTCAAGGGTCCGAATTGCCTCCTCCGGTTCCTGTTCTTGTGTAACAGGTTCGAGGGGCCGAATGGCCTCCTCCTGTTCCTGTGTAACAGACTCGAGGGGCCGAATGGCCTCCTCCGGCTCCTGTTCTTGTGTAACAGGCTCGAGGGGCTGAATGGCCTCCTCCTGTTCCTGTGTAACAGGCTCGAGGGGCTGAATGGCCTCCTGTTCCTGTGTAACAGGCTCGAGGGGCTGAATATCCTCCTCCTGTTCCTGTGTAACAGGCTCGAGGGGCTGAATGGCCTCCTCCTGTTCCTGTGTAACAGGCTCGAGGGGCTGAATGGCCTCCTCCTGTTCCTGTGCAACATTCTCGAGGGGCTGAATGGCCTACTCCTGTTCCTGTGTAACAGGCTCGAGGCGCTGAATGGCCTCCTCCTGCTCCTGTGTAACAGGTACGAGGGGCTGAATTTTCTCCTCCTGTTCCTGTGTAACAGGCTCGAGGGGCTGAATGGCCTCCTCCTGTTCTTGTGTAACAGGCTCGAGGGGCTGAATGGCCTCCTCCTGTTCCTGTGTAACAGGCTCGAGTGGCTGAATGGCCTCCTGTTCCTGCATAACAGGCTCGAGGGGCCGAATGGCCTCCTCCTCTTACTGTGTAACAGGCTCGAGGGGCCGAATAGCCTCCTCCTGTTCCTGTGTAACAGGCTCGAGGGGCTGAATGGCCTCCTCCTGTTCCTGTGTAACAGGCTCGAGGAGCTGAATGGGCCCCCTCCAGTTCCTGTGTAACAAGCTCGAGGGGCTGAATGGCCTCCTCCTGTTCCAGTGCAACAGGCTCGAGGTGCTGAATGGCCTCCTCCTGTTCCTGTGTCACGGGCTCGAGGGGCTGAATGGCCTCCTCCTGTTCCTGTGTAACAGGTACGAGGGGCTGAATGGCCTCCTCCTGTTCCTGTGTAACAGGCTCGAGGGGCTGAATGGCCTCCTCCTGTTCCTGTGTAACAGGCTCGAGGGGCTGAATGGCCTCCTCCTGTTCCTGTGTAACAGGCTCGAGGGGCTGAATGGCCTCCTCCTGTTCCTGTGTAACAGGCTCGAAGGGCTGAATGGCCTCCTCCTGTTCCTGTGTAACAGGCTCGAGGGGCTGAATGGGCCTCCTCCTGTTCCTGTGTAAAAGGCTCGAGGGGCTGAATGGCCTCCTCCTGTTCCTGTGTAAAAGGCTCGAGGGGCTGAATGGCCTCCTCCTGTTCATGTGCAACAGGCTCGAGGGGCTGAATGGCCTCCTCCTCTTCCTGTGTAACAGGCTCGAGGGGCTGAATGGCCTCCTCCTGTTCCTGTGTAACAGGCTCGAGGGGCTGAATGGCCTCCTCCTGTTCCTGTGTAACAGGCTCGAGGGGCTGAATGGCCTCCTCCTGTTCCTGTGTAACAGGCTCGAGGGGCTGAATGGCCTCCTCTTGCTCATGTGCAACAGGCTCGAGGGGCTGAATGGACCTCCACCTGTTCCTGTGTAACAGGCTCGAGGGGCTGAACTTTCTCCTCCTGTTCCTGTGTAATAGGCTCGAGGGGCTGAATGGCCTCCTCCAGTTCCTGTGTAACAGGCTCGAGGGGCTGAATGGGCCTCGTCCTGTTCCTGTGTAACAGGCTCGAGGGGCTGAATAGCCTCCTCCTCTACCTGTGTAACAGGCTCGAGGGGCTGAATAGCCTACTCCTGTTCCTGTGTAACAGGCTCGAGGGGCTGAATGGCCTCCTGTTCCTGTGTAACAGGCTCGAGGGGCCGAATGGCCTCCTCCTGTTCCTGTGTAACAGGCTCGAGGGGCTGAATGGCCTCCTCCTGTTCCTGTGTAACAGGCTCGAGGGGCTGATTGGGCCCCCTCCAGTTCCTGTGTAACAAGCTCGAGGGGCTGAATGGCCTCCTCCTGTTCCAGTGGAACAGGCTCGAGGGGCCGAATGGCCTCCTCCTGTTCCTGTGTAACAGGCTCGAGGGGCCGAATGGCCTCCTCCTGTTCCTGAGTAACAGGCTCGAGGGGCTGAATGGGCTGCCTCCAGTTCCTGTGTAACAGGCTCGAGGGGATGAATGGCCTCCTCCTGTTCCTGTGTAACAGGCTCGAGGGGCTGAATGCCCTCCTCCTGTTCCTGTGTAACAGGCTCGAGGGGCTGAATGGCCTCCTCCTGTTCCTGTCTAACAGGCTAGAGGGGCCGAATGGCATCCTCCTGTTCCTGTGTAATAGGCTCGAGGGGCTGAATGGACCTCCTCCTGTTCCTGTGCAGCAGGCTCGAGGGGCTGAATGGCCTCCTCTTGTTCCTGTGTAACAGGCTCGAGGGGCTGAATGGACCTCTTCCTGATCCTGTGTAACAGGCTCGAGGGGCTGAATGGCCTCCTCCTGTTCCTGTGTAACAGGCTCGAGGGGCTGAATGGCCTCCTCCTGTTCCTGTGTAACAGGTTCGAGGGGCTGAATGGCCTCCTCCTGTTCCTGTGTAACAGGCTCGAGGGGCTGAATAGCCTCCTCCTGTTCCTGTGTAACAGGCTCGAGGGGCTGAATGGGCTCCTCCTGTTCCTGTGTAACAGGCTCGAGGGGCTGAATGGCCTCCTGTTCCTGTGTAACAGGCTCGAGGGGCTGAATATCCTCCTCCTGTTCCTGTGTAACAGGCTCGAGGGGCTGAATGGGCTCCTCCTGTTCCTGTGTAACAGGCTCGAGGGGCTGAATGGCCTCCTCCTGTTCCTGTGCAACATTCTCGAGGGGCTGAATGGCCTACTCCTGTTCCTGTGTAACAGGCTCGAGGGGCTGAATGGCCTCCTCCTGTTCCTGTGTAACAGGCTCGAGGGGCTGAATGGCCTCCTCCTGTTCCTGTGTAACAGGCTCGAGGGGCTGAATGGCCTCCTCCTGTTACTGTGTTACAGGCTCGAGGGGCTGAATGGCCTCCTGTTCCTGTGTAACAGGCTCGAGGGGCCGAATGGCCTCCTCCTGTTCCTGTGTAACAGGCTCGAGGGACTGAATGGCCTCCTCCTGTTCCTGTGTAACAGGCTCGAGGGGCTGAATGGCCTCCTGCTGTTCCTGTGTAACAGGCTCGAGGGGCTGATTGGGCCCCCTCCAGTTCCTGTGTAACAAGCTCGAGGGGCTGAATGGCCTCCTCCTGTTCCAGTGTAACATGCTCGAGAGGCCGAATGGCCTCCTCCTGTTCCTGTGTAACAGGCTCGAGGGGCCGAATGGCCTCCTCCTGTTCCTGAGTAACAGGCTCGAGGGGCTGAATGGGCTGCCTCCAGTTCCTGTGTAACAGGCTCGAGGGGATGAATGGCCTCCTCCTGTTCCTGTGTAACAGGCTCGAGGGGCTGAATGGCCTCCTCCTGTTCCTGTCTAACAGGCTCGAGGGGCCGAATGGCATCCTCCTGTTCCTGTGTACTAGGTTCGAGGGGCTGAATGGACCTCCTCCTGTTCCTGTGTAACAGGCTCGAGCGGCTGAAATATCTCCTCCTGTTCATGTGTAACAGGCTCGAGGGGCTGAATGGCCTCCTCTTGTTCCTGTGTAAAAGGCACGAGGGGCCGAATGGCCTCCTCCTGTCCCTGTGTAACAGGCTCGAGGGGCTGAATGGCGTCCTCCTGTTCCTGTGTAACAGGCTCGAGGGTCTGAATGGCCTCCTCCTGTTCCTGTGTAACAGGCTCAAGGGTCCGAATTGCCTCCTCCGGTTCCTGTTCTTGTGTAACAGGTTCGAGGGGCCGAATGGCCTCCTCCTGTTCCTGTGTAACAGACTCGAGGGGCCGAATGGCCTCCTCCGGCTCCTGTTCTTGTGTAACAGGCTCGAGGGGCTGAATGGCCTCCTCCTGTTCCTGTGTAACAGACTCGAGGGGCCGAATGGCCTCCTCCTGTTCCTGTGTAACAGGCTCGAGGGGCTGAATGGCCTCCTCCTGTTCCTGTGTAACAGGCTCGAGGGGCTGAATGGCCTCCTGTTCCTGTGTAACAGGCTCGAGGGGCTGAATATCCTCCTCCTGTTTCTGTGTAACAGGCTCGAGGGGCTGAATGGCCTCCTCCTGTTCCTGTGTAACAGGCTCGAGGGGCTGAATGGCCTCCTCCTGTTCCTGTGCAACATTCTCGAGGGGCTGAATGGCCTACTCCTGTTCCTGTGTAACAGGCTCGAGGGGCTGAATGGCCTCCTCCTGTTCCTGTGTAACAGGCTCGAGGGGCTGAATGGCCTCCTCCTGTTCCTGTGTAACAGGCTCGAGGGGCTGAATGGCCTCCTCCTGCTCCTGTGTAACAGGCTCGAGGGGCTGAATGGACCTTCTCCTGTTCCTGTGTAACAGGCTCTAGGGGCTGAATGGACCTTCTCCTGTTCCTGTGCAACATGCTCGAGGGGCTGAATGGCCTCCTCCTGTTCTTGTGTAACAGGCTCGAGGGGCTGAATGGCCTCCTCCTGTTCCTGTGTAACAGGCTCGAGGGGCTGAATGGCCTCCTGTTCCTGCATAACAGGCTCGAGGGGCCGAATGGCCTCCTCCTCTTACTGTGTAACAGGCTCGAGGGGCCGAATGGCCTCCTCCTGTTCCTGTGTAACAGGCTCGAGGGGCTGAATGGCCTCCTGTTCCTGTGTAACAGGCTCGAGGAGCTGAATGGGCCCCCTCCAGTTCCTGTGTAACAAGCACGAGGGGCTGAATGGCCTCCTCCTGTTCCAGTGCAACAGGCTCGAGGTGCTGAATGGCCTCCTCCTGTTCCTGTGTCACGGGCTCGAGGGGCTGAATGGCCTCCTCCTGTTCCTGTGTAACAGGTACGAGGGGCTGAATGGCCTCCTCCTGTTCCTGTTCCTGTGTAACAGGCTCGAGGGCTGAATGGTCTCCTCCTGTTCCTGTGTAACAGGCTCGAGGGGCTGAATGGCCTCCTCCTGTCCCTGTGTAACAGGCTCGAGGGGCTGAATGGCCTCCTCCTGTTCCTGTGTAACAGGCTCGAGGGGCTGATTGGCCTCCTCCTGTTCCTGTGTAACAGGCTCGAGGGGCTGAATGGGCCTCCTCCTGTTCCTGTGTAACAGGCTCGAGGGGCTGAATGGCCTCCTCCTGTTCCTGTGTAACAGACTCGAGGGGCTGAATGCCCTCCTCCTGTTCCTGTGTAACAGGCTCGAGGGGCTGAATGGCCTCCTCCTGTTCCTGTGTAACAGGCTCGAGGAGCTGAATGGGCCCCCTCCAGTTCCTGTGTAACAAGCTCGAGGGGCTGAATGGCCTCCTCCTGTTCCAGTGCAACAGGCTCGAGGTGCTGAATGGCCTCCTCCTGTTCCTGTGTCACGGGCTCGAGGGGCTGAATGGCCTCCTCCTGTTCCTGTGTAACAGGTACGAGGGGCTGAATGGCCTCCTCCTGTTCCTGTGTAACAGGCTCGAGGGGCTGAATGGCCTCCTCCTGTTCCTGTGTAACAGGCTCGAGGGGCTGAATGGCCTCCTCCTGTTCCTGTGTAACAGGCTCGAAGGGCTGAATGGCCTCCTCCTGTTCCTGTGTAACAGGCTCGAGGGGCTGAATGGGCCTCCTCCTGTTCCTGTGTAAAAGGCTCGAGGGGCTGAATGGCCTCCTCCTGTTCCTGTGTAAAAGGCTCGAGGGGCTGAATGGCCTCCTCCTGTTCATGTGCAACAGGCTCGAGGGGCTGAATGGCCTCCTCCTCTTCCTGTGTAACAGGCTCGAGGGGCTGAATGGCCTCCTCCTGTTCCTGTGTAACAGGCTCGAGGGGCTGAATGGCCTCCTCCTGTTCCTGTGTAACAGGCTCGAGGGGCTGAATGGCCTCCTCCTGTTCCTGTGTAACAGGCTCGAGGGGCTGAATGGCCTCCTCTTGCTCATGTGCAACAGGCTCGAGGGGCTGAATGGACCTCCACCTGTTCCTGTGTAACAGGCTCGAGGGGCTGAACTTTCTCCTCCTGTTCCTGTGTAACAGGCTCGAGGGGCTGAATGGCCTCCTCCAGTTCCTGTGTAACAGGCTCGAGGGGCTGAATGGGCCTCGTCCTGTTCCTGTGTAACAGGCTCGAGGGGCTGAATAGCCTCCTCCTCTACCTGTGTAACAGGCTCGAGGGGCTGAATAGCCTACTCCTGTTCCTGTGTAACAGGCTCGAGGGGCTGAATGGCCTCCTGTTCCTGTGTAACAGGCTCGAGGGGCCGAATGGCCTCCTCCTGTTCCTGTGTAACAGGCTCGAGGGGCTGAATGGCCTCCTCCTGTTCCTGTGTAACAGGCTCGAGGGGCTGATTGGGCCCCCTCCAGTTCCTGTGTAACAAGCTCGAGGGGCTGAATGGCCTCCTCCTGTTCCAGTGGAACAGGCTCGAGGAGCCGAATGGCCTCCTCCTGTTCCTGTGTAACAGGCTCGAGGGGCCGAATGGCCTCCTCCTGTTCCTGAGTAACAGGCTCGAGGGGCTGAATGGGCTGCCTCCAGTTCCTGTGTAACAGGCTCGAGGGGATGAATGGCCTCCTCCTGTTCCTGTGTAACAGGCTCGAGGGGCTGAATGCCCTCCTCCTGTTCCTGTGTAACAGGCTCGAGGGGCTGAATGGCCTCCTCCTGTTCCTGTCTAACAGGCTAGAGGGGCCGAATGGCATCCTCCTGTTCCTGTGTAATAGGCTCGAGGGGCTGAATGGACCTCCTCCTGTTCCTGTGCAGCAGGCTCGAGGGGCTGAATGGCCTCCTCTTGTTCCTGTGTAACAGGCTCGAGGGGCTGAATGGACCTCTTCCTGATCCTGTGTAACAGGCTCGAGGGGCTGAATGGCCTCCTCCTGTTCCTGTGTAACAGGCTCGAGGGGCTGAATGGCCTCCTCCTGTTCCTGTGTAACAGGTTCGAGGGGCTGAATGGCCTCCTCCTGTTCCTGTGTAACAGGCTCGAGGGGCTGAATAGCCTCCTCCTGTTCCTGTGTAACAGGCTCGAGGGGCTGAATGGGCTCCTCCTGTTCCTGTGTAACAGGCTCGAGGGGCTGAATGGCCTCCTGTTCCTGTGTAACAGGCTCGAGGGGCTGAATATCCTCCTCCTGTTCCTGTGTAACAGGCTCGAGGGGCTGAATGGGCTCCTCCTGTTCCTGTGTAACAGGCTCGAGGGGCTGAATGGCCTCCTCCTGTTCCTGTGCAACATTCTCGAGGGGCTGAATGGCCTACTCCTGTTCCTGTGTAACAGGCTCGAGGGGCTGAATGGCCTCCTCCTGTTCCTGTGTAACAGGCTCGAGGGGCTGAATGGCCTCCTCCTGTTCCTGTGTAACAGGCTCGAGGGGCTGAATGGCCTCCTCCTGTTACTGTGTTACAGGCTCGAGGGGCTGAATGGCCTCCTGTTCCTGTGTAACAGGCTCGAGGGGCCGAATGGCCTCCTCCTGTTCCTGTGTAACAGGCTCGAGGGACTGAATGGCCTCCTCCTGTTCCTGTGTAACAGGCTCGAGGGGCTGAATGGCCTCCTGCTGTTCCTGTGTAACAGGCTCGAGGGGCTGATTGGGCACCCTCCAGTTCCTGTGTAACAAGCTCGAGGGGCTGAATGGCCTCCTCCTGTTCCAGTGTAACATGCTCGAGAGGCCGAATGGCCTCCTCCTGTTCCTGTGTAACAGGCTCGAGGGGCCGAATGGCCTCCTCCTGTTCCTGAGTAACAGGCTCGAGGGGCTGAATGGGCTGCCTCCAGTTCCTGTGTAACAGGCTCGAGGGGATGAATGGCCTCCTCCTGTTCCTGTGTAACAGGCTCGAGGGGCTGAATGGCCTCCTCCTGTTCCTGTCTAACAGGCTCGAGGGGCCGAATGGCATCCTCCTGTTCCTGTGTACTAGGTTCGAGGGGCTGAATGGACCTCCTCCTGTTCCTGTGTAACAGGCTCGAGCGGCTGAAATATCTCCTCCTGTTCATGTGTAACAGGCTCGAGGGGCTGAATGGCCTCCTCCTGTTCCTGTGTAACAGGCTCGAGGGGCTGAATGGCCTCCTCTTGTTCCTGTGTAAAAGGCACGAGGGGCCGAATGGCCTCCTCCTGTTCCTGTGTAACAGGCACGAGGGGCTGAATGGCCTCCTCCTGTCCCTGTGTAACAGGCTCGAGGGGCTGAATGGCGTCCTCCTGTTCCTGTGTAACAGGCTCGAGGGTCTGAATGGCCTCCTCCTGTTCCTGTGTAACAGGCTCAAGGGTCCGAATTGCCTCCTCCGGTTCCTGCTCTTGTGTAACAGGTTCGAGGGGCCGAATGGCCTCCTCCTGTTCCTGTGTAACAGACTCGAGGGGCCGAATGGCCTCCTCCGGCTCCTGTTCTTGTGTAACAGGCTCGAGGGGCTGAATGGCCTCCTCCTGTTCCTGTGTAACAGACTCGAGGGGCCGAATGGCCTCCTCCTGTTCCTGTGTAACAGGCTCGAGGGGCTGAATAGCCTCCTCCTGTTCCTGTGTAACAGGCTCGAGGGGCTGAATGGCCTCCTCCTGTTCCTGTGTAACAGGCTCGAGGGGCTGAATGGCCTCCTGTTCCTGTGTAACAGGCTCGAGGGGCTGAATATCCTCCTCCTGTTTCTGTGTAACAGGCTCGAGGGGCTGAATGGCCTCCTCCTGTTCCTGTGTAACAGGCTCGAGGGGCTGAATGGCCTCCTCCTGTTCCTGTGCAACATTCTCGAGGGGCTGAATGGCCTACTCCTGTTCCTGTGTAACAGGCTCGAGGGGCTGAATGGCCTCCTCCTGTTCCTGTGTAACAGGCTCGAGGGGCTGAATGGCCTCCTCCTGTTCCTGTGTAACAGGCTCGAGGGGCTGAATGGCCTCCTCCTGCTCCTGTGTAACAGGCTCGAGGGGCTGAATGGACCTTCTCCTGTTCCTGTGTAACAGGCTCTAGGGGCTGAATGGACCTTCTCCTGTTCCTGTGCAACATGCTCGAGGGGCTGAATGGCCTCCTCCTGTTCTTGTGTAACAGGCTCGAGGGGCTGAATGGCCTCCTCCTGTTCCTGTGTAACAGGCTCGAGGGGCTGAATGGCCTCCTGTTCCTGCATAACAGGCTCGAGGGGCCGAATGGCCTCCTCCTCTTACTGTGTAACAGGCTCGAGGGGCCGAATGGCCTCCTCCTGTTCCTGTGTAACAGGCTCGAGGGGCTGAATGGCCTCCTGTTCCTGTGTAACAGGCTCGAGGAGCTGAATGGGCCCCCTCCAGTTCCTGTGTAACAAGCACGAGGGGCTGAATGGCCTCCTCCTGTTCCAGTGCAACAGGCTCGAGGTGCTGAATGGCCTCCTCCTGTTCCTGTGTCACGGGCTCGAGGGGCTGAATGGCCTCCTCCTGTTCCTGTGTAACAGGTACGAGGGGCTGAATGGCCTCCTCCTGTTCCTGTTCCTGTGTAACAGGCTCGAGGGCTGAATGGTCTCCTCCTGTTCCTGTGTAACAGGCTC
The DNA here is from genome assembly GCF_044704955.1 of Pristiophorus japonicus. NCBI lineage: Eukaryota > Metazoa > Chordata > Chondrichthyes > Pristiophoridae > Pristiophorus > Pristiophorus japonicus. The sequence continues at coordinate 1,886,577 of NC_091992.1, read as the reverse complement.
GAGGGGCTGAATGGCCTCCTCCTGTCCCTGTGTAACAGGCTCGAGGGGCTGAATGGCCTCCTCCTGTTCCTGTGTAACAGGCTCGAGGGGCTGATTGGCCTCCTCCTGTTCCTGTGTAACAGGCTCGAGGGGCTGAATGGGCCTCCTCCTGTTCCTGTGTAACAGGCTCGAGGGGCTGAATGGCCTCCTCCTGTTCCTGTGTAACAGACTCGAGGGGCTGAATGCCCTCCTCCTGTTCCTGTGTAACAGGCTCGAGGGGCTGAATGGCCTCCTCCTGTTCCTGTGTAACAGGCTCGAGGGGCTGAATGGCCTCCTCCTGTTCCTGTGTAACAGGCTCGAAGGGCTGAATGGCCTCCTCCTGTTCCTGTGTAACAGGCTCGAGCGGCTGAATGGCCTCCTCCTGTTCCTGTGTAAAAGGCTCGAGGGGCTGAATGGCCTCCTCCTGTTCATGTGCAACAGGCTCGAGGGGCTGATTGGCCTCCTCCTCTTCCTGTGTAACAGGCTCGAGGGGCTGAATGGCCTCCTCCTGTTCCTGTGTAACAGGCTCGAGGGGCTGAATGGCCTCCTCCTGTTCCTGTGTAACAGGCTCGAGGGGCTGAATGGCCTCCTCCTGTTCCTGTGTAACAGGCTCGAGGGGCTGAATGGCCTCCTCTTGCTCATGTGCAACAGGCTCGAGGGGCTGAATGGACCTCCACCTGTTCCTGTGTAACAGGCTCGAGGGGCTGAATGGGCCTCGTCCTGTTCCTGTGTAACAGGCTCGAGGGGCTGAATAGCCTCCTCCTCTACCTGTGTAACAGGCTCGAGGGGCTGAATAGCCTACTCCTGTTCTTGTGTAACAGGCTCGAGGGGCTGAATGGCCTCCTGTTCCTGTGTAACAGGCTCGAGGGGCCGAATGGCCTCCTCCTGTTCCTGTGTAACAGGCTCGAGGGGCTGAATGGCCTCCTCCTGTTCCTGTGTAACAGGCTCGAGGGGCTGATTGGGCCCCCTCCAGTTCCTGTGTAACAAGCTCGAGGGGCTGAATGGCCTCCTCCTGTTCCAGTTGAACAGGCTCGAGGGGCCGAATGGCCTCCTCCTGTTCCTGTGTAACAGGCTCGAGGGGCCGAATGGGCTCCTCCTGTTCCTGAGTAACAGGCTCGAGGGGCTGAATGGGCTGCCTCCAGTTCCTGTGTAACAGGCTCGAGGGGATGAATGGCCTCCTCCTGTTCCTGTGTAACAGGCTCGAGGGGCTGAATGCCCTCCTCCTGTTCCTGTGTAACAGGCTCGAGGGGCTGAATGGCCTCCTCCTGTTCCTGTCTAACAGGCTAGAGGGGCCGAATGGCATCCTCCTGTTCCTGTGTAATAGGCTCGAGGGGCTGAATGGACCTCCTCCTGTTCCTGTGCAGCAGGCTCGAGGGGCTGAATGGCCTCCTCTTGTTCCTGTGTAACAGGCTCGAGGGGCTGAATGGACCTCTTCCTGATCCTGTGTAACAGGCTCGAGGGGCTGAATGGCCTCCTCCTGTTCCTGTGTAACAGGCTCGAGGGGTTGAATGGCCTCCTCCTGTTCCTGTGTAACAGGTTCGAGGGGCTGAATGGCCTCCTCCTGTTCCTGTGTAACAGGCTCGAGGGGCTGAATGGGCCTCCTCCTGTTCCTGTGTCACAGGCTCGAGGGGCTGAATGGCCTCCTCCTGTTCCTGTGTAACAGGCTCGAGGGGCTGAATGGCCTCCTCCTGTTCCTGTGTAACAGGCTCGAGGGGCTGAATGGCCTCCTCCTGTTCCTGTGTAACAGGCTCGAGGGGCTGAATGGGCTCCTCCTGTTCCTGTGTAACAGGCTCGAGGGGCTGAATGGCCTCCTCCTGTTCCTGTGTAACAGACTCGAGGGGCTGAATGCCCTCCTCTTGTTCCTGTGTAACAGGCTCGAGGGGCTGAATGTCCTCCTCCTGTTCCTGTGTAACAGGCTTGAAGGGCTGAATGGCCTCCTCCTGTTCCTGTGTAACAGGCTCGAGGGGCTGAATGGCCTCCTCCTGTTCCTGTGTAACAGGCTCGAGGGGCTGAATGGGCTCCTCCTGTTCCTGTGTAACAGGCTCGAGGGGCTGAATGGCCTCCTCCTGTTCCTGTGTAACAGACTCGAGGGGCTGAATGCCCTCCTCTTGTTCCTGTGTAACAGGCTCGAGGGGCTGAATGGCCTCCTCCTGTTCCTGTGTAACAGGCTTGAAGGGCTGAATGGCCTCCTCCTGTTCCTGTGTAACAGGCTCGAGGGGCTGAATGGCCTCCTCCTCTTCCTGTGTAACAGGCTCGAGGGGCTGAATGGCCTCCTCCTGTTCCTGTGTAACTGGCTCGAGGGGCTGAATAGCCTCCTCCTGTTCCTGTGTAACAGGCTCGAGGGGCTGAATGGCCTCCTCCTGTTCATGTGCAACAGGCCCGCGGGGCTGAATGGCCTCCTCCTGTTCCTGTGTAACAGGCTCGAGGGGCTGAATGGACCTTCTCCTGTTCCTCTGTAACAGGCTCTAGGGGCTGAATGGACCTTCTCCTGTTCCTGTGCAACAGGCTCGAGGGGCTGAATGGCCTCCTCCTGTTCCTGTGTAACAGGCAAGAGGGGCTGAATAGCCTCCTCCTGTTCCTGTGTAACAGGCTCGAGGGGCTGAATGGCCTCCTCCTGTTCCTGTGTAACAGGTTCGAGTGGCTGAATGGCATCCTCCTGTTCCTGTGTAACAGACTCGAAGGGCTGAATGCCCTCCTCCTGTTCCTGTATACGAGACTCGAGGGGCTGAATATGCCTCCTCCGGTTCCTGTGTAACAGGCTCGAGGGGCTGAATGGCCTCCTCCTGTTCCTGTGTAATAGACTCGAGGGGCTGAATGCCCTCCTCCTGTTCCTGTGTAAGTGGCTTGAGGGGCTGAATATGCCTCCTCCAGTTCCTGTGTAACATTCTCGAGGGGCTGAATGGCCTCCTCCTGTTCCTGTGTAAGAGGCTCGAGGGGCTGAATGGCCTCCTCCTGATTCTGTGTAACAGGCTCGATGGGCTGAATGGCCTCCTCCTGTACTTGTGTAACAGGCTCGAGGGGCTGAATGGGCCTCCTCCTGTTCCTGTGTAACAGGCACGAGGGGCTGAATGGCCTCCTCCTGTTCCTGTGTAACAGGCTCGAGGGGCTGAATGGCCTCCTCCTGTTCCTGTGTAACAGGCTCGAGGGGCTGAATGGCCTCCTCCTGTTCCTGTGTAACAGGTTCGAGGGGCTGAATGGCCTCCTCCTGTTCCTGTGTAACAGGCTCGAGGGGCTGAATGGGCCTCCTCCTGTTCCTGTGTAACAGGCTCGAGGGGCTGAATGGCCTCCTCCTGTTCCTGTGTAACAGGCTTGAGGGGCTGAATGGCCTCCTCCTGTTCCTGTGTAACAGGCTCGAGGGGCTGAATGGCCTCCTCCTGTTCCTGTGTAACAGGCTCGAGGGGCTGAATGGCCTCCTCCTGTTCCTGTGTAACAGGTTCGAGAGGCTGAATGGCATCCTCCTGTTCCTGTGTAACAGACTCGAAGGGCTGAATGCCCTCCTCCTGTTCCTGTATAAGAGGCTCGAGGGGCTGTATATGCCTCCTCCAGTTCCTGTGTAACAGGCTCGAGGGGCTGAATGGCCTCCTCCTGTTCCTGTGTAACAGGCTCGAGGGGCTGAATGGCCTCCTCCTGATCCTGTGTAACAGGCTCGATGGGCTGAATGGCCTCCTCCTCTTCCTGTGTAACAGGCTCGAGGGGCTGAATGGGCCTCCTCCTGTTCCTGTGTAACAGGCACGAGGGGCTGAATGGCCTCCTCCTGTTCCTGTGTAACAGGCTCGAGGGGCTGAATATGCCTCCTCCAGTTCCTGTGTAACATTCTCGAGGGGCTGAATGGCCTCCTCCTGTTCCTGTGTAACAGACTCGAGGGGCCGAATGGCCTCCTCCGGCTCCTGTTCTTGTGTAACAGGCTCGAGGGGCTGAATGGCCTCCTCCTGTTCCTGTGTAAAAGGCTCTAGGGGCCGAATGGCCTCCTCCTGTTCCTGTGTAACAGGCTCGAGGGGCTGAATAGCCTCCTCCTGTTCCTGTGTAACAGGCTCGAGGGGCTGAATATCCTCCTCCTGTTCCTGTGTAACAGGCTCGAGGGGCTGAATGGCCTCCTCCTGTTCCTGTGTAACAGGCTCGAGGGGCTGAATGGCCTCCTCCTGTTCCTGTGCAACATTCTCGAGGGGCTGAATGGCCTGCTCCTGTTCCTGTGTAACAGGCTCGAGGGGCTGAATGGCCTCCTCCTGTTCCTGTGTAACAGGCTCGAGGGGCTGAATGGCCTCCTCCTGTTCCTGTGTAACAGGCTGGAGGGGCTGAATGGCCTCCTCCTGCTCCTGTGTAACAGGCTCGAGGGGCTGAATGGACCTTCTCCTGTTCCTGTGTAACAGGCTCTCGGGGCTGAATGGACCTTCTCCTGTTCCTGTGCAACATGCTCGAGGGGCTGAATGGCCTCCTCCTGTTCCTGTGTAACAGGCTCGAGGGGCTGAATGGCCTCCTCCTGTTCCTGTGTAACAGGCTTGAGGGGCTGAATGGACTCCTCCTGTTCCTGTGTAACAGGCTCGAGGGGCTGAATGGCCTCCTCCTGTTCCTGTCTAACAGGCTGGAGGGGCCGAATGGCATCCTCCTGTTCCTGTGTAATAGGCTCGAGGGGCTGAATGGACCTCCTCCTGTTCCTGTGCAGCAGGCTCGAGGGGCTGAATGGCCTCCTCTTGTTCCTGTGTAACAGGCTCGAGGGGCTGAATGGACCTCTTCCTGATCCTGTGTAACAGGCTCGAGGGGCTGAATGGCCTCCTCCTGTTCCTGTGTAACAGGCTCGAGGGGCTGAATGGCCTCCTCCTGTTCCTGTGTAACAGGTTCGAGGGGCTGAATGGCCTCCTCCTGTTCCTGTGTAACAGGCTCGAGGGGCTGAATGGGCCTCCTCCTGTTCCTGTGTCACAGGCTCGAGGGGCTGAATGGCCTCCTCCTGTTCCTGTGTAACAGGCTCGAGGGGCTGAATGGCCTCCTCCTGTTCCTGTGTAACAGGCTCGAGGGGCTGAATGGCCTCCTCCTGTTCCTGTGTAACAGGCTCGAGGGGCTGAATGGGCTCCTCCTGTTCCTGTGTAACAGGCTCGAGGGGCTGAATGGCCTCCTCCTGTTCCTGTGTAACAGACTCGAGGGGCTGAATGCCCTCCTCCTGTTCCTGTGTAACAGGCTCGAGGGGCTGAATGTCCTCCTCCTGTTCCTGTGTAACAGGCTCGAGGGGCTGAATGGCCTCCTCCTGTTCCTGTGTAACAGGCTTGAAGGGCTGAATGGCCTCCTCCTGTTCCTGTGTAAGTGGCTTGAGGGGCTGAATATGCCTCCTCCAGTTCCTGTGTAACATTCTCGAGGGGCTGAATGGCCTCCTCCTGTTCCTGTGTAAGAGGCTCGAGGGGCTGAATGGCCTCCTCCTGATCCTGTGTAACAGGCTCGATGGGCTGAATGGCCTCCTCCTGTTCCTGTGTAACAGGCTCGAGGGGCTGAATGGGCCTCCTCCTGTTCCTGTGTAACAGGCACGAGGGGCTGAATGGCCTCCTCCTGTTCCTGTGTAACAGGCTCGAGGGGCTGAATGGCCTCCTCCTGTTCCTGTGTAACAGGCTCAAGGGGCTGAATGGCCTCCTCCTGTTCCTGTGTAACAGGTTCGAGGGGCTGAATGGCCTCCTCCTGTTCCTGTGTAACAGGCTCGAGGGGCTGAATGGCCTCCTCCTGTTCCTGTGTAACAGGCTCGAGGGGCTGAATGGCCTCCTCCTGATCCTGTGTAACAGGCTTGAGGGGCTGAATGGCCTCCTCCTGTTCCTGTGTAACAGGCTCGAGGGGCTGAATGGCCTCCTCCTGTTCCTGTGTAACAGGCTCGAGGGGCTGAATGGCCTCCTCCTGTTCCTGTGTAACAGGCTCGAGGGGCTGAATGGGCTCCTCCTGTTCCTGTGTAACAGGCTCGAGGGGCTGAATGGCCTCCTCCTGTTCCTGTGTAACAGACTCGAGGGGCTGAATGCCCTCCTCCTGTTCCTGTGTAACAGGCTCGAGGGGCTGAATGTCCTCCTCCTGTTCCTGTGTAACAGGCTCGAGGGGCTGAATGGCCTCCTCCTGTTCCTGTGTAACAGGCTTGAAGGGCTGAATGGCCTCCTCCTGTTCCTGTGTAAGTGGCTTGAGGGGCTGAATATGCCTCCTCCAGTTCCTGTGTAACATTCTCGAGGGGCTGAATGGCCTCCTCCTGTTCCTGTGTAAGAGGCTCGAGGGGCTGAATGGCCTCCTCCTGATCCTGTGTAACAGGCTCGATGGGCTGAATGGCCTCCTCCTGTTCCTGTGTAACAGGCTCGAGGGGCTGAATGGGCCTCCTCCTGTTCCTGTGTAACAGGCACGAGGGGCTGAATGGCCTCCTCCTGTTCCTGTGTAACAGGCTCGAGGGGCTGAATGGCCTCCTCCTGTTCCTGTGTAACAGGCTCAAGGGGCTGAATGGCCTCCTCCTGTTCCTGTGTAACAGGTTCGAGGGGCTGAATGGCCTCCTCCTGTTCCTGTGTAACAGGCTCGAGGGGCTGAATGGCCTCCTCCTGTTCCTGTGTAACAGGCTCGAGGGGCTGAATGGCCTCCTCCTGATCCTGTGTAACAGGCTTGAGGGGCTGAATGGCCTCCTCCTGTTCCTGTGTAACAGGCTCGAGGGGCTGAATGGCCTCCTCCTGTTCCTGTGTAACAGGCTCGAGGGGCTGAATGGCCTCCTCCTGTTCCTGTGTAACAGGTTCGAGGGGCTGAATGGCCTCCTCCTGTTCCTGTGTAACAGACTCGAAGGGCTGAATGCCCTCCTCCTGTTCCTGTTTAAGAGGCTCGAGGGGCTGAATATGCCTCCTCCAGTTCCTGTGTAACAGGCTCGAGGGGCTGAATGGCCTCCTCCTGTTCCTGTGTAACAGGCTCGAGGGGCTGAATGGCCTCCTCCTGATCCTGTGTAACAGGCTCGATGGGCTGAATGGCCTCCTCCTCTTCCTGTGTAACAGGCTCGAGGGGCTGAATGGGCCTCCTCCTGTTCCTGTGTAACAGGCACGAGGGGCTGAATGGCCTCCTCCTGTTCATGTGTAACAGGCTCGAGGGGCTGAATATGCCTCCTCCAGTTCCTGTGTAACATTCTCGAGGGGCTGAATGGCCTCCTCCTGTTCCTGTGTAACAGACTCGAGGGGCCGAATGGCCTCCTCCGGCTCCTGTTCTTGTGTAACAGGCTCGAGGGGCTGAATGGCCTCCTCCTGTTCCTGTGTAAAAGGCTCTAGGGGCCGAATGGCCTCCTGCTGTTCCTGTGTAACAGGCTCGAGGGGCTGAATAGCCTCCTCCTGTTCCTGTGTAACAGGCTCGAGGGGCTGAATATCCTCCTCCTGTTCCTGTGTAACAGGCTCGAGGGGCTGAATGGCCTCCTCCTGTTCCTGTGTAACAGGCTCGATGGGCTGAATGGCCTCCTCCTGTTCCTGTGCAACATTCTCGAGGGGCTGAATGGCCTACTCCTGTTCCTGTGTAACAGGCTCGAGGGGCTGAATGGCCTCCTCCTGTTCCTGTGTAACAGGCTCGAGGGGCTGAATGGCCTCCTCCTGTTCCTGTGTAACAGGCTCGAGGGGCTGAATGGCCTCCTCCTGCTCCTGTGTAACAGGCTCGAGGGGCTGAATGGACCTTCTCCTGTTCCTGTGTAACAGGCTCTCGGGGCTGAATGGACCTTCTCCTGTTCCTGTGCAACATGCTCGAGGGGCTGAATGGCCTCCTCCTGTTCCTGTGTAACAGGCTCGAGGGGCTGAATGGCCTCCTCCTGTTCCTGTGTAACAGGCTCGAGGGGCTGAATGGCCTCCTCCTGTTCCTGTGTAACAGGCTCGAGGGGCTGAATGGCCTCCTCCTGCTCATGTGTAACAGGCTCGAGGGGCTGAATGGACCTCCTCCTGTTCCTGTGTAACAGGCTCGAGGGGCTGAATGGTTCTCCTCCTGTCCCTGTGTAACAGGCTCGAGGGGCTGAATGGTTCTCCTCCTGTCCCTGTGTAACAGGTTCGAGGGGCTGAATTTTCTCCTCCTGTTCCTGTGTAACAGGCTCGAGGGGCTGAATGGGCCTCCTCCTGTTCCTGTGTAACAGGCACGAGGGGCTGAATGGCCTCCTCCTGTTCCTGTCTAACAGGCTCGAGGGGCTGAATGGCCTCCTCCTGTTCCTGTGTAACAGGCTCGAGGGGCTGAATGGCCTCCTCCTGTTCCTGTGTAACAGGCTCGAGGGGCTGAATGGATCTCTTCCTGATCCTGTGTAACAGGCTCGAGGGGCTGAATGGCCTCCTCCTGTTCCTGTGTAACAGGCTCGAGGGGCTGAATGGCCTCCTCCTGCTCCTGTGTAACAGGCTCGAGGGGCTGAATGGACCTTCTCCTGTTCCTGTGTAACAGGCTCTCGGGGCTGAATGGACCTTCTCCTGTTCCTGTGTAACAGGCTCGAGGGGCTGAATGGCCTCCTCCTGTTCATGTGCAACAGGCTCGAGGGGCTGAATGGCCTCCTCCTCTTCCTGTGTAACAGGCTCGAGGGGCTGAATGGCCTCCTCCTGTTCCTGTGTAACAGGCTCGAGGGGCTGAATGGCCTCCTCCTGTTCCTGTGTAACAGGCTCGAGGGGCTGAATGGCCTCCTCCTGTTCCTGTGTAACAGGCTCGAGGGGCTGAATGGCCTCCTCCTGCTCATGTGTAACAGGCTCGAGGGGCTGAATGGACCTCCTCCTGTTCCTGTGTAACAGGCTCGAGGGGCTGAATGGACCTCTTCCTGATCCTGTGTAACAGGCTCGAGGGGCTGAATGGCCTCCTCCTGTTCCTGTGCAACAGGCTCGAGCGGCTGAATGGGCCTCCACCTGTCCCTGTGTAACAGGCTCGAGGGGCTGAATGGCCTCCTCCTGTTCATGTGTAACAGGCTCGAGGGGCTGAATGGCCTCCTCCTGTTCCAGTGTAACAGGCTCGAGGGGCTGAATGGCCTCCTCCTGTTCCTGTGTAACAGGCTCGAGGGGCTGAATGGCCTCCTCCTGTTCCTGTGTAACAGGCTCGAGGGGCTGAATGGCCTCCTCCTGTTCCTGTGTAACAGGTTCGAGGGGCTGAATTTTCTCCTCCTGTTCCTGTGTAACAGGCTTGAGGGGCTGAATGGCCTCCTCCTGTTCCTGTGTAACAGGTACGAGGGGCTGAATGGCCTTCTCCTGTTCCTGTGTAACCGGCTCGAGGGGCTGAATGGCCTCCTCCTGTTCCTGTGTAACAGGCTCGAGGGGCCGAATGGCCTCCTCCTGTTCCTGTGTAACAGGTTCGAGGGGCTGAATGGCCTCCTCCTGTTCCTGTGTAACAGGCTCGAGGGGCCGAATGGCCTCCTCCTGTTCCTGTGTAACAGGCTCGAGGGGCCGAATGGCCTGTTGTGTTGGGAGCCCGGGGAAGTTTGCTCCTGGCCCATTAATTACAGAGAAAAAAAACATTTGCCCAGCTTTCATTGAAGAGGAATTTCCCCCCCAATGTTACACTTGTTTGAGTGTTGGTGTGGGGTGTGAATGGTACGAGATCCCGAGGTTGTGGTGAGTGGTGAGCAGTGTAACTCCCCCTCTCACACAGGGCGGGCGCTGCGCTGCGCTAGTGGGACATTGGGTCTGACGCTCCGCTCCGCCTGTTGCCTGCACCGCTCTCGGGCTGTGTAAATCACAGCGCCTTTTGCCTGCAGGCGGGCTCGCTGACGTGGTCTCACGCACACTTACATCAGCCGGAGCTCCTGGTGGCGGAGTGCAGCCCCCTCAAAATTCAGCGCCAGCCGCCCAGTCCCTGCAGGCACCCCGGTGGGTGAGGGGGAGAGCGCTCGCTCGCCTGGCTTCAGAAGGAGGGCTTCACTGACAGAATACCAATGAGGGTAGAACCAGTCCCACTATCAGCTGGCCATGAATTTTTTAATATGCTTCCAGGCTTAGAGGGAAACTGCAAATCTTTCAAAGTGATTCCAGTGCTTGGTGTGGGATCAGTCTTAATGAGCACATCCCAATTCCACGGTGATTATCCAGCCGAGGAGTGGAGAGGGAGAGAGAGGAAATGATGCGATTCACACACGTCACTGGCCATCACCCGTTACACACCTTGAGCTGGGCATGTGTGACCTCCCTCCCTCCCACTCCACAATTCCCTGCTTCCTTTCCATTCCTTGCCCCAGGATGTTCCCATTAGTTCCTTGGAAGCTTTTCTGCCTTGGATTCGATGTTAAACCAAGGCCTCATCTGCTCTCTCAATCATAGAAGCATAGAAATTTACAGCACGGAAGGAGGCCATTCGGCCCATCGTGTCCGCGCCGGCTGATCAAGACCTACCCAGCCTAATCCCACTTTCCCACTCTCGGTCCGTAGCCCTGTGGGTTACAGCACTTCAGGTGCATATCCAGGTACTTTTTTAAATGTGGTGAGGGTTTCTGCCTCTACCACCCTTTCAGGCCGTGAGTTCCAGACCCCCACCACCCTCTGGGTGAAGAAATTTCCCCTCAAATCCCCTCTAAACCTCCTGCCAATTACTTTACATTTATGCCTCCTGGTTATTGACCCCTCTGCTGAGGGAAATAGGTCCTTCCTATCCACTCTATCCACGCCTCTCATAATTTTATACACCTCAATTGGGTCTCCCCTCAGCCTCCTTGTTGCAAAGAAAACAAACCCAGCGTCTCCAATCTTTCCTCATAGCTAAAATTCTCCAGTCCTCGTAAATCTCTTCTGCACCCTCTCTAGTGCAATCACATCTTTCCTGTAATGTGGTGACCAGAAATGTACACAGTACTCTAGCTGTGGCCTAACCAGTGTTTTACACAGTGCAAGCATAACCTCCCTGCTCTTGTATTCTATGCCTCGGCTAATAAAGGTAAGTATTCCGTATGCCTTCTTAACCACATTATCTACCTTCAGGGATCTGTGGACATTCACTCCGAGGCCCCTTTGTTCCTCTACACTTCTCAGTGTCCTACCATTTATTGTGTATTCCCTCCCCAAATGCATGACCTCACACTTCTCCGGATTGAATTCCATTTGCCACTGTTCTGCCCACCTGACCAGTTCATCGATATCTTCCTGCAGTCCGCAGCTTTCTTCTTCATCATCAACCAGACAGCATATTTTTGCATCATCTGCAAACTTCTTAATCATATCCCCTACATTCAAGTCCAAATCATTGATATATACCACAAAAAGCACGGGACCCAGCACTGAGCCCTGTGGGACCCTCCAGTCACAGAAACACCCATCGACCATAACCATCAACTTAAAGATCTCATGGTGTGATTCCGAAGACAAGCAGGGGAGCTTTCCCCGGTGTTCCTGCCAATATTTTCTCTCAACCAATATCACTAAAACAGATGATCTGTTCAGTAAATTGTTCATGGGATCTTGCTGTGTGGAAATTGGCTGCCGCGTTTCCTACATTACAACAACAACTATGCTTCAAAAATACTTCATTGTCAGTAAAGCGCTTTGGGAAATCCTGAGGCCATGAAAGGCACGATAGAAATGCTCGTCCTCGAGAGCGAGGAATGAGATGCTCCTGTAAGGTTCCAAGGATCACCCATTCCCACCTATATCAGTGACTTGGATGGACGAATTGAGAGTTGTGTACCCAAGTTTGCAGATGACACTAAGTTAGGAGGCACCATAAGTTGTGCACATGGGAGCAGGAATTTACAGAGGGACAGATTAAAACTGTGGCAGAGAGATTTGGCTGTGGGGATTTGGGGATTTGTGGGGTCATCCACTTTGAATGCAACAATTATCTTAATGGTGAGAGATTGTGAGCTGTGGTACACATCACTAACAGCCAGTGCACCAGTACACAAAGTAATCAAAGGCTAATGCAATGTTCACCTTCATCTCAAGGAGCTGGAATACAAAGAGGAGGAAGTGCTTTGGCCTGTGTCCCTCGAGTTTAGAAGGTTGGGGATGATCTGATCGAGGGGTTTAAGATGATGAAAGGAGTTGATGGGGTCGAGCGAGAGAGACTATTCCCTCTGGTGGGGGGAGTCCAGAACAAGGGGCAGGACCTTAAAATTAGAGCCCGGCCGTTCAGGGTGATGTCAGGGAGCACTTCTTCACACACAGGGCCGTGGGAATCGGGAACTCTCTCCCCCAAAGGCTGTGGGTGCTGGGGTCAGTTGAAATGATCAAGACTGAGATGTTTTGTTCTATGACTGTTTCAAGGGATATGGAGCAAAGACTGGTAAAGGGGGTTGAGTTACAGACCAGCTATGGTCGAATTAAATGACAGAACAGGCTGAAAGGCCTCCTCCCATTTCTGTCCGTTTTTCGGATGAGACATTAAATCGAGGCCCCATCTGCCCTCTGTAAAAGATCCCATGACACTATTCGAAGAACAAGGGAGTTATCCCCGGTGTCCTGGCCAATATTTATGTTGCAACCAGTATCACTAATCAGGTGATTATCTCACTGCTGTTTATGGAAGCTTGCTGTCGTGTTTCCTACATTACAACAGTAAGTCAAGGCTCACACATGAAGCGTAGCCATTTGGGTGAGCACACTGCACGAGATTGCATAGAGCGGTTCCCCAGCAGGGAGTCATACCTTCAGGAGGGGCCGGTCCTTGTACAGGGTGGTGGTGACGGAGAGTGAGCATGGGCTTCACAACTGCGAACTGGCGCCCATTGAGTGAGTAACATGCTTCGAAGCCCTGTGACGGTCTTGTCACGTGACTCAGATTCTGATCAATACAATGAGTCGCACCGCACTGGGATGTTGTGAAGGAACTTGTTAGTGTGCGAGGGTCTGCCTGCCCACCATGCTATGTAGGTCACAGCATCAATGCTGAGTTCATAGTTCAAGCAAAGTGATTAAATACTGAATAAATTCCCCATGGATAGTTTCATGTTCTGGATCTAAAAATATCCCAACAGTGGAGAGTCTAGGGGCTATAGGGGGGAGGAACTTAACACAATCACAATCACTAAGGAGGTAGTACTCAGTAGGATAATGGGCTAAAGGCAGATAAATCCCCTGGACCTGATGGTTTGCATCCTAGGGTCTTAAGAGATGTAGCAGCAGGGATAGTGGATGAATTGGTTTTAATTTGCCAAAATTCCCTGGATTCTGGGGTGGTCCCAGCAGATTGGAAAACTGCAAATGTAACGCCCCTAATTAAAAAAGGAGGCAGACAAAAAGCAGGAAACTATAGACCAGTTAGCCTAACATCTGTGGTTGGGAAAATGTTGGAATCCATTGTTAAAGAAACAGTAGCAGGACATTTGAAAAAGCATAATTCGGTCAGGCAGAGTCAGCATGGATTTACGAAGGGGAAGTCATGTTTGACAAATTTGCTGAAATTCTTTGAGGATGTAACGAGCAGGGTAGATAAAGGGGAGCCAGTGGATGTGGTGTATTTAGATTTCCAAAAGGCATTTGACAAGGTGTCACATAAAAGGTTACTGTACAAGATAAAAGTTCACGGGGTTGGGCGTGATATATTAGCATGGATAGAGGATTGGCTAACTAACAGAAAACAGAGAGTCGGGATAAATGGTTCATTCTCGGGTTGGCAATCAGTAACCAGTGGGGTGCCGCAGGGATCAGTGCTGGGACCCCAACTATTTACAATCTATATTAACAACTTGGAAGAAGGGACCGAGTGTAACGTAGCCAAGTTTGCTGACGATACAAAGATGGGAGGAAAAGCAATGTGTGAGGAGGACACAAAAAATCTGCAAAAGGACATAGACAGGCTAAGTGAGTGGGCAAAAACTTTGCAGATGGAGTATAATGTTGGAAAGTGTGAGGTTATGCACTTTGGCAGAAAAAAAAATTAAAGAGCAAGTTATTATTTAAATGGAGAAAGATTGAAAGTGCCGCAGTACAGCAGGACCTGGGGGTACTTGTGCATGAAACACAAAAGGATAGTATGCAGGTACAGCAAGTGATCAGGACGGCCAATGGAATCTTGGCCTTTATTGCAAAGGGGATGCAGTATAAAAGCAGAGAAGTCTTGCTGCAGTTATACAGGGTATTGGTGAGGCCACACCTGGAGTACTGTGTGCAGTTCTGGTCTCCATATTTAAGAAAGGATATACTTGCTTTGGAGGCAGTTCAGAGAAACTAGGTTGATTCTGGAGATGAGGGGGTTGACTTATGAGGAAAGGTTGAGTAGGTTGGGCCTCTACTCATTGGAATTCAGAAGAATGAGAGGTGATCTTATCGAAACGTATAAGATTATGAGGGGGCTTGACAAGGTGGATGCAGAGAGGATGTTTCCACTGATGGGGGAGACTAGAACTAGGGGGCATAATCTTTGAATAAGGGGCTGCTCATTTAAAATTGAGATGAGGAGAAATTTCTTCTCTCTGAGGGTTGTAAATCTGTGGAATTCTCTGCCTCAGAGAGCTGTGGAAGCTGGGACATTGAATAAATTTAAGTCAGAGATAGACAGTTTCTTAACCGATGGGGGAATAAGGGGTTATGGGGAGCGGGCAGGGGTGGACCTGAGTCCATGATCGGATCAGCCATGATCGTATTAAATGGCAGAGCAGGCTCGAGGGGCCGTATGGCCGATTTCTTCTCCTATTTCTTATGACCTGACTGGATAGGGTCTTTGTTTCTTGTCTACCCGATCGAACCTTGTCCAATAGATGCTGATCCCAAGGAAACAATCACAGTAACTCAAAGGCAACCCCCTCATTTGTCATTTGTATTCCATTTTCTCCACAGAGGCAACTACAAATATAACCCCCCCACAGTCCCCCCACACCCCCTCCCCCAACCCCCCCCGCACACACCCCCCCACACACCACCCCCCCACACCCCCTCCCACACACCCCCACACCCCCACACCCCTCCCCCACACACCCCCCCACACCCCCTCCCACACACCCCCACACCCCCACACCCCTCCCCCACACACCCCCCACACACAAACACACCTCCCCCACACATCCCCACACACACACACACCCCCCACACCCCCTCCCCCACACACACACCTCCACACACACACCCCTCCCCCAAACACCCTGCCCACACCCACACACCCCCACACACACACCCCTCCCCCACACACCCCTCTCACACCCACACCCCCCCACACCCCACACCCCCTCCCCCACACACACACACACACCCCTCCCCACACACACCCCCACACACACACACCTCCCCCACCCCCCCCCACACACACACCCCTCCCCCACACACACACCCCCCACACACACACCCTTCCCCAACCCCCCAACCCCCCACACACACACCCCTCCCCCACACACACCCCCCACGCCCACACCCCCCGCACACACACCCCCACACACACACACCCCTCCCCCACACACACCCCCCACACCCACACCCCCCCACACAACCCCGCACATCCCCACACACCCCCACACCCCCCCCACACACACACCCCTCCCCCACATCCCCCCCACACACACACCCCTCCCCACACACCCCCCCCCACACCCACACCCCCCCCACACCCCCTCCCACACCCCCCACACCCCCCCCACACACCCCCACATCCCCTCCCCCAAACACACCCCCCACACCCACACCCCCCCACACCCCCCCACACACACCCCTCACCCACACATCCCCCCACACCCACACCCCCCACACCCCCTCCCACACACCCCCACACCCCACACCCCCTCCCCCACACCCCCCCACACACCCCCACACCCCCCCACACACACACACCCCTCCCCCACACCCCCCCCCACACAAACACCCCGCCCCTACACACACCCCTCCCCCACACCCCCCCGCACACCCCCACACACCCCCCACACACACCCTCCTCCCCCACACCCCCCCCACACACACCCCTCCCCGCCACACACACCCCCCACACCCACACACCCTCCCCCACCACCCCCCCCACACACACACCCCCCACACACACCCCTCCCCCACACCCCCCCCACACCCCCACACACACCCCCCCACACCCCACACACACCCCCACACCCCCCCCCACACACCCCCCTCCCCCACACACACCCCTCCCCGCCACACACACCCCCCACACACCCCTCCCCCCCCACACCCCACACACCCTCCCCCACCACCCCCCCCACACACACACCCCACACACACATACCCCTCCCCCACACCCCCACACACACCCCCCCACACCCCCCCCCACACACACCCCCACACATACCCCCACACATACCCCCACACCCCCACACACGTCCCCCCCACACACCCCCCACACACACCCCCACACACCCCCACACCCCCCACACACACACCCACACACCCCCACACACACCCCCACACACCCCCACACACACCCCCCCACACACCCCCCACACACACCCCACACACACCCCACACACACCCCACATCCCCCCCACACACCGCCACACCCCCCACACACCCCCACACACACCCCACACACACCCCATATCCCCCCCACACACACCCTACACACACCCCATATCCCCCCCACACACACCCCACATCCCCCCCACACACACCCCCACACACCCCACATCCCCCCCACACACCGCCACACACCCCCACACACCCCCCACACTACCCCACACACCCACACACACCCCCACACCCCCCTACACACCCCCCCCACACACTGCCCCCTCCCTCCCCCACAAGTATACATTGGTCTTTTCCTAGACTTTTGTCCGCTTAACTGATCAATGATTTTGGAGAAGTCAAGTCCTCTCAGTACTTCGCTCTTGATGTTCATGATTGAAAGACTATTAAGTCGATCTTGACCTCATCATTGATGCGTTTTAGTTTCGAGAAGGACTGCTCACCACTGTAATTTGATAGCACTATTGACAGATATATCCAAAGAGCTATTTCAATGTTAGAAAAGGTTTGGGCGAGGGCGTGTGTATGGAAGAATTGGTACATTCTCAGCTCTGCTGACTGAGTTTGTTTGACACAAATTGAGGTTTGAAGCTCTGTTGAAGTTGCCACCAAGCTGGAAAACTGGATGAATTCACTTTCAATCCGATCTTTGGGATAGAAGCGGGCAAGATTTTTTGTGGCTTGCTTGATCTCCTGAGTCGAGAGAGTGGCTAGCTTGGACAGGAATCCAAACTTATACTTGATTTCCTTGTATGCTTCAAGGCGATGTTTCAAGGTACTGATTAGTTGATCAATGATGAGAAGGAACACTCCAGTTGTGAATTTCTCCTTGGGAGACAGCGCAGTGTTTTCAGCAGGCTCCATCGCCATAGCGAAGTTACATACCCAGACACGCCTCTGAGCTGAATTGTATTCGTGGCCACACAGTTTAATCCCTAGGTCTTCGAAGTCCACAAACTCTGTCCGCTGGGTCTTGACAAAATCGACAAGGGACTCGAGTAAGGACACCATGACATTCAGATTCAAGCCGGTCTCGAACCGAGGGATTGGTCAGGTGAAAGTGCTTCAAGATTGTTCCAAATAACAATGAGAATGGCTGAATCCAATTCGCCCAGTTTGTCAAGGATCAACTGAGCTTCATTTCGACATTCAACTTTCTGTTCCCGTCAGTTGCCAGGGATTCCAACACTTTGCATATGGGAGTGTAACCTTTGAGCAGGGCTGACACTGCTTTACACCTTGCTGACCATTGAGTAGCAGAAAGCTGCTTGACCACAGAGAGTCAATATATTTCCCACTCATATTTGAAGCATTATCATAAGATTGACCGCAACAATTGTGGATGTCAATCACGTTCTCATCCAGAAAGGCCAGTATTATTTCTGCTATTTCTTCACCAGTATGACCATTATCGGCAAGAACTTTAGGAGCCTTTCCTCAGGACCAATCGGTAGAAGGTAGCGGACGACAAATGTCAGCTGATCTGAGTGTGTGACATCTGGCGTTGAATCAACAGTATTTCAATTCCTGGATAATCGTCTCAAGTACACATCAGACGAATCAGTTTTTCACAATGGTGGAAGACAAGTATGATGTATGCCCCTTGCCTTTCTTGGCGAACCGCTTGAAATTCAGCAAGAAATGCATTGTCGTTTACGAGAACCTCCCACACACCCAGATAATTATCATTACTTCAGGACCCAACGATTTTGTCTTTGCCTCGCAATGGAAGATCTCGTTCACAGAGAAACGTTATCACACAGACATCCCGCTCGAGCACATCGCCACAGTACTGCCACTCATTTTCAAACAGGAAAACAATATGACCATCCACACAACCAATGCCTGCTGGTTAGTGCACATTACCACCATGGCTTCTCTATGTTGGTGGTTGTTTTCGTGAGGTGAAATCCTCTCATCTCCATGCTTCCAGTCATTAAACCCATGAGTAAAGTGGCCACTTGTTCGTGCTGTGACCTTGTAAGCAGAGCAGTTTACTGTACTGTTTGATGGTGAATAACAGTGCCATGTTCTCTCCACACGTTCCCTGTCAGTGGGTGCACACGTGTGAAGGACTTCGAGCAGTATCGGCAACATCCTTCCTTGGCATGAAACGCGCCGGAGTATTGGAAGTCTTTAGCACAGTTTCGGCAGTCCTCACTGCCTTCTGCAATCCAATGGCTTTGCATGTCTCCTGAGATATTGTCTCCCCACAGCCCAATGTCACGCGTAAACTGCGCTTCTTTCAACTCAGTGTGCACCGGTTGGGTTTCATCTTCTTCACCTTCTGGACTTAGAACTCCAACTTGGCCAGCTCCGGGTGCAGGGCCACTCATGGTTACATTGTTGACGTTCACTGCACAACATTGTCTTGGCCTTCATCTTCATGACCTTGAGTTTTTAGTTGGAAAAATTGATCTAGTTTAAGCAGGTTAGCTACTTCTCGTCTCTTTTGCCCCTTGGGTAGCTGGTGCTCTTCCCTTTCCCTGCCCTCGATTTGTGTGTAGAATGAATCTCTTGAAAAAGGCATCGAGAGTCCATTTACATCAAGTTGAGAATGACATGTGCCTGAGTCCTCACAGCTCTGCTCCGCTCTCACTCCATCGCTTACATCAATACCGTTTACCCTGACCCTGAATCCCACCTGTATGGGCCCCACTCTCGGCTTGGGCCCCAGGGAACTCCCCCATCTGCCCCCCCCCCTTAATTCCTCCTTGCATTTACACCCCCTTGCCGCACACGCTCGCCATCCCGTACCCTGGTACCTGCACCCTCCATCATTGGGGACAGGCCACACCTACCCCCTCTCCCGCCCCCACCCCTCCCGTTCCCCCCTCTCCCCGCCCCCACCTCCGCCTCCTCCCACGACATCTTCCCCATCCCCTCCCCCACCACCCACTCCCCTACTCCCTCCCAATGGTACCCACCCCCTCCCAACGTGGACACGATGGGCCGAATGGCCTCCTGTGCTGTACATTTCTATGAATCTATGACTTGCCGAGCGGGAGAGAAACCAGGGCAAAGGCTGTGGGCACGGTGCGGGTCTCAGTGAGGCAGTGGAATATTTTCTTCAGCAAAGACCGAAGCTGTCAAATTCATCAACCGGCCACTCTGAAACGGCCGTTGCCCACGGCAACAGATTTTTACGATTTACTTGCCCTTGGGTTCTGCTTTTAGCAAACAAACAGATCTTATCAAAAGCACCTGACCTTCTGTCAGGGGAGGAAATCAGCTCCCAGCTCAAGACTTTCTATAAAACCCACAGCAACAACAGCTTTTCATATTATTGTTTGTATTATTCTGAGTTCTGATTTCTAGCCCTCAGAATGATTACCATGCCTATCCCAGTCAGGTCATTGTGCTTTTTACACCGGTCGCTCGATCATGGGATGATCAGCGCCATCCATCGACCTTCATCACTCCACACGGGACAGTGTAGAGGGAGCTTTATTCTGTATTTAACCCCGTGCTGTACCTGCCCTGGGAGTGTTTGATGGGACAGTGTAGAGGGAGCTTTACTCTGTATCTAACCCCCTGTACCTGCCCTGGGAGTGTGTGATGGGACAGTGTAGAGGGAGCTTTACTCTGTATCTAACCCCCTGTACCTGCCCTGGGAGTGTTTGATGGGACAGTGTAGAGGGAGCTTTACTCTGTATCTAACCCCGTGCTGTACCTGCCCTGGGAGTGTTTGATGGGACAGTGTAGAGGGAGCTTTACTCGGTATCTAACCCCCTGTACCTGCCCTGGGAGTGTTTGATGGGACAGTGTAGAGGGAGCTTTACTCTGTATCTAACCCCCTGTACCTGCCCTGGGAGTGTTTGATGGGACAGTGTAGAGGGAGCTTTACTCTGTATCTAACCCCCTGTACCTGCCCTGGGAGTGTGTGATGGGACAGTGTCGAGGGAGCTTTACTTGGTATCTAACCCCCTGTACTTGCCCTGGGAGTGTTTGATGGGACAGTGTCGAGGGAGCTTTACTCTGTATCTAACCCCCTGTACCTGCCCTGGGAGTGTTTGATGGGACAGTGTAGAGGGAGCTTTACTCTGTATCTAACCCCGTGCTGTACCTGCCCTGGGAGTGTTTGATGGGACAGTGTAGAGGGAGCTTTACTCTGTATCTAACCCCGTGCTGTACCTGCCCTGGGAGTGTTTGATGGGACAGTGTAGAGGGAGCTTTACTCTGTATCTAACCCCCTGTACCTGCCCTGGGAGTGTTTGATGGGACAGTGTAGAGGGAGCTTTACTCTGTATCTAACCCCCTGAACCTGCCCTGGGAGTGTTTGATGGGACAGTGTAGAGGGAGCTTTACTCTGTATCTAACCCCCTGTACCTGCCCTGGGACTGTTTGATGGGACAGTGTAGAGGGAGCTTTACTCTGTATCTAACCCGCTGTACCTGCCCTGGGAGTGTTTGATGGGACAGTGTAGAGGGAGCTTTACTCTGTATCTAACCCCCTGTACCTGTCCTGGGAGTGTTTGATGGGACAGTGTAGAGGGAGCTTTACTCTGTATCTAACCCCGTGCTGTACCTGCCCTGGGAGTGTTTGATGGGACAGTGTAGAGGGAGCTTTACTCTGTATCTAACCCCGTGCTGTACCTGCCCTGGGAGTGTTTGATGGGACAGTGTAGAGGGAGCTTTACTCTGTATCTAACCCCGTGCTGTACCTGCCCTGGGAGTGTTTGATGGGACAGTGTAGAGGGAGCTTTACTCTGTATCTAACCCCCTGTACCTGCCCTGGGAGTGTGTGATGGGACAGTGTCGAGGGAGCTTTAGTCGGTATCTAACCCCCTGTACTTGCCCTGGAAGTGTTTGATGGGACAGTGTCGAGGGAGCTTTACTCTGTATCTAACCCCCTGTACCTGCCCTGGGAGTGTTTGATGGGACAGTGTAGAGGGAGCTTTACTCTGTATCTAACCCCCTGAACCTGCCCTGGGAGTGTTTGATGGGACAGTGTAGAGGGAGCTTTACTCTGTATCTAACCCCCTGTACCTGCCCTGGGAGTGTTTGATGGGACAGTGTAGAGGGAGCTTTACTCTGTATCTAACCCCCTGTACCTGCCCTGGGAGTGTTTGATGGGACAGTGTAGAGGGAGTTTTACTCTGTATCTAACCCCCTGAACCTGCCCTGGGAGTGTTTGATGGGACAGTGTAGAGGGAGCTTTACTCTGTATCTAACCCCCTGAACCTGCCCTGGGAGCGTTTGATGGGACAGTGTAGAGGGAGCTTTACTCTGTATCTAACCCCCTGTACCTGCCCTAGGAGTGTTTGATGGGACAGTGTAGAGGGAGCTTTACTCTGTATCTAACCCGCTGTACCTGCCCTGGGAGTGTTTGATGGGACAGTGTAGAGGGAGCTTTACTCTGTATCTAACCCCCTGTACCTGTCCTGGGAGTGTTTGATGGGACAGTGTAGAGGGAGCTTTACTCTGTATCTAACCCCGTGCTGTACCTGCCCTGGGAGTGTTTGATGGGACAGTGTAGAGGGAGCTTTACTCTGTATCTAACCCCGTGCTGTACCTGCCCTGGGAGTGTTTGATGGGACAGTGTAGAGGGAGCTTTACTCTGTATCTAACCCCGTGCTGTACCTGCCCTGGGAGTGTTTGATGGGACAGTGTAGAGGGAGCTTTACTCTGTATCTAACCCCGTGCTGTACCTGCCCTGGGAGTGTTTGATGGGACAGTGTAGAGGGAGCTTTACTCTGTATCTAACCCCCTGTACCTGCCCTGGGAGTGTTTGATGGGACAGTATAGAGGGAGCTTTACTCTGTTTCTGACCCCCTGTACCTGCCCTGGGACTGTTTGATGGGACAGTGTAGAGGGAGCTTTACTCTGTATCTAACCCCCTGTACCTGCCCTGGGAGTGTTTGATGGGACAGTGTAGAGGGAGCTTTACTCTGTATCTAACCCCGTGCTGTACCTGCCCTGGGAGTGTTTGATGGGACAGTGTAGAGGGAGCTTTACTCTGTATCTAACCCCGTGCTGTACCTGCCCTGGGAGTGTTTGATGGGACAGTGTAGAGGGAGCTTTACTCTGTATCTAACCCCCTGTACCTGCCCTGGGAGTGTTTGATGGGACAGTGTAGAGGGAGCTTTACTCTGTATCTAACCCCCTGTACCTGCCCTGGGAGTGTTTGATAGGACAGTGTAGAGGGAGCTTTACTCTGTATCTAACCCCCTGTACCTGCCCTGGGAGGTTTTGATGGGACAGTGTTGAGGGAGCTTTACTCTGTATCTAACCCCTTGTGCCTGCCCTGGGAGTGTTTGATGGGACAGTGTAGAGTGAGCTTTACTCTGTATCTAACCCCCTGTACCTGCCCTGGGAGTGTTTGATGGGACAGTGTAGAGGGAGCTTTACTCTGTATCTAACCCCATGCTGTACCTGCCCTGGGAGTGTTTGATGGGACAGTGTAGAGGGAGCTTTACTCTGTATCTAACCCCCTGTACCTGCCCTGGGAGTGTTTGATGGGACAGTGTAGAAGGAGCTTTACTCTGTACCTGTCCTGAGGAGAGGCAATATAAACTAAATGGTACATTAAAAGGGGTGCATGAACAGGGAAACCAAGCAGGACGTTGAGAAGGCTGTTAACAAAGCCTTTGGGATGTTTGGCTTCATTATTGGAGGAACAGAGTACAGAGAGCAGTCACTGTCTTGTACCGTAATTCGACAGTAACTGTAGTGCAGTGGACAGAAGTGTTTGAATTTATTTGAACGAATGCTGAACCTTTATAAATCTCTGGTTGGCCCCCAGCTGGAGCGCTGTGTCCAATTCTGGGCATCGCATCTTAGGAAGGATGTCAAGGCCCTCGGGAGGGTACAGGGGAGATTTATTGGAATGCTGCTCGGGAGGAGAGATTGGTGAAGCTAAGGTTCTTCTCCTTGCAGCAGAGAAGGTTAAGAGGAGATTTGATCGAGGTGTTCATAATCATGAGCGGATTTGATAGAATAAATAAGGATCTGTAACCAGAGGACACAGATTTAATGTGATCGGCAAAAAACCCAGAGGCGACATGAGGAAGCATTTTTTACACAGCTGGAACGTGCTGCCTGAAAGGGCGGTGGGAGCTGATTCAATAGTAACTTTCTAAAGGGAATTGGATCAATACTTGAAGCGGAAAAAATTAACAGGACTGTGGGGAAAGAGCGGGGGCGGGATTTATTGGATCACTCGGTCACAGAGCCAGCACAGGCACAATGGGCCCAATGGCCTCCTGTGCTACATCATGCTAAGATTCTATGTATGAGGTCAGAGTTGGGCTCTTATTTATTGTGAGTTGTTCAGAATCTGCCGATTCCCCCAGAAAGGCCCCAAGCAGCCATTACCCCCACTCTGTGACACAGGAAAACGATTTCCAATAAACCGGAAGAATTGCGGGAGTTTGTTGATACATTACATCAACTTCATTCAGGGAGACTCCCCCCACGCCCTCTCTCTGTCTGTCTCTCCCTCCCCCTCTCTCTGTCTATCTCTCTCACACTCTCTCGGTCTGTCTCTCTCCCTTTCTCTGTCTGTCTCTCTCACACTCTCTCAGTCTGTCTCCCTCCCTCTCTCTGTTTGTCTCTCTCACACTCTCTCGGTCTGTCTCTCTCCCTCTCTCTGTCTGTCTCTCTCACACTCTCTCTATCTGTCTCTCTCCCTCTCTCTCTCTCTCTGTCTCTCTCCCCCTCTCTCTCTGTCTGTCTCTCTCCCCCTCTCTCTCTCTGTCTGTCTCTCTCTCTGTCTCTGTCTGTCTCTCTCCCCATCTCTCTCTGGCTGTCTCTCTCCTCCTCTTTCTCCTTGTCTCTCTCCCCCTATCTGTCTATCTCTCTCCCCCTCTCTCTCTGTCTATCTTTCTCCCCCCTCTCACTATCTCTCTCCCCCCGCTCTCTCTGAAACATAGAAACATAGAAACATGGAAACATAGAAAATAGGTGCCGGAGTAGACCATTTTGCCCTTCGAGCCTGCACCACCATTCAATAAGATCATGGCTGATCATTCAGTTCAGTACCCCTTTCCTGCTTTCTCTCCATACCCCTTGATCCCTTTAGCTGTAAGGGCCACATCTAACTCCCTCTTGAATATATCCAATGAACTGGCATCAACAACTCTCTGCGGTAGGGAATTCCACAGGTTAACAACTCTCTGAGTGAAGAAGTTTCTCCTCATCTCAGTCCTAAATGACTTACCCCTTATCCTTAGACTGTGTCCCCTGGTTCTGGACTTCCCCAACATCGGGAACATTCTTCCTGCATCTAACCTGTCCAGTCCCAGCAGAATTTTATACGTTTCTATGAGATCCCCTCTCATCCTTCTAAACTCCAGTGAATAAAGGCCCAGTCAATCCAATCTCTCCTTATATGTCAGTCCAGCCATCCCGGGAATCAGTCTGGTGAACCTTCGCTGCACTCCCTCAATAGCAAGAACGTCCTTCCTCAGATTTGGAGACCAAAACTGAACACAATATTCCAAGTGAGGCCTCACCAAGGCCCTGTACAACTGCAGTACGAGATGAGGTCCTACGAGACGAATTTCGGGAGCTAGGAGCTAAATTAAAAAGTAGGACCTCAAAAGTAGTAATCTCAGGATTGCTATCAGTGCCACGTGCTAGTCAGAGTAGGAATCGCAGGATAGCTCAGATGAATACGTGGCTTGAGGAGTGGTGCAAAAGGGTGGGATTCAAATTCCTGGGACATTGGAACCGGTTCTGGGGGAGGTGGGACCAGTACAAACCGGACGGTCTGCATCTGGGCAGGACCGGAACCAATGTCCTAGGGGGAGTGTTTGCTAGTGCTGTTGGGGAAGAGTTAAACTAATGTGGCAGGGGGATGGGAACCTATGCAGGGAGACAGAGGGAAACAAAATGGAGGCAGAAGCAAAAGATAGAAAGGAGAATAGTAAAAGTAGAGGGCAGAGAAACCTAAGGCAAAAAACAAAAAGGACCACATTACAGCAAAATTCTAAAGGGGCAAAGTGTGTTAAAAAGACAAGCCTGAAGGCTCTGTGCCTCAATGCGAGGAGTATTCGAATAAGGTGGGCGAATTAACTGCGCAGACAGCAGTTAATGAATATGATGTAATTGGCATCACGGAGACATGGCTCCAGGGTGACCAAGGCTGGGAACTCAACATCCAGGGGTATTCAACATTTAGGAAAGATAGACAGAAAGGAAAAGGAGGTGGGGTGGCGTTGCTGGTTAAAGAGGAAATGAATGCAATAGTAAGGAGGGACATTAGCTTGGATGATGTGGAATCGGTATGGGTGGAGCTGCGGAATACCAAAGGGCAGAAAACGCTAGTGGGAGTTGTGTACAGACCACCAAACAGTAGTAGTGTGGTTGGGGACAGCATCAAACAAGAAATAAGGGATGTGTGCAATAAAGGTACAGCAGTTATGGGCGACTTTAATCTACATATTGATTGGGCTAACCAAACTGGTAGTAATGCGGTGGAGGAGGATTTCCTGGAGTGTATTAGGGATGGTTTTCTAGACCAATATGTCGAGGAACTAACTAGAGAGCTGGCCATCCTAGACTGGGTATTGTGTAATGAGAAAGGATTAATTAGCAATCTTGTTGTGCGAGGCCCCTTGGGGAAGAGTGACCATAATATGGTAGAATTCTTTATTAAGATGGAGAGTGACACAGTTAATTTGGAAACTAGGGTCCTGAACTTAAGGAAAGGTAACTTCGACGGTATGAGGCGTGAATTGGCTAGAATAGACTGGCAAAGGATACTTAAAGGGTTGACGGTGGATAAACAATGGCAAACATTTAAAGATCACATGGATGAACATCAACAATTGTACATCCCTGTCTGGAGTAAAAATAAAACGGGGAAGGTGGCTCAACCGTGGCTAACAAGGGAAATTAAGGATAGTGTTAAAACCAAGGAAGAGGCATATACATTGGCCAGAAAAAGTAACAAATCTGAGAACTGGGAGAAATTTAGAATTCAACAGAGGAGGACAAAGGGTTTAATTAAGAAGGGGAAAATAGAGTATGAGAGGAAGCTTGCAGGGAACATAAAAACTGACTGCAAAAGCTTCTATAAATATGTGAAGAGAAAAAGATTAGTGAAGACAAACGTAGGTCCCTTGCAGTCGGATTCAGGTGAATTTATAATGGGGAACAAAGAAATGGCAGACCAATTAAACAAATACTTCGGTTCTGTATTCACGAAGGAAGACACAAATAACCTTCCGAATGTACTAGGGGACAGTGGGTCTAGTGAGAAGGAGGAACTGAAGGATATCCTTATTAGGCGGGAAATTGTGTTAGGGAAATTGATGAGATTGAAGGCTGATAAATCCCCGGGGCCTGATAGTCTGCATCCCAGAGTACTTAAGGAAGTGGCCTTAGAAATAGTGGATGCATTGGTGATCATTTTCCAACAGTCTATCGACTCTGGAGCAGTTCCTATGGACTGGAGAGTAGCTAATGTAACACCACTTTTTAAAAAAGGAGGGAGAGAGAAAACGTGTAATTATAGACCGGTTAGCCTGACATCAGTAGTGGGGAAAATGTTGGAATCAATCATTAAGGATGAAATAGCAGCACATTTGGAAAGCAGTGACAGGATCGGTCCAAGTCAGCATGGATTTATGAAAGGGAAATCATGCTTGACGAATTTTCTGGAATTTTTTGAGGATGTAACTAGCAGAGTGGACAAGGGAGAACCAATGGATGTGGTGTATTTGGACTTTCAAAAGGCTTTTGACAAGGTCCCGCACAAGAGATTGGTGTGCAAAGTCAAACGCATGGTATTGGGGGTAATGTACTGACGTGGATTGAGAACTCGTTGGCAGACAGGAAGCAGAGAGTCGGGATAAACTGGTCCTTTTCAGAATGGCAGGCAGTGACTAGTGGAGTGACGCAGGGCTCAGTGCTGGGACCCCAGCTCTTTACAATATACATTAACGATTTGGATGAAGGAATTGAGTGTAATATCTCCAAGTTTGCAGATGACACTAAACTGGGTGGCGGTGTGAGCTGTGAGGAGGACGCTAAGAGGCTGCAGGGTAACTTGGACAGGTTTGGTGAGTGGGCAAATGAATGGCAGATGCAGTATAATGTGGATAAATGTGAGGTTATCCATTTTGGGGGCAAAAACACGAAGGCAGAATATTATCTGAATGGTGGCAGATTAGGAAAAGGGGAGATGCAACGAGACCTGGGTGTCATGGTTCATCAGTCCTTGAAGGTTGGCATGCAGGTACAACAGGCGGTGAAGAAGGCAAATGGTATGTTGGCCTTCATAGCTAGGAGATTTGAGTATAGGAGCAGGGAGGTCTTACTGCAGTTGTACAGGGCCTTGGTGAGGCCTCACATGCAATATTGTGTTCAGTTTTGGTCTCCTAATCTGAGGAAGGACGTTCTTGCTATTGAGGGAGTGCAACGAAAGTTCACCAGACTAATTCCAGGGATGGCTGGACTGTCATGTGAGAAGAGACTGGATTAACTGGGCCTTTATTCACTGGAGGTTAGAAGGATGAGAGGGGATCTCACAGAAACGTATAAGATTCTGACAGGATTGGACAGGTTAGATGCAGGAAGAATGTTCCCGATGTTGGGGAAGTCCAGAACCAGGGGACATTGTCTTAAGATAAGGGGTAGGCCATTTAGGACTGAGATGAGGAGAAACTTCTTCACTCAGAGAGTTGTTAACCTGTGGAATTCCCTGCCGTAGAGAGTTGTTGATGCCAGTTCATTGGATATATTCAAGAGGGAGTTAGATATGGCCCTTACAGCTCAGGGGATCAAGGGTATGGAGAGAAAGCAGGAAAGGGGTACTGAGGGAATGATCAGCCATGATCTTATTGAATGGTGGTGCAGGCTCGAAGGGCCGAATGGCCTACTCCTGCACCTATTTTCTATATTTCTATGTTTCTAAGTAAGACCTCCCTGTTCCTATATTCAAAACCCCTAGCTATGAAGGCCAACATACCATTTACCTTCTTCACTGCCTGCTGTACCTGTATGCCCACTTTCAATGACTGATGAACCATGACACCCAGGTCTCGTTGCACCTCCCCTTTTCCTAATCTGCCGCCATTCAGATAATATTCTGCCTTCCTGTTTTTACCCCAAAGTGGATAACCTCACATTTATCCACATTATACTGCATCTGCCATACAGTTGCCCACTCACCTAACCTGTCCAAGTCACCCTGCAGCCTCTTAGCATCTTCCTCACAGCTCACACTGCCACCCAGTTTAGTGTCATCTGCAAACTTGGAGATATTACACTCAATTCCTTCATCTAAATCATTAATGTATATTGTAAATAGCTGGGGTCCCAGCACTGAGCCCTGCGTCACTCCACTAGTCACTGCGTGCCATTCTGAAAAGGACCCGTTTATCCCGACTCTCTGCTTCCTGTCTGCCAACCAGTTCTCTATCCACGTCAGTACATTACCCCCAATACCATGTGCTTTAGTTTTGCACACCAATCTCTTGTGCGGGACCTTATCAAAAGCCTTTTGAAAGTCCAACTACACCACACCCACTGGTTCTCCCTTGTCCACTCTACTAGTTACATCCTCAAAAAATTCAAGAAGATTTATCAAGCATGATTTCCCTTTCATAAATCCATTGGACCGATCCTGTCACTGCTTTCCAAATACACAGTTATTTCATCCTTAATGATTGATTCCAACATTTTCCCACTACTGATGTCAGGCTAACCGGTCTATAATTACCCGCTTTCTCTCTCCCTCCTTTTTTAAAAAGTGGTGTTACATTAGCTACCCTCCAGTCCATAGGAACCGATCCAGAGTTGATAGACTGTTGGAAAATGATCACCAATGCATCCACTATTTCTAGGGCCACTTCCTTAAGTACTCTGGGATGCAGACTATCAGGCCCCGGGAATTTATCGGCCTTCAATCCCATCAATTTCCCTAACACAATTTCCCGCCTAATAAGGATATCCTTCAGTTCCTCCTTCTCACTAGACCCTCGGTCCCCTAGTACATTCGGAAGGTTATTTGTGTCTTCCTTCGTGAATACAGAACCGAAGTATTTGTTCAACTGGTCTGCCATTTCTTTGTTCCCCGTTATACATTCACCTGAACCTGATTGCAAGGGACCTACGTTTGTCTTCACTAATCTTTTTCTCTTCACATATCTATAGAAGCTCTTGCAGTCAGTTTTTATGTTCACGGCAAGCTTCCTCTCATACTCTATTTTCCCCCTCATAATTAAACCTTTTGTCCTCCTCTGCTCAATTCTAAATTTCTCCCAGTCCTCAGGTTTTCTGCTTTTTCTGGCCAATTTATATGCCTCTTCCTTGGATTTAGCACTATCCTTAATTTCCCTTGTTAGCCACGGTTGAGCCACCTTCCCAGTTTTATTTTTACTCCAGACAAGGATGTACAATTGTTGAAGTTCATCCATGTGATGTTGAAATGATCTCTGTCTGTCAGTCTCCCTCTCTCTCTCTGTCTCTCCCCCCCTCTGTCTTCTCTTTCCCCCTCTCTCTCTGTCTTCTCTCTCCCCCTCTCTCTCTGTCTGTCTCTCTCCTCCTCTCTCTCTGTCTGTCTCTCTTCTCTTCTCTCTGTCTGTCATTCTCCCCCTCTCTCTCTGTCTCTCCCCCTCTCTGTCTTCTCTCTCCCCCTCTCTCTCTATCTGTCTCTCTCCCCCTCTCTCTCTGTCTCTCCCCCTCTCTGTCTTCTCTCCCCCTCTCTCTCTATCTATCTCTCTCCCTCTCTCTCTCTGTCTGTCCGTCTCTCTCTCTCTCTGTTTGTCCCTCTCCCCCTCTCTCTCTGTCTGTCTCTCTCCCACTCTCTCTCTCTGTCTGTCTCTCTCCCACTCTCTCTCTGTCTGTCTCTCTCCCCCTCTCTCTCTGTCTGTCTCTCTCCCACTCTCTGTCTCTCCCCCTCTCTGTCTTCTCTCTCCCACTCTCTCTCTGTCTGTCTCTCCCCCCTCTCTCTGTCTGTCTCTCTCCCCCTCTCTCTGTCTGTTTCTCTCTCCCCCCTTCTCTCTGTCTCTCTCCCCCTCGCTCTGTCTCTCTCCCCCTCTCTCTGTCTGTCTCTCTCCTCCTCTCTCTGTGTCTGTCTTTCCCCCCCCCTCTCTGTCTCTCTCCCCCTCTTTCTCTGTCTGTCTCTCTTCCCCTCTCTGTCTGTCTCTCCCCCCCTCTCTCTGTCTTTCTCTCTCCCCCTCTCTGTCTGTCTCTCCCCCCCCCCCACCACCTCATCTGTCTCTCTTCCCCGCTCTCTGTCTGTCTGTCTCCTCCTCTCTCTGCCTGTCTCTCCCCCCCTCTCTCTGTCTGTCTCACTGCCCCTCTCTCTCTGTCTGTCTCTCTCCCCCCCTCTCTCTCTCTCTCTGTCTGTCTCTCTCTGTCTCTCTCCCTCTTTCTCTGTCTGTCTCTCTCCCCCCTTTTTCTGTATGTCTCTCTCTCCCTCTCTCTGTTTGTCTCTCTCCCCCTCTCTCCTCCCCTCTCTCTCCCCCCCCTCTCTCTCCCCCCTCTCTCTCTCTCCCTCTCTCTCTCTCCCTCTTTCTCTGTCTGTCTCTCTCCCCCCCTCTTTCTGTATGTCTCTCTCTCCCTCTCTCTGTTTGTCTCTCTCCCCCTCTCCCCCCCTCCTTTCTCCCCCCCCCCTCTTTCTCTCTCCCTCTCCCTCTCTCTCTGTCTGTCTCTCTCCCCCTCTCTCTGTCTATCTCTCTCCCTGTCATGTATGTACTTTTGGGATCACTAGCCACTAAATGGAGGCCATTGGGCTGCACACATATAAAAGGCCAGCCAATGTATATTAGTCACTTTGGGCCATAATAAATCAGAGCCAAGGTCATACCTCTTGGAGTTGAACAGTACTCAGTCTAACGGTTATTGCATACACAACATTTGGTGACGAGACAACAAGAACCTTTGAATGCAAAAATGAGCACAATTGGATTGTTGGAGCAATTTGTGGAAGGAGAAGATTGGGCAGATTTTGTGAACCGTTTGAGCCAGTTCTTCGTGGCCAACAAAATGGAGGAGGTTGGCGCCGGGCGATGTTCCTCACGGTTTGCGGTCCAAAAAATTATGGTCTGATAAAAAATCTACTCCTGCCTGGGAGTCCAACAGAGAAGACGTATGAAGAATTGTGTAACTGGTACAGGACCTCCTTAAGCCAGGTGAAGGCATCATCATCCCGAGATACAGATTTTACACGCACATTTGCTCAGAGGGCTAGAATGCGGCAGAATTCGTTGCCAACCTGAGACGTCTAGCGGGACCGTGTAAGTTCGGGCTGTGTTGGCAGACATGCTATGGGACTTCTTTGTAATCGGCATCAACCACGAGGTGATCCTGCGTAAAGTACTGGTGGTGGAGACATTGGACTTGAACAGGGCCATCACGATCGCTCAGTCATGCATGACGCTGGATAGAAGTCTAAAGCAGGTATCAGTGAAAAATCGAAACTCGGCAAGCACTGTAAATATGATTGATTCGGCGTTCGGCAGAGCAGCACGTGGCAGGGCCTACCCGACTGCGTATGCAAAACCTGTGGCTGCCCAAAGTCCGCCAGCGGGAATGCATCCGATTTCTCCGTGTTGGTGTTAACGAAATCACCGGCACCAGCAGTGCCGATTTAAGCAATATAGTTGCAAAGGCTGTCTGAGAGTGGGGCATCTCCAGCGCAAGTGTCCGCAGATGAGCAAGCGTGCTGCGACACACCACATGGAGGATGATGGTCAGACTAGCACTGATCCGGATACGCAATCTGAGATACCAGAGGAGGAAGTGTATGGACTGTACTCGTTCCTAACTAAGAGCAAACCGATAATGGTCAACGTGAAATTTAATGTCGGTATCGATGGAACTGGACACGGGGGCAAGTCAATCGATAATGAGCCAGAGGGCATTCGACAAGCTGTGGGAAACCAAGGCTGTGAGGCCCAGGCTGAGTCCAGTCAATGCCAAGTTGCGCACGTACACCAAAGAACTCATAATGGTGATTGGCAGTGCCACAATTAAACTGTCATATGACGGTGTGGTTCACGAGTTACTGCTATGGATTGTCCTAGGCTATGGCCCAATGCTGTTCGGCAGGAACTGGCTTGAAAAAATCAAATGCGATTGGAACGACATCAAAGCGTTGTCATTGGCAAAAGATACATGTGCTCAAGTGCTGAGCAAGTTCCCCTCACTGTTCGAACCAGACATCGGCAACTTCACGGGAGCCAAGGTGCAGATCTACGTGGACTTGGATGCAAGACCCGTCCATCATAAAGCTCGGGCAGTTCCGTATATGATGAGGGAGAAGGTCGAAATCGAACTGGGCAGACTCCAGCGTGAAGGGATCATATCACCGGTTGAATTTAATGAATGGGCCAGCCCCATTGTTCCTGTGCTGAAAAGTGATGGCACAGTCAGAATCTGTGGCGACAACAAGGCTACGATCAACAGGGTTTCGAAACAGGATCAGTACCCGTTACCGAAGGCTGATGACTTGTTTGCAACACTAGCTGGGGGGGGAAGTCGTTCACCAAACTGGACTTGACGTCGGCCTACATGACACAGGAGCTGGTCGAGACGTCAAAGAGACTTACGTGCATCAACACGCATAAAGGACAGTTTATTTACCACAGGTGCCCTTTTGGAATTCGCTGGGCTGCAGCAATATTTCAGAGGAACATGGAGAGTCTACTGAAGTCTGTTCCCAGAAATGTCGTGTTTCAAGATGACATCCTGATCACAGGTCGTGACTCTGAGGAACATCTGAACAACCTGGAAGAGGTTCTACATCGTCTGGACAAAGTAGGACTCAGACTGAAATGCTCGAAGTGCATCTTCATGGCACCAGAGGTCAAATTCCTGGGGAGGAAAATTGCTGCTGACGGCATCAGGCCCACGGACACGAAAACCAAGGCCATCAAGAATGCACCCAAGCCGCAGAATGTGACGGAGCTGCGTTCGTTCCTGGGTCTACTCAACTACTTCGGTAACTTCCTACCTAAATTGAGCACCTTATTAGAACCACTGCACATGCTGCTAAGAAAAGGCAACAACTGGGTATGGGGTGCGTCTCAAGACAGAGGCTTTGAGAAAGCCACTAATCTGCTTTGCTCTAACAAGTTGCTGGTACATTATGACCCATGTAACCATTTAGTATTGGCCTGTGCTGTTTCATCATATGGAATTAGTTGCGTACTCCAACAAGCTAATGAGTCGGGTAAACTTCAACCAGTCATGTATGCTTCAAAAAGTTTGTTTAAAGTGGAAAGAGCCGACAGCATGGTAGAGAAAGAAGCACTAGCCTGTGTGTATGGGGTTAAAAAGATGCATCAGTACCTGTTTGATCTTCGGTTTGAACTGGAGACAAATCACAAGCCGCTCATTTCACTACTCTCCGAAAACAAAGGTATCAATACCAATGCTTCATCCCGCATTCAGAGGTGGGCGTTGACATTATCTGCTTATGATTATGTCATTCGCCATAGACCTGGCACCGAGAATTGTGCCGATGCTTCGAGCCGTCTGCTATTGCCCACACCGGAGGTGGAAACGCCACAACTGGGGGACCTATTGTTAGTTATGGATGCTTTTGAGAGTGAAGGAACCCTTGTCACGGCTCAACAAGTTAAGACCTGAACCAGCCAAGACCCGATTTTATCCTCAAAGGTGATTGGTCTGCCATACCCAAGCAAATGTGCGAGGAGACCCAACCTTACATTCCTCGCAAAGACGAACTGTCTATTCAGTCGGGTTGAATACTGTGGGGCAATCGTTTGTTATGCCCAAGAAAGGGAGAGAGAAATTTGTACGTGAGCTACATAGCACACATCCCGGCATTGTAATGATGAAAGTCATCGCCAGGTCTCATGTATGGTGGATGGAAATTGATTCTAAGCTGGAATCATGTGTGCATCAGTGCAACACTTGCATGCAGCTCAGCAAAGCACCAGCGGAATCGCCGCTGAGTCTGAGGTTGTGGCCGTCCAAACCTTGGGCCTGGATCCACATCGACTTTGCAGGTCCCTTCCTGGGAAAGATGTTTTTAGTTGTGGTGGATGTATACTCGAAGTGGATAGAGTGTATAATCATGTCATCCAGCACATCTACAGCTACCACTGAGAATCTCAGTGTCATGTTCACGACACATGGTCTGCCTGACATTGTTGTTAGCGACAACGGATCGTGCTTCACCAGTCAGGAGTTTCAAGAGTTTATGAAACTCAATGGTATCAAACATGTAAGGTCAGCACCGTTCAAACCTGCATCCAATGGGCAAGCAGAACATGCTGTCCAAATCATAAAGCAGAGTATGAAGCGAGTAACCCAAGGGTCACTGCAGACCCGCCTGTCATGCATACTGCTCAGTTACAGGACAAGACCTCACACGCGTACCGGGGTCTCGCCTGCTGAACTAATGATGAAGAGAGGTCTTAAGACCAAGCTATCTCTTGTACACCCTGACTTGAATAATCATGTTGAATATAGAAGACAAAGTCAGCAAGGGCATCACGATCGCGGAGCTGTGTCACTTGATATTTCTGTAAATGATCCTGTATATATTCTGAATTATGGTCAGGGTCCCAAGTGGATCGCTGGTACTGTCATGGCCAAGGAGGGCAACAGAGTATTTATTGTCAAGCGCAAAAATGGGCAAACATGCAGGAATCATATGGATCAGACAAAGCTGCGGCACACAGGCGAACCGAAACAGTCGGAGGAAGACACAATCGACGACCAACCAACCTACCCCCAGTCATCAGAGGACTCAGTGGTCATCAGTGAATCGGGACTTTCAATCCCTGACATGGCCACTGCCACTCCCACCAGGTCAGTCACCCAGCCACCAGTCACAACAGACTCTGAACACTCACCCAAGGCTGGAGTTGAACTGAGACGGTCAATCCGGGAGTGTAAAACACCGGACCGTCTCAATTTGTAAAAGACTGTGTTAATATCTCAGAGGAGGGTATTGTCATGTATGTACTTTTGGGATCACTAGCCACTAGATGGCGTCACTGTTGGAGGCCATTGGGCCACACATAAGTGTGTGCAGCCCAAGTATAAAAGGCCA
Source organism: Pristiophorus japonicus (assembly GCF_044704955.1). Taxonomy (NCBI): domain Eukaryota; kingdom Metazoa; phylum Chordata; class Chondrichthyes; family Pristiophoridae; genus Pristiophorus; species Pristiophorus japonicus. The sequence goes on along the minus strand of NC_091992.1, from coordinate 1,851,277 downwards.
GCCATTTCGTATATTAGTCACTTTGGGCCTTAATAAAGCAGAGCCAAGATCATATCTCTTGGAGTTAAACAGTACTCAGTCTAACAGTTATTGCATACACAACACTTCCCCTCTCTCTCTCTCTGTCTCTCTCCCCCTCTCTGTCTTTCTCCCGCCTTCTCTCTGTCTGTCTCTCTCCCTATTGTGTTCCTAACACAGATGAGGCTGCACACAGGGAGGTTAAAGCAACAGTGACCTCAGTCTTTAATAAGACACTCCAGAGTGAGGAACAGGCCTTAGGGGCCGGCTTATATACAGTGCTCCCAAGGGATGCTGGGATCCCTTGGGACATCAGGGGATGCACTCCCTGATGGCGGAACATGGGAGTGCATGCTTTACAGATACACAACATCACTCCCCCCAAAAGTCAAAGTGAAAACTATTTACAAGGTGAGGCGGTCGGGAGCCTTTCTTTCCCTGGTGGACCACCTCGGTACAAATGTCTGTTCTGGTGTGTTGGCTGTGCCCTCGCTGGACTGGCGTGTTGTTGGCCCTGCAGGGCTGCTGGGCGAGCCTGGTCTTGCTGGGCTGTTGGGCGTGATGGGTTCGATTTCCTGGTCCGGCGTGGTGTCGTTGATCCTTTGGGTGTGTGCTGTGGGCTCGAAAAAGGTGGTGTCTGCTGTGGGTTGTTCAGGGCAGTCTGTGAACCGCAGCCTCGTTTGGTCCAGGTGCTTTCTGCAAATTTGTCCACTGTCCAGTTTGACTACAAACACCCTACTCCCTTCTTTAGCTATCATCGTGCCCGCGATCCACTTGGGACCATATCCATAGTTCAGCACATACACAGGGTCATTCAGATCAATTTCCCGTGACACAGTGGCGCGACCATCGTTTACATTTTGTTGCTGCCGCCTGCTCTCTACCTGATCATGCAGGTTGGGGTGAACCAGCGAGAGTCTGGTTTTAAGTGTCCTTTTCATGAGTAGCTCAGCCGGGGGCACCCCTGTGAGCGAGTGGGGTCTCGTGCGGTAGTTGAGCAGTACGCAGGACAGGCGGGTTTGGAGTGAGCCTTCTGTGACACGTTTAAGGCTCTGTTTGATGGTTTGTACTGCCCGCTCTGCCTGCCCATTGGAGGCTGGTTTAAACGGGGCCGAGGTGACATGTTTGATCCCATTGCGGGTCATGAATTGTTTAAATTTGGCACTGGTGAAACATGGCCCGTTGTCACTGACCAGTATGTCAGGCAGGCCGTGGGTGGCAAACATGGCCCTCAGGCTTTCAATGGTGGCGGTGGCGATGCTTCCCGACATTATTTCACATTCAATCCATTTTGAAAAACCATCCACCACAACCAGGAACATTTTACCGAGAAACGGGCCCGCATAGTCGACATGGATCCTCGACCATGGTCTGGAGGGCCAGGATCACAAACTTAGTGGTGCCTCTCTGGGCACATTACTCAACTGAGCACACACCCTGCATTGCCGTACACAGGACTCTAAGTCAGAGTCGATACCGGGCCAACACACGTGGGATCTGGCTATCGCTTTCATCATTACTATACCCAGGTGTGTGCTGTGGAGATCCGAGATGAACATCTCCCTGCCCTTTTTGGGTAGCACTACACGGTTGCCCCACAACAGGCAGTCTGCCTGAATGGACAGCTCATCCTTTCGCTGCTGGAACGGCTTGATTAGCTCTTGCATTTCAATGGGGATGCTGGCCCAGCTCACATGCAATACACAGTTTTTTACTAGGGACAGCAGAGGATCTTGGCTGGTCCAAGTCCTAATCTGGCGGGCCGTGATAGGTGATTTATCATTTTCAAACGCTTCCATGACCATCAACAAGTCTGCGGGCTGCGCCACCATCAACAAGTTTGCAGGCTGCGCCATTTCCACCCCCGTGGTGGGCAATGGTAGCCAACTGAGAGCATCCGCACAGTTCTCGGTGCCTGGCCTGTGGCGGATGATATAGTTATATGCTGATAGTGCGAGTGCCCACCTTTGTATGCGGGCTGAGGCATTAGTATTTATCTCCTTGTTTTCAGCGAACAGGGATATGAGGGGCTTGTGATCGGTTTCCAGCTCAAATTTGAGGCCAGGCACGTACTGATGCATTTTCTTTACCCCGAACACACACGCTAATGCCTTTTTCCCAATCATGCTGTAGGCCCTCTCGGCCTTCGACAAGCTCCTGGAGGCATAGGCGACAGGTTGCAACTACCCCACAATGTTAGCTTGTTGTAATACACACCCGGCTCCGTATGACGACGCATCACATGCTAGCACAAGTCTTTTACATGGGTTATACAAAACAAGCAGCTTGTTGGAGCATAAAATGTTTCTGGCTTTCTCAAAAGCAATTACTTGGTTTTTTCCCCATACCCAGTTCTCACCTTTACGCACTAACACATGTAGGGGCTCGAAAAGGGTTTTTAACCCCGGTAGGAAGTTACCAAAATAGTTGAGGAGTCCCAGGAACGACCGCAGCTCCATGACGTTCTGTGGCCACAGATGCTGCCTGACCCGCTGAGATTTCCAGCATTTTCTGCTTTTATTCCAGATTCCAGCATCCGCGGTATTTTACTTTTGAATCAGCAAATTAAACTCTTTTGCTATTTTGATTTAGATTGTGCACTGTAGTAAACTCTGGAAGATGTGTGCCGCACAGTGTGAACTCTATTTATAGACCTGGGGCTCTGATAGTTTCACCCTCGGTACAGCAGTGTTTAGTGTGTGATCTGGCACTCACCAGCTGCCAGCCACCAATGGTCACTGCCATATTGTCGTGCGTTTCCCAGCTCGGTGACTGGTTACCTCGGTGACCGAGTTAGTGCCGATTAGACTGGTTATCGGGGTGGAACTAGCAGAAGGTGACAAAGTAACCGCCTGCTTTACCCATCGCCCGGGACAATCCAGAGTGGCAGTTCGTGCACCGTGCCCTTGTAGGTGACCTTGACCATGGCGCTGCCCAGGACAGTGATAAGCTCTTTGGTGTACGTTCTCAGTTTCGTGTGGATGGGGCTCAGGGCTGGTCTGACTGCCTTGTTGCACCAGTCTCTCAAACATCTTTTTACTCATGATGGATTGGCTAGTGCCAGTGTCCAGTTCCATGACTACGGGTAAGCCATTCAATTTTATGTTTAGCATTATAGGTGGACATTTTGTCGAAAATGTGTGCACCCCGTGTACTTCAGCATCTGCCTCCTCTCTGAGGCTCGAAATTGCTTTGATCCACCACGGACCGATCTTCCTCTGCCACGTGGTGGTTAGCAGGTTTTGCAGAGCTTGCAGCTCGTTTGCAAGCTCGTTGGAGGTGTCCCATTGTTCCACAGCTCTTGGAAACATACCCTTTGAAGCGGCATGAATAGGCTGAATGGAAGCCTCCACAACGCCAACAAGGTGTGAATTGCTTTGCATTCATCCTTTGTTGGGGTCACTGAGTCATCTGGGTCACCTGAGGCCTGCTGGCAGTTGCAGACTCGTGGTTTCTGCCCTGTACATTTCTGCTCGCAAACACAGTCCCAGTTAATTTATGAACATTGCTAGCACTTGTGTGCTGAGAGATTTGTTTGGTGTTATCACTGGTGGACATAAACGGCTGTGCTATCGCAATGACCTTACTGAGGGTCGGTGTCTCTACAGTCAAAAGTTTTCGTAGGATGGTCTCGTGGCCAATGCCCAGTACAAAAAAGTCTCTGAGCATCTGCTCCAGGTAGCCATCAAACTCATTGTCCTGCAAGTTGCCTTAGCTCGGCGACGTAGCCCGCCACTTCCTGACCTTCAGATCGCTGGCACGTGTAGAACCGATACCTCGCCATCAGCACCCTCTCCCTCGGGTTAAGATGCTCCAGAACCAGTGTACACAGCTCCTCGTACGACTTATCTGTGGGTTTCACCGGAGCCAGAAGATTCTTCATGAGGCTGCAGGTCAGTGCCCCACAGACTGTGAGGAGGACCGCTCTCCTTTTTGCAGCGCTTCCTTCTCCGTCCAGCTCGTTGGCTACAAAGTACTGGTCTAGCCGTTCGACATAGGCTTCCCAATCCTCACCCTCCGAGAACTTCTCCAGGATGCCCACAGTTTGCTGCGTCTTTGCGTTGGATTCGTATTCTCGTCGCCAGTTATTGTGTTCCTAACACAGATGAGGCTACACACAGGGAGGTTAAAGTAACAGTGACTTCAGTCTTTAATAAGACACTCCAGAGTGAGGAACAGGCCTTAGGGGCCGGCTTATATACAGTGCTCCCAAGGGATGCTGGGATCCCTTGGGACTTCAGGGGATGAGCTCCCTGGTGGCGGAACATGGGAGTGCATGCTTTACAGATACACAACACATCCACTCTCTGTCTCCCTCTCTTCTCCTCTCTGTCTCTCTCTCCTTTACCCTCTCTCCCCCCTCTCTCTCTGTCGGTCTCTCTCCTTTATCCTCTTTCTCTCTCTCTCTCTTGCTATCTGTCTGTCTCTCTCTGTCTTTTTCTCTCTGTCACTGTCTCTGTTTCTCTCTCTCTCTGACTGTCTCTGTAAAGTCCTTACACCACAGCATGAAACCACACGAGGCACATTCTGGGAACAAGGTCACTCTGTGACCTGCTTTCTTTATTTACAGGACTCCAAAGGCAATGACCCTGCGTGGGTTCAACTTGGTGAACAGCTTGCCGCCTGCCAGCGTGGCGAAGAGGTCCTCCACTCTCGGGAGCGGGTATTGATCTTGTAGGGACACCCGATTGATGGTGGCCTTGTAGTCGCCACAGATCCTGACAAAGACGGGAACGATGGGGCTTGCCCAGTCGCTGAATTAAACAGGTGAGATAATGCCCTCTCTCAACAGCCGGTCCAATTCACTCTCAATCTTTTCCCGCATCACATACAGCTCCGCTCTGGCTTTGTGGTGCACTGGCCTGGCGTCCGGGGTGATGTGTATCACTACTTTAGTGCCTTTGAAAGTCCCGACGCCAGGTTGGAATAGTGAATCGAATAGTTGTAGGACTTGTGAGCACGAACTTCGCTCCACCGAGGACATTGCGTGAACATCCCCCCATTCCCAGTTCATCTTGGCTAACCAGATCCTCCCCAACAGTGCGGGACTATTGCCCGGGACAATCCAGAGCGGCAGCCGATTCACTAACCCATTGTGTGTGACAGCCAACATTGCACTGCCTAGCACCGTAATGATTTCTTTAGTGTAAGTCCGTAATTGTGTCTCAATACGTGCTAATTTGGGTCTATTGGCTTTAAGTGGCCATAGCTTCTCAAATTGCTGAACGCCCATGAGTGACTGGCTGGCCCCAGTGTCCAGCTCCATGCGTACTGGGATACCATTTAATAAAACCCTCACCATCATTGGTGGCGTTCTGGTGTATGAACTGTGAATATTCGCCACATGGACCCGCTGAACCTCGGCGTCCATTGATTTGCCCCAAAAGTCATCCTGCCTCAAAGAACCCTCTTCTGGTCCATCTGCCTCATATATTAGTCTGGTTGCAGACTTCCTGCACATTCGAGCTAAGTGGCCACTGAGATTGCAGATCCTGCAGACAAACTGTTGAAATCTGCAAGATCTGGCCGAGTGTTTTCCCCCACACCTCCAGCATGAATTAAAGTTTCCATTGTTGGGAACAAAGGGACTATGGCCAGGCATTCCGTGCTGACTGTCCCTTTGACTGCTCTTAAGTACCCTATTAGTGGGTGTCAATGGAACCGTCCCGGGCCGCATTGTCCACTGTGATGGCGTGAATGTCCGTTCAGCCTGCCATTGTCTCTGTTGAAGTCCTACTCTGGGGTCTATTGCTGCCTGGGGAGTGTCGGACTGCCCCTGCCTGCCTGTGGGGCTCTGAGTCGCATTGATGATGTTGACTCCCTGACCCATCGCCGCGTTAGAGGCAGAATTGCGCGCGTATATTATTTTCGTCTCTTCCTCCCCCGCCATGAAAGTTTGAGCCATCAACGTCGTCGCTTCCAAGGTCAAATCCTTGGTCTCAATTAATTTGCGGAAAATTCCCGCATGACCGATGCCCTCGATAAAGAAGTCCCTTAGCATCTCCCCCCTACAGGCGTCTGTGAACTTACAGAGGCTGGCCAAACGCTGGAGGTCCGCTATGATATCCGGTATGCTCTGTCCTTCACAACGTCAGTGGGTGTAGAATCTGTGTCGGGCCATGTGTATGCTACTCGCCGGTTTGAGGTGCTCCCCGATCAATTTGCTAAGTTCTTCAAAGATTTTGTCCGCCGGCTTTTCAGGTGCTAGTAAGTCCTTCATGAGCGTGTAAGTCTTTGGTCCGCAGCTGGTCAAAAGATGAGCCCTTCTCTTGTCGGCCGCTGCATCCCCCAACCATTCTTTTGTAACGAAGCTCTGCTGAAGCCTCTCGACAAAATCATCCCAGTCTTCCCCAACACAGTACCGTTCCTCTGTGCTACCGGTGGCCATTCCCGTGGGTCGTGAATTCCCGTTTCTCGTCGCCAATGTAAAGTCCTTACTCCACAGTATGAAACCACACGAGGCACATTCTGGGGACAAGGTCACTCTGTGACCTGCTTTCTTTATTTACAGGACTCCAAAGACCTTGACCCTGCGTGGGAACTCCCTTTTTATACCTGTGTGATCAGGTAAGGAGTGTCTCCCACAAGTTCACCCCTTGTGGTCAAGGTGTGCATCTAGGTTGAGTGTATACAGTAATACAGTGGTGTTACATTGTGGTTACATACATGACAGTCTCTATCTGTTTCTCTCTCTGACTGTCTATATCTGTTTCTCTATCTCTCTGACTGTCTCTAACTGGTTCTCTCTCCTTCAGTCTCTCTCTGGTTCTCTCTCTCTCGGTCTCTCGCTCTCTGACTGTCTCTAACTGGTTCTCTCTCCCTCGGTCTCTCTCTGGTTCTCTCTCCCTCGGTCTCTCTCTGGTTCTCTCTCTCTCGGTCTCTCGCTCTCTGGCTGTCTCTATCTTGTTCTCTTTCTCTCTCTTTCTCTCTGGCTGTCTATATCTGGTTCACTGTCTCTCTATCTGTTTTGTCTCTCTCCTTTCTCCGGTTAATTGATTCTGTGACTCAAGTACAACAGGTGTGAATGGCCTGTGATGTCATCATCATAGGCGGTCCCTTGAACGAGGATGACTTACTTCCACACCAAAAGGGATGAGTTTACTGATATTTCAATGAAGGACCCGATATTCCAGTCCTGAAGTCCAATTGAGGGGGTGGAAGATGCCTGTGCGTAGATTTTTTGAACGTGTGGTGAACGTTGCACTTCAGCCACACGGGCTTGACAGAGCTAGGTCTTGGTCCAGGGGTAAGGGTTAACCAGGACGACTGGAGGCCTGCTCTGCTGCACGGACCTAGTGCGCTCACATATCGCAGTGTGGGCTGGGCCGTGCTGTCCCTGGGCCCTTGGTTCTTCTGGGCCCCGTGCCCTCATTTGCCGCACCTCCACCCCGATCTCTCATCACTCCTCCGCCACGATCTCTCATCACTCCTCCGCCACGATCTCTCATCACTCCTCCGTCACGATCTCTCGCCGCTCCTCCGTCACGATCTCTCATCACTCCTCCGTCACGATCTCTCATCACTCCTCCGTCACGATCTCTCATCACTCCTCCGTCACGATCTCTCGCCGCTCCTCCGTCACGTTCTCTCATCACTCCTCCGTCACGATCTCTCATCACTCCTCCGTCACGATCTCTCATCACTCCTCCGTCACGATCTCTCGCCGCTCCTCCGTCACGATCTCTCATCACTCCTCCGTCACGATCTCTCGCCGCTCCTCCGTCACGATCTCTCATCACTCCTCCGTCACGATCTCTCGCCGCTCCTCCGTCACGATCTCTCATCACTCCTCCGTCACGATCTCTCATCACTCCTCCGTCACGATCTCTCATCACTCCTCCGTCACGATCTCTCATCACTCCTCCGTCACGATCTCTCATCACTCCTCCGTCACGATCTCTCATCACTCCTCCGTCACGATCTCTCGCCGCTCCTCCGTCACGATCTCTCATCACTCCTCCGTCACGATCTCTCGCCGCTCCTCCGTCACGATCTCTCATCACTCCTCCGTCACGATCTCTCATCACTCCTCCGTCACGATCTCTCGCCGCTCCTCCGTCACGATCTCTCGCCGCTCCTCCGTCACGATCTCTCGCCGCTCCTCCGCCACGATCTCTCATCACTCCTCCGTCACGATCTCTCACCGCACCTCCTCACCAAACATTCGCCAAACCTCCCCCACAATCACTGGCTGAATCTCCGCCACGATCTCTCGCCGCTCCTCCGCCACGATCTCTCGCCGCTCTTCCGCCACGATCTCTCGCCGCTCCTCCGCCACGATCTCTCGCCGCTCCTCCGCCACGATCTCTCGCCGCTCCTCCGCCACGATCTCTCGCCGCTCCTCCGCCACGATCTCTCGCCGCTCCTCCGCCACGATCTCTCATCACTCCTCCGTCACGATCTCTCGCCGCTCCTCCGCCACGATCTCTCGCCGCTCCTCCGCCACGATCTCTCACCGCTCCTCCGCCACGATCTCTCGCCGCTCCTCCGCCACGATCTCTCGCCGCTCCTCCGCCACGATCTCTCGCCGCTCCTCCGCCACGATCTCTCGCCGCTCCTCCGCCCCGATCTCTCGCCGCTCCTCCGCCACGATCTCTCGCCGCTCCTCCGCCACGATCTCTCGCCGCTCCTCCGTCACGATCTCTCGCCGCTCCTCCGCCACGATCTCTCGCCGCTCCTCCGCCACGATCTCTCGCCCCTCCTCCCCCCGATCTCTCGCCGCTCCTCCGCCACGATCTCTCGCCGCTCCTCCGCCACGATCTCTCGCCGCTCCTCCGCCACGATCTCTCGCCGCTCCTCCGCCACGATCTCTCGCCGCTCCTCCGCCACGATCTCTCGCCACTCCTCCGCCACGACCTTCCTGCTCCTCCGCTGTACCTGGGTCCTGCCAATGTTCCTACCCACGCTCCAAATGGCGACCTGGATTTTGATGACGTCCTTGAAGCTGTTGCACACTTGTAGCAACTCGCGCTGGTAGCTGCAGTGCTATGCTCGTTTATCCTCCCAACCTGCAATGGTGTCCTCTCGCAGGTCAGGGTGGCCTGTGATGTAACAGAATCTCGACCAATGTTTGAAAATTATAACTGGTTGATTTCCCAGGTGGTGTAGAGCTGCCCCTGTACACTTCTACTTCGGAATAAAGCAGGTTGGCTCTTTATGGAGTGAGGAAGCCCCTTGTAACATCAACCCAACAATTAGCAAATTCTGACATTGGGTCGTTGAGCCGAAACGTTAACTCTGTTTCTCTCCACAGATGCTGCCTGACCCGCTGAGATTTCCAGCATTTTCTGTTTTTATTCCAGATTCCAGCATCCGCGGTATTTTGCCTTTGAATCAGCAAATTAAACTCTTTTGCTATTTTGATTTAGATTGTGCACTGTAGTAAACTCTGGAAGATGTGTGCCGCACAGTGTGAACTCTATTCATAGACCTGGGGCTCTGATAGTTTCACCCTCGGTACAGCAGTGTTTAGTGTGTGATCTGGCACTCACCAGCTGCCAGCCACCAATGGTCACTGCCGTATTGTCGTGCGTTTCCCAGCTCGGTGACTGGTTACCTCGGTGACCGAGTTAGTGCCGATTGGACTGGTTATCGGGGTGGAACTAGCAGAAGGTGACAAAGTAACCGCCTGCTTTACCCGTAGACAACGCTCACACTCAGAGCAGACCATCATTTATCGCTGGTCATGTGCGACGGGATTCGGTTTCTATGACGATACTGAGCGCAGTAACTGAAGCTGACACAACTGTACTGATGACCGGAGACACTACGTCGGAATTCAGAGAGCAATTGAGGACTGAGCAGAGCCATTGAAGGATTCCTCAGGGCAGGTTCAATGGACTCCCATCAATGAAGGGTGACCTTATTGAAACGTGTAAGATTATGAGAGGGCTCGACAAGGTGGATGCTGAGAGGATGTTTCCCCTCGTGGGGCAATCTAGAACTAGGGGGCTGTGGAGGCTGGGTCATTGAATATATTTAAGGTGGAGATAGACAGATTTTTGAGCGATAAGGGAGTGAAGGGTTATGGGGAGCGGGCAGGGAAGTGGAGCTGAGTCCATGATCAGATCAGCCATGATCTTATTAAATGGCGGAGCAGGCTCGAGGGGCCGAATGGCCGACTCCTGCTCCTATTTCTTATGTTCTTATATTATATGTTTTAAATGTTTACTTTGCAACAGCCTTCACCACAGAAGATAATGATGCGTTGTCAAGGGAGATGTCAGCTGTGGCTCAGTGGATAGCACTCTCGCCTCTCAGTCAGAAGGGTGTGTGTTCAAGTCACACTCCCGAGACTTGAGCACATAATCCGGGCTGACATTCAGTGCAGTGCTGAGGGAGTGCCGCACTGTCGGAGGGGTAGTACTGAGGGAGTGCCGCACTGTCGAAGGGGCAGTACTGAGGGAGACCCGCACTGTTGGAGGGGCAGTACTGAGGGAGTGCCGCACTGTCGGAGGGGCAGTACTGAGGGAGCGCCGCACTGTCGGAGGGGCAGTACTGAGGGAGCGCTGCACTGTCGGAGGGGCAGTACTGAGGGTGTGCTGCACTGTCGGAGGGGCAGTACTGAGGGAGTGCCGCACTGTTGGAAGGGCAGTACTGAGGGAACACCGCACTGTCGGAGGGGCAGTACTGAGGGAGCGCCGCACTGTCGGAGGGACAGTACTGAGGGAGTGCTGCACTGTTGGAGGGGCAGTACTGAGGGAGTGCTGCACTGTCGGAGGGGCAGTGCTGAGGGAGCGCCGCACTGTCGAAGGGGCAGTACTGAGGGAGTGCTGCACTGTCAGAGGGGCAGTACTGAGGGAGTGCCGCACTGTCAGAGGAGCAGTACTGAGGGAGTGCCGCACTGTCAGAGGAGCAGTGCTGAGGGAGCGCCGCACTGTCAGAGGAGCAGTACTGAGGGAGCGCGCACTGTCAGAGGGGCAGTACTGAGGGAGTGCTGCACTGTTGGAGGGGCAGTACTGAGGGAGCGCCGCACTGTTGGAGGGGCAGTACTGAGGGAGCGCCGCACTGTTGGAGGGGCAGTACTGAAGGAACTCCGCACTGTCGAAAGGGCAATACTGAGGGAGCATTGCACTGTAGGAGGGGCAGTACTGAGGGAGCGCCGCACTGTCAAAGAGGCAGTGCTGAGGGAGTGCCGCACTGTCGGAGGAGCAGTACTGAGGGAGTGCTGCACTGTTGGAGGGGCAGTGCTGAGGGAGTGCCGCACTGTCGGAGGGGCAGTAATGAGGGAGCGCTGTACTGTCGGAGGGACAGTACTGAGGGAGTGCCGCACTGTCGGAGGGGCAGTACTGAGGGAGCGCCGCACTGTCGGAGGGGCAGTACTGAGGGAGTGTCGGAGAGGCAGTACTGAGGGAGCGTCACACTGTCGGAGGGGCAGTCCTGAGGGAATGCCACACTGTCGGAGGGGCAGTACTGAGGGAACGCCACACTGTCGGAGGGGCAGTACTGAGGGAACGCCGCACTGTCGGAGGGGCAGTACTGAGGGAACGCCGCACTGTCGGAGGGGCAGTACTGAGGGAACGCCACAATGTCGGAGGGGCAGTACTGAGGGAACGCCGCACTGTCGGAGGGGCAGTACTGAGGGAACGCCGCACTGTCGGAGGGGCAGTACTGAGGGAACGCCACACTGTCGGAGTGGCAGTACTGAGGGAGCGTCACACTGTCGGAGGTGTCATCTTTCGAATGACCTCTCAGGTGGATGTAAAAGATTTGATTGAGGTCTTTAATATAATGAAAAAATTAGAGTGAGACCACGTGGATCAGCTATTAAAGCTGGATAAGTTAGATAGGACTGGGGAACGTGAGTAAAAGTTACATAAGAACAAAACTAAGTTAGGTGTCAGCGAGCTTTTCTTTTCTCAGAATCATTAACCTCTGGAGCATGTTTTCGTGGTGCATATTGGTACCAACGATATAGGTCCTGTGAGATGAATTTAGGGAGCTAGGAGCTAAATTAAAAAGTAGGACCTCAAAAGTAGTAATCTCGGGATTGCTACCAGTGCCACGTGCTAGTCAGAGTAGGAATCGCAGGATAGCTCAGATGAATACGTGGCTTGAGCAGTGGTGCAAAAGGGAGGGATTCAAATTCCTGAGACATTGGAACCGGTTCTGGGGGAGGTGGGACCAGTACAAACCGGACAATCTGCACCTGGGCAGGACCAGAACCAATGTCCTAGGGAGAGTGTTTGCTAGTGCTGTTGGTGAGGAGTTAAACTAATATGGCAGGGAGATGGGAACCTATGCAGGGAGACAGAGGGAAACAAAATGGAGTCCGAAGCAAAAGATAGAAAGGAGAATAGTAAAAGTGGAGGGCAGGGAAATCCAAGGCAAAAAACAAAAAGGGCCACATTACAGCAAAATTCTAAAGGGTGAAAGTGTGTTAAAAAGACAAGCCTGAAGGCTCTGTGCCTCAATGCGAGGAGTATTCGGGATAAGGTGGACAAAGTAACTGCACAGATAGCAGTTAACGGGTATGATATAACTGGCATCACGGAGACATGGCTCCAGGGTGACCAAGGCTGGGAACTCAACATCCAGGGGTATTCAACATTTAGGAAGGATAGACAGAAAGGAGGCGGGGTAGCGTTGCTGGTTAAAGAGGAAATTAATGCAATAGTAAGGAGGGACATTAGCCTGGATGATGTGGAATCAGTATGGGTGGAGCTACGGAATACCAAGGGGCAGAAAATGCTAGTGGGAGTTGTGTACAGACCACCAAACAGTAGTAGTGAGGCTGGGGACAGCATCAAACAAGAAATTAGTGATGTGTGCAATAAAGGTACAGCAGTTATCATGGGCGACTTTAATCTACATATTGATTGGGATAACCAAACTGGTAGCAATGCGGTGGAGGAGGATTTCCTGGAGTGTATTAGGGATGGTTTTCTAGACCAATATGTCGAGGAACCAACCAGAGAGCTGGCCATCCTAGACTGGGTGATGTGTAATGAGAAGGGACTAATTAGCAATCTTGTTGTGCGAGGCCCCTTGGGGAAGAGTGACCATAATATGGTAGAATTCTTTATTCAGATGGAGAGTGACAAAGTTAATTCAGAAACTAGGGTCCTGAACTTAAAGAAAGGTAACTTCTATGGTATGAGTCGTGAATTGGCTAGAATAGACTGGCAAAGGATACTTAAAGGGTTGACGGTGGATAGGCAATGGCAAACATTTAAAGATCACATGGATGAACTTCAGCAATTGTACATCCCTGTCTGGAGTAAAAATAAAACAGGGAAGGTGGTTCAACCGTGACTAACAAGGGAAATTAAGGATAGTGTTAAATCCAAGGAAGAGGCATATAAATTGGCCAGAAAAAGCAACAAACCTGAGGACTGGGAGAAATTTAGAATACAGCAGAGGAGGACAAAGGGTTCAATTAAGAGGTGGTAATAGAGTATGAGAGGAAGCTTGCAGGGAACATAAAAACTGACTGCAAAAGCTTCTATAAATATGTGAAGAGAAAAAGATTAGTGAAAACAAACGTAGGTCCCTTGCAGTCGGATTCAGGTGAATTTATAATGAGGAACAAAGAAATGGCAGACCAATTGAACAAATACTTCGGTTCTGTCTTCAGGAAGCAAGACACAAATAACCTTCCGGATGTACTAGGGGACAGTGGGTCTAGTGAGAAGGAGGAACTGAAGGATATCCTTATTAGGCGGGAAATGGTGTTCGGGAAATTGATGGGATTGAAGGCTGATAAATCCCCAGGGCCTGATAGCCTGCATCCCAGAGTACTTAAGGAAGTGGCCTTAGAAATAGTGGATGCATTGGTGATCATTTTCCAACAGTCTATCGATTCTGGATCAGTTCCTATGGACTGGAGGGTAGCTAATGTAACACCACTTTTTAAAAAAGGAGGGAGAGAGAAAGTGGGTAATTATAGACCGGTTAGCCTGACATCAGTAGTGGGGTAAATGTTGGAATCAATCATCAAGGATTAAATATCAGCGCATTTGGAAAGCAGTGACAGGATCGGTCCAAGTCAGCATGGATTTATGAAAGGGAAATCATGCTTGACGAATCTTCTGGAATTTTTTGAGGATATAACTAGCAGAGTGGACAAGGGAGAACCAGTGGATGTGGTGTATTTGGACTTTCAAAAGGCTTTTGACAAGGTCCCGCACAAGAGATTGGTGTGCAAAATCAAAGCACATGGTATTGGGAGTAATGTACTGACGTGGATAGAGAATTCGTTGGCAGACAGGAAGCAGAGAGTCGGGATAAACGGGTCCTTTCCAGAATGGCAGGCAGTGACTAGTGGGGTGCCGCAGGGTTCAGTGCTGGGACCCCAGTTATTTACAATATACATTAACGATTTAGATGAAGGAACTGAGTGTAATATCTCCAAGTTTGCAGATGACACTAAACTGGGTGGCGGTGTGAGCTGTGAGGAGGATGCTAAGAGGCTGCAGGGTGACTTGGACAGGTTAGGTGAGTGGGCAAATGCTTGGCAGATGCAGTATAATGTGGATAAATGTGAGGTTATCCATTTTGGGGGCAAAAACACGAAGGCAGAATATTATCTGAATGGCGGCAGATTAGGAAAAGGGGAGGTGCAACGAGACCTGGGTGTCATGGTTCATCAGTCATTGAAAGTTGGCATGCAGATACAGCAGGCGGTGAAGAAGGCAAATGGTATGTTGGCCTTCATAGCGAGGGGATTTGAGTATAGGAGCAGGGAGGTCTTACTGCAGTTGTACAGGGCCTTAGTGAGGCCTCACCTGGAATATTGTGTTCAGTTTTGGTCTCCTAATCTGAGGAAGGACGTTCTTGCTATTGAGGGAGTGCAGCGAAGTTTCGCCAGACTGATTCCCGGGATGGCAGGACTGCCATATGAGGAGAGACTGGATCAACTGGGCCTTTATTCATTGGAGTTTAGAAGGATGAGAGGGGATCTCATAGAAACATATAAAATTCTGACGGGACTGGACAGGTTAAATGCAGGAAGAATGTTCCCGATGTTGGGGAAGTCCAGAACCAGGAGACATAGTCTTAGGATAAGGGGTAGGCCATTTAGGACAGAGGTGAGGAGAAACTTCTTCACTCAGAGAGTTGTTAACCTGTGGAATTCCCTACCGCAGAGAGTTGTTGATGCCAGTTCATTGGATATATTCAAGGGGGAGTTAGATATGGACCTTACAGCTAAAGGAATCAAGGGGTATGGAGAGAAAGCAGGAAAGGGGTACTGAGGGAATGCCGACTACGTGTGCGGGAAGTGTATCCGCCTCCAGTTCCTGACGGACCGCGTTGCGGAATTGGAGCTGAGGGTGGATTCACTCTGGAGCATCCACGATGCTGAGAATGACGTGAGTAGCACGTGTAGCGAGTTGGTCTTACTGCAGGTGAAGGGTCCACAGCCAGATAGGGAATGGAAGACCAGCAGGAAGAGCAGTGCAAGGAAGGTAGTGCAGGGGTCCCCTGCGGTCATCCCCCTGCAAAACAGATGCACCGTTTTGAGTACTGTTGAGGGGGATGACTCATCAGGGGAGGGCAGCAGCAGCCAAGTTCATGGCACCGTGGCTGGCTCTGCTGCACAGGAGGGCAGGAAAAAGAGTGGGAGAGCGATAGTGATAGGGGATTCAATTGTGAGGGGAATAGATAGGCGTTTCTGTGGCCGCAACCGAGACTCCAGGATGGTATGTTGCCTCCCTGGTGCAAGGGTCAAGGATGTCTCTGAGCGGGTGCAGGACATTCTGAAATGGGAGGGTGAACAGCCAGTTGTCGTGGTGCACATTGGTACCAACGACATAGGTTAAAAAAGGGATGAGGTCCTACGAGACGAATTTAAGGAGCTAGGAGCTAAATTAAAAAGTAGGACCTCAAAAGTAGTAATCTCGGGATTGCTACCAGTGCCACGTGCTAGTCAGAGTAGGAATCGCAGGTTAGCGCAGATGAATACGTGGCTTGAGCAGTGGTGCAGCAGGGAGGGATTCAAATTCCTGGGGCATTGGAACCGGTTCTGGGGGAGGTGGGACCAGTACAAACCGGACGGTTTGCACCTCGGCAGGACCGGAATCAATCCTAGGGGGAGTGTTTGCTAGTTCTGTTGGGGAGGAGTTAAACTAATATGGCAGGGGGATGGGAACCAATGCAGGGAGACAGAGGGAAACAAAAAGGAGACAAAAATAAAAGACAGAAAGGAGATTAGTAAAAGTGGAGGGCAGAGAAACCCAAGGCAAAAAACAAAAAGGGCCACTGAATATAAAGGGGCTGCAGGAGGGATCAAAACTACAAATCATGGTTTAAAAACTAGTATTAAAACACTCTACCTAAATGCACGCAGCATTCGAAATAAAGTAAATGAGTTGACGGCACAAATCATTACAAATGGGTATAATTTGGTGGCCATTACAGAAACGTGGTTGCAGGGTGGCCAAGACTGGGAATTAAACATACAGGGGTATCTGACAATTCGGAAAGATAGACAAGAAGGGAAAGGAGGTGGGGTAGCTCTGTTAATAAAGGATGATATCAGGGCAGTTGTGAGAGATGATATTGGCTCTAATGAACAAAATGTTGAATCATTGTAGGTGGAGATTAGAGATAGTAAGGGGAAAAAGTCACTGGTGGGCGTAGTTTATCGGCCCCCAAATAATAACTTCACGGTGGGGCGGGCAATAATCAAGGGAATAATGGAGGCATGTGAAAAAGGAACGGCAGTAGTTATGGGGGATTTTAACCTACATATTGATTGGTCAACTCAAATCGCACAGGGTAGCCTTGAGGAGGAATTCATAGAATGCATACGGGATTGTTTCTTAGAACAGTATGTTACAGAACCTACAAGGGAGCAAGCTATCTTAGATCTGGTCCTGTGTAATGAGACAGGAATAATAAACGATCTCCTAGTAAAAGATCCTCTCGGAATGAGTGATCACAGTATGGTTGAATTTGTAATACAGATTGAGGGTGAGGAAGTAGTGTCTCAAACGAGCGTACTATGCTTAAACAAAGGGGACTACAGTGGGATGAGGGCAGAGTTGGCTAAAGTAGACTGGAAACACAGACTAAACGGTGGCACAATTGAGGAACAGTGGAGGACTTTTAAGGAGCTCTTTCATAGTGCTCAACAAAAATATATTCCAGTGAAAAAGAAAGGCGGTAAGAGAAGGGATAACCAGCCGTGGATAACCAAGGAAATAAAGGAGAGTATCAAATCAAAGACCAATGCGTATAAGGTGGCCAAGGTTAGTGGGAAACTAGAGGATTGGGAAAATTTTAAACAACAGCAAAGAATGACTAAAAAAGCAATAAAGAAAGGGAAGATAGATTTCGAAGGTAAACTTGCACAAAACATAAAAACAAATAGTAAAAGCTTTTACAGATATATAAAATGGAAAAGAGTGACTAAAGTAAATGTTGGTCCCTTAGAAGATGAGAGGGGGGATTTAATAATGGGAAATGTGGAAATGGCTGAGACCTTAAACAATTATTTTGCTTCAGTCTTCACAGTGGAAGACACAAAAACCATGCCAAAAATTGCTGGTCACAGGAATGTGGGAAGGGAGGACCTTGCGACAATCACTATCACTAAGGGGGTAGTGCTGGACAGGCTAATGGGACTCAAGGTAGACAAGTCCCCTGGTCCTGGTGAAATGCATCCCAGGGTATTAAAAGAGATGGCGGAAGTTATAGCAGATGCATTCGTTATAATCTACCAAAATTCTCTGGACTCTGGGGAGGTACCAGCGGATTGGAAAGCTGCTAATGTAACGCCTCTGTTTAAAAAAGGGGGCAGACAAAAGGCAGGTAACTATAGGCCGGTTAGTTTAACATCTGTAGTGGGGAAAATGCTTGAAACTATCATTAAGGAAGAAATAGCGGGACATCTCGATAGGAATAGTGCAATCAAGCAGACGCAACATGGATTCATGAAGGGGAAATCATGTTTAACTAATTTACTGGAATTCTTTGAGGATATAACGAGATTGGTGGATAGAGTTGTACCGATGGATGTGGTGTATTTAGATTTCCAAAAGGCATTCGATAAGGTGCCACACAAAAGGTTATTGCAGAAGATAGAGGTATGCGGAGTCAGAGGAAATGTATTGGCATGGATAGAGAATTGGCTGGCGAACAGAAAGCAGAGAGTCAGGATAAATGGGTCCTTTTCGGGTTGGAAATCGATGGTTAGTGGAGTGCCACAGGGATCGGTGCTGGGACCACTGTTTACAATATACATAGATGACCTGGAAGAGGGGACAGAGTGTAGTGTAACAAAATTTGCGGATGATACTAAGATTAGTGGGAAAGCCGGTTGTGTAGAGGACACAGAGAGGCAGCAAAGAGATTTAGATAGGTTAAGCGAATGGGTGAAGGTTTGGCAGATGGAATACAATGTCGGAAAATGTGAGGTTATCCACCTTGGGAAAAAAATCAGTAAAAGGGAATATTATTTGAATGGGGAGAAATTACAACATGCTGAGATGCAGAGGGACCTGGGGGTCCTTGTGCATGAATCCCAAAAAGTTAGTTTGCAGGTGCAGCAGGAAATCAGGAAGGTGAATGGAATGTTGGCCTTCATTGCGAGAGGGATGGAGTACAAAAGCAGGGAGGTCCTTCTGCAACTGTATAGGGTATTGGAGAGGCCGCACCTGGAGTACTGCGTGCAGTTTTGGTCACCTTACTTAAGGAAGGATATACTGGCTTTGGAGGGGGTACAGAGATGATTCACTCGGCTGATTCCGGAGATGAGGGGGTTACCTTATGATGATAGATTGAGTAGACTGGGTCTTTACTCGTTGGAGTTCAGAAGGATGAGGGGTGATCTTATAGAAACATTTAAAATCATGAAAGGGATAGACAAGATAGAGGCAGAGAGGTTGTTTCCACTGGTACGGGAGACTAGAACAAGGGGCACAGCCTCAAAATACGGGGGAGCCAATTTAAAACCGAGTTGAGAAGGAATTTCTTCTCCCAGAGGGTTGTGAATCTTTGGAATTCTCTGCCCAGGGAAGCAGTTGAGGCTAGCTCATTGAATGTATTCAAGTCACAGATAGATAGATTTTTAACCAATAAGGGAATTAAGGGTTACGGGGAGAGGGCGGGTAAGTGGAGCTGAGTCCACGGCCAGATCAGCCATGATCTTGTTGAATGACGGAGCAGGCTCGAGGGGCTAGATGGCCTACTCCTGCAGCTATTTTCTATGTTTCTATGTTGCTGGATGATGCAGATCAGCTGCAAGTGTTTGAAAGGAAACTGATCAAGTTCCACATTACTACTACAAAGTCAGCTGAATGAAAGATAGAAAGACTTGCATTTCGATAGCGCCCTTCATGACCGCAGGATGTCTCAAAGCTCTTTACAGCCAATGAAGTACTTTTGGAGTGTGGTCACTGTGTAATGTGGGAAACGCAGCAGCTAAACTACGCACAGCAAGCTCCCATGGACCGCAATGAGATAATCCTAGAATCATAGAATGATACAGCACAGAAGGAGGCCATTCGGCCCATCGTCCCTGTGCCGGCTCTGTGACAGAGCGATCCCACACCCCTGCAAGTTATTCCCCTTCAAGTATTTATCCACCGCCCTATCGGGCAGTGCATTCCAGATCGGAAGCACTCGCTGGTTTCTTGTGTCACCTCTAATACCTCTAGTACCATCAATCTGTGTCCTCTGGTTCCCGATCCTCCTGCCAATGGCAACAGTTTCTTCTTAATTACTCTATCAAACCCCCTCATGATTTTGAACACGTCTATCAAATCTCTTCTGAATCTTCTCCGCTCTAAGGGGAACAATCCCAGCTTCTCCAGTCCCTCATCCCTGGTAGCATTCTAGTAAATCTCCCCTGTGCCCTCCCCAAGGCCTTGACATCCTCCTAGAGTGTGGTGCCCAGAATTGGACACAATCCTCCAGTTGAGGGCCAACCAGTGTTTATAAATGTTAATCGTAACCTTCTTGCCTTTGTACTCTATCCCTCCATTAATAAAGCCCAGGATGTTTTTTTAACAGCATTCTCAACTTGTCCAGCCACCTTCAAAGATTTGTACACAAATACTCCGGGTCGCTCTATTCCTGAACCCCCTTAAAATTGTACCCTTTAGTTTATATTGCCTCTCCTCATTCTTCCCACCAAAATGTAACACTTCGCACGTCTCTGCATTAAATTTCATCTGCCACATGTCCGCCCATTTCACCCGCCTGTCTATGTCCTCCTGAAATCTGTTACTGTCCTCCTCATTGTTTACTACATTTCAGAGTTTCATGTCATCTGCAATCTTTGAAATGATGCCCTGTGTAGCTGAGTCCATATCATTAATATACATCAGAAAGAGCAGTGGTCCCAACACCGCCCCCTGGGGTGGGGTCACCACTGCATACTTCCCTCCAGTCTGTAAACATTTTAAACTCACTGAAGTTAGCCTACCTCCACTTAAGTATTTCTATACTTGATTACACTTTGTCCTTTTCTATAACTATTCTAACCTGAGGATATTATGATCACTGGTCCCAAAATGCTCTCCCACTGAAACATGCTCCACTTGCCCCACAACTGGAGAGGGTGTTGAGAAGATTTACAAGGATGATACCAGAAATGCGAGAGTATACATATCAGGAAAGGATGAACAGGCTGGGTCTCTTTTCCCTTGGAAAAATAAAGGCTGAGGGGTGACCTAATAGAGGTCTTTAAAATGATGAAAGGTTTTGATAGAGTGGATACAGAGAGAGTGTTTCCCCTTGTGGGGAAGAGCATAACCAGAGGCCATCAATATAAGATAGTCACCAAGAAATCCAATGGGGAATTCAGGAGAAACTTCTTTACCCAGGGAGCGGTGAGAATGTGGAACTCGCTGCCACAGGGAGGGGTTGAGGTGAATAGTATCGATGTATTTAAGGGGAGGCTGGATAAACACATGGGGGAGAAGGGAATAGAAGGATATGGTGATAGATTTAGATGAGGAAAGACAGGAGGAGGCTCAAATGGAGCATAAAGACCGGCATGGACTGGTTGGCCGAATGGCCTGTTTCTGGGCCATATATCCGATGTAATCCTATGAACTTTCTGTAGCTGCAAGGTGAGCACCTTCTGAAACGGCGTTGCAGGAAATTCTCAGCCTCCCATCTGCCCTGCAATGACACCAGCCACTCCTCAAATTCAGGAACCCTGAGCTCGAGTTCAAGCAACTGGAGGCAGTCCCGGCATCATGGAACAAGGCACACGGCACACATCCCAGCACACGGCACGTGGCACACATCCCGGCACACGGCACACGTCCTGGCACCTGGCACATGGCACCCAGCACATAGCACACGGCACACGTCCCGGCATCCAGCATACGTCCCAGCTCACGGCACACGCCCCGGCACACGGCACACGTCCCGGCATCCAGCACACATCCCGGCTCACGGCACACGCCCCGGCACACGGCACACGTCCCGGCATCCAGCACACGTCCCGGCTCACGGCACACGCCCCGGCACACGGCACACGGAACAAGGCACCCGGCACATGGCACACGGCACACGTCCCGGCATCCAGCACACGTCCCGGCACACAGCACACGTCCTGGCACCTGGCACACGGATCAAGGCACCCAGCACATGGCACACGGCACACATCCCGGCATCCAGCACACATCCCGGCTCACGGCACACGTCCCGGCACACGGCACACAACACACAGCACATGGCAGACGGCCCAGCACATGGCACACAGAACACGGCACACAGCACACGTCCCGGCACACAGCACACGTCCTGGCACATGGCACATGGCACACATCACATGGCACACGGCACACGTCCCAGCACCTGGCACGTGACACATGGCACATGTCCCAGCACATGGCATACGGCACGGCACACGGCACACGTCCTGGCACACGTCACACGGCACACGGCACGCTGTATGGTGCAGGCAATGGCTCTCAGCTGTCCCATCAGTTTGGATTTTTTAAAATCCCTTTAGATCGAATTAATTACTCTGATTATTTATATATTTACAGTTGACCCTTGGTTTAAATTACCCTGTAATATATACCATTCATACCCTCTATATATCAGATATAACATTTGCAAACACCCGAGTTATAGCTGATCAGTTAACAGCCAGGCACAACAATTAATGTCCAGGCAGGCACTTATAGCTGAATGACAAGCAATTTTACAATAAGAAAATGATGTTAAATTTCAGCTTGATAAAAACACACCATCTGTCCTATTTACCCATTCGCACCAAATTCCCATTGCCACTCAGAATAGCCAGCCACTCTGTTTAGTACGTACTCCCAGCTCTGTGCACAGATCTCAATAATGACCAGATCATCTGTTTTAGTGATGTTGCTTGAGGGATAAATATTGGCCCCAGGACACCGGGGAGAACTCCCCCTGCTCCTCTTCAAAATAGTGCTTGACAAACTTCATAGAATTCCTTAAGGAGGTGATGGACATAGTAATGGGAGAAATGCAGTGGATGTAGTGTACATGGACTATGGGAAGGCTTTGACACGGTACCAGATGGGAAATTATAAGAGAAGATTAAGTGATATGTAATTATGATGAGGATAGCAAGTTCGGTTTAAAAATATTTCGAAGGGAGGAAAGAGAGAGCAGGAGTGAAGGGCAGTTTCTCCAAGTGGTTGGAAGTAGGTATGGTGTCTCACAGGGTTTTGTTGTGAGACCACTTCTGTTCACTTTGTGTATCAGTGATTTGGGTTTAGACCGAGAGGGAGTGTGTTGACATTTTCAGATCATATCAAAATATGAGCTCCAGAAATGTCTTTAGCAGACCAAAGGAAAGGGCAAAGCGATATCGTGAAATAACTCCCATCTGGTCCAGAACTTCTGCCAATGCCCAAAGTGCAATCCCTCTTCCTGACACTGCTTCTTTAGCCAAGTATTTATTGGCTTAATCTTCGTGGCCTTCCCTATTCTAGCCCATGGCTGAGGAAGTAATTCTGCGATTACCACCAGTGAATGCAGGACTAAGTCCTTTCTCCAACCACATCCGTGGTTCCTGCAGGATCCACAATTATAACAACAGAAGAATTAGGAGCAGGAGTCGGCCATTCAGCCCCTCGAGCCTTCTCCGCCATTCAATAAGATTGTGATTGATCTTCTACCCCAACTCCACTTTCCTGCCCGATCTCCATAAGCCTTGATTCCCCGAGAGTCCAAAAATCTATCGCTCTCAGCCTTGAATATATTCAGAGACTGAGCATCCACAGCCCTCTGGGGCAGAGAATTCCAAAGATTCACCACCCTCTGAGTGAGGAAATACTCCTCATCTCAATCTTGAATGGCTGACCCCTTATCCTGAGACTGTGACCCCTGGTTCTAGACTCTCCAGCCCGGGGGAAACACCCTCCCTGTATCTACCTGGTCAATTCCCCTCAGAATCATATATGCTTCAATGAGGTCACCCCTCATTCTAACGAAGAGTGTAGGCCCCATCTACTCAATCTCCCCTCATAGGCCAACCCTCTCATCCCAGGGATCAACCTAGTGAGCCTTCGTTGCATCGCCTCCAAGGCATGTATGTCCTTTCTCAGATAAGGAGACCCAAACTGTGCTCAGTACTCCAGGTGTGGTCTCACCAAGGCCCTGTACAATTGTAGTAAGACTTCCTTACTCTTGAACTCCAACCCCCTTGCAATAAAGGCCAACATGCCATTTGCCTTCCTAATCACTGGCTGCTCTCCCTCCCCTTCTACAACCTTTTCCAGTCTATTCGAGGTATCCCTTTCCCCAGCACCTCAGAGGCAACAAAGCATCTGAGACTGTTGGTCTGGCTGCATGAGGTGGTCACACCCCTCAAACTACTGACCCCTCCCATGACTATATTTGTAGTTGTATTGCCGGGCTCCAATCCTCACCCATCTCTCGGTAATTGAGCCATTAATATTTATTTGATGGCTTTGCCCAGAGTCCTCATTTTCCCCACAGGAAACTCGAGTTTTGAATCTGGGCATTCCTGTTCGAACACTTTCCTTCCCCCATCTTTGCTCCTGCACTGCCTGCTCCCTGTCTTTCCTCGGTGGGACTGCCCGCTCACTCTCCCTGCTGAAACCCCTCTCCCTCCCGGCTCTGTCAAATTGTCTCCATCTCCTTCGGAGTTTCTGAGCTTGAGTGAGTTGGAGTTGGAGACACTTCCTACAATCAACATCTGGTGCTTGAAAATCTCACATCTGGCAGGGATGGCACAGAACTGTTCCTTCCCTTGCTGCCATTTTTAGGCTTAGTCAGTTTGTTCGAGGTTAAAGTTGACATGACTTGTATTTTATTATATTGCAAGTTTATATAACTTGTGAATAATATCCATGATGAGCACCTCCTCCCCCTTCCGAACCTATCCCAATAGCTCCAAATTCCCATTTACGCATTCTTTATCCTCACTCCCATCACTCCATTACCAGCTCACTCTGTGATGGTCTCTCACTCGAGCAAGCAATGTCCCAGAATATACCTTTCAACATATTCACAAAACAGTTCAACTGCTCACTCATCCCCAACTACACCACACTCGCGAACACCAGCCAGTGACCTCATAGTTAACTGCCAACTGCTAAATGAGGCTCAGCTAACATCACTTCTGATTGGAGCACAGCCTCCTGGGGGAGGGCAAGAACTGAGTCTTTGAAAATAACAGAAAATTCAGATACAGGTGTGATGCAGAGGACTGGAGGACTGCGAATGTTGTACCTTTGTTTAAAAAGGGAGGAAGGGATAGACCGAGTAGTCCGGGGAGCGTCGAGAGAGGCGGGAGTCCAGAGAGGCGTAGCGGTGCAGCTCCAGCTGGGAGAGAAGGCAAAAAAGAAGTAGAAGGAAATCAAAAGGTGACGTCACAGCCAACGTGGTAAGTGATTGGCTGCTGATTGGTGAGTAGTTTTTCTTTTTCTTTGTCAGTAACTTTTAACATTGTTGTCGGCAATTTAAGTGTATCTAAGGGTTAAGTCATGGCAGGACAGCTCGGTCACGTGATATGCTCCTCCTGTACCATGTGGGAACACGGGGACAACACCAGTGTCCCTGACGACTACATGTGCGGGAAGTGTGTCCACCTCCGGCTACTGACGGTCCGCGTTGCGGAGTTGGAGCTGAAGGTGGATTCACTCTGGAGCATCCACGATGCTGAGAATGACGTGAGTATCACGTGTAGCGAGTTGGTCTTACCGCAGGAGAAGGGTCCACAGCCAGCGAGGGAATGGAAGACCAGCAGGAAGAGTAGTGCAAGGAAGGTAGTGCAGGGGTCCCCTGTGGTCATCCCCCTGCAAAACAGATACACCGCTTTGAGTACTGTTGAGGGGGATGACTCATCAGGGGAGGGCAGCAGCAGCCAAGTTCATGGCACCGTGGCTGGCTCTGTTGCACAGGAGGGCAGGAAAAAGAGTGGAAGAGCGATAGTGATAGGGGATTCAATTGTAAGGGGAATAGATAGGCGTTTCTGCGGCCGCAACCGAGACTCCAGGATGGTATGTTGCCTCCCTGGTGCAAGGGTCAAGGATGTCTCGGAGCGGGTGGAGGACATTCTAAAAAGGGAGGGAGAACAGCCAGTTGTCGTGGTGCACGTTGGTACCAATGACATAGGTAAAAAAAGGGATGAGTTCCTACGAAATGAATTTAAGGAGCTAGGAGCTAAATTAAAAAGTAGGACCTCAAAAGTAGTAATCTCGGGATTGCTACCAGTGCCACGTGCTAGTCAGAGTAGGAATCGCAGGATAGCTCAGATGAATACGTGGCTTGAGCAATGGTGCAGCAGGGAGGGATTCAAATTCCTGGGGCATTGGAACCGGTTCTGGGGGAGGTGGGACCAGTACAATCCGGACGGTCTGCACCTGGGCAGAATCGGAACCAATGTCCTCGGGGGAGTGTTTGCTAGTGCTGTTGGGGAGGAGTTAAACTAATATGGCAGGGGGATGGGAACCAATGCAGGGAGATAGAGGGAAACAAAAAGGAGGCAAAAACAAAAGACAGAAAGGAGATGAGGAAAAGTGGAGGGCAGAGAAACCCAAGGCAAAGAACAAAAAGGGCCATTGTACAGCAAAATTCTAAAAGGACAGAGGGTGTTAAAAAAACAAGCCTAAAGGCTTTGTGTCTTAATGCAAGGAGTATCCGCAATAAGGTGGATGAATTAACTGTGCAAATAGATGTTAACAAATATGATGTGATTGGGATTACGGAGACGTGGCTCCAGGATGAGCAGGGCTGGGAACTCAACATCCAGGGGTATTCAACATTCAGGAAGGATAGAATAAAAGGAAAAGGAGGTGGGGTAGCATTGCTGGTTAAGGAGGAGATTAAGGCAATAGTTAGGAAGGACATTAGCTTGGATGATGTGGAATCTATATGGGTAGAGCTGCAGAACACCAAAGGGCAAAAAACGTTAGTGGGAGTTGTGTACAGACCTCCAAACAGTAGTAGTGATGTTGGGGAGGGCATCAAACAGGAAATTAGGGGTGCGTGCAATAAAGGTGCAGCAGTTATAATGGGTGACTTTAATATGCACATAGATTGGGCTAACCAAACTGGAAGCAATACGGTGGAGGAGGATTTTCTGGAGTGCATAAGGGATGGTTTTTTAGACCAATATGTCGAGGAACCAACTAGGGGGGAGGCCATCTTAGACTGGGTGTTATGTAATGAGAAAGGATTAATTAGCAATCTCGTTGTGCGAGGCCCCTTGGGGAAGAGTGACCATAATATGGTGGAATTCTGCATTAGGATGGAGAATGAAACAGTTAATTCAGAGACCATGGTCCAGAACTTAAAGAAGGCTAACTTTGAAGGTATGAGGCGTGAATTGGCTGAGATGGATTGGCGAATGATACTTAAGGGGTTGACTGTGGATGGGCAATGGCAGACATTTAGAGACCGCATGGATGAACTACAACAATTGTACATTCCTGTCTGGCATAGAAATAAAAAAGGGAAGGTGGCTCAACCGTGGCTATCAAGGGAAATCAGGGATAGTATTAAAGCCAAGGAAGTGGCATACAAATTGGCCAGAAATAGCAGCGAACCTGGGGACTGGGAGAAATTTAGAACTCAGCAGAGGAGGACAAAGGGTTTGATTAGGGCAGGGAAAATGGAGTATGAGAAGAAGCTTGCAGGGAACATTAAGACGGATTGCAAAAGTTTCTATAGATATGCAAAGAGAAAAAGGTTAGTAAAGACAAATGTAGGTCCCCTGCAGTCAGAATCAGGGGAAGTCATAACGGGGAACAAAGAAATGGCGGACCAATTGAACAAGTACTTTGGTTCGGTATTCACGAAGGAGGACACGAACAACCTTCCGGTTATAAAAGGGGTCGGGGGGTCTAGTAAGGAGGAGGAACTGAGGGAAATCCTTATTAGCCGGGAAATTGTGTTGGGGAAATTGATGGGATTGAAGGCCGATAAATCCCCAGGGCCTGATGGACTGCATCCCAGAGTACTTAAGGAGGTGGCCTTGGAAATAGTGGATGCATTGACAGTCATTTTCCAACATTCCATTGACTCTGGATCAGTTCCTATCGAGTGGAGGGTAGCCAATGTAACCCCACTTTTTAAAAAAGGAGGGAGAGAGAAAACAGGGAATTATAGACCGGTCAGCCTGACATCGGTAGTGGGTAAAATGATGGAATCAATTATTAAGGATGTCATAGCAGTGCATTTGGAAAGAGGTGACATGATAGGTCCAAGTCAGCATGGATTTGTGAAAGGGAAATCATGCTTGACAAATCTTCTGGAATTTTTTGAGGATGTTTCCAGTAGAGTGGATAAGGGAGAACCAGTTGATGTGGTATATTTGGACTTTCAGAAGGCGTTCGACAAGGTCCCACACAAGAGATTGATGTGCAAAGTTAGAGCACATGGGATTGGGGGTAGTGTACTGACATGGATTGAGAACTGGTTGTCAGACAGGAAGCAAAGAGTAGGAGTAAATGGGTACTTTTCAGAATGGCAGGCAGTGACTAGTGGGGTACCGCAAGGTTCTGTGCTGGGGCCCCAGCTGTTTACACTGTACATTAATGATTTAGATGAGGGGATTAAATGTAGTATCTCCAAATTTGCGGATGACACTAAGTTGGGTGGCAGTGTGAGCTGCGAGGAGGATGCTGTGAGGCTGCAGAGAGACTTGGATAGGTTAGGTGAGTGGGCAAATGCATGGCAGATGAAGTATAATGTGGATAAATGTGAGGTTATCCACTTTGGTGGTAAAAACAGAGAGACAGACTATTATCTGAATGGTGACAGATTAGGAAAAGGGGAGGTGCAAAGAGACCTGGGTGTCATGGTACATCAGTCATTGAAGGTTGGCATGCAGGTGCAGCAGGCGGTTAAGAAAGCAAATGGCATGTTGGCCTTCATAGCAAGGGGATTTGAGTACAGGGGCAGGGAGGTGTTGCTACAGTTGTACAGGGCATTGGTGAGGCCACACCTGGAGTATTGTGTACAGTTTTGGTCTCCTAACCTGAGGAAGGACATTCTTGCTATTGAGGGAGTGCAGCGAAGGTTCACCAGACTGATTCCCGGGATGGCGGGACTGACCTATCAAGAAAGACTGGATCAACTGGGCTTGTATTCACTGGAGTTCAGAAGAATGAGAGGGGACCTCATAGAAACATATAAAATTCTGACGGGGTTAGACAGGTTAGATGCAGGAAGAATGTTCCCAATGTTGGGGAAGTCCAGAACCAGGGGTCACAGTCTAAGGATAAGGGGTAAGCCATTTAGGACCGAGATGCGGAGGAACTTCTTCACCCAGAGAGTGGTGAACCTGTGGAATTCTCTACCACAGAAAGTTGTTGAGGCCAATTCACTAAATATATTCAAAAAGGAGTTAGATGAAGTCCTTACTGCTAGGGGGATCAAGGGGTATGGCGAGAAAGCAGGAATGGGGTACTGAAGTTGAATGTTCAGCCATGAACTCATTGAATGGCGGTGCAGGCTAGAAGGGCCGAATGGCCTACTCCTGCACCTATTTTCTATGTTTCTATGTTATTACCGGCCAGTCAGCTCAACCTCAGTGGTGGGAAAATTATTGGAAAAAATCCTGAGGGACAGGATAAATCTTCATTTGGAAAGACATGGATTAATCAAGCACAGTCAACACGGATTTGTGACGGGAAGGTCGTGTCTGACTAACTTGATTTAATTTTTTGAGGAGGTAACAAGGAGGGTCGATGAGGGCAGTGTGTACGATGCAGTGTATATGGACTTTAGCAAAGCTTTTGATAAGGTCCCACATGGCAGACTGGTCACGGAAGTAAAAGCCCGTGGGATCCAGGGCAAAGTGGTAAGTTGGATCCAAAATTGGCTCAGAGACAGGAAGCAAAGGGTAATGGTTGATGGGTGTTTTTGTGACTGGAAGGCTGTATCCAGTGGGGTTCCACAGGGCTCCGTGCTGGGTTCCTTGCTTTTTGTGGTATATATCAATGACTTGGACTTAAATGTTGGGGGTATGATTAAGAAGTTTGCAGATGACACTAAAATCTGCCGTGTGATTGATAATGAAGAATAAAGCTAAGGTCTGCAGGAAGGTACTAATGTACTGGCCAGGTGGGCAGAGCAATGGCAAATGGAATTTAGTCCGTATAAGTGTGAGGTAATGCATTTGTGGAGGTCTAACAAGGCAAGGGAATACACATTAAATGGTAGGACACTGAGAAGTGCAGAGGAACAAAGAGACCTTGGAGTGCAGGTCCACAGATCCCTGAAGGTAGCAGGCCCGGTGGATAAGGTGGTTAAGAAGGCATACGGAATATTTGCCTTTATTAGCCGAGGCATGGAATACAAGAGCAGGGAGGTTATGCTTGAACTGTATAAAACACTGGTTAGGCCACAGCTGGAGTACTGCGTGCAGTTCTGGTCACCACATTACAGGAAAGATGTGATTGCACTGGAAAGGGTGCAGAGGAGAGTTACAAGAATGGTGCCTGAACTGGAGAATTTTAGAGGAAAGATTGGAGATGCTGGGTCTGTTTTATTTGCAACAGAGGAGGCTGAGGGGAGACCTGATTGAGGTGTATAAAATTATGAGGGGCCTGGATAGAGTGGATAGGAAGGGGCTGTTTCCCTTGGCAGAGGGATTAACAACCAGGGGACATAGATTTAAAGTAACTGGGGGGAGGTTTAGAGGGGAGTTGAGGGGAAATTTCTTCGCCCAGAGGGTTGTGGGAATCTGGAACTCGCTGCCTGAAAGGGTGGTAGAGGCAGAAACCCTCACCACATTTGGATGTGCGCTTAAAGTGCCGTAACCTACAGGGCTACAGACCGAGAGCTGGAAAGTGGGATTAGGCTGGAATACTCTTTGTTGGTTGACACGGACACGATGGGCCGAATGGCCTCCTACCGTGCTGTAAATTTCTATGATTCTATGATTGTAATCAAGATATTTGACCTGCAGTCTGAAAGCAATGTGCGGGAGACATGATAACAAGTCTGGAGTAGGGCCAGTGCTTCATGGGTGAACAGAGACCGAAGACTGTACAGATGAGGATCGAGTGAGCATATTCTGTTCCACCTGTGGCAGGGACTGTGGTTCTCATATTGGGCTGTTCAACCACCTAAGGACTCATTCTAAGAATGGAAGCAAGTCTTCCTCGATTCCGAGGGATATGGGTTCTGGTTCCATTGGGCCTTGATGGAATACAGCTGAACAGAGAGTTCCTGCAGTTTTTACCCAATCTTCTCTGGGCTCGGGGGAATTTTCCTGATTCACCTGCTTACATGGGGTGGAGCGATGGTACATATCAGACTTAGCTTGCTGGGTAATATCAGTCTTTAAAAAAAGAACTGGCCCGCTATTTAAAATTAATTCAGGGAATGTGGGCGTCGCTGGCCAGGCCGGCATTTATTGCCCGTCCCTAATTGCCCCTTGAGGAGGTGGTGGTGAGCCGCTGCCTTGAACCGCTGCAGTCCGTGCGGTGAAGGTGCTCCCACAGTGCTGTTAGGGAGGGAGTTCCAGGATTGTGACCCAGCGACGATGAAGGAACGGCCGATATATTTCCAAGTCAGGATGGTGTGTGACTGGGAGGGGAACGTGGAGATGGTGGTGTTCCCATGCGCCTGCTGCCCTTGTCCTGCTAGGGGGTAGAGGTGGCGGGTTTGGGAGGGGCTGTTTTGCTGGATCCAGTTCCCTGGGCAGTAGGAATGATCGCTGAAAGGACAATGATGTGTGTGTGAGCTGAAGCAGTGAGTACCAGGGGATTTGCACCCATGGCAGGAGGAGGAGAGGCATCACAATCAAAACCAATCCTTTGCACAGTGGGAAGAGAATCTTCCCAGAGTATTGGAAGTCGAGGAAGATTGCGGGCATGATGGGCTGGATGGTTTCCTGCTGTACTGTGATCATTTTCAGGGTCAGGGTCTGGTTATATAACCTGCGGTAACATTGAGGCATCTGATCGACACAGAAAGTAGATACGGCTCCTCTTAAGCTACTTTTCTACATTGCAAACAAAACCGACTCTGTGCCTCTGTGATTCGGTGTTGGTGCTACCAATATTCCCGCTCACATTTTTTCCGTACGTGGTCCCTTTATATTTGCTGCGCGGCCGAACATGCGCGGGACCGTCTCCAGTGTCAGCGCGAGTTTGCGCGGGACCCCCGATCTATGCATGACTCAGCGCCTGTGCAGCTCAGAGGGGATGTTGCGTGCCTCTTTCACACGGGGTATCAATAAACTGCAGCTCATCCAAACCTCAGCTGCCCCGTGTCCCAACTCGCACCGAGTCCCACTCACCCATCACCCCCTGTGCTCACTGCTCCGTGTCCTAACTCGCACCGAGTCCCGCTCACCCATCACCCCCTGTGCCCCATGTCCCAACTTGCACCGAGTCCCGCTCACCCATCACCCCCTGTGCCCCGTGTCCCAACACGCACCGAGTCCCACTCACCCATCATCCCCTGTGCCCCGTGTCCTAACTCGCACCGAGTCCCACTCACCCATCACCCCCTGTGGCCCGTGTCCTAACTCGCACCGAGTCCCGCTCACCCATCACCCCCTGTGCCCCGTGTCCTAACTCGCACCGAGTCCCGCTCACCCACCACCCCCTGTGCCCCGTGTCCTAACTCGCAGTAAGCCCCGCTCACCCATCACCCCCTGTGCTCACTGCTCCGTGTCCTAACTCACACCGAGTCCCGCTCACCCATCACCCCCTGTGCCCCGTGTCCTAACTCACACCGAGTCCCGCTCACCCACCACCCCCTGTGCCCCGTGTCCTAACTCGCACCGAGTCCCACTCACCCATCACCCCCTGTGCTCACTGCCCCGTGTCCTAACTCGCACCGAGTCCCACTCACCCATCACCCCCTGTGTTCACTGCCCCGTGTCCTAACTCACACCCAGTCCTGCTCACCCATCACCCCCTATGGCTCGTGTCCTAACTCGCACCGAGTCCCGCTCACCCACCACCCCCTGTGCCCCGTGTCCTAACTCGCAGTAAGCCCCGCTCACCCATCACCCCCTGTGCCCCGTGTCCTAACTCACAGCAAGCCCCGCTCACCCATCACCCACTGTACCCCGTGTCCTAACTCGCACCGAGTCCCGCTCACCCATCACCCCCTGTGCTCACTGCCCAGTGTCCTAACTCGCACCGAGTCCCACTCACCCATCACCCGCTGTGCTCACTGCCCCGTGTCCAAACTCGCACCGAGTTCTGCTCACCCATCACCCCCTGTGCCCCGTGTCCTAACTCGCATCGAGCCCCCCTAACCCATCACCCCCTGTGCCCCGTGTCCTAACTCGCACCGAGTCCCGCTCACCCACCACCCCCTGTGCCCCGTGTCCTAACTCGCAGTAAGCCCCGCTCACCCATCACCCCCTGTGCTCACTGCTCCGTGTCCTAACTCACACCGAGTCCCGCTCACCCATCACCCCCTGTGCCCCGTGTCCTAACTCACACCGAGTCCCGCTCACCCACCACCCCCTGTGCCCCGTGTCCTAACTCGCACCGAGTCCCACTCACCCATCACCCCCTGTGCTCACTGCCCCGTGTCCTAACTCGCACCGAGTCCCACTCACCCATCACCCCCTGTGTTCACTGCCCCATGTCCTAACTCACACCCAGTCCTGCTCACCCATCACCCCCTGTGGCTCGTGTCCTAACTCGCACCGAGTCCTGCTCACCCACCACCCCCTGTGCCCCGTGTCCTAACTCGCAGTAAGCCCCGCTCACCCATCACCCCCTGTGCCCCGTGTCCTAACTCACAGCAAACCCCGCTCACCCATCACCCACTGTACCCCGTGTCCTAACTCGCACCGAGTCCCGCTCACCCATCACCCCCTGTGCTCACTGCCCAGTGTCCTAACTCGCACCGAGTCCCACTCACCCATCACCCGCTGTGCTCACTGCCCCGTGTCCAAACTCGCACCGAGTCCTGCTCACCCATCACCCCCTGTGCCCCGTGTCCTAACTCGCATCGAGCCCCCCTAACCCATCACCCCCTGTGCCCCGTGTCCTAACTCGCAGCAAGCCCCGTTCACCCATCACTCGCTGTGCCCCGTGTCCTAACTCGCACCGAGTCCCACTCACCCATCACCCCCTGTGCCCCGTGTCCTAACTCGCATCGAGCCCCCCTAACCCATCACCCCTGTGCCCCGTATCCCAACACGCACCAAGTCCCACTCACCCATCACCCCCTGTGCCCCGTGTCCTAACTCGCATCGAGCCCCCCTAACCCATCACCCCCTGTGCCCCGTGTCCTAACTCGCAGCAAGCCCCGCTCACCCATCACCCGCTGTGCCCCGTGTCCTAACTCGCACCGAGTCCCGTTCCCCCATCACCCCCTGTGCTCACTGCCCCGTGTCCTAACTCGCACCGAGTCCCACTCACCCATCACCCGCTGTGTTTGCTGTCCGTGTCCTAACTCGCACCGAGTCCCGCTCACCCATCACCCCCTGTGCTCACTGCCCCGTGTCCTAACTCGCACCGAGTCCCACTCACCCATCACCCCCTGTGCTCACTGCCCCGTGTCCTAACTCGCACCGAGTCCCGCTCACCCATCACCCCCTGTGCTCACTGCCCCGTGTCCTAACTCGCACCGAGTCCCGCTCACCCATCACCCTCTGTGCTCGCTACCCCGGGTCCTAACTCGCACCAAGTCCCACTCACACATCACCACATGTGCTCGCTGACCCGTGTCCTAACTCGCACCGAGTCCTGCTCACCTGTCACCCACTGTACTCACTGTCCCGTGTCCTAACTCGCACCGAGTCCCGCTCACCCATCACCCCCCTTGCCCCATGTCCTAACTCGCACCGAGTCCCATTCACCCATCATCCCCTGTACTCACTGTCCCGTGTCCTAACTCGCACCGTGTCCCACTCACCCATCAACCTCTTGCTCGCTGCCCCGTGTCTTAACTTGGACCGTGTCCCGCTCACCCGTCACCCCCTGTGCTCACTGATCGTGTCCTAATTCGCACCGAGTCCCGCTCACCCATCACCTCAGTACTCTCTGACAGTATCCTAACACACACCGAGTTCCGCTCACCCATCACCTCAGTACTCTCTGACAGTATCCTAACTCGCACCGAGTCCCACTCACCCATCACCCCCTGTGCCCCGTGTCCTAACTTGCAGCAAGTGCCGTTCACCCTTCACCCCCTGTACTCACTGCCCCGTGTCCTAACTCGCACCGAGTCCCACTCACACATCACCCCCTGTGCTCACTGCCCCGTGTCCTAACTCGCACCGAGTCCCGCTCACCCATCACCCTCTGTGCTCACTGCCCCGTGTCCTAACTTGCACCGAGTCCCACTCACCCATCACCCCCTGTGCCCCGTGTCCTAACTCGCATCGAGCCCCCCTAACCCATCACCCCTTGTGCTCACTGACCCGTGTCCTAACTCGCACCGAGTCCTGCTCATCCATCACCCCCTGTGCCCCGTGTCCTAACTCGCATCGAGCCCCCCTAACCCATCACCCCCTGTGCCCCGTGTCCTAACTTGCAGCAAGCCCCGCTCACCCATCACTCGCTGTGCCCCGTGTCCTAACTCGCACCGAGTCCCACTCACCCATCACCCCCTGTGCCCCGTGTCCTAACTCGCATCGAGCCCCCCTAACCCATCACCCCTGTGCCCCGTATCCCAACACGCACCAAGTCCCACTCACCCATCACCCCCTGTGCCCCGTGACCTAACTTGCACCGAGTCCCACTCACCCATCACCCCCTGTGCTCACTACCCCGTGTCCTAACTCGCACCGAATCCCGCTCACCCATCACCCCCTGTGCTCACTGCCCCGTGTCCTAACTCGCACCGAGTCCCACTCACCCATCACCCGCTGTGCTCACTGCCCCGTGTCCTAACTCGCACCACGTCCCGCTCACCCATCACCCCCGGTGCCCATTGACCGTGTAATAACTCGCACCGAGTCCCGTTCACCCTTCTCCCCCTGTGCCCCGTGTCCTAACTCGCACCAAGTCCCGCTCACCCATCACTCCCTGTGCCCCGTGTCCTAACTCGCACCAAGTCCCACTCACACATTACCCCATTGCTCACTGCCC
Source organism: Pristiophorus japonicus (assembly GCF_044704955.1). NCBI lineage: Eukaryota > Metazoa > Chordata > Chondrichthyes > Pristiophoridae > Pristiophorus > Pristiophorus japonicus. Next base: position 1,815,824 of record NC_091992.1, on the reverse strand, counting down.
CGTGTCCTAACTCGCACCGAGTCCCGCTCACCAATCACCCTCTGTGCTCGCTGCCCCGTGTCCTAACTCGGACCGTGTCCCGCTCACCCATTACCCCCTGTGCACCGTGTCCTAACTCGCACCGAGTCCCGCTCACCCATCACCCCCTGTGCTCGCTGCCCCGTGTCCTAACTCGCACCGAGTCCCACTCACCCATCACCCCCTGTGCCCCGTGTCCTAACTTGCACCGAGTCCCGCTCACCCATCACCACCTGTGCTCACTGCCCCGTGTCCTAACTCGCACCGAGTCCCGCTCACCCATTACCCCTTGTGCTCGCTGCCCTGTGTCCTAACTCGCACCGAGTCCCACTCACCCATCACCCCCTGTGTTCGCTGACCCGTGTCCTAACTCACACTGAGTCCCGCTCACCCATCACCCCCTGTGCTCGCTGCCCCGTGTCCTAACTCGCACCGAGTCCCACTCACCCATCACCCCCTGTGCCCCGTGTCCTAACTTGCACCGAGTACCGCTCACCCATTACCACCTGTGCTCACTGCCCCGTGTCCTAACTCGCACCGAGTCCCGCTCACCCATCACCCCTTGTGCTCGCTGCCCTGTGTCCTAACTCGCACCAAGTCCCACTCACCCATCACCCCCTGTGCTCACTGCCCCGTGTCCTAACTCGCACCGTGTCCCGCTCACCCATTACCCCCTGTGCCCCGTGTCCTAACTCGCACCGAGTCCTGCTCACCAATCACCCTCTGTGCTCGCTGCCCCGTGTCGTAACTCGGACCGTGTCCCGCTCACCCATTACCCCCTGTGCCCCGTGTCCTAACTCGCACCAAGTCCCACTCACCCATCACCCCCTGTGCTCACTGCCTCGTGTCCTAACTCGCACCGTGTCCCGCTCACCCATTACCCCCTGTGCCCCGTGTCCTAACTCGCACCATGTCCCACTCACCAATCACCCCCTGTGCTCGCTGCCCCATGTCCTAACTCAGACCGTGTCCCGCTCACCCATCATCCCCTGTGCTCACTGTCCCGTGTCCAAATTCGCACCGTCCCGCTCACCCATCACCCCCAGTGCTCGCTGCCCCGTGTCCTAACTCGCACCAAGTCCCGCTCACCCATCACCCCCTGTGCCCCGTGTCCTAACTCGCACCGAGTCCTGCTCACCAATCACCCCCTGTGCTCACTGTCCCGTGTCCAAATTCGCACCGTCCTGCTCACCCATCACCCCCTGTGCTCGCTGCCCCATGTCCTAACTCAGACCGTGTCCCGCTCACCAATCACCCTCTGTGCTCGCTGCCCCGTGTCCTAACTCGGACCGTGTCCCGCTCACCCATTACCCACTGTGCCCCGTGTCCTAACTCGCACCGAGTCCCGCTCACCCATCACCCCCTGCATTCCCGTGTCCTAACTTGCACGGAGTCCCGCTCACCCATCACCCCCTGTGCTCACTGCCCCGGGTCCTACCTCCAAAGTGTCCCGCTCACTCATCACCCCCTGTCCTCACTGACCGTGTCCTAACTCGCACCGAGTCCAATTCACCCATCGCCCCCTGTGCCCTGTGTCCTAACTCGGATTGAGGCCCACTCGCCCATCACCCCCTGTGCTTGCTGCCCCGTGTCCTAACTCGCACCAAGACCCGCTCACCCATGGACCCCTATGCTCACTGCCCCCGTGTAGTAACTCGCACCAAGTCCCACTCACCCATCACCCCCAGTGCTCACTGCCCCGTGTCCTAACTTGCACCGAGTCCCGCTCACCCATCACCCCCTGTGCTCACTGCCCCGTGTCCTAACTCGCACCGAGTCCCACTCACCCATCACCCACTGTGCTCGCTGACCCGTGTCCTAACTCACACTGAGTCCCGCTCACCCATCACCCTCTGTGCTCACTGCCCCGTGTCCTAACTCGCACCACGTCCCGCTCACCCATCACCCCCGGTGCCCATTGACCGTGTCATAACTCGCACCGAGTCCCGTTCACCCATCTCCCCCTGTGCCCCGTGTCCTAACTCGCACCAAGTCCCACTCACCCATTACCCCCTCTGCTCACTGCCCCGTGTCTTAACTCACACCGAGTCCCGATCACCCATCACCCCCTGTGCTCACTGCCCCGTGTCCTAACTCGCACCGAGTCCCGCTCACCCATCACCCCCTGTGCTCACTGCCCCGTGTCCTAACTCGCACCGAGTCCCACTCACCCATCACCCCCTGTGCTCGCTGCCCCGTGTCCTAACTCGCACCGAGTCCCGCTCACCCATCACCCCCTGTGCTCGCTGCCCCGTGTCCTAACTCGCACCGAGTCCCTCTCACCCATCACCCCCTGTGCTCGCTGCCCCGTGTCCTAACTCGCACCGAGTCCCGCTCACCCATCACCCTCTGTGCTCGCTGCCCCGTGTCCTAACTCGCACCGAGTCCCGCTCACCCATCACCCCCTGTGCTCGCTGCCCCGTGTCCTAACTCGCACCGAGTCCCGCTCACCCATCACCCCCTGTGCTCGCTGCCCCGTGTCCTAACTCGCACCGAGTCCCGCTCACCCATCACCCCCTGTGCTCACTGCCCCGTGTCCTAACTCGCACCGAGTCCCGCTCACCCATCACCCCCTGTGCTCGCTGCCCCGTGTCCTAACTCGCACCGAGTCCCGCTCACCCATCACCCCCTGTGCTCGCTGCCCCGTGTCCTAACTCGCACCGAGTCCCGCTCACCCATCACCCTCTGTGCTCGCTGCCCCGTGTCCTAACTCGCACCGAGTCCCGCTCACCCATCACCCCCTGTGCTCGCTGCCCCGTGTCCTAACTCGCACCGAGTCCCGCTCACCCATCACCCCCTGTGCTCGCTGCCCCGTGTCCTAACTCGCACCGAGTCCCGCTCACCCATCACCCCCTGTGCTCACTGCCCCGTGTCCTAACTCGCACCGAGTCCCGCTCACCCATCACCCCCTGTGCTCGCTGCCCCGTGTCCTAACTCGCACCGAGTCCCGCTCACCCATCACCCCCTGTGCTCGCTGCCCCGTGTCCTAACTCGCACCGAGTCCCACTCACCCATCACCCCCTGTGCTCACTGCCCCGTGTCCTAACTCGCACCGAGTCCCACTCACCCATCACCCCCTGTGCTCACTGCCCCGTGTCCTAACTCACACCGAGTCCTGCTCACCCATCACCCCCTGTGCTCACTGCCCCGTGTCCTAACTCGCACCGAGTCCCACTCACCCATCACCCCCTGTGCTCACTGCCCCGTGTCCTAACTCGCACCGAGTCCCACTCACCCATCACCCCCTGTGCTCACTGCCCTGTGTCCTAACTCGCACCGAGTCCCACTCACCCATCACCCCCTGTGCTCACTGACCTACATTGGCCCCTCGATTTCAAAATTCTCATCTTTTTCTCAAATCCCTCCTTGGTCTCGCCTCTGCCTATCTCTGCAACCTTCTCCAGCCCCACAACCAGCCCCCCACGGCCTCCGATTCTGCCCACGCGCATTCCCATTTTAATCCACCATCGGTGGCCGTGCTTTCAGCTGCCTGGGCCCTAAACTCTGGAGCTCCCTCCCTAAACCTCTCCGCCTCTCTCTCCTCCTTTAAGAAGCTCCTTAAAATCTACCTTTTTGACCCAGCCCTGTCCTAATATCTCCTTATGTGGTTCGGGGTCAAATGTTGTTTATAATTGCTCCTGTGGAGCGCCCTGGGACGTTTTAATAAACGGCGCTATATAAATGCACTGTGCTGACTGGGACTCTGGGTATTGGCGGCTCTCTCGGGGTCTCAGCCCCCCGAGCCCGGGTATTTGAGTCTGGGGCTCAGGACCGCTCGACTCGAGCTGTTTATTAATAGAAACACTCGCAGTTGGGTCCTGACGTAGGCTGCGCGCAGCTCTCGGGGCCGGGATCCGCCGCCGGGGCGCTCTCTCGCCTCTCTCTATAAAAGCGGCACCGGCAGCGGGCACACACACTGCCGGCCCTGGGCTGCTCCGGAGCCGGCTTCAGCAGCAGCCCGGCCCGGCCCGGCCCGGCTCCGCCGCACTTTCTGCCGCTTCTCAGCTCTGGGTTTCCATTCGGATGTGAGGGGCGTTGCAGCTCGGTGGATTACGGTAAGACTGCAGAGGGTCCTCGGCCCCGGCACCGGGAGTGAGGGCAGGGTCCGAGACAGAGTCTGGGGCAGGGTCCGGGTCTGGGTCTGGGTCCGGGTCTGGGACATGGTCTGGGTCCGGGTCTGGGACATTGTCCGGGACTGGGTCCGGGTCTGGGACATGGTCTGGGTCCGGGTCTGGGACATGGTCTGGGTCCGGGTCTGGGACATTGTCCGGGACTGGGTCCGGGTCTGGGACATGGTCTGGGTCCGGGTCTGGGACATGGTCTGGGTCCGGGTCTGGGACAAGGTCTGGGTCCGGGTCTGGGTCCGGGTCCGGGTCTGGGACAAGGTCTGGGACAGGGTCTGGGTCCGGGTCCGGGACATTGTCCGGGACTGGGTCCGGGTCTGGGACATGGTCTGGGTCCGGGTCTGGGACATTGTCCGGGACTGGGACATTGTCCGGGACTGGGTCCGGGTCTGGGACATGGTCTGGGACAGGGTCTGGGTCCGGGTCCGGGTCTGGGACATGGTCTGGGTCCGGGTCTGGGACAGGGTCTGGGTCTGGGTCCGGGTCCGGGTCTGGGACATTGTCCGGGACAGGGTCCGGGTCTGGGACAGGGTCTGGGTCTGGGACAAGGTCTGGGGTCTGGGTCTGGGACATTGTCCGGGACAGGGTCTGGGCCTGGGACAGAGTCTGGGACAAGGTCTGGGGTCCGGGTCTGGATAGGGTCTGGGACAGGGTCTGGGTCCAGGACGGGGTCTCCCGGGGATTGGGTCACGGAGGTGACACAGAGAACCGGGGTCTAAGTGAGCCCAGAGTCAGTGTGGGGAGAGGGGACTGAAGACGATGGGATGTCTTGGGGTGAGATGGTTTGTGGGGTGTTTGGAGTTGGGGGGGGGAGGTTGGGATTGGGGTGAGGTGGGATCAGATGGGGTGAATTGGGATTGGGGGGATTGGGATTGAAGGGGTTGGGATTGGGAGGGTTGGGGGTTTGGGATTGGGTGAATTGGGATTGGGGGGGGATTGAGGGGGTTGGGATTGGGGGGGTTGGGGGTTTGGGATTGGGGGGGTGGGATTGGGTGAATTGGGATTGGGGGGGGGGATTGAGGGGGTTGGGATTGGGGGGGTTGGGGGTTTGGGATTGGGGGGGGGTGGGATTGAGGGGGTTGGAGTGGGTATGAAGACCACCAATGAGGATTCATTCTCCCAGATGCCCGGGATCGCTGTGTGAGAGCGGACCGACTCCCTCTCCACCGGACCGATGTGAATTCGGTTTAACCTGTTGACCGGAGCGGGGACAGCCTCCCAGTTCTGGTCCATGTCCGTCTCATCCATTCCAACACGGGTGAGATAACCCTGCCCTGGGCACAGCTCACCTGCCCGGCCCGGCCCGGATTCCCGCAGGCTTCCTCTGATCTCGCAGGGAGAAATCTGGCCGGGTTGGACAGGGTTAACTCCCGGAAGGGAATCCCCGCGTTAATATCCCAGTATCCCTGCTGGCTGTGTGTGGGCTGGGTTTGGGGTTGGATTCGGGGGGAGGGGGCTGAGTTTAGGGTTGGGTTTAGGGGGAGGGGGCTGAGGTTTGGTGTTTTGGGGTTATAATGTGGGATTTGGGTCTGGGTTGGGGCTAATGTTTGGGGTTGGTGTTGGTTCGGGGAGAGGGGGCTGGGTTTGGGATTTGGGGTTAATGTTTGGGGGTTGGGTCTGGGTTGAGGTTTGGGTCTGGGTTGGGGCTAATGTTTGGGGAGGGGGCTGGGTTCGGGGGGAGGGGGCTGGGTTTGGGGGTTTGGGTCTGGGTTGAGGTTTGGGTCTGGGTTGGGGTTAATGTTTGGGGAAGGGGCTGGGTTCGGGGGGACGGGGCTGGGTTTGGGGTTTGGGTCTGGATTGGGGTTAATGTTTGGGGGGAAGGGGCTGGGTTTGGGGGGAGGGGGCTGGGTTTGGGGTTTGGGTCTGGGTTGAGGTTTGGGTCTGGGTTGGGGTTAATGTTTGGGGAAGGGGCTGGGTTCGGGGGGAGGGGGCTGGGTTTGGGGTTTGGGTCTGGATTGGGGTTAATGTTTGGGGAAGGGGCTGGGTTTGGGGTTAATGTTTGGGGAGGGAGCTGGGTTCAGGGGGAGGAGGCTGGGTTTGGGGTTAATGTTTGGGGAGGGGGCTGGGTAAGGGGGCTTGCTGTTAACGGGACATTATTTGAGGTTGTAGCGGTGCACGCGGATTGGGAATGTTTGAGGTTTTATTCTGTCCGGTCTCTGGGCGTATTGAAACAGAAAGCTGCGAGTTTGCGACTGCTGACTATTCGGGAACCAGCAGGACTGCGGATAGCTCCCGGGGTCAGGGGGAGTCACGGATCGGGGCCTGGGACTGAGCCGGGTCCACAGCGACCCTCCGGACCTCTCTGCTGGATCAGGCATGGGACGATCCCACAGAGGCGGGGGGCGGCACCTTCTCGCAGATCGCTGGGGGAGGGGTACATGGAGCGAACTTTCATCAGGTCCCGACTCTCCAGTAGACTTTACTGTCACTGAATTACTTTGATGAAATGCGAATATGTAGACAGCTGACAGAGCACAGCAACATCCCACAGATACCAAATGCCATCCTGTCTTTTGGTGGCGTTGTTTGATGGATAAATATTGGCCAGGACACTGGGACGAACTCCCCCGCTCTTCTTCTAATAATGCCGGGATCTTTTACGTTCACCTGAGAGGGCAGACGGGGCCTCGGTTTAACGGCTCATCCGAAAAACGGCCCCTCTGACAGTGCGGCACTCCCTCAGTACTGCCCCTCCGACAGTGCGGCACTCCCTCAGTACTGCCCCTCCGACAGTGCGGCACTCCCTCAGTACTGCCCCTCCGACAGTGCGGCGCTCCCTCAGTACTGCCCCTCCGACAGTGCGGCACTCCCTCAGTACTGCCCCTCCGACAGTGCGGCACTCCTTCAGTACCGCCCCTCCGACAGTGCGGCGCTCCCTCAGCACCGCCCCTCCGACAGTGCGGCACTCCCTCAGTACCGCCCCTCCGACAGTGCGACGCTCCCTCAGTACCGCCCTTCCGACAGTGCGACGCTCCCTCAGTACTGCCCCTCCGACAGTGCGGCACTCCCTCAGTACTGACCCTCCGACAGTGCGGCACTCCCTCAGTACTGCCCCTCCGACAGTGTGACGCTCCCTCAGTACCGCCCCTCCGACAGTGCGGCGCTCCCTCAGTACCGCCCCTCCGACAGTGCGGCGCTCCCTCAGTACCGCCCCTCCGACAGTGCGGCGCTCCCTCAGTACCGCCCCTCCGACAGTGCGTCGCTCCCTCAGTACCGCCCTTCCGACAGTGCGGCACTCCCTCAGTACTGCCCCTCCGACAGTGCGGTGCTCCCTCAGTACTGCCCCTCCGACATTGCGGTGCTCCCTCAGTACTGCCCCTCCGACAGTGCGGCACTCCGGCGCTCCCTCAGTACTGCCCCTCCGACAGTGCGGTGCTCCCTCAGTACTGCCCCTCCGACAGTGCGGCACTCCGGCGCTCCCTCAGTGCTGCCCCTCCGACAGTGCGGCGCTCCCTCAGTACTGCCCCTCCGACAGTGCGGCGCTCCGGCGCTCCCTCAGTACTGCCCCTCCGACAGTGCGGTGCTCCCTCAGTACTGCCCCTCCGACAGTGCGGCGCTCCCTCAGTACTGCCCCTCCGACAGTGCGGCACTCCGGCGCTCCCTCAGTACTGCACTGGCGGTATCAGCCTGGATGAAGTCCTTGAGTGGGTGAGTGAGCGTGGAGGAGAGATGGAATAAAATAGGCGATGAATGAGTAAGAGGGGAGGGGGCGGACAGACAGGGGAGGCTAATACCGGAAGGGAAAGGGTTAATGGAGCGGGGACAGTGGAGGGTTAATAATAGAGGGAAGAAATAGCGAATAAAAGAGTTGCGCTGAGCGCGGAGGGGGAGTCCTGGGCGGAATGCAGGTAAATGCGGCGCTTGGCGTCACTGGCTGTAATGCCGGAGCTCGGCCCCCTCCCTCAATGTGCGTCAGGAAACTGCGTAAAGCAGCGACGGACGTCAGTCCCCGGCACCTTGGCTCTAGACTGATTACTGTGTGTGTGACTGGGTAACAGTCTACAGTCATGGCTACTGGCGGCTGGCACATACTGCCCGGGAGCACCGCACACTGCCGGGACCCCGCCTCACATACTGCCCGGGACCCCCGGCCCACATACTGCCCGGGACCCCCGCCTCACTTGCAGCCCAGGACTCCCGCCCCACATACTGCCCGGGACCCCCAGCAGGGACACCCGCCCCACATACTGCCCGGGACCCCCGCCTCACATACTGCCCGGGACCCCCGCCCCACATACTGCCCAGGACCCCCGCCCCACAAACTGCCCGGGACCCCCAGCAGGGACACCCGCCCCACATACTGCCCGGGACCCCCGGCCCACATACTGCCCGGGACCCCCGGCTCACATACTGCCCGGGACCCCCGCCTCACTTACAGCCCAGGACTCCCGCCTCACATACTGCCCAGGACCCCCGCCCCACAAACTGCCCGGGACCCCCAGCAGGGACACCCGCCCCACATACTGTCCAGGACCCCCGCCTCACATACAGCCCGGGACCCCGGCCCACATACTGCCCAGGACCCCCGCCTCACATACAGCCCAGGACCCCGGCCCACATACTGCCCAGGACCCCCGCCTCACATACAGCCCGGGACCCCGGCCCACATACAGCCCGGGACCCCAGCCGGGACAACCCCACATACTGCCCGGGACCCCCACCCCACATACTGCCCGGGTACCCGCCCCAAACACTGCCCGGGACCCCCGCCTCACATACAGCCCGGGACCCCGGCCCACATACTGCCCGGGATCCTGCCCCACATACTGCCCGGGACCCTACCCCACATACTGCCCGGGACCCCGCTCCACATACTGCCCGGGACCACCACCCCACATACAGCCCGGGTACCCACCCCAAACACTGCCCAGGACCCCCGCCTCACATACAGCCCGGGACCCCGGCCCACATACTGCCCGGGGACCCCGCTCCACATACTGGCCGGGGACCCCGCTCCACATACTGCCCGGGGACCCCGCTCCACATACTGCCCGGGACACCCCCACATACTGCCCGGGACCCCGCTCCACATACTGCCCGGGACCCCCACCCCACATACTGCCCGGGACACCCCCACATACTGCCTGGGACCCCGCTCCACATACTGCCCGGGACCCCGCTCCACATACTGCCCGGGACCCCCACCCCACATACTGCCCGGGACACCCCCACATACTGCCTGGGACCCCGCTCCACATACTGCCCGGGACCCCGCTCCACATACTGCCCGGGACCCCCGCCTCACATACAGCCCGGGACCCCCACCCCACATACTGCCCGGGACACCCCCACATACTGCCCGGGACCCCGCCCCAAACACTGCCCGGGACCCTGCCCCAAACACTGCCCGGGACCCCGCCCCAAACACTGCCCGGGACCCCGCCCCAAACACTGCCCGGGACCCCGCCCCAAACACTGCCCGGGACCCCGCCCCAAACACTGCCCGGGACCCCGCCCCAAACACTGCCCAGGATCCCCGCCCGGGACCCCACCACCCGCAGGAACCAGTGCACCTCCCGCTCTGCCTCACTCAACATCCGCAGGAGCTGAATGCTAAGCCGGCGCGGTTCCCTGGCCCCCCGGAGCAGAAGGGCAGAGCACCACATTGAGCGAGCAGGACGCACATGTGTGCCGGGATCAGCCGCCGCAGTCTGGCTCCCGAGGGGTGCACAGACCGCAGGGGACCCCCGGGGTAGGCGCTGGGTTACGGGTCCCACACACACTGATTCTCACTGGGGTACAGTCCCACACACACTGACTCTCACTGGGGTACAGTCCCACACACACTGACTCTCACTGGGGTACAGTCCCACACACACTGACTTTCACTGGGGTACAGTCCCACACACACTGACTCTCACTGGGGTACAGTCCCACACACATTGACTCTCACTGGGGTACGGGTCCCACACACACTGACTCTCACTGGGGTACGGGTCCCACACACACTGATTCTCACTGGGGTACAGGTCCCACACACACTGACTCTCACTGGGGTACAGTTCCACACACATTGACTCTCACTGGGGTACGGGTCCCACACACACTGACTCTCACTGGGGTACGGGTCCCACACACACCGACTCTCACTGGGGTACAGTCCCACACACACTGACTCTCACTGGGGTACAGTCCCACACACACTGACTCTCTCTGGGGTACGGGTCCCACACACACCGACTCTCACTGGGGTACGGGTCCCACACACACTGACTCTCACTGGGATACAGTCCCACACACACTGACTCTCACTGGGGTACGGGTCCCACACACACTGACTCTCACTGGGGTACGGGTCCCACACACACTGACTCTCACTGGGGTACGGGTCCCACACACACTGACTCTCACTGGGGTACGGGTCCCACACACATTGACTCTCACTGGGGTACGGGTCCCACACACATTGACTCTCACTGGGGTATGGGTCCCACACACATTGACTCTCACTGGGGTACGGGTCCCACACACACTGACTCTCACTGGGGTACGGGTCCCACACACACTGACACTGGGGTACGGGTCCCACACACACTGACCCTCACTGGGGTACGGGTCCCACACACACTGACTCTCACTAGGGTACGGGTCCCACACACACTGACTCTCACTGGGGTACAGTCCCACACACACTGACTCTCACTGGGGTACGGATCCCACACACACTGACCCTCACTGGGGTACGGGTCCCACACACACTGACTCTCACTGGGGTACGGGTCCCACACACACTGACTCTCACTGGTGTACAGTCCCACACACACTGACTCTCACTGGGGTACCGTTCCACACACACTGACTCTCACTGGGGTACGGGTCCCACTCACACTGACTCTCACTGGGGGCAGTGTGTGTGTATGTGTGAGCTGTGCACACTCTGGGGTCTGTCTCTGATTGTGCACCAGACTCACTAGGAATTACCAACATTAAACAATTCGATAATAATCGGAACTAATCCTGAAACTAGAGAAAATTCAGTGATTCCACTATCCCAGTGGGAGGACGCATGTACCTGAAACTTGCACCAATTCTCTGAGCCGTGTTCTGTTTCAGTGCGTATTAGAATCACAGAATGTTACAGCACAGAAGGAGGTCATTCGGCCCATCGAGCCCGTGCCGACTCTGAGCTAGTCCCACTCCCCCACCCTTTCCCCGTTGTCCTGCAATTTCTTTCCTTCAGATACTTATCCAACTCCCTTTTGGTCGATAAGATTGAGTCTGTCTCCACCGCCCTCTCAGGCCATGCATTCCAGATCCTAACCACTCGCTGCGTAAAATAGTTTTTTCTTACATGGCCTTTGGTTCTTTTGTTAAACACCTTAAATCTGTGTCCTCTGGTTCTCAACCCTTCCGCCAATGGGAACAGTTTCTCTCTCTCTACTCTGTCCAGACCCCTCATGATTTTGTACACCTCGATCAAATCTCCTCTCAACCTTCTCTGCTCTAAGGAGAACAACCCCAACTTTTCCAGTCTATCCATGTCGTCATCACCATCATCATAGTCAGTCCCTCGGAATCGAGGAGGACTTGCTTCCACTCCCAGAATGAGTTCTCTGGTGGCTGAACAATGCGAGAGCCACAGACCCTGTTACAGGTGGGACAGACATTTGTCGAGGGAAGGGGTGGGTGGGGCTGGTTTGCCGCGCGCTCCTTCCGCTGCCTGCGCTTGGCCTCTTCACGCTTTGTGTTGAGACTCGAAGAGCTCGACGCCCTCCCGGATGGACTTTCTCCACCTCGGGCGGTCTGCGGCCAGGGGCTCCCAGGTGTCAGTGGTGATGTTGCACTTTACCAGGGAGGCTTTGAGGATGTTGTTATAATGTTTCCGCTGCCCACCTTTGGCTCGTTTACCATGAAGGAGCTCCGCATAAAGCATTTGCTTCGGGAGTCTCGTATCTGGCCTGCCCAGCGAAACTGATCGAGTGTGGTCAGTGCTTCAATGCTGGGGATGTTGGCCTGGTCGAGGACACTGATGTTGGTGCGTCTGTCCTCCCAGGGGATTTGCAGGATCTTGTGGAGACATCGTTGGTGATTCGTCCATGCCTCAGATCCATACAGGAGGGCGGGTATTATTACAGCCCTGTAGACCATGAATCCATCTATCCACGTAACTGAAGTTCCTCATCCCTGGAAGCATTCTCGTCAATCTTTACTGCTCCCTCTCTAAGGCCTTCACATCCTTCCTACATTGTGGTGCCCAGAATTGGACACAATACTCCAGTTGGGGCAGAACCAGTGTTTTATAAAAGTTCATCATAACTTCCTTGCTTTATGAAGCCCAGGATCCCGTATGCTTTTTAAAAACTGCTTTCTGAACCTGCCCTGCCACCTTCAATGATTGGTACACATACCCTCCAGGTCTCGCCGTGCACCCCCTTTTGGATTGCACCATTTAGTTTATATTTCCTCTCCTTGTTCTTTCTACCAAAAGTTATCAATTTGCACTTTTCTGTGTTAAATGCCATCTGCCCCGTGCCCGCCCATCCCACCAGCCTGTCTGTCTTCCTGAAGTTTATCCCTCTCCTCCTCACTGTTCACTATACTTCCAAGCTTTGTGTCAGCTGCAGATTTGAAATTGTGCCCTGTACACCCACATCCAAATCATTAATATATATCAAGAAAAGCAGTGGTCCTCGAACCGACCCCTGGGGAACACCACTGTATACCTTTAGTCTGATAAACCAGCGTTCACCACTTCTCACTGACTCTCTCCGAGAAAATGGATGCACCTGCAATATCTGGAGATTAAGCAAAGTCTGTAATGTCTCAGTTGCATTTCATGGGAATGACTTGTGATGAAATGGTTATTGATATACTGTTTTTTGGTCAGGGAATCTGTGGGCTTTGCCCTGTTATATGTCAGCATGTCATTACATTGTAATGTAACATGAAATGAGTCCTTTGACCATTCAACTAAATCTGGAAACCACTGCTGAACTGTTTGAAACTCTAGCTTTTGATCACCTATTTTAATTTGAAGGACAGGTTTTTATACAGTGTTTAATTGAATGAACGATCGACAATTCTACAAATGTCTGCATAAATCCATCAGCTCTGTGTGTTAGTGTCCCTTGGGGAGATCCAAAACATCCAGCAATCTCAAAAGCCCATTCTTTGCCCTTCAATCAAATACAACAAGCAAACCAGAAATTGGCTCCAATCGTATTTTCAGCTATTTTGTTTCCTTGTTTAGATTCTCCAGGAATGCCGGGAGAGCTGGTGTTTGCCGGAGGATCTGGACAGAGTTATACCGGCACCTGACAGCAAAGGGTACTGAGGCACAGTGACCGAGCACAAAATGATCCCTTGCTCAATGTCCATTGCCCCGCCTCCATTCCCAGCCCCACCCCCTCCCGCCACCCTCCAGCCAGCACCCCCACATCCTCTGCAAGCACAGTGGTTATGTTACATAAACCTGGACTAATGATCGGGAAACATTAGTTCAAATCCCACCAGTGCAACTGGGGAACTTAAATTTGGATGATTAAATAAGTCCGGAATAAAAATCTAATGGTGACCATTAAACTACCGGATTATCGGAAAAACCCGTCTGGTTCACTAATGTCTTTCAGGGAAGGAGATCTGCCGCCCTTACCAAGTCTGGCCTATATGTGACTCCAGACCCACACTTAACTACCCTCTGAAATGGCCACGCAAACCCCTCAGCTGTCACCACACGGACTGCAGCGGTTCAGGAAGGCGGCTCACCACCATCTTCTCAAGGGGCAATTAAGGATAGGCAATAAATGCCGGCCTTGCCAGCAACGCCCACATCTCAGGAATGGATTAAAAAACATCTAGCAACCTCCCCCCGCCACCCCCCACCCCCGACACCACCCTGACACATCCCCCTCCCGACACTCCTCCCTCCCCCCACCCCCGACACTCCTCCCGCCCCCACCCTGCCCCCTGACACTCTTTCCCCCCCCCCCGGCACCATTAGGTGAGGGTCCTTTCCCCCTTCTCCCCCCCGAGGGAAAGGACCGATGCTGGAGGATGTTTGCGACCTCCACATGTCTCTGCACCCACACTGGTCAGAGCTTCTCGGGTGGAATTGCATCTTCAAAGGTTTGAAGGCGGCGCTGTTTCCTGTAACCCATGGTTATCCTTTGCTGATCATTGTATTGTGCTATAGTTACTGGCCTGCATACGTGTGTCGTCCTTCCTTCTGAGCAACAGGGAGCAGGCGCCATGGTTACATACGAAATAGGAGCAGGAGTAGGCCACCTGGCCCCTTGAGCCTGCTCTGCCATTCAATAAGATCATGGCTGATCTGATCTTGGGCTCAGCTCCGCTTCCCTGCCTGTTCCCCATATCCCTTTACTCCCTTATCGCTCAAAAATCTGTCTATTTCCGCCTTAAATATATTCAATGACCCAGCCTCCAAGCTCTCTGGGGCAGAGAATTCCCTGTGAGAAAAGAAATTCCTCCTCATCTCAGTTCTAAATGGGTGGCCCCTTATTCTTAAACTATGTCCCCTAGTTCTAGTTTCCCCCATGAGTGGAAATATCCTCTCTGCATCCACCTTGTCGAGCCCCCTCAGTATCTTGTATGTTTCAATAAGATCACCTCTCATTCTTCTAAGCTCCATTGATTACAGGCCCAGCCTACTCAACCTTTCTTCATAAGTCAACCCTCTCATCTTCAGAATCTCTGAACAGCCTCCAATGCAAGTATATCCTTCCTTAAATACGGAGACCAAAACTGCACGCAGTACTCCAGGTGTGGTCTCACTAATACCCTGTACAGTTGTAGCAGGACTTCTCTGCTTTTATACTCTATCCCCCTTACAATAAAGGCCAACATTCCATTTGCCTTCCTGATCACTTGCTGTACCTGCATACTAACTTTTTGTGTTTCATGCACAAGGATCCCCAGGTCCCTCTGTACTGCAGCACTTTGCAATTTTTTTCCATTTAAATTCTAATTTTGTTTTTTTATTATTTCTGCCAAAGTGGATAACCTCACATTTTCCCACATTATACTCCACCTGCCAAATGTTTGCCCACTCACTTAGCCTGTCTATAACTCTTTGCAGATACTTTGGCCCCGGAATTCATGGTCGCGGGAAGGACCGTTACTGCCCGTTTGCAGCGGTTGTCCCGACACGGATTGGGCCGGGAGGTGCAGGCCGCCACAATCGACTGACTCTCGAGGCGGTGTGGGGCCTGTGGTGGTAATGACACGCTGGACGTGTGCACTGCTCCCGCTCCGCCCCCGGACCCATTCTCAGCGGGAAGAAGCCGGGCCTTTAGCGGATGCTGCCCCCACCAGCTTTCCGGGCTGGTGCAGAGTGGCAGAGATCTCGGGGCCGTGGGAGTGGAGAGAGGCGAGAAGGTAAGATCCAAATCTGAGGATGGGTCGGAAGCTTCCCGGAATAACCGCGGCAGTCAGTCTCAGAGAGAAGTCCGGTCAGAAATCATCTGGGGGAGATCAGCGAGCTCCAGATGGGCCGAGATCCAGTTCCAGCTCCGTATCGCTCAGCGACGTCCAGGAGCCTCTTCAATGGACCCGAGGGGTTCAGCATCGAATCCACACAGAGAGAGGGAGAGGGAGAGGGAGAGGGAGAGGGAGAGGGAGAGGGAGAGGGAGAGGGAGAGGGAGAGGGAGAGGGAGAGGGAGAGGGAGAGGGGGAGGGAGGGAGAGAGAAAGGAGTAAGAGACAGAAGTGAGGAAAGGGAATGAGAAACAGAAAGAGAAAATTTGATTGGGAGAGAGAGAAATAGAGATCTCGAGATTCACAGAGAGAAAACAGAAATCTCAATCCAGGGGCTGAGACTGGAAATGTCGCCCCAGCCCAGCGTTCCGCCCGGTAACAAATGGGAACCTGTTCAACGATCGCCACCTCCAGGCTAGATCCAAGGTCATCCCATCCTCTGTCATCGAACTACAGTATGCGGGCGACGCTTGCATCTGTGCACACTCAGGCCAAACTCCAAGCAATCGTCAACACTTCCACCGTGGCGTATGAAAGCATGGGCCTTACACTAAACATCCGTAAGATGTCCTTCCCCAACCTGACCCCGCCACACAGCACTGCCCCCCAGTCATCAAAACCCACAGCGCAGCCTTGGACAACGTGGACCATTTTCCATACCTCGGGAGCCTATTATCTGCTAGGGCAGACATCAACGACAAAGTTCAACACCGCCTCCAGTGCACCAGCACAGCCTTCAACCTCAAATCTGGCACCAAGCTTATGGTCTACAGGGCAGTACTGATAACTGCCCTCCTGTATGGCTCAGACGTGGACTATATACAGCAGACACCTCAAAGCGCTGGAGAACTACCACCAACGCTGCCTCCGCAAGATCCTGCAAATCCATTGGGAGGACAGATGCACCAATGTCAGTATTCTCGCTCAGGCCAACATCCCCAGCATCAAAGCACTGACCACACTCGATCAGCTCTGCTGGATAGGCCACATCGTCCACATGCCCAATATGACAAGCGCTCTACTCGAAATTCCTACATGGCAAGCGAGCCCCAGGTGGGCAGAGGAAATGTTTCAAGGACACCCTCAAAGCCTCCTTGATAAAGTGCAACATCCCCACCAACACCTGGGAGTCCCTGGCCAAAGACCGCCCTAAGTGGAGGAAGAGCATCCGGGAGGGCGCTGGGCACTTCGAGTCTCGTTGCCAAGAGCGTGCAGAAACCAAGCGCAGGCAGCGGAAGGAGCGTGCGGCAAACCAGTCCCATCCACCCTTTCCTTCAACCAAAGTCTGTCAATTTTCCTCGCTGCAATGCTCCACCTCACGCTCAACAACATAAGAACATAAGAATTAGGAACAGGAGTAGGCCATCTAGCCCCCCGAGCCTGCTCCGCCATTCAACAAGGTCATGGCTGATCTGGCCATGGACTCAGCTCCACTTACCCGCCCGCTCCCCATAACCCTTAATTCCCTTATTGGTTAAAAATCTATCTATCTGTGATTTGAATGCATTCAATGAGCTAGCCTCAACTGCTTCCCTGGGCAGAGAATTCCACAGATTCACAACCCTCTGGGAGAAGAAATTCCTTCTCAACTCGGTTTTAAATTGGCTCCCCCGTATTTTGAGGCTGTGCCCCCTAGTTCTAGTCTCCCCGACCAGTGGAAACAACCTCTCTGCCTCTATCTTGTCTATCCCTTTCATTATTTTAAATGTTTCTATAAGATCACCCCTCATCCTTCTGAACTCCAACAAGTAAAGACCCAGTCTACTCAATCTATCATCATAAGGTAACCCCCTCATCTCCAGAATCAGCCTAGTGAATCGTCTCTGTACCCCCTCCAAAGCTAGTATATCCTTCCTTAAGTAAGGTGACCAAAACTGCACGCAGTACTCCAGGTGCAGCCTCACCAATACCCTATACAGTTGCAGCAGGACCTCCCTGCTTTTGTACTCCATCCCTCTCGCAATGAAGGCCAACATTCCATTCGCCTTCCTGATTACCTGCTGCACCTGCAAACTAACTTTTTGGGATTCATGCACAAGGACCCCCAGGTCCCTCTGCACCGCAGCATGTTGTAATTTCTCCCCATTCAAATAATATTCCCTTTTACTGTTTTTTTTTCCAAGGTGGATGACCTCACACTTTCCGACATTGTATTCCATCTGCCAAACCTTAGCCCGTTCGCTTAACCTATCTAAATCTCTTTGCAGCCTCTCTGTGTCCTCTACACAACCCGCTTTCCCACTAATCTTTGTGGCATCTGCAAATTTTGTTACACTACACTCTGTCCCCTCTTCCAGGTCATCTATGTATATTGTAAACAGTTGTGGTCCCAGCACCGATCCCTGTGGCACACTACTAACCACCGATTTCCAACCCGAAAAGGACCCATTTATCCCGACTCTCTGCTTTCTGTTAGCCAGCCAATTCTCTACCCATGCTAATACATTTCCTCTGACTCCGCGTATCTTTATCTTCTGCAGTAACCTTTTGTGTGGCACCTTATCGAATGCCTTTTGGAAATCTAAATACACCACATCCATCGGTACACCTCTATCCACCATGCTCGTTATATCCTCAAAGAATTCCAGTAAATTAGTTAAACATGATTTCCCCTTCATGAATCCATGTTGCGTCTGCTTGATTGCACTATTCCTATCTCGATGTCCCGCTATTTCTTCCTTAATGATAGCTTCAAGCATTTTCCCAACTACAGATGTTAAACTAACCGGCCTATAGTTACCTATCTTTTGTCTGCCCCCTTTTTTAAACAGAGGCGTTACATTAGCTGCTTTCCAATCCGCTGGTACCTCCCCAGAGTCCAGAGAATTTTGGTAGATTATAACGAATGCATCTGCTATAACTTCCGCCATCTCTTTTAATACCCTAGGATGCATTTCATCAGGACCAGGGGACTTGTCTACCTTGAGTCCCATTAGCCTGTCCAGCACTACCCCCCAAGTGATAGTGATTGTCTCAAGGTCCTCCCTTCCCACATTTCTGTGACCAGCAATTTTTGGCATGGTTTTTGTGTCTTCCACTGTGAAGACCGAAGTAAAATAATTGTTTAAGGTCTCAGCCATTTCCATATTTCCCATTATTAAATTCCCCTTCTCATCTTCTAAGGGACCAACATTTACTTTAGTCACTCTTTTCCGTTTTATATATTGGTAAAAGCTTTTACTATCTGTTTTTACGTTTTACGCAAGTTTACTTTCGTAATCTATCTTTCCTTTCTTTATTGCTTTCTTAGTCATTCTTTGCTGTCGTTTAAACTTTTCCCAATCTTCTAGTTTCCCACTAACCTTGGCCACCTTATACGCATTGGTTTTTAATTTGATACTCTCCTTTATTTCCTTGGTTATCCACGGCTGGTTATCCCTTCTCTTACCGCCCTTCTTTTTCACTGGAATATATTTTTGTTGAGCACTATGAAAGAGCTCCTTAAAAGTCCTCCACTGTTCCTCAATTGTGCCACTGTTTAGTCTGTGTTCCCAGTCTACTTTAGCCAACTCTGCCCTCATCCCACTGTAGTCCCCTTTGTTTAAGCATAGTACGCTCGTTTGAGACACTACTTCCTCACCCTCAATCTGTATTACAAATTCAACCATACTGTGATCACTCATTCCGAGAGGATCTTTTACTAGGAGATCGTTTATTATTCCTGTCTCATTACACAGGACCAGATCTAAGATAGCTTGCTCCCTTGTAGGTTCTGTAACATACTGTTCTAAGAAACAATCCCGTATGCATTCTATGAATTCCTCCTCAAGGCTACCCCGTGCGATTAGATTTGATCAATCGATATGTAGGTTAAAATCCCCCATTATTATTGCTGTTCCTTTTTCACATGCCTCCATTATTCCCTTGATTATTGCCCGCCCCACCGTGAAGTTATTATTTGGGGGCCGATAAACTACGCCCACCAGTGACTTTTTCCCCTTACTATCTCTAATCTCCACCCACAATGATTCAACATTTTGTTCAGTAGAGCCAATATCGTCTCTCACAACTGCCCTGATATCATCCTTTATTAACAGAGCTACCCCACCTCCTTTCCCTTCTTGTCTATCCTTCCGAATCGTCAGATACCCCTGTATGTTTAATTCCCAGTCTTGGCCAGCCTGCAACCACGTTTCTGTAATGGCCACCAAATCATACCCATTTGTAATGATTTGTGCCGTCAACTCATTTACTTTATTTCGAATGCTGCGTGCGTTTAGGTAGAGTGTTTTAATACTAGTTTTTAAACCAGGATTTTTAGTTTTGACCCCTCCTGCAGCCCCTTTATATTCATACATATTGTCCCTTCCTATCACCTTGTGGTTTACACTTACCCCAGTGCTACTCTGCTCTGTTGCCTTCTGCCTTTTGCATTCTTTCTTGGGATCCTGTTCATCTGAGCTCTCACCCACTCTAACTAGCTCAGAGCCCTCTCCTGGGTTCCGAATACTCCTCGCATTGAGGCACCGAGCTTTCATGCTTGTCTTTTTATTACACTTTGACCCTTTAGAATTTTTCTGTACAGTGGCCCTTTTTGTTTTTTGCCTTGGGTTTCTCTGCCCTCCACTTTTACTCATCTCCTTTCTGTCTTTTTCTTTTGTCTCCTTTTTGTTTCCCTCTGTCTCCCTGCATTGGTTCCCATCCCCCTGCCATATTAGTTTAACTCCTCCCCAACAGCACTCGCAAACACTCCCCCTAGGACATTGTTTCCGGTCCTGCCCAGGTGCAGACCGTCCGGTTTGTACTGGTCCCACCTCCCCCAGAACCGGTTCCAATGCCCAGGAATTTGAATCCCTCCCTGCTGCACCACTGCTCAAGCCACGTATTCATCTGCGCTATCCTGCGATTCCTGCTCTGACTATCACGTGGCACTGGTAGCAATCCCGAGATTACTACTTTTGAGGTCCTACGTTTTAATTTAGCTCCTAGCTCCTTAAATTCGTCTCGTAGGACCTCATCCCTTTTTTTAACCTATGTCGTTGGTACCAATGTGCACCACGACAACTGGCTGTTCTCCCTCCCTTTTCAGAATGTCCTGCACCCGCTCCAAGACATCCTTGACCCTTGCACCAGGGAGACAACATACCATCCTGGAGTCTCGGTTGCGGCCACAGAAACGCCTATCTATTCCCCTTACAATCAAATCCCCTATTACTATTGCTCTCCCACTCTTTTTCCTGCCCTCCTGTGCAGCAGAGCCAGCCACGGTGCCATGAACTTGGCTGCTGCTGCCCTCCCCTGATGAGTCATCCCCCTCAACAGTACTCAAAGCAGTGTATCTGTTTTGCAGGGGGATGACCGCAGGGGACCCCTGCACTACCTTCCTTGCACTGCTCTTCCTGTTGGTCTTCCATTCCCTATCTGGCTGTGTACCCTTTACCTGCGATAAGACCAACTCGCTACACGTGCTACTCACGTCATTCTCAGCATCGTGGATGCTCCAGAGTAAATCCACCCTCAGCTCCAATTCCACAACGTGGTCCGTCAGGAACTGGAGGCAGATACACTTCCCGCACACGTAGTCGTCAGGGACACCGGACGTGTCCCTGAGTTCCCACATGGTACAGGAGGAGCATAACACATGACCGAGCTCTCCTGCCATGACTTAACCCTTAGATACACTTATATTGGCAACAACAAGCTCCCTATTGGAGTGGAACTAAACTACAGAACCAGTGGGAACCTGTTCAATCTTTGTCACCTCCAGGCCAGATCCAAGACTGTCCCAACCTCTGTCGTCGAACTACAGTACACGGACGATGCCAGTGTTTGTACACCTTCAGAGATTGAGATCCAAGTCAAAGTCAACATCTTCACTGAGGTGTATGAAAGCATGGGCCTTACACTAAACATCTGTAAGACAAAGGTCCTCCACCAACCTGACCCCATCACACAGCACTAACCCCCAGACATCAAGATCCACCGTGCGGCCCTGGACATCGTGGACCACTTTCCATACCTTGGGAGCCTATTATCAGCAAGGGCAGACATCAACGACAAGGTTCAACACCGCCTCCAGTGCGCCAGCTCAGCCTTCGGCCGCCTGAGGAAAAGAATGTTCCAAGATCAAGCCCTCAAATCTACCACCAAGCTCATGGTCTACAGGGCTGCAGTGATACCCGCCCTCCTGTATGGCTTAAAGACATGGACCATATACAGTAGACACCTCAAATCGCTGGAGAAATACCACCAACAATGTCTCCGCAAGATCCTGCAAATCCCTTGAGAGGACAGACACATCAAATTAGCATCCTCGATCAGGCCGACATCTCCAGCATTGAAGCACTGACCACACTCGACCAGCTCCATTGGGCGGGCCACATTGTTTACATGCCTGACACAAGACTCCCAAAGCAAGCGCTCTACTCCGAACTCCTACACAGCAAGCAAGCCCCAGGTGGGCAAAGAAACATTTCAAGGACACCCTCAAAGCCTCCTTGATAAAGTGCAACATCCCCACTGGCATCTGGGAATCCCTGGCCAAAGATCGCCCTAAGTGGAGGAAGTGCATCCGGGAGGGCGCTGAGCACCTTGAGTCTCGTTGCCGAGAGCATGCAGAAATCAAGCGCATGCAGCGGAAAGAGAGTGCGGCAAACCAGTCCCACCCTCCCTTTCCTCCAATGACTGTCTATCCCACCTGTGACAAAGACTGTAATTCCCGTATTGGACTGTTCAGTCACCTGAGAACTCACTTTCAGAGTGGAAGCAAGTCTAGGGAAAGTGTTAAATCCAAGGAAGAGGCATATAAATTGGCCAGAAAAACCTGAGGAGTGGGAGAAATTTAAAATTCAGTAGAGGAGGACAAAGGGTTTAATTAGGAAGGGGAAAATAGAGTATTAGAGTAAACTTGCAGGGAATATAAAAACTGACTGCAAAAGCTTCTATAGATATGTGAAGAGAAAAAGATTAGTGAAGACTAACGTAGATCCCTTGCAGTCAGAATCAGGTGAATTCATAATGGGGAGCAAAGAAATGGCAGACCAATTGAACAAATACTTTGATTCCGTCTTCACTAAGGGAGACACAAATAACCCCCTGAAAATGCGAGGGGACCAAGGATCTAGAGAGAAGGGGGAACTGAGGGAAATCCTTATTAGTCAGGAAATGGTGTTAGGGAAATTGAAGGGATTAAAGGCCGATAAATCCCCGGGGCCTGATAGTCTGCATCCCAGAGTACTTAAGGAAGTGGCCCTAGAATTAGTAGATGCATTGGTGATCATTTTCCAACGTTCCATGGACTCTGGATCAGTTCCTATGGATTGGAGGGTAGCTAATGTAACCCCACTTTTTAAAAAAAGGAGGAATAGAGAAATCAGGGAATTATAGACCGGTTAGCCTGACATTCGTGGTGGGGAAAATGCTGGAGTAAATTATTAAGGATGTAATAGCAGCGAATTTGGAAAGCCGTGACAGGATTGGTCCAAGTCAGCATGGATTTATGAAAGGGAAATCATGCTTGACAAATCTTCTAGAATTTTTTGAGGATGTAACTAGCAGAGTGGATAAGGGAGAACCAGTGGATGTGGTGTATTTGGACTTTCAAAAGGCTTGTGACAAGGTCCCACACAAGAGATTGGTGTGCAAAATTAAGGCACATGGTATTGGGGGTAATGTATTGACGTGGATAGAGAATTGGTTGGCAGACAGGAAGCAAAGAGTGGGAATAAACGGGTCCTTTTCAGAATGGCAGGCAGTGACTAGTGGGGTGCCGCAGGGTTCAGTGCTGGGACCCCAGCTATTTACAATATACATTAATGATTTAGATGAAGGAATTGAGTGTAATATCTCCAAGTTTGCAGATGACACTAAGCTGGGTGGCTGTGAGGAGGATGCTATGAGGCTGCAGAGTGACTTGGACAGGTTAGGTGAGTGGGCAAATGCATGGCAGATGCAGTATTATGTGGATAAATGTGAGGTTATCCATTTTGGGGACAAAAACAGGAAGGCATATTATTATATGAATGGTGACAGATTAGTAAAAGGAGAGGTGCAATGAGACCTGGGTGTCATGGTACATCAGTCATTGAAGGTAGGCATGCAGGTACAGCAGGCAGTAAAGAAAGCAAATGGCATGCTGGCCTTCATAGCGAGTGGATGTGAGTATAGGAGCAGGAAGGTCTTGCTGCAGTTGTACGGGGCCTTGGTGAGACCTCACCTGGAGTATTATGTGCAGTTTTGGTCTCCTAATCTGAGGAAGGATGTTCTTGCTATTAAGGGAGTGCAGCGAAGGTTCACCAGACTGATTCCTGGGATGGCAGGACTGACATATGAGGAAAGACTGGATCGGCTAGGCTTATACTCACTGGAATTTAGAAGAAACGTATAAAATTCTGACGGGACTGGACAGGTTAGATGCAGGAAGAATGTTCCCGATGTTGGGGAAGTCCAGAACCAGGGGTCACAGTCTAAGGATAAGGGGTAGGCCATTTAGGACTGAGATGAGGAGAAACTTCTTCACCCAGAGAGTTGTTAACCTGTGGAATTCTCTACTGAGTCCAGGTCGTTGGATATATTCAAAAGGGAGTTAGATATGGCCCTTACGGCTAAAGGGATCAGGGGGTATGGAGAGAAAGCAGGAAAGGGGTACTGAGGTGAATGATCAGCCATGATCACATTGAATGGTGGTGCAGGCTCGACGGGCCGAATGGCCTACTCCTGCACCTAGTTTCTATGTTCCTTCCTCGATTCCGAGGGACTGCCTATGGTGATGATGCTCACCTCACATTATACAGCAGCCCAGATATAGGTGTGAAAAATAAAGATTTAATACATAATCAGTATAGCTCAAAAAAACTACCAGAATAATAAACAGTGCAGAAAAATAACATAGAAACTTAATTTACCACGTGTGAGCCTTTCCTTATAACCTCTCTTGCCATGCCTAACCTGCCACTTGGCCTCTCCTGTGGCTGCCTCATGGGTCTGGGAAGGCTGCTGTGTTCCGTGTGTGGAAGCTGCAGATGTCCTTCGAGGAAGCCCTCGAGTAGCTGTAGGCCTGGAAGGGCCAGCTGAGACTGGTCACCATCCTCCTGGGAGGGTTCAGTCTGACTTGGCTCGGGCAAGGCCAGGCGTGGAGGCACTGGAGGAGTGACAGGTCCCTGCGACACCCCACTAGTTACTGTTTGCCAACCTGAAAATGACCCATTTATCCCTACTCTCTGTTTTCTGTATCCTCCATGCATGCTAATATATTACCCCCAACCCCGTAAACTTTTATCTTGTGCAGTAACCTTTTATATGGCACCTTATCGAATGCCTTCTGGAAATCCAAATACACCACATCCACTGGTTCCCCTTTATCCACCCTCAAAGAACTCCAGCAAATTTGTCAAACATGATTTTCCTTACATAAAGCCATGCTGACTTTGCTTGATTGAATCATGCTTTCCCAAATGTCCTGCTACTGCTCCCTTAATAATGGACTCCAGCATTTTCCCATTGACAGATGTTAGGCTAACTGGTCTATAGTTTCCTGCTTTCTGTCTGCCTCCTTTTTTAAATGGGGGTGTTACATTTGCGGTTTTCCAATCTGCTGGGACCTCCCCAGAATCCAGGGAATTTTGGAAGATTATAACCAATGCATCCACTATCTCTGCAGCCTTTTAAGCCCCTAGGATGCAGGCCATCTGGTCCAGGGGACTTGTCCACCTTTAGTCCATTATTTTACCGAGTACTACTTCTTTAGTGATAGTGATTGTATTAAGTTTCCCCCCTCCCTATAGCCTCCTGATTATCCATTATTGAAATGTTTTTTGTGTCTTTTACCATGAAGACTGATACAAAATATTTGTTCAACGTCTCTGCCATTTCCCTGTTCCCCATTATTAATTCCCCAGTCTCATCCTCTAAGGGACCAATGTTTACTTTTAGCTACTCACTTCCTTTTTATATACCGGTAGACGCTCTTACTGTCTGTTTTTATATTTCTTGCTACTTTACTCTCATAATCTATCTTCTCTCTATTAACTTTTTAGTTGTCCTTTGCTGGTTTTTAAAAGTTTCCCAATCCTCTGGCCTCCCACTAGTCTTGGCCACATTGTATGCTCTTGTTTTCAATTTGATACCATCCTTCACTTCCTTAGTTAGCTACAGATTGTTATCCCTTCTCTTTCAGTCTTTCCTTCTCATTGGGATATATTTTTGTTGCGAGTTATGGATTATCTCAAATGTCTGCCACTGCTCATCAACCGTCCTATACATAATCTATTTTCCCAGTCCACTTTAGCCAACTCTGCCCTCATACACCTGCCAACATATGCCACTGCCATGCTGACCCCTCCTCCCCCATCAGTCCTGGGTCGTTGTCACCCACTGTGCCCAGGTGCTCTGTGATCGGAGCCTCTGCTCCAATCGCCATTTGTCGCAAACTGTCACCTCCACTGCTTGCTGGGCCATTGCTCCATCACCATCCGGGCAAGGATCCTGCACCATTCTCTCCCACTCTCCCAACCTCCGGCTCAGGGCTGTGTCCTTAATCAATCCATAGAGGAATCCGATTGTCCGCAGTATAGGGGTCCGGGGGGGGGGGGTGTTCGCAGTATGGGGGTCCGGGGGGCACAGTAGGAGTGTCTGAGGGGGGGCACAGTCTGGGGGTCCTAGTATGGGGGTCCAGGGGGGGCCCTGCAGTATGGGGTTCCTGGGTGGAGTTTGGGGGGGGAGGGTGTCCCAGGTGAGGTGGCTCCTGGGGATGTGCTACCTGGGCAGAGTGCGGGCTGTGGTGCTGATGTTGCTGGACAAACCAGCCAGGGAACGGGAGTTAAAATACCACCAGGGCAGTTTGAGAATATTGAAAAATCTGTAAATAAAAAGCTGCCGTTAGTAAAAGTGACTTAGTTGTCGGATTGTGGGAAACATCCACCTGGTTCACAAATGTCCCTTCAGGGAAGGAAATCTGCCGCCTTTCCCGGTCCGGCCTATAGGTGACTCCAGACCACACCAACTCTTAACCGCCCTGTGAAGTGGCCCTGACCTGTCGGGATGGGCAATAAATGCAACGCCCACATCCCGAGAATGATGTGGGACATGGTGTGGACCAGCCTCAGTGACAGAACACCAGCGATTCACCTCTCGGGGCGCCCAGCAGCCCCAAACACAGCCCAGCTCGGCCCTGTTTCCACGGTGACCGTGGCTTTAGATTGTTACTGTAAATCTAACCTTAGTAACAGTCTACAGCCATGGTCGCTGGGGCAGGGATAGAAACCCCCAGACCCCACCCCACCCTCGGGTCAACACTCCCAGCACTGACGGATTGCAGCTTTGTGTCACAAATACAACCCATTTATTCAATGAGAAACTAAGGTGAGACTTTAAGTGCCACAGAGCGGGGGATGGGTGAGGTACAGAGCAGTACTGAGCCCCGGGGAGGGGGAGGGGGAGGTGGGCCCGGTGTGGGACTGAGTCCCAGGGAGGGGGAGGGGGAGGGGGACCCGGTGTGGGACTGAGTCCCAGGGGGCAGGCCCGGTGTGGGACTGAGCTCCGGGGAGGGGGAGGGGGAGGGGGGCCCGGTGTGGGGCTGAGCCCCGGGGAGGGAGAGGGGGCCCGGTGTGGGACTGAGCCCCGGGGAGGGGGAGGGGGGCCCGGTGTGGGACTGAGCCCCGGGGAGGGGGAGGGGGGCCCGGTGTGGGACTGAGCCCCGGGGAGGGGGAGGGGGAGGGGGAGGGGGGCCCGGTGTGGGACTGAGCCCCGGGGAGGGGGAGGGGGAGGGGGGCCCGGTGTGGGGCTGAGCCCCGGGGAGGGGGAGGGGGCCCGGTGTGGGGCTGAGCCCCAGGGAGGGGGAGGGGGAGGGGAAGGGGGGCCCGGTGTGGGACTGAGCCCCGGGGAGGGAGAGGGGGAGGGGGGCCCGGTGTGGGACTGAGCCCCGGGGAGGGGGCGGGGGATGGGGGCCCGGTGTGGGACTGAGTCCCGGGGAGGGGGCGGGGGATGGGGGCCCGGTGTGGGACTGAGTCCCGGGGAGGGGGAGGGGGAGGGGGGCCCGGTGTGGGACTGAGCCCCGGGGAGCGAGGCCCGGTGTGGGTCTGAGCCCCGGGGAGCGGGGCCCGGTGTGGGGCTGAGCCCCAGGGAGGGGGAGGGGGGCCCGGTGTGGGACTGAGCGCCGGGGAGGGGGCCCGGTGTGGGACTGAGCCCCGGGGAGGGGGAGGGGGAGGGGACCCGGTGTGGGACTGAGCCCCGGGGAGGGGGAGGGGGAGGGGACCCGGTGTGGGACTGAGCCCCGGGGAGGGGGAGGGGGAGGGGACCCGGTGTGGGTCTGAGCCCCGGGGAGGGGGAGGGGGAGGGGGGCCCGGTGTGGGACTGAGCCCCGGGGAGTGGGGCCCGGTGTGGGTCTGAGCCCCGGGGAGCGGGGCCCGGTGTGGGACTGAGCCCCGGGGAGGGGGAGGGGGGCCTGGTGTGGGTCTGAGCCCCGGGGAGGGGGAGGGGGGCCCGGTGTGGGACTGAGCCCCGGGGAGTGGGGCCCGGTGTGGGACTGAGCCCCGGGGAGCGGGGCCCGGTGTGGGTCTGAGCCCCGGGGAGCGGGGCCCGGTGTGGGACTGAGCCCCGGGGAGCGGGGCCCGGTGTGGGTCTGAGCCCCGGAGAGCGGGGCCCGGTGTGGGACTGAGTCCCGGGGAGTGGGGCCCGGTGTGGGACTGAGCCCCGGGGAGGGGGAGGGGGGCCCGGTGTGGGTCTGAGCCCCGGGGAGTGGGGCCCGGTGTGGGACTGAGCCCCGGGGAGTGGGGCCCGGTGTGGGACTGAGCCCCGGGGAGTGGGGCCCGGTGTGGGACTGAGCCCCGGGGAGGGGGAGTGGGACCCGGTGTGGGACTGAGCCCCGGGGAGTGGGGCCTGGTGTGGGACTGAGCCCCGGGGAGGGGGAGTGGGACCCGGTGTGGGTCTGAGCCCCGGGGAGTGGGGCCCGGTGTGGGACTGAGCCCCGGGGAGCGGGGCCCGGTGTGGGACTGAGCCCCGGGGAGGAAGTGGAGTGCAATGTCGGATGGTTCTGGGGCACTAACCTCGGGAATGTCGGAGCGCTCCGCGGCCTCTCCGCGTCGTGCTGATGCGATGACGGAGCCCTCCCCTTCTGTTGAAGGGCAAGGCTACCCTGCGAGCTCTGTCGTGGGTCGAGGGGCTGCCACCGGTGCATCGGGGAGGGGATGCCGGGCTGCACCATAGTGGCCCTCCTCCCCAAATAATATCGAGGAAGGTCGGACCGGTACATCAGGCGCAAAATCAAAATGGAGGCACGCACCTCGCCTCGAGCTTCCGCCCTGTGCGTGGTTCACGACCCGGGTTCACGACCCGCGAGGCTGACATTGACACCGCCCTCGCCGGCCGCACAGGGTGCTGACCAATTTCTGCCGCGGGGCAAAGCTCGGCGCTGCGCTCGGTGATGACATCATCGGCAGAGGCACCGCGGTTCGGACGCTGCCGGTTTTGTGCCGCTGCTAACCCCGTGGGAGCCGACAGCGCGAGAAGCTGAGAGAGCGTGACGACTCCCAACGTCACAGGAAGGCAGCGAAGTGATTGGTTGGTGAGCTTTTCTCTCTTGCTTTAAATTAAGGGCCTTGGATTAGGGGGAAGGATTAATAACTAAAAACTAAAACTAATTCATGAAATACATTAGAAATGGCAGAGCAAGTGGTGTGTCAGTGCTGCAGCATGTGGGAGCTGGTGGACACCACTGAGGTCCATGGTGGCCACGTCTGCAGCAAGTGTCTGCAGCTCGAGGAACTTGGGCTCCGTGTTGATGAGCTGGAGTCCGAGCTGCAGACACTGCGACACATCAGGGAGGGGGAGAGTTACCTGGACACCAAGGGGTAGTCACACCCCTTAGGTCCGCTAACTCAGATTTGGCTAGTGGTCAGGGACAGGAGGGTGTGACTACGAGTGGGGGAGGTATGGGAACTCAGGATGGAGTGATGGAGGAGCCTCGGCCCATGCTCTTGTCCAACAGGTTCGAGGCTCTTGCTCCCCGTGTGGACGAGTGCAGGGACTGCAGGGAGGATGAGCAAACTGACCACAGCACCGTGGTACAGGGGGCCATTCAAGTGGGGGGGGGGGGGAGTAAAAAGAAACGTTGAAGGGGTAAGTATTAGGGGTTAGGGGGATAGTTACGGTTCTCTGCAGTCGAGAGCGTGAGCCCCGAAGGCTGTGTTACCTGCCCGGTGCCAGGGTTAAAGACATCTCCTCTGGGCTGGAGAGGAACTTGGGAGTGGGGGGGGGGGGGGCGGGGGCGGCTGTGGAGATCCAGTTGTCGTGGTCCACGTGGGTACCAACAACATAGATAGGACAAACAAAGAGGTTCTGCAGAGGGATTATGAGCAGCTAGGGGCCAAATTAAAAAGCAGAACCACAAAGATAATAATCTCTGGATTACTACCCGAGGGTAAATAAGATCAGAGAGTTAAACTCGTGGCTCAAAGACTGGTGTGGGAGAAATGGGTTTTGGTTCGTGGGACACTGGCACCAGTACTGGGGTAAGAGGGAGCTGTTCCATCGGGACGGACTCCACTTACACCGTGCTGGGACTAGGTTCCTGGCGAATCAAATAACGAGGGCTGTAGAGAGGGCTTTAAACTAATTAGTGAGGGGGAGGATTCAGGCGACCGAAAATTTAAAAAGTCAAAGAATAAGGAGAAGGCAACAGAGCCGGGTAGCACTGGGGGAAATGAAAACCAGAGCGTGCCAGGAAGGGACAGAATGTATAAACATAACGGTGAATCAGAAAGTGGGGTCAATGCAGAAAAAATGGTACAAAAACAAATTTATAAGCTCTTTATCTGAATACACACAGCATTCGTAACAAATTAGATGAGTTGACGGCACAAATAGATACAAATGGGTATGATCTGATCGCCATTACAGAGTCTGGTTACAAGGTGACCAGGACTGGGAACTAAATATTCAGGGTATTTGACAATTCGGAAGGACAGACAGAAAGGAAAAGGAGGTGGGGTAGCTCTGTTAATAAAGGATGAGATCAGTGCGTTCGTGAGAAACGATATTGGCTCAGAAGATCAAGATGTTGAATCAGTTTGGGTGGAGATCGGGAATAATAAGGGAAAAAGTCACTGGTGGGCGTAGTCTATAGGCCCCCTAACAGTAGCTACACTGTTGGACGGAGTATAAATCAAAAAATAATGGAGGCTTGTAATAAAGGAACGGCAATAATCATGGGGAATTTTAACCTTCATATTGATTGGACAAAGCAAATTGGCCAGGGGAGCCTTGAGGAAGAGTTCATAGAGTGTATCCGAGATAGTTTCCTTGAACAGTACGTTGCAGAACCAACCAGGGAGCAGGCTATCTTAGATCTGGTACTGTGTAATGAGGCAGGATCAATAAATGATCTCCTGGTAAAGGATCCTCTAGGAATGAGTGACCATAACATGGTTCAATTTCAAATTCAGTTGTCGGGTGAGAAAGTTGGATCTTATACCAGTGTCCTGAGCTTAAATAAAGGAGACTACAAAAGTTATGAGGGCAGAGATGGCTAAAGTGGGCTGGGAAAATAGATTAAAGTATGGGACGGTTGATGAGCAGTGATAGTCATTTAAAGAGATATTTCATAACTCGCAACGAAAATATATCCCAATGAGAAGGAAAGACTAAGAGAAGGGATAACCATCCGTGGCTAACTAAGGAAATAAGGGATGGTATCAAATTGAAAACAAGTGCATACAATGTGGACAAGACCAGTGGGAGGCCAGAGGATTGGGAAACTTTTAAAAGCCAGCAAAGAACGACTAAAAAAATGATAGAGAGGGAAGATAGATTATGAAAGTAAACTAGCACGAAATATAAAAACAGATAATAGGAGTTTCTACAGGTACATAAAAAGGAAAAGAGTGGCTAAAGTAAATGTTGGTCCCCTAGAGGATGAGACTGGGGAATTAATAATGGAGGACAGGGAAATGCTGGAACAAATATTTTGTATCGGTTTTCACGGTAGAAGACACTAAAAACATCCCAATAGTGGATAATCAGGGGCTATAGGGAGGGAGGAACTTAATACAATCACTATCACTAAAGAAGTAGTACTCGGTAAAATAATGGACTAAAGGCGGACAAATCCCCTGGACCTGATGGCTTACATCCTGGGGTCTTAAAAGAAGTAGCGGCAGGGATAATGGAAGCATTGGTTGTAATTTATCAAAATTCCCTGGATTCTGGGGCAGTCCCAGTGCATTGGAAAACCACAAATGTAATGCCCCTAGTTAAGAAAGGAGGCAGACAAAAAGCAGGAAACTATAGACCGGTTAGCCTAACATCTGTGGTTGGGAAAATGTTGGAGTCCATTATTAAGGAAGCAGTGGTAGGATATTTGGAAAAGCATAATCAGTCAGGCAGAGTCAACAGGTTTTACGAAAGGGAAATCATGTTTGACAAATTTGCTGGAGTTCTTTGAGGATGTAACGAGCAGGGTGGATAAGGGGGAACCAGTGGATGTGGTGTATTTGGATTTCCAGAAGGCATTTGACAAGGTGCCACATAAAAGGTTACTGCACAAAATAAAAGTTCACGGGGTTGGGGTTAATATATTAGCATGGATAGAGGATTGGCTAACTAACAGAAAACAGAGAGTCAGGATAAATGGTTCATTCTCGGGTTGGCAATCAGTAACTAATGGGGTGCCGCAGGGATCAGTGTTGGGACCCCAACTATATACAATCTATATTAACAACTTGGAAGAAGGGATTGAGTGTAACGTAGCCAAGTTTGCTGACGATACAAAGATGGGAAGAAAAGCAATGTGTGAGGAGGACACAAAAAACCTGCAAAAGGACACAGACAGGCTAAGTGAGTGGGCAAAAATTTGGCAGATGGAGTATAATGTTGGAAAATGTGAGGTTATCCACTTTGGCAGAAAAAATAGAAAAGCAAATTATAATTTAAATAGAGAAAAATTGCAACGTGCTGCAATACAGAGGGACCTGGAGGTCCTTGTGCATGAAACACAAATAGTGAGTATGCAGGTACAGCAAGTGATCAGGAAGGCAAAATGGAATGTTGGCCTTTATTGCAAGGGGGATAGAGTATAAAAGCAGAGAAGTCCTGCTACAACTGTACAGGGTATTGGTGAGGCCACACCTGGAGTACTGCGTACAGTTTTGGTCTCTGTATTTAAGGAAGGATATACTTGCATTGAAGGCTGTTCAGAGAAGGTTCACTCGGTTGATTCCGGAGATGAGGGGGTTGACTTATGAAGATAGGTTGAGTAGGTTGGGCCTATACTCATTGGAGTTCAGAAGAATGAGAGGTGATCGTATCGAAACATAGAAGATAATGGCCCCAAGTTTCCACACGATAAACAACGGGTGCCTCTCCAAGCTGGGTGCCCGTTTTTCGCGTCGAAAACGGCGCCGGAAAAAAAGCGCGCGATTCTGGAGCGCTTTGCAGCTCCATGTCTGCCTGGCACGGCGCCCAGGGGGGCGGAGCCTACACTCGCGCCGATTTTGTAAGTGGGAGGGGGCGGGTACCATTTAAATTAGTTTTTTTCCTGCCGGCAACCCTGCGCGTGCGCGTTGGAGCGTTCGCACATGCTCAGTGTGAAGGAAACATTGGCACTTGGCCATTTTTGTAGTTCTTTGTAGCTGTTTAATTTTTGAACATTTTTTAATAAAAGCACATTGCCATCAGCACATCAGCACTGAGGCTTCCTGCAGCATTCTCCCTGCCTGAAGCACTTTCACACAGGTAGGAAGATGGTTTATTTAATCTTTTCTTTGCTTATAAATTTTTATTCAGGTTGGATTTATTTGTATAATATTTGTATAAGTATAAGTAAGGATTTATTATAGAATTTAATGACTTCCCCCCCCCCCACCCCACCTCGTTCTGGACACCTAATTTGTAACCTGCGCCTGATTTTTTAATGTGTAGACAAGGCTTTTTCAGTTCTACAAAAATCTTCACATGCTCCATTCTAAGTTAGTTTGGAGTACGTTTTCACTGTGGAAACTTTGAAATCAGGCGTCAGTGGCCGGACACGCCCCCTTTTGAAGAAAAAATTCTGTTCCAAAGTGAAACTGTTCTACCTGACTAGAACTGCAGAAAAAAAAAAATGTGGAGAATTGCGATTTCTAAGATAGTCCGTTCTCCACCAGTTGCTCCTAAAAATCAGGTGCAAATCACGTGGAAACTTGGGCCCAATGAGGGGGCTCGAAAAGGTGGATGCAGAGAGGATATTTCCACTCATAGGGGAAACTAAAACTAGGGGACATAGTTTCAGAATAAGGAGCCGCCCATTTAAAACTGAGATGAGGAGGAATTTCTTCTCTCAGAGGGTTGTAAATCTGCGGAATTCTCTGCCCCACAGAGCTGTGGAGGCTGGGTCATTGAATATATTTACGGTGGAGATAGACAGATTTTTGAGCGATAAGGGAGTGAAGGGTTATGGGGAGCGGGCAGGGAAGTGGAGCTGAGTCCATGATCAGATCAGCCATGATCTTATTAAATGGCGGAGCAGGCTCGAGGGGCCGAATGGCCTACTCCTGCTCCTATTTCTTATGTTCTTATGTTCTAACGGCTAATGGGGAGAAAGAGGGGCCCGGGGTCCAGCCTGGGGACTGGGTCAGTGTCCGGCCCGGGGTCCAGCCTGGGGACTGGGTCAGTGTCCGGCCCGGGGTCCAGCCTGGGGACTGGGTCAGTGCCCGGCCCGGGGTCCAGCCTGGGGACTGGGTCAGTGCCCGGCCCGGGGTCCAGCCTGGGGACTGGGTCAGTGCCCGGCCCGGGGTCCAGCCTGGGGACTGGGTCAGTGCCCGGCCCGGGGTCCAGCCTGGGGACTGGGTCAGTGTCCGGCCCGGGGTCCAGCCTGGGAACTGGGTCAGTGCCCGGCCCGGGGTCCAGCCTGGGGACTGGGTCAGTGCCCGGCCCGGGGTCCAGCCTGGGGACTGGGTCAGTGTCCGGCCCGGGGTCCAGCCTGGGGACTGGGTCAGTGTCCGGTCCGGGGTCCAGCCTGGGGACTGGGTCAGTGTCCGGCCCGGGGTCCAGCCTGGGGACTGGGTCAGTGTCCGGCCCGGGGTCCAGCCTGGGGACTGGGTCAGTGCCCGGCCCGGGGTCCAGCCTGGGGACTGGGTCAGTGTCCGGCCCGGGGTCCAGCCTGGGGACTGGGTCAGTGTCCGGCCTGGGGTCCAGCCTGGGGACTGGGTCAGTGTCCGGCCCGGGGTCCAGCCTGGGGACTGGGTCAGTGTCCGGCCTGGGGTCCAGCCTGGGGACTGGGTCAGTGCCCGGCCCGGGGTCCAGCCTGGGGACTGGGTCAGTGTCCGGCCCGGGGTCCAGCCTGGGGACTGGGTCAGTGCCCGGCCCGGGGTCCAGCCTGGGGACTGGGTCAGTGTCCGGCCCGGGGTCCAGCCTGGGGACTGGGTCAGTGCCCGGCCCGGGGTCCAGCCTGGGGACTGGGTCAGTGCCCGGCCCGGGGTCCAGCCCTTGGATTGTCACCGTAAGTTAATGAGAAGCCTCGATCAGTGGAGGATTGTTGGTGATGATCTCCTGCGTCACAAGGTGGCTGCTCTCGCCCGCTGACTCTGGTCAGCACCGTTTCCACCCTGAGGTCCTGTCGCCCCGCCGATGCTGACTGTGGTTTAAACACTGTCACCACCAACCCGCACCACAAACACCGAGAATCGGCACTGCCCCCATTACCCAACAGTGATCAGTGGCCACAGATCTCGCCCCTCGTCTTCTGTCCACAGCAAACCTGCTGAGCAGCCCAGGCTGGGATAGTTCAGTCAGCACCTGGTCCCTCCACAGTCCCTGAAGGTGCTGACTCTCCCTGGGGTACAGTCCCTGAAGGTGCTGACTCTCCCTGGGGTACAGTCCCTGAAGGTGCTGACTCTCCCCGGGGTATAGTTCCTGAAGGTGCTGACTCTCCCTGGGGTACACACCCTGAAGGTGCTGACTCTCCCCGGGGTATAGTTCCTGAAGGTGCTGACTCTCCCTGGGGTACACTCCCTGAAGGTGCTGACTCTCCCTGGGGTACACTCCCTGAAGGTGCTGACTCTCCCCGGGGTATAGTTCCTGAAGGTACTGACTCTCCCTGGGGTACAGTCCCTGAAGGTGTTGACTCTCCCTGGGGTACAGTCCCTGAAGGTGCTGACTCTCCCTGGGGTACAGTCCCTGAAGGTGCTGACTCTCCCTGGGGTACAGTCCCTGAAGGTGCTGACTCTCCCTGGGGTACAGTCCCTGAAGGTGCTGACTCTCCCTGGGGTACAGTCCCTGAAGGTGCTGACTCTCCCTGGGGTACAGTTCCTGAAGGTGCTGACTCTCCCTGGGGTACAGTCCCTGAAGGTGCTGACTCTCCCTGGAGTACAGTCCCTGAAGGTGCTGACTCTCCCTGGGGTACAGTCTCTGAGGGTGCTGACTCTCCCTGGGGTACAGTCTCTGAGGGTGCTGACTCTCCCTGGGGTACAGTCTCTGAAGGTGCTGACTCTCCCTGGAGTACAGTCCCTGAAGGTGCGGACAGTCGGATTTACACCATCACTAATATTTGCTGTACAATCTGAAGTTGAAGTATTGGGTGAGCTGATGAGACGGTTTCTCCAGTGCCAGTACTGCCGGCTGGGATCGCGTGTCTGTATCGAGGCCTTCCATCGCTGGGATGTTTCTGGTTTTGCTGCAGTGTCTGTGTGACTTGCCTCTCTCAACTGTAAGAGTTTATGTGCTGACACAGATCACACAGCACATAAACCCTTACTGTTCTGTGAAACAAGCCCCTATGGGTGGGCTGGAGACCCGTCCTCAGCACCTGGGAACACAGGGGAACAGGGATAATCCCCCGCCCAAACCCCCAACCCTGACAATGACCCTCGCCCCCCCAACCCTGCACCTGCCCTGAACGCTGACCTTGCCCCTTCACCAATTCCTGACTGCCCCCAACCCTGACCCTACCCACCCGAACCCCCAACCCTGACCCCGCCCTACCGCAACCCGGCCCCTCCCCCAACCCTGACCCCGCCCTACCCAAACCCAGCCCCCTCCCCCCAACCCCGCCCCTCTTTCCAACCCCGCCCCTGCCCTCCCCCAACCCGGCCCCTCCCTCCCCCGCCCCTGCCCCTCCCCCAACCCTGACCCTGCCCTGCCCCTCCCCCAACCCTGACCCCACCCCGCCAACCCTGACGCCGTCCCTTACCACCCCCTCCCCCCCCACGACTACCCTGATGGCCCCAAACCTCCTCAGCACCCGGATACACAACAGAAGACACCCAGCCCCCCCCCCCCGCCAGAAGGGGTCACTCCCTGTCCAGTGAGGTCCGGCTCAGGCCGTCTCAGTGACCAGGAGCTCCAGGGGTGAAGGTCCTGACCCCTGACCCCTCTCCGAGCCTGGGTGTGACAGTGAATCAACCACAGATAATTATTCTTAATGAGTGTAATTAAGTAAATGACATTATTAACGACCAAAAACCCACTCCCCACCTCGTGGGCTGGAGGGAGAGGGGAGGGGAGGTGGGGTGGGGGAGGGGGGGGACTGGAGGGGTTGGGATGGGGAGAGGATCGGGGGTCAGGGATAAAGGGTCAGGGGTCAGGGTTCGGGGGATTGAGGGGCATTGGGGCAGGGAGAGGGTCGGGTCAGGGATTGGGGGGTCAGGGATACGGGGAGGATTGGGGTCGAGGGGGGTTGGGGGGGGGACATTGGGGGCAGGGGAAGGCTGGGACTGGAGATCCCGTCACTCGGGGAGAGTCAGGAGCCGCAGGGCTGGGGATGAATTATTTTATTATCTGCATTGCAGAATGTGCACAGACTGTTTTTCTTTCCATTGTACAAATGTTTTAAACTGTGACAAGCATTGGATCTTTTACCAAACATATTTTTAGGTGGACTATCTTTATACGAGAGATTATTTGCTGTGATTTCTGAGCTTGGCTCTTTATTCCATTGTTTGAGTTCAGCAGATTCAGACACCAGCAGCAGAATGTGAGGCTGCACTGCCACAGTGTGGACCATTTAGGTATTGCACCAATCAACAAGACTCGTCAGAGAACAGAAAACACTCAACAATTCAGGTAACATATGCAGGGGCGAGAGATAATAAGAACATAAGAAATAGGAGCAGGAATCAGCCATTTGGTCCCTCGAGCCTGCTGCGCCATTCAGTAAGATCAAATCCACTTCCCTACCCGCTCCCCATAACCCTTGACAACCTTATTGTTCAGAAATCTATAAATATATTCAATGACCCAGCCTCTTTAGCTCTCTGGGGCACAGCATTCCACAGTTTCACGACCCTAAGAGAAGAAATTCCTCCTCATTTCTGTTTTAAATGGGCGACACCTTATTCTGAAATGATGCCCCCTAGTTCCGACCCCTTATACCGAGACTGTGACCCCTGGTTCTAGATTCTCCCACGAGGGAAATATCATCTCTGCATCCACCTTGTCGAGTCCCCTCAGTATCATATGTTTCAATAAGATCACCTTTCATTCTTCTGATCTCCAATGAGTATAGGCCCAACTTGCTCAACCTTTCTTCATAAGTCAACTCCCTCATCTCCGGAATCAACCCAGTGAACCTTCTCTGAACAGCCTCCAATGCAAGTATATCCTTCCTTAAATACGGAGACCAAAACTGTACGCAGTACTCCAGGTGTGGCCTCACCAATACCTTGTACAGTTGTAGCAGGACTTCCCTGCTTTTATACTCTATCCCCCTTGCAATAAAGGCCAACATTCCACTTGCCTTCCTGATCACTTGCTGTACCTGCAGACTAACTTTGTGTTTCATGCACAAGGACCTCCAGGTCCCTCTGTACTGCAGCATTTTGTAATCTCTCCCCATTTAAATAATAATTTGTCTTTTTATTCTTCCTACCAAAGTGAATAATGTCATATCTTCCCACATTATACTCCATCTGTCAAATGTTTGCCCACTCACTTAGCCTGTCTATATCCCCTTGCAGATTCTATGTGTCCTCCTCACAACTTGCTTTCCCAGCTGATCTAATGACCGTTGCAAAGTGCCTGATTGTGGGCAGTGAGCAAGGATCAGCTGTGAGGCCCATCATTGTCGAATAGCCAGCCAACATTCACTGCCCAGTATCATAAATGAAGGATGGTCAGTGGAGCTCTGCCCACGATATCAGTCAACAGCAGGGGGCAGAGAGCAATGGGTAGGGAGCAGAGAACAGGGGATGGGGAT
The DNA here is from genome assembly GCF_044704955.1 of Pristiophorus japonicus. Lineage (NCBI taxonomy): Eukaryota > Metazoa > Chordata > Chondrichthyes > Pristiophoridae > Pristiophorus > Pristiophorus japonicus. The sequence continues at coordinate 1,777,148 of NC_091992.1, read as the reverse complement.
GGGGGTGCAGGGGGCAGGGGATGGGGGGGGGGGGGCAGGGGGCAGAGAGCAGGGGGTCGGGGGATAGCAGTACAAACAGTTTCACAGTCAAACTGGTCGCCATGTTTGAGATGCTGAGCGTTCGTGTGTCCATGGCTGGAGAGACCTCCCCGACCCGTGGTTAAAGTTGAACCCTGCCTCACCCTAGTGTCCTGGTTTTTACATTGGATTACATCGGATATACGGCCCAGAAACAGGTCATTCCGCCCAACCAGTCCATGCTCCACTCGAGCCTCCTCCCGTCTTTCCTCATTTATTCTATCAACATATCCTTCTATTCCCTTCTCCCCCATGTGTTTATCCAGCCTCCCCTTAAATACATCGATACTATTCACCTCAACCCCTCCCTGTGGCAGCGAGCTCCACATTCTCACCCCTCTCTGGGTAAAGAAGTTTCTCCTGAATTCCCCATTGGATTTCTGGGTGACTGTCTTATATTGATGGCCTCTGGTTATGCTCTTCACCACAAGTGGAAACATTCTCTCTGTATCCACTCGATCAAAACCTTTCATCATTTTAAAGACCTCTATTAGGTCACCCCTCAGCCTTTTTTCAAGAGAAAAGAGACGCAGCCTGTTCATCCTTTCCTGATATGTATACCCTCGCATTTCTGGTATCATCCTTGTAAATCTTCTCTGCACCCTCTCCAGTGCCTCTATATCCTTTTTATAATATGGTGACCAGAACTGTACACAGTGCTCCGTGTGGTCTAACCAAGGTTCGATACAAGTTTAACATAACTTCCCTACTTTTCAATCCTGTACCTCTAGAAATAAACCCTAGTGCTGGGTTTGCTTTTTACGGCCTTGCTAACCTGTGTCACAACTTTTAGTGATTTGTGTATTTGTACTCCGAGATCCCTTTGTTCCTCTACCCCACCCAGACTCTCACCCTCCCAGTGATAAGTGACCTCCCTATTCTTCCTACCAAAATGTAATCCCTCACATTTATCTGTGTTGAACATCATTTGCCAATTAAATGCCCATTCTGCAAGTTTATTAATGTCCCCCTGTAATTTGTTGCAATGCTCCTCAGTATTGACTGTCCCCCAATTTAGTCTCATCCGCAAATTTAGAAATTGTGTTTTGATTCCAAAGTCTACATCGTTAATGTAAATTGTGACCAACAGTGGTCCCAGCACTGATCCTTGTGGAACACCACCACCCACCTTCTGCCCCTGTGAATAGCTCCCTTTACCCGTCTCTCTGCTTTCTGTCTCGAAGCCAGCCAGCTACCATCCTGCTACTTGTCCCTGACTCCGCATTCTCTGACCTTGTTCATCAGTCTATTATGGGGAACCTTATCGAAGGCCTTTTGAAAATCTAGATAAATTACATCTACTGCATTACCCTTGTCTACTCTCTCTGTTACCTCTTCCAAAAATTCAATGAGGTTGGTCAAGTAAGACTTTCCCTTTTGAAATCCATGCTGACTTTATTATTATGACATATGAAGAAAAACTGGATCGACTAGGCTTATATTCACTGGAATTTAGAAGAATGAGAGGGGATCTCATAGAAACATATAAAATTCTGACGGGATTAGACAGGTTAGATGCAGGAAAAATGTTCCCAATGTTGGGGAAGTCCAGAACCAGGGGTCACAGTCTAAGGATAAGGGGTAAACCATTTAGGACCGAGATGAGGAGAAACTTTTACACCCAGAGAGTGGTAAACCTGTGGAATTCTCTACCACAGAAAGTTGTTGAGACCAATTCATTGGATATATTCAAAAGGGAGTTAGATGTGGCTCTTACGGCTAAAGGGATCAAGGGGTATGGAGAGAAAGCAGGAGTGGGGTACTGAAATTGCATGATCAGTCATGATCATATTGAATGGTGGTGCAGGCTCGAAGGGCCGAATGGCCTACTCCTGCACCTAGTTTTTATGTTTCTATATTTTTGGTTTCTCGATGTTCTTCTATCTTCTCCTTTAGTAGGGATTCCATTATTTTTCCTACCATCGATGTTAAGCTGACTGGTCTATAATTCCCTGGACATGTTCTATCCCCCTTCTTAAATCTAGGTATTACGTTAGCTATCCACCAGTCCTCTGGCACTACACCTTTTTCTAACGAATTATTAAATATGTGCAGTAATGCCTCTGCTATCTCTTCCCTAGATTCTTTTAAAATGTGTGGATGCAATCCATCCGGACCAGGGATTTTATTCTCCGAGTTTGATTAGTTTATTTAATATATCCCTTCTTTTTATTTTAAATGTACTCATTTGTAATCTCATCATCCAATGTCATGTCCACCTGCTCTTTTTCCCTGGTAAATACTGAAGCAAAATAATTAATATTTCTCCCATCTCTCTATCGTTACCTCTGATATTATCCTGTCTATCCCTTAATGGTCCTATTCCCATCCCAACCTTCCTTTTTTATTGATAGGCCTGTAAAATATTTAACTATTTTGTTTCATGTTCCTTGATTTAATTTCATAGTTCCCCTTTGCCTTCTAATTATATTTTGGACTTCTCTCCTAATCCCTTTGTATTCTCCCTTATCATGCACTCCCTTGTATGTCACTTTCCTTACCCTCAATTTTTCCCTTGTGGCTTCATTCATCCATGGAGTCTCATTAGTGTTTAGTTTGTTCTTTCCTTTAGTGGAATATATTGTTCCTGCACTTGGTTGAACACCATTTTAAATGTTTCCCATTGCTGTTCTACATCATCTTTTTGCCAATATTGTTGTCCATTTTATTTTCCCCAGTTCTATTCTCAGCCCCTCAAAATCAGCTGTTCTCCAATCTATTAACCTGGTTTTCGTCTATATTTATGTCCTTCTCTATTATCATCTTAAAGTGTATTATATTATGGTCACTATTGCCTAGATGTTCCCCCAGTTTTTTACTTCTCTCATCTGCTTTGGTTCATTCCCCATTGTAAGATCCAATAGCGAATCCTCCCTTGTTGGGCTTTTTACATATTTAGAAAGGAGTCCTGTACACATTGTAGGAACCCCATTCCCTTATTCCCTTTACCTACTTCTTCTGTCCAATTAATATCGGGGTAGTTGAAATCCCCCATGATTATTATTCTATGTTTTTTACTCATTTCCCTAATTTGTCTGCATATTTCTTCCTCCACCTCCCTTCCACTATTAGGTGGTCTGTAGACTACACCTAGTGGTGTGATTGAACCTTTATTATCTTTTATCTCTATCTATATGGATTCAATTTTTGTCTTGCTGATAGCTGCATCACTTTTTTCTACTGCTGTTATGTTATCCCTAATTACAGCTACTCCACCTCCCCCTTTCCCCCTCTATCTTTTCTAAATATGTTATACCCCACAATGTTTAATTCCCAGTCCTGATTTTTCTGTAGTCATGTCTCAGTAATCCCGACTATGCCTGGTTCCTCACAATGCATGTTTAACAATATTTTTAGACTCCTGTTCTATAACACGATTTTTTCTCTTGCCATCAATGTCCTCCCTTACTTTATTTGTTGCTATGCTCTCTTCCTGTTTTGTTTATGTTTAGGCTGGTTACATTTCTTGTAGATCCCTCCCCCCATCTAACTAGTTTAAAGCCTTTGCCACCTCCCTATTTACCCATTCCGCTAGGACACGGATCCCATCCCGGTTCAGGTGGAGCCCGTCCCATCGGTACAGCTCCTTCCTGTCCCAGTACTGGTGCCAGTGTCCCATGAAAAGGAATCCCCCTTTCCCACACCAGCCCTTTAGCCACGTGTTAATTCTCCTGATCAGTCTGTTTCTGTGCCAATTTGCACGAGGCTCAGGCAAAAATCCAGGTCCTGCTTTTTAATTTAGAGCCTAACTCCTGATACTCTTTTAACAGGAACTCCTCCCTGTTCCTACCTGTGTCATTTGTTCCCACATGGACCACGACAACTGGATTTACCTCCTCCCTTTCCAAGTTTCTCTCCAGCTGCCGTGAGATATCTCTTACCCTGGCACCGGGCCGGCAACACACCCTTCGGGATTCTCGTTCTTGGCTGCAGAGGACGCTATCTATCCCCTAATTATAGAGTCCCCTATCACTACCACATTCCTATTCTGCTCTCTCGCACCCCCCCGGACAGCCTGAGCCACGGTACCTTGATCTGCATTGTGACGGTCCTTCCCGCAGTCTGTCTCCTTATCCTCACAGGTAGCGAGTACATCGTACCTGTTGGACAGGACCAATGTCTGTGGGACCTCCTTCTCAACCTCTCCTAAATCCTCGCTACCCGACTCCCTAACAGTCACACCCTCCCTTTCCTGAACCTGTGCTTTCCTCTGGGGTGTGACTGTATTCTGGATAAAACTGTCCAGAAATTCCTCCCCCTCCCTTCTCTGTCGGAGGGTCTCCAACTTGCTCGCCAGCTCAACGACTCTGAGCCGGAGAGACTCGAGATGGAGACATCCCCTGCAGACCTGTTTGCTCGGGACAATCTCGCTGTCCACAAACTCCCACATACTGCAGTCCAGACACACAACCTGCCCTGCCATATCCCAGTCTAGCCTTATTTAATTTATTTAGTTAGTTAAAGTCTTTATACAATGATTATTTATAGTTATATTAATTAGTTTAACTAGTTAAGCTATAAGTTTAATACAGTAAGTTATAGTTTCCTGCAACTAGTTTAAACCACAGTCCAAATTAGTGAGAAAAGAGAAAAAAAAACCTTAATACTCACCAACCAATCACCTGCTGTCCTTGTTTTTTTTGGAGGTCGAAGGTTCTGCCGCCACTGATGCCTCCTCCAATCAGGTCCTTCCCCAAATTCCCATTCTTTCCAAATTCCCAAATAAAGCACTCTGGTTTAGGCACTCTGTGCAGATCATGTTTTACTGCTGTTTCCCCTCGTGCCTCACGGACTCAACTCACTGAGGGAGGGAATCCCAACACAGTCCAACCCAACCCAACCCAACACAGTCCAACCCAACACAGTCCAACCCAACCCAACACAGTCCAACCCAACCCAACACAGTCTAACCCAACCCAACACAGCCCAACCCAACGCAGCCCAACCCAACGCAGCCCAACCCAATGCAGCCCAACCCAACGCAGCCCAACCCAACCCAACGCAGCCCAACCCAACCCAACGCAGCCCAACCCAACGCAGCCCAACCCAACCCAACGCAGCCCAACCCAACCCAACGCAGCCCAACCCAACCCAACGCAGCCCAACCCAACCCAACGCAGCCCAACCCAACGCAGCCCAACCCAACGCAGTCCAACCCAACGCAGTCCAACCCAACGCAGTCCAACCCAACGCAGTCCAACCCAACGCAGTCCAACCCAACGCAGTCCAACCCAACCCAACACAGTCCAACCCAACCCAGTCCAACCCAACCCAACACAGTCCAACCCAACCCAACACAGTCCAACCCAACCCAACACAGTCCAACCCAACCCAACACAGTCCAACCCAACCCAACACAGTCCAACCCAACCCAACACAGTCCAACCCAACCCAACACAGTCCAACCCAACCCAACACAGTCCAACCCAACCCAACACAGTCCAACCCAACCCAACACAGTCCAACCCAACCCAACACAGTCCAACCCAACCCAACACAGTCCAACCCAACCCAACACAGTCCAACCCAACCCAACACAGTCCAACCCAACCCAACACAGTCCAACCCAACCCAACACAGTCCAACCCAACCCAACACAGTCCAACCCAACCCAACACAGTCCAACCCAACCCAACACAGTCCAACCCAACCCAACACAGTCCAACCCAACCCAACACAGTCCAACCCAACCCAACACAGTCCAACCCAACCCAACACAGTCCAACCCAACACAAAACCCTGGGCTGCTGGACATGTAGTCTGCACTGCGGGCAGCAGTGAGTGTGCACACACACTGTATGAAAGCTCAAATCCCTCAACAATGTTGACGAGCGATGAAGTCGATCAGTTCTAAGTGGAGTTTGGGCTGGAACTTTTCTGGCAGAAAGTCTTCAGCTGAAAAGAACAGAGTGTCCTCCACAGCAGGAAGTGTGAGGATCATTCCAAGCAGCGTCCCCTGGGGCACACACATATCCAATTGCTATTCATTCTCTCAGTGTAACATGCAATGAGCAGCATGGTGCCAATCCTGGGGCTAAACACAACCAGACACACGATCCACATACACCCGTCGACATTCAATCCCAATTTCAGTTTTGATTTACAAAGATATTCAAAGAGCTGCTGCTCACTCACATCTCACCAAACATACATACTCCCTAAAACGAGAGAGTCCTCTAAATATACCAAATTATGTTGGACTGAGCCCCGGGGGGGGGGGGGGCCTGGTGTGGGACTGAGCCCCGGGGAGGGGGAGGGGGCCCGGTGTGGGACTGAGCCCCGGGGAGGGGGAGGGGGCCCGGTGTGGGACTGAGCCCCGGGGGGGGAGGGGGCCCGGTGTGGGACTGAGCCCCGGGGAGGGGGAGGGGGCCCGGTGTGGGACTGAGCCCCGGGGAGGGGGAGGGGGCCCAGTGTGGGACTGAGCCCCGGGGAGGGGGCCCGGTGTGGGACTGAGCCCCGGGGAGGGGGCCCGGTGTGGGACTGAGCCCCGGGGAGGGGGGGGGCCCGGTGTGGGACTGAGCCCCGGGGAGGGGGCCCGGTGTGGGACTGAGCCCCGGGGAGGGGGGCCCGGTGTGGGACTGAGCCCCGGGGAGGGGGAGGGGGAGGGGGGCCCGGTGTGGGACTGAGCCCCGGGGAGGGGGAGGGGGCCCGGTGTGGGACTGAGCCCCGGGGAGGGGAGGCCCGGTGTGGGACTGAGCCCCGGGGAGGGGGAGGGGGAGGGGGGCCTGGTGTGGGACTGAGCCCCGGGGAGGGGGGCCCGGTGTGGGACTGAGCCCCGGGGAGGGGGAGTGGGGCCCGGTGTGGGACTGAGCCCCGGGGAGGGGGCCCGGTGTGGGACTGAGCCCTGGGGAGGGGGGCCTGGTGTGGGACTGAGCCCCGGGGAGGGTGGGCCCGGTGTGGGACTGAGCCCCGGGGAGGGGGAGGGGGGCCTGGTGTGGGACTGAGCCCTGGGGAGGGGGGGCCTGAGCCCCGGGGAGGGTGGGCCTGGTGTGGGACTGAGCCCCGGGAGGGGGGGCCTGAGCCCCGGGGAGGGTGGGCCTGGTGTGGGACTGAGCCCCGGGGAGGGGGAGGGGGGCCTGGTGTGGGACTGAGCCCCGGGGAGGGGGAGGGGGAGGGGGGCCCGGTGTGGGACTGAGCCTCGGGGAGCACTGCCTTGTCCTTGTTGCCAATTCCCTCCATGGCCTCGCCCCTCACTATCTGTAATCTCCTCTAGCCCCACAACTCTCCGAGTTATCGGCACTCCTCAAATTCTGGCCTTTTGCGTATCTTGATTTGAATTGTCCACCATCAGCGGCCGTGCCTCGAGCTGCCTGGGCCCCAAGCTCTGGAATTCCCTCCCTAAACATCATATCTCTACCTCTCTCTCCTCCTTTAAGATGCTCCTTAAACCTGACCTCTGTGACCAAGCTTTTGATCACCTATCCTAATTTGTAGTACACATGAAAGGCGCTATGGAAATGCAAGCTACTGTTGTTGGGCTCAGTCCCCACTGAATCCCGGGTGAGTTGTTGAAAGTTTCTCCCAGCACAGATCGTGGACTGGTGCCGCTCACATCCCTGCGGAGCCGCCTCCAGTTACGTAAAAAATTCTCGCCTGCCCCAGAGAACCCTCCCACTGAGAGTGACTCCAGACCCTCACCGAGACCCGCATCAATGAGGGGAGAGCAGGAGGCAGCAGATCGGTCACTGAATCAGCACAGCTCCGGACAGCAACCTCAGGGGTTCCACACCAGGTCCTGCAACAGAATCGCTGCAAGACATCACTGCCAGACAGGCAGGGAATCAGACAGACAGAGAATCAGACAGACAGAGAATCACGGAATCATAGAAATTTACAGCACAGAAGGAGGCCATTTCGGCCCATCGTGTCCGCACTGGCCAATAAGGAACTGTCCGGCCTAATCCCACTTTCCAGCTCTGGGTCCGTAGCCCTGTAGGTTACGGCACTTCAGATGCACATCCAAGTAATTTTTAAATGTGGTGAGGGTTTCTGCCTCTACCACCCTTTCAGGCCGTGAGTTCCAGACCCGCACCACCCTCTGGGTGAAGACATTTCCCTCAAATCCCCTCTAAACCTCCTACCAATTACTTTAAATCTGTGCCCCCTGGTTCTTGACCCCTCTGCTAAGGGAAATATGTCCTTCCTATCCACTATATCTAAGCCCCTCATAATTTTATACACCTCTATAAGGTCTTCCCTCAGCCTCCTGTGTTCTAAAGAAAACAACCCCAGCCTATCCAATCTTTCCTCACAGCTAAAATTCTCCAGTACAGGCAACATCCTGGTAACTCTCCTCTGTACCCTTTCCAGTGCAATCACATCTTTCCTGTAATGTGGTGACCAGAACTGCACGCAGTACTCCAGCTGTGGCCTAACCAGTGTTTTATACAGTTCAAGCATAACCTCCCTGCTCTTGTAGTCTATGCCTCGGCTAATAAAGGCAAGTATTCCCTATGTCTTCTTAACCACCTTATCCACCTGGCCTGCTACCTTCAGGGATCTGTGGACCTGCACTCCAAGGTCCCTCTGTTCCTCTACACTTCTCAGTGTCCTACCATTTAATGTGTATTCCCTTGCCTTGTTAGCCCTCCCCAAATGCATTACCTCACACTTCTCCGGATTGAATTCCATTTGCCACTGTTCTGCCCACCTGACCAGTTCATCGATATCTTCCTGCAGTCTACAGCTTTCTTCTTCATTATCAACCACACAGCCTATTTTAGTGTCATCTGCAAGCTTCTTAATCATAATCCCTACATTTAAGTCTAAATCATTGATATATACCACAAAAAGCAAGGGACCTAGTGCTGAGCCCTTCAGAATCCCACTGGAAACATCCTTCCAGTCACAAAAACATCCATCAACCATTACCCTTTGCTTCCGGTCTCTGAGCCAATTTTGGATCCAACTTACCACTTTGCCCTGGATCCCATGGGCTATTACTTCCGTGACCAGTCTGCCATGTGGGACCTTATCAAAAGCTTTGCTAAAATCCATATACACTGCATCGTACACACTGCCCTCATCGACCCTCCTTGTTACCTCCTCAAAAAATGCAATCAAGTTAGTCAGACACGATCTTCACTTAACAAATCCGTGCTGACTGTCCTTGATTAATCCATCTTTATAAATGAAGATTTATCCTGTCCCTCATAATTTTTTCCAATAATTTTCCCACCACCGAGGTTAGGCTGACTGGCCTGTAATTACTCAGTCTATCCCTTTCTCCCTTTTTAAACAAAGGTACAATGTTCGCAGTCCTCCAGTACCACATCTGTAGCAAGAGTGGATTGGGAAATGATGGTCAGAGCCTCTGCTATTTCCTCTCTTGCTTCTCTTGACAGCCTGGGATACATTTCATCCGGGCCTGGGAGTTTATCCACTTTCAAAGCTGCTAAACCCCTTAATACTTCCTCTCTCACGATGTTTATTTCATCTAATCTTTCACACTCTTCCCTGATTGCAATGTCTGCATTGCCCCTCTCTTGTGAAAACAGACGCAAAGTATTCATTCCGAACCATATCCATGTCTTCCGCCTCCACACACACATTAACTTTATGGTCTCTAATAGGCCCTACTCTTTCTTTAGTTATTCTCTTGCTCTTAATGTATTTATAAAACAAATTTGGATTTTCTTTGATTTTACTTGCCAACATTTTTTCATGCTCTCTCTTTGCTTTCCTAATTTCCTCTTTAATTTCAATCCTGAACTTTCTTTGCTCCTCTCGGGTTTCTGCAGTATTGAGCCCTCGGTATCTGTCATAAGCCTCCCTTTTCTCCTTTATCCTACCCTGCATACCCCTTGACATTCAGGGGGTTCTAGATTTGTTAGTCCCACTCTTTTTCTTTAAAGGAACATACTTGCTCTGAACCCTACAGATCTCCTCTTTGAATGCCTCCCACTGCTCTGACACTGATTTACCATCGAGTAACTGTTTCCAGTCCACTTTTGGCTAAATCATCACAGCTTAAGTCAAATTGTCTTTTCCCCAATTGAGAACTTTTATTCCTGGTCTATCTTTATCCTTTTCCATAACTACCCTAAATCTAACTGAATTATCATCACTGGCACCAAAATGTTCTCCCACTGATACCCCTTCCACCTGCCCAGAATCAGACAGACAGACAGGCAGGCAGAGAATCAGACAGGCAGGGAATCAGACAGGCAGGCAGGGAACCAGACAGGCAGGGAATCAGACAGGCAGGCAGGGAACCAGACAGGCAGACAGGCAGGGAATCAGACAGGCAGGCAGGGAACCAGACAAGCAGGCAGGGAACCAGACAAGCAGGCAGGGAACCAGACAGGCAGGGAATCAGGCAGGCAGGGAACCAGACAAGCAGGCAGGGAACCAGACAGGCAGGCAGAGAATCAGACAGGCAGGGAGGGAATCAGACAGGCAGGCAGGGAACCAGACAGGCAGGGAATCAGACAGGCAGGCAGAGAATCAGACAGGCAGGGAATCAGGCAGGCAGGGAACCAGACAGGCAGGCAGAGAATCAGACAGGCAGGGAACCAGACAGGCAGGGAGGGAATCAGACAGGCAGGGAATCAGACAGGCAGGGAGGGAATCAGACAGGCAGGCAGGGAATCAGACAGGCAGGCAGGGAATCAGGCAGGCAGGCAGGGAATCAGACAGGCAGGCAATCAGACAGGCAGGCAGGGAACCAGACAGGCAGGGAGGGAATCAGACAGACAGACAGGCAGGGAGGGAATCAGACAGACAGACAGACAGACAGGCAGGGAGGGAATCAGACAGACAGACAGGCAGGGAGGGAATCAGACAGACAGACAGGCAGGGAGGGAATCAGACAGACAGGCAGGGAACCAGACAGGCAGGGAATCAGACAGGCAGGGAGGGAATCAGACAGGCAGGCAGGGAACCAGACAGGCAGGCAGGGAACCAGACAGGCAGGGAACCAGACAGGCAGGGAATCAGACAGATAGAATCGAGAGGCTTTTACTGAATCCGGATCAGGCTCCTGGTTCCGGTCCTGTCTCCAGTCTGAGCACCAGATACAATCAGTGTCTCCTCGCCCTCTGCTCTGCTGTGCCGACCCCACCAGCGATCCGGGGTTAACGCGCTTCCAGCACCGCCGCCCTGTGACAGCGAGCAATGCTGATTATAACCCACTATAAATAGCTGGGACTCTGGTCCCTCCCACTCCGACCCTGGCCAACAATCCGCCACACAATAACACATGCTGGAGTCAGGTCCCAATTTACAGCTCGCAGGGAAAGGGTCCGAGACATTATCAGAGACACATGTGGACCATGCGGCCGCAGGAGGAATGCGATCCAGACCCTGAGCCAAGCTCACACTGCTGGCTCCCAAACATGTTTTCAAAAACACTCCAGGTTCATGTTGGAGACGACTAGGCTATTTATATGCATTTATAGTAAAGACAGGCAGCGATGTTATCAATTAATCTCTTTATTTAAAACTCAAAGTGAAACTTTTTATTTATATTTGCATGTATAAGTACCAAACATTGTCGCTTTATCCAGCTCATACACTGCCTTACACAGGAACAGGAGGAGGCCTTTCAGCCCCTCGAGCCTGTTACACAGGAACAGGAGGCCATTCAGCCCCTCGAGCCTGTTACACAGGAACAGGAGGAGGCCATTCAGCCCCTCGAACCTGTTACACAGGAACAGGAGGAGGCCATTCAGCCCCTCGAGCCTGTTACACAGGAACAGGAGGAGGCCCATTCAGCCCCTCGAGCCTGTTACACAGGAACAGGAGGAGGCCATTCAGCCCCTCGAGCCTGTTACACAGGAACAAGAGGAGGCCATTCAGTCCCTCGAGCCTGTTACACAGGAACAGGAGGAGGCCATTCAGCCCCTCGAGCCTGTTACACAGGAACAGGAGGAGACCATTCAGTCCCTTGAGCCTGTTACACAGGGACAGGAGGAGGCTATTCAGCCCCTCGAGCCAGTTATTAGATTTTTGGAGTCGAGGGGAACCAATGGATATGGGGATCGGGCGGGAAAGTGGAGTTGAGGTCGATGATCAGCCGTGATCTTATTGAATGGCGGAGCAGGCTCGAGGGGTTGTATGGCCGACTCCTGCTCCTAATTCTTATGTTCTTAAAGGAGCACAGAGAGATGGAGAAGTGGGGTTTAAAGAGGATATTCCAAAGCTTGGGGTCCAGAATAGTCGAATCTGGAGGTAATAAAGGCGTGGTGAGGGTTTCAGCAGCAGCTGGGCTGAGGCAGGGGTGGAGATGGGCGATATTACGGAGATGCAAATAGGCGATGGAGCGAGTATGTGGTCAGAAACTCATCTGAGGGTAAATAGGATGCCGAGTTTGTGAACAGACTGGTTCAACCTGAGAGAGTGAATGGGGTAGGGGGAAAGACTATCATCTCCAATGTCCTAACATTGAAATGGAGGAAATTGTGACACCCCAGACTGGATGCGAGAAGCAGTCTGACATGACAGAGGCAGGGAGGGGGGGGGGGGTGGGGAGGTGCTGGAGAGGTGGAGCTAGGGTCAGCTGTGTCCATTGACAAGTTTGCCAGTTACATCATCACAGGGTGTGACATTGAAGAGCAGAATGGCGCAGGTTCTGACTCCGCACTGTGTCGTGAGGAAAGGGATGGGAAAATTAACCACCCAAACTCAATCTCAATGACCCTATCAGCTGTCTGTCCAACCGAGTAATGAGGTGGATGCCTTTGCTTTCCCACATGACCTGCGTTATGGACAATCTCAACACAGTAATGTTTGGGACAAAGATCATTGTGGGAAATAAAACGAGGCTATGAGTGAAGGGACAGGGTCAATTTGAAGTGAGGGCGAGTTTGGTTGATGTTGAGATTGCAGATGAGCCTGAGCTGGAGGATAGAAATGAGATGGGCGGGGGGGGGGGGGGGGCGGGACATAAGTTTTGGGGGGAAGGGGGTAAGTTTGGGGGGCAGGGTAAGTTGGGAGGGGTAAGTTTGGGGGGTATGAGTTGCAGCCTCACGTAGTTTGAGAGCAGAGTGATTCCTGTTCTAGCCTGCAGCACGCCATGTTTGGAGCCTGTCATGGACAGGGTCCAGGAACACATGGCAGTGAGTCAGAGAGTACACAGAGTTCTGTGGTTCTGTTGTTTGTGTTCTGTGTGTTTGCCTCAGTCCTACTCCCAGGCATCATCCTTCCACAGGCACACAACACAGCAAGGGTCGTGGTCAGAGTGCTACAAGCATTGTCCAGTGCAAGAATCTGGAGCCCATTTCCCCTCTTCCAGTAAATGAGTTTCTACATCTTCTATTGAGCTTGCACTGAAAGTGCCAGATACAATAAATTGTAAAATACATTCACTTCCACATATATCGGGTTATTTTTATCCTGGTGTTGGATGTTGTTGGATCTGTCAGGGCGGGTGCTGAACACAGTGTTGAACTATCAGGCTCCCCTATCCTACCTACTAGTAAATTCACCACCAAATGTGGTATTGAATGGGAAGATCCCAGGTTCTCATTGGTCCCCATATGACCTCCCACTCCTCACAAATCCAGTACGCCGTTCTCAGGCATGGCCAATGAGGGCTCCATTGTGATGTTCTATGCTGTCAAATAGTTGCCAATACTCTGGGTGAAAAAAATTCCCCTCAAATCCCCTCTAAACCTCCTACCAATTACTTTAAATCTATGCCCCCTGACTGTTGACCCCTCTACTAGGGAAAATAGGTCCTTCCTATCCACTCTATCCAGGCCCTTCATAATGTTATTAACCTCAATTAGGTCTCCCCTCAGCTTCCTCTGTTCCAAAGAAAACAACCCCAGCATAACCAATCTTTCCTCCTAGCTAAAGTTCTCCATTCCAGGCAACATCCTCATAAATTTCTTCTGCACCCTCTCTAGTGCAATCACATTTTTCCTGTAATGTGGTGACCAGAACTGTGTGCAGTACTCCAGCTGTGGCCTAACCAGTGTTTTATACAGTTCAAGCAGGAACTCACTGCCTGAAAGGATGGTAGAGGCAGACTTCAAAAGTACTTGGATGTGCACTTGAAGAGCCGTAACCTACAGGGCTACAGACCAAGAGTTGCAAGGTGGGATTACGCTGGATAGCTCTTTGTCGACCGACACGGACACGATGGGCCGAATGGCCTCCCTATGTCGTAATTTTCTATGATTCTATGAATGGATAGATTTATAAGTTACTTTTGAGAAGGTATCTCCTGGAAAACCAGTTGAGATAATATCCAGGCATGACACTAACAGCTGTGTGCTGGGGTAGGTTGAAGCGTGGCCAATAGGAAAGAGAGACTCTATGAATGGCAGTAGTTATGGGGGGAGGCAGGGGGGCTCGGGAATCAGCAGCCTCATCTCCAAGGCTGCACCAACTGGATAGGGCTGCACAGGGCGCGGACTGTGGGACATGGGCTGGCAGACGGCAGATACAGTTTAATGGTGTTACGTTTAGGGTCGTGTTTAGGATTACTAAGTAAGTGGAGTGATTCTAGGATTAATATACTGACAAATGAGAAGGAGCTGGGAGTCAGTGTGGAGTAATCCCCGAGGACATCAAGACAATGCCTGGCTACTGCCGGATAGATTGTAGATGGAAAGAAGTTATCGTGCTGCTTCATCAAGGAGCCGACACTGAGACAGACAGCCAGGAGTGAATCATTTCCCTTTACCCTGCGTGTTGTACACGTACAGCAGCTGACCCTGAGACACACATGGGCCGTACTGAAATGATTACACTGGCCTGCTGTAAGATATACCTTTATGCCTTGATCAATTTGTTTCAAGTGAAAATGGAAGGTTAGGTTTATACTCAGCTGGAGATGAATGTTCCAGCCATAAAACTGAGCCTGGAACAGACCTGAAGAAAATCCAGAACCGCTATTACGAATTCCTCGACACCAACCATTTAACCAGCCCCAGCTGTGATTCCAGGGATGTGCCTGGAATCATTAGGAATTGCTGCAGGCACCAACACTAGCCACCTCAGGGTCTGTGAGCTGTTTATAGCACAGATACAGCTTCTGCATCAGTCACGCTCACAAAAATGAAGCAATGCTCTTGTAGATTTGCTTTCCTCCCCTTGATAGCAGACTCTGGGGAGTGTCAGTTCCACTTGTGCCAACTACCCTCGTGTACCCACTCCAGAGATTGAGCACGTAATCCAGACTGACACTTCAGTGTAGTACTACATAGGATATACATAGAAACATAGAAAATAGGTGCAGGAGTTGGCCATTTGGCCCTTCAAGCCTGCACCGACATTCAATTTGATCATGGCTGATCATTCTCTCAGTACCCCTTTCCTGCTTTCTCTCCATATCCCTTGATCCCTTTAGCCGTAAGGGCCACATCTAACTCCCTCTTGAATATATCTAATGAACTGGCCTCAACAACTCTCTGTGGTAGAGAATTCCACAGGTTCACAATTCTCTGAGTGAAGAAGTTTCTCCTCATCTCGGTCCTAAATGGCTTACCCCTTATCCTTAGACTGTGACCCCTGGTTCTGGACTTCCCCAACATCGGGAACATTCTTCCTGCATCTAACCTATCCAATCCCCTCAGAAATTTATGTTTCTATGAGATTCCCTCTCATTCTTCTAAATTCCATTGAATATAAGCCTAGTCGATCCAGTCTTTCTTCATAGGTTAGTCCTGCCATCCCAGGAATCAGTCTGGTGAACCTTCGCTGCACTCCCTCAATGACACAGAACAGGCCATTCAGCCCAACCAATCCATGCTGGCATTTATACTCCACTCGAGCCTCCTCCCGCCTTTCCTCATCTAAATATATCACCATAATCCTCTATTCCCTTCTCCCTCATATACTTGTCTAGCCTCTCCTTAAATGCATCGATGCAATGCGCTGGAGCACCAGGGACATACTTGCAATTCCTTTCATCTTGAATTGCTGTTCTCAGTTGCTTTGACACAAGGAAATGCTCACTGTTGGCCACTAGATTGTCTGTGGGGGAAGGAAACATTTTTGAGAGTTACCCCAGGCTAGCTCAGTCACAGCTGCAGTTGGGGAGCAAGGGTGGAATCAGTCAGGGCTCCCTCTCATGGTCACAATCCAGTGATCCTGCTGGAATGTGCGTCTCGGGGAGGGCAGGAGCAGGGACGGCTCCCCACTGTTCAATGTCCCAACTTTCAATGTCTAGGCTCACACAATGAGTGGTCACTTGGCTAAGGGAGCAGGGGACAGCACTCAGGGGGTTAACCAGGAGACAGATTGAACCATATCGTTGAAAACTGCCGGAACATTCTGGAACATACGATTTTCAGGGCGAACCTCACCATGTACCATCTGAGACCAATTATTAACCAGATTAATAAACAGAGACCAGAGCAACAACAGAGTAGTGCGAGGGTGGGAGGGCGGAACACAACTATGTCTCGCAGTATTGTTTGGAGATGTGCCCTGCCCAACTTCTGATTAGTTTGGGTCTGAGGTGCGGGCACTGGGGTCCGAGGTATAAATTCGATGACCTGACCTGCTGTTCCTGGGAAAAGCAGCACATTTCCTGACGGTGCCAATTCTCTGCCAGTCCGTGCACGGCAAATTCCTGGCACTCACGCCACTTGAAACAATTTCTCTCCTGGTACAAATTCAGGAAAATCCTCCCGCTCTCCCTGGTCACTCAGCATTCCAGCCGAGACACTGCCCTCTGCTACCTCGGAGGGTTAAGGCCAACAGCGAGAACACGCTGCCTGAAAGGGCGGTGGGAGCAGATTTAATAGTAACTTTCAAAAGGGAATTGGTTAAATACTCGACAAGGAAATATTTGCAGGGCTGTGGGGGGGGATTAATTGGAGAGCTCTATCACAGAGCCAGCACAGGCACGATGGGCCGAATGGCCTCCTGTGCTGTCTTATTGTGATTCTATGAGTGACCCTAAACCCAGTGACACATCACCAGAATCAGCACTGCCAGTACTCCCTCTTTACAAGCCTTCCATTTAATGATCCATTTAAGGGGAAGCTAGCCTGGGGGAGTAGGGAACAGGTTATTGCGACAGGGTGAGACGAACATTGGCACAGACGGGCTGTGCTGTGCATTCTGTGGAGGAGGAAGGCACCACAGAAATTCTCGGAGTTGAGGAACATATGGGTGTGGTGCTGACTCTCCAAGGCCTGTGTCTGGAGGTGTTTAAATGTAGCCTGTGTTTAACAAGGAGCCTTCACCCATTGCAGACCCCCTGTGTTGGACCTGACTAATTGCATCTCATTTTGTCAATACTGACCTCACAGCTCCTGCCCCAGTCTGCAAGGACTGATACTGTGGATTACACGGTGCTAACACCTCTCCGCCATTCACACAACAAGCACCCAGACCACCGTTAACCCCCGTGCATTGACTAGTGTAAGGGCAGCTCACTGCTCGAACCCCACCCACCCTCTCCACAAACAGGCTGCTTGCAGCTTTAGAGGATGGATGTTGCAACACACACACACCGTGACTCAGTGTCGAGCCAACTCGCTGTCTCGGGTTACTGGTTCACCCAGTGCAGGGCTCCCAGAGCCAGCGGTACATTGGCCTGAAATACAGGCCATTGTGAGCGATGGGGTCAAGGTCGGTCTCACTGCAGTTTATGCAGTAACCAGATGATGAACAACTTGCATTTATAAAGCATCCCAAGGCACGATACAGGAGCATGATGAATCAAAATGTATCACCAAGCCACATAGAGATATTAGGACAGATGAGGAATTAAGAGATATGGGGATAGGGTGGGAAAGTAGAGTTGAGGTTGAAGATGAACCGTGATATTGAATGCAGAGCAGGCTGGAGGGGCTGTGTGGTCTATTCCTAATTCTTACGTTCTTGGTCAAAGTGATAAGTTGTAAACAGCGTCTTAAGAGTGAGAGGAAGAGAGGCGGAGAGGTTTAGGGAGAGAATTTCAGAGCTTAAGGTCGAGGCAGCTGAAGGCATGGCCGCCGATGGTGCAGTGATTAAAATTGGGGATGAACAAGAGACCAGAATTGGAGGAGCGCGGAGAGTTGAGAGGGTTGGCGGAGGGTACAGAGATAGGGAGGGGTGTAGGGGCTGGAGGAGGTTACAGAGATAGGGAGGGGTGTAGGGGCTAGAGGAGGTTACAGAGATAGGGAGGGGTCTACGGGCTGGAGGTTAGAGATAGGGAGGGGTGGAGGAGGTTACAGAGATAGGAAGGGGTCTACGGGCTGGAGGCTACAGAGATAGGGAGGGGTGTAGGGCGGGAGTAGGTTACAGAGAGAGCCTCACGTCACAGCATCTTGGCACAATTGTTGCCTGCTGTGTAGCCAGACTGTGGGATGGTACAGATCCCATCATCATCATCATCATCGGCAGTCCCTCAGAATCGAGGAAGACTTGCTTCCACTCCAAAAGTGAGTTCTCAGGTGACTGAACAGTCCAATACGGGAATTACAGTCTCTGTCACAGGTGGGACAGATGGTGGGACAGATAGTGGTTGAGGGAAGGGGAGGGTGGGACTGGTTTGCCGCACGCTCCTTCCGCTTGGTTTCTGCATGCTCTCGGCGACGAGACTTGAGGTGCTCAGCGCCCTCCTGCATGTACTTCCTCCACTTAGGGCGGTCTATGGCCAGAGACTCCCAGGTGTTGGTGGGGATGTTGCACTTTATCAGGGAGGCTTTGAGGGTGTCCTTGTAACGTTTCCTCTGCACACCTGGGGCTCGCTTGCCGTGTCGGAGTTCCAAGTAGAGCGCTTGCTTAGGGAGTCTCGTATCGGGCATGGGGCGATGTGACCTGCCCAGCGGAGCTGGTCGAGTGTGGTACAGAGCCCACGAACAGAGCGACAGCACAGGATGCAGCCTGTGACTCACCTGAAGGTGAGACCCCGGCCTCGCTGGCTGAGATCGAGGGAGGTACCATCCGTGCAGCAGATGTTGATCCAAAGCCTGTCTGTCTGTCCCAGTGGATGCTAAAGATCCCACGGCACTATTTCGAGAAACAGCAGGGGAGTTCTCCCCCGTGTCCTGGGTCAACAAATTCCTCCCTCAACCAACATCACTAAAAACAGGTCAACTGGGCATCCACCTCATTGCTGTTTGTGGGATTGCGCGGTGTACAAATAGGCTGCTGCGTTTCTGTTCAGAATAGTGTTTGCACTGCCAGGTAACTCATCGCGTGTGAAGCATTTTGAGAAGTTTGGGAGGGAAGGAACGATCGGGTTAATTTAACGGTGAGTCTGTCAGTAATTTCACTCTGGAATAAACTCGAGCACTTTCCCTGGGACCGAAAGGACGGAGCTCCGGCTTTAACCCTTTCACTTCATTGAATCTTCCCGTCACATTAACACAGGTGGACATCGCTGGTCTATAATAACTCTCGGGGTTTGTGGGAGGGGGAGGAGAGCGCAGAGGCAGGACTGACACCACTTGGCCCCGACTGCTCAGCCTCAGTCCAGCAAGCACCAGTTGGTGAGACTGTCCGACCCCATTCATTAGCCCTTTATGGCAAAATTAAAAGTGGGGAGATAAAAAGATGTTTGAAATGGCTGGATCCCAAATCCACCCCCTTCCCCACTGACCCCAAATCCCCCTCCCCCCACTGACCCCAAATCCCCCTCCCCCCACTGACCCCAAATCCACCCCTCCCCCCACCGACCCAATCCCCCTCCCCCCACTGACCCCAAATCCCCCTCCCCCCACTGACCCCAAATCCCCCTCCACCCCCTCCCCCACTGACCCCAAATCCACCCCCTCCCCCACTGACCCCAAATTCCTCTCCCCCCACTGATCCCAAATCCCCCTCCCCCGACTGACCCCAAATCCCCCTCCCCCCACTGACCCCAAATCCACCCCCTCCCCCACTGACCCCAAATCCCCCTCTGACCCCAAATCCCCCTCCCCCCACTGACCCCAAATCCACCCCCTCCCCCACTGACCCCAAATCCCCCTCCCCTGCACTGACCCCAAATCCCCCTCCCCCCACTGACCCCAAATCCACCCCCTCCCCCACTGACCCCAAATCCATCCCCTCCCCCTCACTGACCCCAAATCCCCTTCCCCCCACTGACCCCAAATCCCCACTGACCCCAAATCCATCCCCTCCCCCTCACTGACCCCAAATCCCCTTCCCCCCCACTGACCCCAAATCCCCCCTCCCCCCAAAATCCATCCCCTCCCCCTCCCCCCACTGACCCCAAATCCCCCTCCCCCCACTGACCCCAAATCCATCCCCTCCCCCTCACTGACCCCAAATCTATCCCCTCCCCAGACCCCAAATCCATCCCCTCCCCCACTGACCCCAAATCCACCCCCTCCCCCAGACTGACCCCTACCCCACCCCCTCTCCCAGACTGACCCCTCCCCCAACCCCTCTCCCAGACTGACCCCAAATCCCCCCTCCCCCCAACTGACACCAAATCTCCCCCTCCCCCACTGACCCCAAATTCACACCCTCTCCCTCCCCCAGACTGACCCCAAATCCACCCCCTCCCCCAGACTGACCCCAAATCCAGCCCCTCCTCCACCCCCTCCCCCCACTGACCCCAAATGCACCCCCTCCCCTTCCCCCAGACTGACCCCAAATCCACCCCCTACCCCAGACTGACCCCAAATCCACCTCCACCCCCTCCCCTCCCCCCACTGACCCAAAATCCACCCCCTCCCCCAGACTGACTCCAAATCCACCCCCTCCTCCACCCCCTCCCCCACTGACCCCAAATCCACCCCCTCCCCCACCCACTACTGACCCAAAATCCACCCCCTCCCCCCACTGACCCCAAATCCACCCCTCCCCCACTGACCCCAAATCCACCCCCTCCCCCACTGACCCCAAATCCACCCCCTCCCCCTCCCCCCACTGACCCAAAATCCACCTCCTCCCCCAGACTGACCCCAAATCCACCCCCTCCTCCACTGACCCCAATTCCACCCCCTCCCCCCACCCCCTCCCCCCACTGACCCCAAATCCACCCCCTCCCCCCACTGACCCCAAATCCACTCCCTCCTCCAACCCCTACCCCCACTGACCCCAAATCCACCCCCTCCCCCCACTGACACCAAATCCCCTCCCCCAGACTGACCCCAAATCCACCCCCTCCCCCACTGACCCCAAATCCACCCACTCCCCCACTGACCTCAAATCCACCCACTCCCCCACTGACCTCAAATCCACCCCACTGACCTCAAATCCACCCCCTCCCCCACTGACCCCAAATCCCCTCCCCCAGACTGACCCCAAATCCACCCCCTCCCCCACTGACCCCAAATCCACCCCCTCCCCCCACGGACCCCAAATTCACCCCCTCCCCCCACGGACCCCAAATCCACCCCACTCCCCCAGATTGACCCCAAATCCACCTCCTCCCCCAGACTGACCCCACATCCATCCCCTCCCCCCAGACAGAATACACCCCACACTCCCTCCCGCACTTACCACACTCCCCACTGCCCACATCCCCACTCATTGACCACACCCCGTTTCCCCCCCCCACACACACACTCCACGCCCCACACACACACACTCAGTGCCCCCCCCCCCCACACACACTCCGTGCCCCCTCCTCCCACTCAGTGCCCCCCCCCACACACACACACACACTCCGTGCCCCCCCCCACACACACTCCGTGCCCCCTCCTCCCACACACACACACTCAGTGCCCCCCCCCACACACACACACACTCCGTGCCCCCCCCCCCACACACACACACACTCAGTGCCCCCCCCACACACACACACTCAGTGCCCCCCCCCCACACACACACTCCGTGCCCCCCCCCCACACACACACTCCGTGCCCCCCCCCACACACACACTCCGTGCCCCCCCCCACACACACTCCGTGCCCCCCCACACACACTCCGTGCCCCCCCCACACACACTCCGTGCCCCCCCCACACACACTCCGTGCCCCCCCCCACACACTCCGTGCCCCCTCCCCCACACACACACACACTCCGTGCCCCCCCCCACACACACACACTCCGTGCCCCCCCCCCACACACACACACACTCCGTGCCCCCCCCCCACACACACACACACTCCGTGCCCCCCCCCACACACACACACTCCGTGCCCCCCCCCCCACACACACACACTCCGTGCCCCCCCCCCCACACACACACTCCGTGCCCCCCCCCCCCCACACACACACTCAGTGCCCCCCCCCCCCCACACACACACTCCGTGCCCCCCCCACACACACACACTCCGTGCCCCCTCCCCACACACACACACTCCGTGCCCCCCCCCCACACACACACACTCCGTGCCCCCCCCCCACACACACTCCGTGCCCCCCCCACACACACTCCGTGCCCCCCCCCACACACTCCGTGCCCCCTCCCCCACACACACACACACTCCGTGCCCCCCCCCACACACACACACTCCGTGCCCCCCCCCACACACACACACACTCCGTGCCCCCCCCCACACACACACACTCCGTGCCCCCCCCCCCACACACACACACTCCGTGCCCCCCCCCCCCCACACACACACACACTCCGTGCCCCCCCCCCCCCACACACACACTCAGTGCCCCCCCCCCCCCCACACACACACTCCGTGCCCCCCCCACACACACACACTCCGTGCCCCCTCCCCACACACACACACTCCGTGCCCCCCCCCCACACACACACACTCCGTGCCCCCCCCCCCCCACACACACACAATCCGAGCCCCCCCCCACCCTCCGACCTCACACCCAACATCCTTCCCTTTACTCTTTGAATGACACAAGCAGCATTCATTCCCAGTGTTCCACTTTCAAAACAATTTCTTCAGCAAAAGCAGACGTATTGTGCCGGTATTTATAGTGAACCAGGGACATCCACACAGGTCGACCCTTTCATTCCCCCCAAAGGTCCAGGCACAATCTTCCCTGGCTGCCCAGGGTCCCCGCAGGCGACGCTCTACCAGCTGTACCCAGCAGGGGGAGCCTTGTCATCTTTATTGCTCTCCAGGGAGAATGGCGGGATGCGGACATCGAGCTGAGAACCTTCCGGCCGCTCGAAGCGGAACGTTCCCCTGCAAAGGAGATGAAAGTAGGAAAAGGTGAGTAATGAGACCCTCCTGGGCCAGGTGCCTGCCTGTGAACCGCCAGCAGTCCCCGGGCCCAGAAACCCTACAGCGACTCGAGAATCAGAGCTGGCCCAGGTGGCTTGGTGCTCACAACACAGGCGTGACGTGACGTGACGTGACGTGACGTGACGGCCCGCCAGCTCTCCCACTCCGTTTACCCAGGGTGGTCTGTGCTGCAGCCCTTGCCCCTTCATCCAAGCTCCCCAGTAACACACAACAGCTCAATAACAAACAGAAAATGCTGCACTCAGGCCAGGCAGCATCTGTGCCCCCCCCCCGCCCCGCCACCTGATCATACACCTTCCCTTTGTCCTTTCCTCCCCTCCCTCGGTACTTGTTAAATCTGTTGCATCTCTAACTTTTTCCACTTGTATTGAAAGGTCATGGACCTGAACAGCTCTCTCTCCACAGATGCTGCTTGAGCTGTTGAGCATTTCCAGCCTATTCCAGATTTCCAGCATTCACAACATTCTGCGTTTATTTTAGTTCATTAACCGTAATCGTGTAATGCAAGCAAGGGGCAGAGTGTGTGTGGGGAGAGAGCGGCTCCACATCACAAAGCCCCAGGGTTCTCTGCAGCGGGGAGGGGCTTAGATAAGAACACAAGAATTCGGAGCAGGAGTCGGCCATTCGGCCCCTCAAGCCTGCTCCATTTAATAAGATCCCGGCTGATCTTCGGCCTTAACTCCACTTTCCCGCCCGATGCCCATATCCCTCGATTCCAAACATCGATCGCTCTCAGTCTTGAACATACTCATCGACAATTCCCCGTCATTTTGTCTGGGTGTGCAGTCCCCATCACGGGTCGTGCAGCCCATTTAAATTACCGCCTGCGTGGGACCTCCAGACCACGGCACAGCCGAACGGGAACATTGCTGGTTGGAATTCTCTGCCCCAGAGGGCTGTGAGTCAAAGATTCACAACCCTCAGCGAGGAGATTCCTCCTCATCTCGGTCCGAAATGGCCGACCCCTTGTCCTGAGACTATGCTCCCTAGTTTTGGACTCTTCAGCCCGGGGGAACAGCCTCCCGGCATCTACCATCAATCCCTCTCACAATCTGATATGTTTCACTGAGATCAACTCTCACTCATCTAAACTCCAGAGTATAGGCCCATTCTACTCAATATTGTGGTACAAAAATACACTGACAAAATAAGGGAAACAGATTATCTGACCAAACATCTTTATTTAAACCGGTTATTGAACAGTAGCAGCAGCTCGGCCCATGCTGAGTACAGGCACAACAAATATAGAAACACAAGAATGCACGGAGTAACCGGCGATAGCAGTAGGGAACAATTACTGCACAGGCACCACACAGCGTCTGGAACACCCCAGGGAACCCCCACCCCACAGATACCATCCTAATGCAGCCTCAGAATGCAACCTTTAGACGATCTCTCCAAAGTGGCTAATCTTCAGGTGCGAGTCCCGGCAGTGGCCACTGGCAGGACATTCAACCTGGTGCGGCATCACAGAGAGGTCAGCCAAGGCCCCCACACACACACAGGGGGTGACTGCAGAATGCTGAGGGGCAGGACTCTCCTGCTTGATTCTCCTCTCCTAGCCCAGGGTCACTGAGCTGTAGAACTCCTGCACAGCTGTGACCCTCGGACACACCCACTCCGTGTGGCACAATGCCACACCAGATGATGTATTTGCTGCACGTTAATGCAGTGTTAATCAGCAGGCAGGGCTGAGCAGCATCGATTGTCACAGCACCAAAACAGCAGCGTCCCTGGGCTGGGACACGTGCCCCAATCTAGCCTGAGTTACACACAACTGCCCAGCCCTAGTGCTGGCACTCAGGTTAGTGAATAATTCAACACTTCAATGTGGTGGGATCAGCTCAAGAGATATCGTTATTCACAGCTCTCCCATTACTGCTATCCAAAACGACCAGTACTGTACCCCAGTGTTATACAGTGACAGACCTGTACCCCCCAGTACTGTACCCCAGTGTTATACAGTGATAGACCTGTACCCACCAGTACTGTACCCCAGTGTTATACAGTGACAGACCTGTACCCCCCAGTACTGTACCCCATTGTTATACAGTGACAGACCTGTACCCACCAGTACTGTACCCCAGTGTTATACAGTGACAGACCTGTACCCACCAGTACTGTACCCCAGTGTTATACAGTGACAGACCTGTACCCACCAGTACTGTACCCCAGTGTTATACAGTGACAGACCTGTACCCACCAGTACTGTACCCCAGTGTTATACAGTGACAGACCTGTACCCACCAGTACTGTACCCCAGTGTTATACAGTGACAGACCTGTACCCCCAGTACTGTACCCCAGTGTTTTACAGTGACAGACCTGTACCCACCAGTACTGTACCCCAGTGTTATACAGTGACAGACCTGTACCCCCCAGTACTGTACCCCATTGTTATACAGTGACAGACCTGTACCCACCAGTACTGTACCCCAGTGTTATACAGTGACAGACCTGTACCCACCAGTACTGTACCCCAGTGTTATACAGTGACGTACCTGTACCTACCAGTACTGTACCCCAGTACTGTACTCAACAATTGTACATCCCTGTCTGGAGTAAAAAACCGGGAAGGTGGCTCAACCGTGGCTAACAAGGGAAATTAAGGATAGTGTTAGATCCAAGGAAGAGGCATATAAATTGGCCAGAAAAAGCAGCAAACCTGAGGACTGGGAGAAATTTAGAATTCAGCAGAAGAGGACAAAGGGTTTAATTAGGAGGGGGAAAATAGAGTATGAGAGGAAGCTTGCCGGGAACATAAAAACTGACTGCAAAAGCTTCTATAGATCTATGAAGAGAGAAAGATTAGTGAAGACAAACGTAGGTCCCATGCAGTCGGATTCAGGTGAATTTATAATGGGGAACAAAGAAATGGCAGACCAATTGAACAAATACTTTGATTCTGTCTTCATGAAGGAAGACACAAATAACCTTCTGGAAATACTAGGGGACCGAGGGTCTATTAAGAAGGAGGAACTGAATGATATCCTTATTGTGTTGGGGAAATTGATGGGATTGAAGGCCGATAAATCCCCGAGGCCTGATAGTCTGCATCCCAGAGTACTTAAGGAAGTGGCCCTAGAAATAGTGGATGCATTGGTGATCATTTTCCAACAGTCTATCGACTCTGGATCAGTTCCTATGGACTGGAGAGTAGCTAATGTAACACCACTTTTTAAAAAAGGAGGGAGAGAAAACGGGTAATTATAGACCAGTTAGCCTGACATCAGTAGTGGGGAAAATGTTGGAATCAATTATTAAGGATGTCATAGTAGTGCATTTGGAAAGAGGTGACATGATAGGTCCAAGTCAGCGTGGATTTATGAAAGGGAAATCATGCTTGACAAATCTTCTGGAATTTTTTGAGGATTTAACTAGTAGAGTGGACAAGGGAGAACCAGTGGATGTGGTGTATTTGGACTTTCAAAAGGCTTTTGACAAGTTTCCACACAAGAGAATCGTGTGCAAAATCAAAGCACATGGTATTGGGGGTAATATACTGACGTGGATAGAGAACTGGTTGGCAGACAGGAAGCAGAGAGTCGGGATAAACGGGTTCTTTTCAGAATGGCAGGCAGTGATGAGTGGAGTGCCACAGGGCTCAGTGCTGGGACCCCAGCTCTTTACAATATACATTAATGATTTGGATGAAGGAATTGAGAGTAATATCTCCAAGTTTGCAGATGACACCAAACTGGGTGGCGGTGTGAGCTGTGAGTGGGATGCTAAGAGGCTGCAGGGTGACTTGGACAGGTTAGGTGAGTGGGCAAATGCATGGCAGATGCAGTATAATGTGGATAAATGTGAGGTTATCCACTTTGGGGGCAAAAACACAAAGACAGATTATCTGAATGGCAGCAGATTAGGAAAAGGGGAGGTGCAACGAGACCTGGGTGTCATGGTACATCAGTCATTGAAAGTTGGCATGCAGGTACAGCAGGCGATGAAGAAGGCAAATGGTATGTTGGCCTTCATAGCTAGGGAATTTGAGTATAGGAGCAGGGAGGTCTTACTGCAGTTGTACAGGGCCTTGGTGAGGCCTCACCTGGAATATTGTGTTCAGTTTTGGTGGTCTAATCTGAGGAAGGACGTTCTTGCTATTGAGGGAGTGCAGCGAAGGTTCACCAGACTGATTCCAGAGATAGCTGGACTGACATATGAGGAGGGACTGGATCAACTGGGCCTTTATACACTGGAGTTTAGAAGGATGAGAGGGGATCTCATAGAAACATAAGATTCTGACAGGAGGGGACAGGATAGATGCGGGAAGAATGTTCCCGATGTTGGGCAAGTCCAGAACCAGGGGACACAGTCTAAGGATAAGGGGTAAGCCATTTAGGACTGAGATGAGGAGAAACTTCTTCACTCAGAGTTGTTAACCTGTGGAATTCCCTGCCGCAGAGAGTTGTTGATGCCAGTTCATTGGATATATTCAAGAGGGAGTTAGATATGGCCCTTACGGCTAAAGGGATCAAGGGGTATGGAGAGAAAGCAGGAAAGGGGAACTGAGGGTTTGATCAGCCATGATCTTATTGAATGGTGGTGCAGACTCGAAGGGCCGAATGGCCTAGTGCACCTATTTTCTATGTACCCCAGTGTTATACAGTGACAGACCTGTACCCACCAGTACTGTACCCCCGTGTTATACAGTGACAGACCTGTACCCATCAGTACTGTACCCCAGTGTTATACAGTGACAGACCTGTACCCACCAGTACTGTACCCCAGTGTTATACAGCGACAGACCTGTACCCACCAGTACTGTACCCCCGTGTTATACAGTGACAGACCTGTACCCATCAGTACTGTACCCCAGTACCCACCAGTACTGTACCCCAGTGTTATACAGTGACAGACCTGTACCCACCAGTACTGTACCCCAATGTTATAGTGACAGACCTGTACCCACCACTGTACCCCAGTGTTATACAGTGACAGACCTGTACCCACCAGTACTGTACCCCAGTGTTATACAGTGACAGACCTGTACCCACCAGTACAGTACCCCAGTGTTAGTGACAGTCCTGTACCCACCAGTACTGTACCCCAGTGTTATACAGTGACAGACCTGTACCCACCAGTACTGTACCCCAGTGTTATACAGTGACAGACCTGTATCCACCAGTACTGTACCCCAGTGTTATACAGTGACAGACCTGTACCCACCAGTACTGTACCCCAATGTTATACAGTGACAGACCTGTACCCACCAGTACTGTACCCCAGTGTTATACAGTGACAGACCTGTACCTACCAGTACTGTACCCCAGTGTTATACAGTGACAGACATGTACCCACCAGTACTGTACCCCAGTGTTATACAGTGACAGACCTGTACCTACCAGTACTGTACCCCAGTGTTATACAGTGACAGACCTGTACCCACCAGTACTGTACCACAGTGTTATACAGTGACAGACCTGTACCCACCAGTACTGTACCCCAGTGTTATACAGTGACAGACCTGTACCCACCAGTACTGTACCCCAGTGTTATACAGTGACAGACATGTACCCATCAGTACTGTACCCCAGTGTTCTAGAACTCATCATCCTGTCTCCAGGAGCAAACCAAGGACAGAGTCCAGAAGTGTACAGCTGGGTGTGTCACACAGTTACACGTTAGGAAGTCCCAGTAACCAGGCCGCGCCAATGCTCAGGCCGCGAGTGCAGGCACTGTTCAGTACAGATTTTACTAAAAGCCGAGTGAGGGGGGGGGGGGGGGGGGGAAAGCAGGTACACAGCACTGCTCCCGCCAGGATCGAGAGTTGGCACACAGCATTCAGTGAGTGTAGGAACCCAATTACTGATTTGATAAAATATGGAGCCCCTTATCAGGAGATTCTAACAGCGACAGTCAGGTACAGTCAGTCCGTCACATCCCTGGCTCCACACTGTGAACACAGACACTTACAAACACCATCAAATTAATCTACAGAATGTTGGTTGGAGATATGTTAGCCAAGACCAGCATTGTAATGCCAAACAAACAGAAATGTAAATTTATCTCCGACACCCCACAGCTTCAACCCCAGGCCTCACCCTTGACCCTCAGCCCCTGTCCTCGACCCTAGCCTAACCTCAACCACTGCCCCCTGACCCCATCCTCAGCCCCAACCCAACCTCCGGCCCTACCCCCACAGTGGAAGCACGAGTGAGTGAGCTTGTGTTGAACGGTGTAAGTGGGTTGTGATGTGTTCCTGTGTGGGAGAACGCGATGTGCCTCGGTGCTATCCGACATCCCCAGCGGCTCCAGCGGCTGTGGCGTGAGGCCGGATCCCGTGTGCAGACTGTGTTTAGTTATTCGATCAAGTGCTAGAGACAAATATTCAGAGCGGGGAAGCGAAGGGCCCGTTGTCCTCAGTACTGCTCTCGAGAGAAAAGGACGGGATGGAAACGTCGAAGGTGCTGGTGTCTGCCCGTTGGAAAGTGTACGAGCCCCTGCGGAAGGTGGAAACAGCAATAAGCAGCAGCTCCATAACATCCCCCACCCAGCACGGTCACGGTCACCTGCAGCCCCCTCAGCACTGACCAGTACATCGCCCCCTCCCCCTCGCACTGACCTCAGAGCATCGCCCCCCCCACTGACCTCAGAGCATCGCCCCCTCCCCCCGCACTGACCTCAGAGCATCGCCCCCTCCCCCCCCGCACTGACCTCAGAGCATCGCCCCCCCGCCCCCCGCCCCCCGCACTGACCTCAGAGCATCGCCCCCCCCCCCCCCCCGCACTGACCTCAGAGCATCGCCCCCTCCCCCCGCACTGACCTCAGAGCATCGCCCCCTCCCCCCGCACTGACCTCAGAGCATCGCCCCCTCCCCCCGCACTGACCTCAGAGCATCGCCCCCCCGCCCCCCGCCCCCCGCACTGACCTCAGAGCATCGCCCCCTCCCCCCCCACACTGACCTCAGAGCATCGCCCCCCCCGCACTGACCTCAGAGCATCGCCCCCCCGCCCCCCGCACTGACCTCAGAGCATCGCCCCCCCCCCCCGCACTGACCTCAGAGCATCGCCCCCCCCCCCCGCACTGACCTCAGAGCATCGCCCCCCCGCACTGACCTCAGAGCATCGCCCCCCCCCCCCGCACTGACCTCAGAGCATCGCCCCCCCCCCCCCGCACTGACCTCAGAGCATCGCCCCCCCCACTGACCTCAGAGCATCGCCCCCTCCCCCCGCACTGACCTCAGAGCATCGCCCCCCCGCCCCCCGCACTGACCTCAGAGCATCGCCCCCCCCCCCCCGCACTGACCTCAGAGCATCGCCCCCCCCCCCCCCGCACTGACCTCAGAGCATCGCCCCCTCCCCAGCACTGACCCAACAGTACATCCCCCCCAGCACTGACCCGACAGTACATCCCCCCCAGCACTGACCCGACAGTACATCCCCCCCCAGCACTGACCAACAGTACATCGCCCCCCAGCACTGACCCGACAGTACATCGCCCCCCCAGCACTGACCCGACAGTACATCCCCCCCCAGCACTGACCCGACAGTACATCGCCCCCCCCAGCACTGACCCGACAGTACATCCCCCCCCCCCCCCAGCACTGACCCGACAGTACATCCCCCCCAGCACTGACCCGACAGTACATCCCCCCCCAGCACTGACCAACAGTACATCGCCCCCCCCCAGCACTGACCCGACAGTACATCGCCCCCCCAGCACTGACCCGACAGTACATCGCCCCCCCCCAGCACTGACCCGACAGTACATCGCCCCCCAGCACTGACCCGACAGTACATCCCCCCCAGCACTGACCCGACAGTACATCGCCCCCCCCCCCAGCACTGACCCGACAGTACATCGCCCCCCCCCCCCAGCACTGACCCGACAGTACATCCCCCCCCCCCCCAGCACTGACCCAACAGTACATCCCCCCCCAGCACTGACCCGACAGTACATCGCCCCCCAGCACTGACCCGACAGTACATCCCCCCCCAGCACTGACCAACAGTACATCCCCCCCCAGCACTGACCCGACAGTACATCGCCCCCCAGCACTGACCCGACAGTACATCCCCCCCCAGCACTGACCCGACAGTACATCGCCCACCCCCAGCACTGACCCGACAGTACATCCCCCCCAGCACTGACCCGACAGTACATCCCCCCCAGCACTGACCCGACAGTACATCGCCCCCCCCAGCACTGACTCGACAGTACATCCCCCCCCCAGCACTGACCCGACAGTACATCGCCCCCCCAGCACTGACCCGACAGTACATCGCCCCCCCCCAGCACTGACCCGACAGTACATCGCCCCCCCCCAGCACTGACCCGACAGTACATCCCCCCCCCAGCACTGACCCGACAGTACATCCCCCCCAGCACTGACCCGACAGTACATCGCCCCCCCCCAGCACTGACCCGACAGTACATCGCCCCCCCCCAGCACTGACCCGACAGTACATCGCCCCCCCCCAGCACTGACCAACAGTACATCCCCCCCAGCACTGACCCGACAGTACATCGCCCCCCCCAGCACTGACCCGACAGTACATCGCCCCCCCCCAGCACTGACTCGACAGTACATCCCCCCCCCAGCACTGACCCGACAGTACATCGCCCCCGGTCCCTCTATAACACATTTCCCCACCCTCCACGTTTCTCCCTTTACTGCACTCGTTCCCCAAACGCCTCCCACCCACTCAGTTCTACCAGCAGCAGTGCCCGAGTCTCCTGCCCCCATCCAGATCAGGAGAACTCAGGGATGTGGACTGCGATGCACCCTGGCTGAGATGAGCTTGGAGAGGGTGCAGGAGAGATTTACGAGAATGGTAGCAGGGACAAGAGACTTCAGTGGCGTGAAGATTGGAGAAGCTGCGATTCTTCCCCTTGGAGCAGAGAAGGTTAAGGGAGATTTAATTGAGGTGTTCAAAATCATGAGGAGTCTTGAGAAGAGTAAATAAGGAGGAACTGTTTCCAGGGGCGGGAGGGTCAGTAACCAGAGGGACACAGATTTAAGGTAATCGGCAAAAGAACCCGAGGGGAGGTGAGGAGAATGTTTTTACGCGAGTTGTGATCGGGAACACGCTGCCTGAAAGGGCGGTGGGAGCAGATTCAATAGTAACTTTCAAACCGGGAATCGGATAAATACTTGAAAAGGAAACATTTGCCGGGCCGTGGGGAAAGAGCGGGGGGAGTGGGACGAGTTGGATCGCTCTGTCACAGAGACGGTACACTCACTCGGTATGAAGGCAGAGCCAAGGACACGCTGAACAATCGCTGGACAAAGCAAGGCTCGCTCAAACACAACAGATAATGAACAGCCCCGAGGGAGAGTTGGAGTAGACTGTATTGTACCGACGGTTTAGATGAACGGTTGCTGAAGCTGTATTGGGTAACGTGGTGTGCGACAGACCTGTACCCACCAGTACCGTACCCCAGTGTTATACGGTGACAGACCGGTACCCACCAGTACTGTACCCCAGTGTTATACAGTGACAGACCTGTACCCACCAGTACTGTACCCCCGTGTTATACAGTGACAGACCTGTACCCACCAGTACTGTACCCCAGTGTTATACAGTGACAGACCTGTACCCACCAGTACTGTACCCCCGTGTTATACAGTGACAGACCTGTACCCACCAGTACTGTACCCCAGTGTTATACAGTGACAGACCTGTACCCACCAGTACTGTACCCCAGTGTTATACAGTGACAGACCGGTACCCACCAGTACTGTACCCCCGTGTTATACAGTGACAGACCTGCACCCACCAGTACTGTACCCCAGTGTTATACAGTGACAGACCTGTACCCACCAGTACTGTACCCCAGTGTTATACAGTGACAGACCTGTACCCACCAGTACCGTACCCCAGTGTTATACAGTGACAGACCGGTACCCACCAGTACTGTACCCCCGTGTTATACAGTGACAGACCTGTACCCACCAGTACTGTACCCCAGTGTTATACAGTGACAGACCTGTACCCACCAGTACTGTACCCCAGTGTTATACAGTGACAGACCTGTACCCACCAGTACTGTACCCCAGTGTTATAGTGACAGACCTGTACCCACCAGTACTGTACCTCAGTGTTATACAGTGACAGACCTGTACCCACCAGTACTGTACCCCAGTGTTATACACTGACAGACCTGTACCCACCAGTACTGTACCCCAGTGTTATACAGTGACAGACCGGTACCCACCAGTACTGTACCCTAGTGTTATACAGTGACAGACCTGTACCCACCAGTACTGTACCCTAGTGTTATACAGTGACAGACCTGTACCTACCAGTACTGTACCCCAGTGTTATACAGTGACAGACCTGTACCCACCAGTACTGTACCCCAGTGTTATACAGTGACAGACCTGTACCCACCAGTACTGTACCCCAGTGTTATACAGTGACAGACCTGTACCCACCAGTACTGTACCCTAGTGTTATACAGTGACAGACCTGTACCCACCAGTACTGGACCCCAGTGCTTTACAGTGACAGACCTGTACCCACCAGTACTGTACCCATGTTATACAGTGACAGACCTGTACCCACCAGTACTGTACCTCAGTGTTATACAGTGACAGACCTGTACCCACCAGTACTGTACCCATGTTATACAGTGACAGACCTGTACCCACCAGTACTGTACCCCCGTGTTATACAGTGACAGACCTGTACCCCCCAGTACTGTACCCCAGTGTTATACAGTGACAGACCTGTACCTACCAGTACTGTACCCCCGTGTTATACAGTGACAGACCTGCACCCACCAGTACTGTACCCCAGTGTTATACAGTGACAGACCTGTACCACCAGTACTGTACCCCAGTGTTATACAGTGACAGACCTGTACCCACCAGTACTGTACCCCAGTGTTATACAGTGACAGACCTGTACCCACCAGTACTGTACCCCAGTGTTATACAGTGACAGACCTGTACCCACCAGTACTGTACCCCAGTGTTATACAGTGACAGACCTGCACCCACCAGTACTGTACCCCAGTGTTATACAGTGACAGACCTGTACCCACCAGTACTGTACCCCAGTGTTATACAGTGACAGACCTGTACCCACCGGTACTGTACCCCAGTGTTATACAGTGACAGACCTGTACCCACCGGTACTGTACCTCAGTGTTATACAGTGACAGACCTGTACCCACCGGTACTGTACCCCAGTGTTACAGTGACAGACCTGTACCCACCAGTACTGTACCTCAGTGTTATACAGTGACAGACCTGCACCCACCAGTACTGTACCCATGTTATACAGTGACAGACCTGTACCCACCAGTACTGTACCCATGTTATACAGTGACAGACCTGTACCCACCAGTACTGTACCTCAGTGTTATACAGTGACAGACCTGCACCCACCAGTACTGTACCCATGTTATACAGTGACAGACCTGTACCCACCAGTACTGTACCCATGTTATACAGTGACAGACCTGTACCCACCAGTACTGTACCTCAGTGTTATACAGTGACAGACCTGCACCCACCAGTACTGTACCCATGTTATACAGTGACAGACCTGTACCCACCAGTACTGTACCCATGTTATACAGTGACAGACCTGTACCCACCAGTACTGTACCCCAGTGTTATACAGTGACAGACCTGTACCCACCAGTACTGTACCCGTGTTATACAGTGACAGACCTGTACCCACCAGTACTGTACCCATGTTATACAGTGACAGACCTGTACCCACCAGTACTGTACCTCAGTTATACAGTGACAGACCTGTACCCACCAGTACTGTACCCGTGTTATACAGTGACAGACCTGTACCCACCAGTACTGTACCTCAGTTATACAGTGACAGACCTGTACCCACCAGTACTGTACCCATGTTATACAGTGACAGACCTGTACCCACCAGTACCGTACACCAGTGTTATACAGTGACAGACCTGTACCCACCAGTACTGTACCCCAGTGTTATACAGTGACAGGCCTGTACCCACCAGTACTGTATCCCAGTGTTATACAGTGACAGACCTGTACCCACCAGTACTGTACCCCAGTGTTATACAGTGACAGACCTGTACCCACCAGTACTGTACCCCAGTGTTATACAGTGACAGACCTGTGCCCACCAGTACTGTACCCCAGTGTTATACAGTGACAGACCTGTATCCACCAGTACTGTACCCCCGTGTTATACAGTGACAGACCTGTACCCACCAGTACTGTACCCAGTGTTATAGTGACAGACCTGTACCCCCCCATTACTGTACCCCAGTGTTATAGTGACAGACCTGTACCCACCAGTACTGTACCCCAGTGTTATACAGTGACAGACCTGTACCCACCAGTACTGTACCCCAGTTATATACAGTGACACATCTGTACCCACCATAGACGGAACCGGGGTGTGGGGTGGATGACCCAGGGTGTGGGGCGGGGTGACGGACCCGGGGGGGTGGGACGGTCCCGGGGGGTGGGGGTAGGACGGTGTGTGGGACCCGGGGGGGTGGGGTGACGCTGTGTTTGGTGAAGTTGCATTTCATGGTGTTGTTGAGGAAGGAAAGTCCGCCGGACACTGCTCCTCTTCAAAGTGTAACATGGAATCTTTAGCATCCACCGGGCCGTCACCCAACATCTTATAAAAAGCACGACATGTGCAACAATGCCGCATTCCCTCAGTATCAGCCGAGATTAGCTCAAAGCCTGGGACAAGTTCAGAACCTTCTAAATCAGGGAGATTACTCCCCGCTAAGCCAGGGTAACAAGCCGACACGCTACCTGTTGTACATTCAAATCGGGCATTGGATTCAGCAGGGTAAACACAGCCGGCAGTGAGTTTATTTCATGCCAATTTCACACACACCAATACTCAGCTGTGTGGTACACTCCTGTCTGATGCACTTAATTCACCCCCTCACCAATACCAGACCTATAGTGACAGACCTGTACTGTACCCCAGTGTTATACAGTGACAGACCTGTACTGTACCCCAGTGTTATACAGTGACAGACCTGTACCCACCAGTACTGTACCCCAGTGTTATACAGTGACAGACCTGTACCCACCAGTACTGTACCCCAGTGTTATACAGTGACAGACCTGTACCCACCAGTACTGTACCCCAGTGTTATACAGTGACAGACCTGTACCCACCAGTACTGTACCCCAGTGTTATACAGTGACAGACCTGTACCCACCAGTACGGTACCCCAGTGTTATACAGTGACAGACCTGTACCCACCAGTACTGTACCCCAGTGTTACAGTGACAGACCTGTACCCACCAGTACTGTACCTCAGTGTTATACAGTGACAGACCTGTACCCACCAGTACTGTACCCCAGTGTTATACAGTGACAGACCTGTACCCACCAGTACTGTACCCCAGTGTTATACAGTGACAGACCTGTGCCCACCAGTACTGTACCCCAGTGTTATACAGTGACAGACCTGTATCCACCAGTACTGTACCCCCGTGTTATATAGTGACAGACCTGTACCCACCAGTATTGTACCCCAGTGTTATACAGTGACAGACCTGTACCCACCAGTACTGTACCCAGTGTTATAGTGACAGACCTGTACCCCAGTGTTATAGTGACAGACCTGTACCCACCAGTACTGTACCCCAGTGTTATACAGTGACAGACCTGTACCCACCAGTACTGTATCCGTGTTATACAGTGACAGACCTGTACCCACCAGTACTGTACCCCAGTGTTATACAGTGACAGACCTGTACCCATCAGTACTGTACCCCAGTGTTATACAGTGACAGACCTGTACCCACCAGTACTGTACCCCAGTGTTACAGTGACAGACCTGTACCCACCAGTACTGTACCTCAGTGTTATACAGTGACAGACCTGTACCCACCAGTACTGTACCCCAGTGTTATACAGTGACAGACCTGTACCCACCAGTACTGTACCCCAGTGTTATACAGTGACAGACCTGTGCCCACCAGTACTGTACCCCAGTGTTATACAGTGACAGACCTGTATCCACCAGTACTGTACCCCCGTGTTATACAGTGACAGACCTGTACCCACCAGTACTGTACCCAGTGTTATAGTGACAGACCTGTACCCCCCCATTACTGTACCCCAGTGTTATAGTGACAGACCTGTACCCACCAGTACTGTACCCCAGTGTTATACAGTGACAGACCTGTACCCACCAGTACTGTACCCCAGTTATATACAGTGACACATCTGTACCCACCATAGACGGAACCGGGGTGTGGGGTGGATGACCCAGGGTGTGGGGCGGGGTGACGGACCCGGGGGGGTGGGACGGTCCCGGGGGGTGGGGGTAGGACGGTGTGTGGGACCCGGGGGGGTGGGGTGACGCTGTGTTTGGTGAAGTTGCATTTCATGGTGTTGTTGAGGAAGGAAAGTCCGCCGGACACTGCTCCTCTTCAAAGTGTAACATGGAATCTTTAGCATCCACCGGGCCGTCACCCAACATCTTATAAAAAGCACGACATGTGCAACAATGCCGCATTCCCTCAGTATCAGCCGAGATTAGCTCAAAGCCTGGGACAAGTTCAGAACCTTCTAAATCAGGGAGATTACTCCCCGCTAAGCCAGGGTAACAAGCCGACACGCTACCTGTTGTACATTCAAATCGGGCATTTGATTCAGCAGGGTAAACACAGCCGGCAGTGAGTTTATTTCATGCCAATTTCACACACACCAATACTCAGCTGTGTGGTACACTCCTGTCTGATGCACTTAATTCACCCCCTCACCAATACCAGACCTATAGTGACAGACCTGTACTGTACCCCAGTGTTATACAGTGACAGACCTGTACTGTACCCCAGTGTTATACAGTGACAGACCTGTACCCACCAGTACTGTACCCCAGTGTTATACAGTGACAGACCTGTACCCACCAGTACTGTACCCCAGTGTTATACAGTGACAGACCTGTACCCACCAGTACTGTACCCCAGTGTTATACAGTGACAGACCTGTACCCACCAGTACTGTACCCCAGTGTTATACAGTGACAGACCTGTACCCACCAGTACGGTACCCCAGTGTTATACAGTGACAGACCTGTACCCACCAGTACTGTACCCCAGTGTTACAGTGACAGACCTGTACCCACCAGTACTGTACCTCAGTGTTATACAGTGACAGACCTGTACCCACCAGTACTGTACCCCAGTGTTATACAGTGACAGACCTGTACCCACCAGTACTGTACCCCAGTGTTATACAGTGACAGACCTGTGCCCACCAGTACTGTACCCCAGTGTTATACAGTGACAGACCTGTATCCACCAGTACTGTACCCCCGTGTTATATAGTGACAGACCTGTACCCACCAGTATTGTACCCCAGTGTTATACAGTGACAGACCTGTACCCACCAGTACTGTACCCAGTGTTATAGTGACAGACCTGTACCCCAGTGTTATAGTGACAGACCTGTACCCACCAGTACTGTACCCCAGTGTTATACAGTGACAGACCTGTACCCACCAGTACTGTATCCGTGTTATACAGTGACAGACCTGTACCCACCAGTACTGTACCCCAGTGTTATACAGTGACAGACCTGTACCCATCAGTACTGTACCCCAG
The DNA here is from genome assembly GCF_044704955.1 of Pristiophorus japonicus. Classification (NCBI taxonomy): domain Eukaryota; kingdom Metazoa; phylum Chordata; class Chondrichthyes; family Pristiophoridae; genus Pristiophorus; species Pristiophorus japonicus. Next base: position 1,738,536 of record NC_091992.1, on the reverse strand, counting down.
TGTTATACAGTGACAGACCTGTACCCACCAGTACTGTACCCCAGTGTTACAGTGACAGACCTGTACCCACCAGTACTGTACCTCAGTGTTATACAGTGACAGACCTGTACCCACCAGTACTGTACCCCAGTGTTATACAGTGACAGACCTGTGCCCACCAGTACTGTACCCCAGTGTTATACAGTGACAGACCTGTACCCACCAGTACGGTACCCCAGTGTTATACAGTGACAGACCTGTACCCACCAGTACTGTACCCCAGTGTTACAGTGACAGACCTGTACCCACCAGTACTGTACCTCAGTGTTATACAGTGACAGACCTGTACCCACCAGTACTGTACCCCAGTGTTATACAGTGACAGACCTGTACCCACCAGTACTGTACCCCAGTGTTATACAGTGACAGACCTGTGCCCACCAGTACTGTACCCCAGTGTTATACAGTGACAGACCTGTATCCACCAGTACTGTACCCCCGTGTTATATAGTGACAGACCTGTACCCACCAGTATTGTACCCCAGTGTTATACAGTGACAGACCTGTACCCACCAGTACTGTACCCAGTGTTATAGTGACAGACCTGTACCCCAGTGTTATAGTGACAGACCTGTACCCACCAGTACTGTACCCCAGTGTTATACAGTGACAGACCTGTACCCACCAGTACTGTATCCGTGTTATACAGTGACAGACCTGTACCCACCAGTACTGTACCCCAGTGTTATACAGTGACAGACCTGTACCCATCAGTACTGTACCCCAGTGTTATACAGTGACAGACCTGTACCCACCAGTACTGTACCCCAGTGTTACAGTGACAGACCTGTACCCACCAGTACTGTACCTCAGTGTTATACAGTGACAGACCTGTACCCACCAGTACTGTACCCCAGTGTTATACAGTGACAGACCTGTACCCACCAGTACTGTACCCCAGTGTTATACAGTGACAGACCTGTGCCCACCAGTACTGTACCCCAGTGTTATACAGTGACAGACCTGTATCCACCAGTACTGTACCCCCGTGTTATACAGTGACAGACCTGTACCCACCAGTACTGTACCCAGTGTTATAGTGACAGACCTGTACCCCCCCATTACTGTACCCCAGTGTTATAGTGACAGACCTGTACCCACCAGTACTGTACCCCAGTGTTATACAGTGACAGACCTGTACCCACCAGTACTGTATCCGTGTTATACAGTGACAGACCTGTACCCACCAGTACTGTACCCCAGTGTTATACAGTGACAGACCTGTACCCATCAGTACTGTACCCCAGTGTTACACAGTGACAGACCTGTACCCACCAGTATTGTAACCCCAGTGTTACAGTTGAAATGGTTTTCTCTGGTCACAAACCTATGTTTGGCAGGGCTAATTGAGGTGCCAATAGTTGTCACAGTTCAAGTGGTCACAATGCCAAAAGTTTCCACACCTGCCGTTACACTGCACTGCTATCCCAGTGACAATGCTTTCCTTTGCTCTCGGTAGTATGGTGTGTGGAGCAAGCCAACCCCCTCCAAGGTCCCTCCCACATTTCCCCACTGTTCTCAAGGCTAATAAATAAGACCGAGCTTGTCGGGGCCAGGTACCGTGCTGTTCAGGTGAAGCAGGGCAAGAGGGTGAGGAATAATTGGATCTTGGTGCACAGCTGTAACTAATCTCCATTCTAAGGTCAGACATGTTACCCTTGTTTTGAGATAATATTTTGATTGTATATCATTCTTGGATAAGTAGCAAGATTCACAGCAATTGGAGAATGGAGTTTTGGGCAGCCGAGGAGCTGGGAGGCTTCAGCACCATGGCTCAGCGCTATAATTACCTGGGTTCACAGTCTAAATGTGGTGAGAAGGATTTATAACGGCAAAAGTCAACAAAGTGACAACAAAATGTAATGAGTTTTGTAGATGCAAGATTTTAATACATTATATTGGATTCTTAACAAAGCTCTCCTTTCATTGCTGCATGAACATTAACTGCAAGGCCAGCTTTACACACTCCTCCAGTCCCTGTCCTTACTGCTCAGGGCTGACTGAGGTAGCCTGGTCACTGCTGCACTGTGGACTGACAGCCCAATCCCATCCCCCACGTCCCCCACCACCTCCCTCCCTCCGTCTGTCTCTATGGTGCGTGACTGCGGCAGCTACCTCGTGCTCAGGTTAAGGAGGTGAATGGGCCAGGCAAGAACCCATCGGGACAGTCTTCGTTCTTGCTTTCGAGGGAGAATGGCGGAATACGAACATCGAGGAAAATCCGGTTGGCTCTCTCAAAGCGATAGGAACCCCTGTGGAATGCAGAGACAAGGTCAGCCTCTGAAAATGGCTCCTGGCTACTTACAGCTGGTCAGCAACAGCAGGAGCAGGGTCGGGAAGGAGGGGAGGAGATAGGCTGGGGTTTAAACTAAAGGAAGGATTCATTTCTAGCTCCTACAAGTAACATAGCAATCCTGGACAACCTCAGGTAACGAAAAAGTCTCTTTCCAAACCAGGCATCGTTCCAACAACTCATAGAGCCTTCAACGTAGTAAAACATCCCAAGACACTTCACAGGAGCGATCAAACTAATTCGAACAGTCACATAAGGAGCTATTCGGACAGGGGAAGCAGAAACTTGGTCAAAAAGATAAATTATATCCCCCATGATTCAGCTGAGTGCGGTGGTGACTTAAATCTGCAGAGCAGAAGGTCCCATCTCCCTGGACACCATTCCCCCCATCCCAACCTCCCACCCCCGGTCAGGTCTCCCAGGGCCCAGGGCCCCTCGACACCCCTGCCCCCCAGGTCAGATCTCCCAGGACACCTTCTCCCCACCCCCCTAGGTCAGGTCTCCCAGGGCCCAGGACCTCTCACCCCCTGCCCCCCAGGTCAGATCTCCCAGGGCCCAGGGCCCCTCGACACCCCTGCCCCCCAGGTCAGATCTCCCAGGACACCTTCTCCCCACCCCCCCAGGTCAGGTCTCCCAGGGCCCCTCGACCCCCCTGCCCCTCCCTCCCCCAGGTCAGATCTCCCAGGACCCAGGACTCCTTGTCCTCCCCCCGCCCCCAGAGTCCGATCTCCCAGGGCTCAGGATCCCTCGCCCCAAGGTCAGATCTCCCAGGGCCCAGGACCCCTCGACCCCCCCCCCCAGGGTCAGGGCTGTGATGAATCAGCTGATTTCAGCCAGAACAGCAGAGACTGGGCGAGGAGAGAAAGGACCTCCCCAAGCCTCCACCTCTAGTGACCCTTGCTGCAAAGTACATGCAAGGACATTTGGTGAGGACTCAATGCCTGCTATGGTTGAATATCCAGCCCACGCACTCTCTGGAATTAACCTTGAAGATTGGGCATCTGAGTGGGGTACTGGAGGGCAGCCGAGCTCGTGGAACCACATTCTAGCGGGAGTCAGGAGTCTATGAGGTGGAGCAGCAGAAACCGAAGACATGGGACTGAAAGTTCAGCACGGACCAGTTGGACTGAGTGGCCAGTGTCTGTACCTGTGCTGTACATTCTACGTAACTCGATGCCAATCTTGGAGAGCAATGAAATAGGTACATGACATGGGGAGATAATGCAATGTGAAGTACTCCCCTCAGTGAAAAATGTACACTCCTCCATTGTAGGAGATATTGGAATTATTATCGCTCCACACTAACAACCGCTACTGATTCAGCCAGCACACAACTCGATGGGGAATAACGCAGACCCAACCGTCCTATAACAGGGGCGAAGGATGACCCATGGTCCTATATCAGGGACAGAGTGACCCATGACCCTATAACAGGGACAGAGAGTGACCCATAGCCCTATAACAGGGACAGAGAGTGACCCATAGCCCTATAACAGGGACAGAGAGTGACCCATGGCCCTATAACAGGGACAGAGTGACCCATGACCCTATATCAGGGACAGAGTGACCCATGGTCCTATAACAGGGACAGAGAGTGACCCATGGTCCTATATCAGGGACAGAGAGTGACCCACAGATTAGCCTTTATAACTAGAAGCCGAGAATATAAAGGGGAGGATTTTGCTACAGCGATACACCTCTGGGCCTGGGAAGGAGTGCAGTGCATTCACCACAATGTTACCCAGGCTCCAAGGGTTCGATGATGGAGAGATTACATAAAGCAACCTTGTATTCCCTGGAATATAGAAGGTTGAGGGGTGATTTGATTCAGGTTTCTGGATTTTGAAAGGGGTTGATAGGGTAGAGAGAGAGAGAAACTTTTTCCACTGGTGGGGAAGCCAGGATAAGGGGACAGAACCTTAAAATCAGAGCCAGGCCATTCAGGAGAGGAGTTAGGAAACACTTCACACACACAGGATGGAAGCAGCGTTGGAACTCTCTCCCTCACAAAGCGGTAGATACTATAGTTCAATAAATAATTTTAAATCGGAGATTGATATATTTTTGCTAGGCAAGGGTATAAAGGGATATGGAGCCATAAAGATACAGATCAGCCATGATCTCATTGAATGGCGGAGCAGGCTTGAGGGGCTGAAAGGAATATAGCAACAGTAGAAGACCAATGAGAGAGTGACCCACAGCTCTCTTATCCTTTTCTGTTCCCACCCATAACCTATCCTTATTTCCCAAACCAGTCAATCCTCTCCCTGCTCTAATCCTCACCTGTGTCCACCAATAGATTAATTCTGAGCAAGAGTCGGCTGAAAGGCATGAACAGATGGGAATAAATCCACACTAAACTGGGGAGGAGTAAGTGGGCTGGATTATAAAGGAAACCTAATTTGCAGATTGAGGATTAAGAGGTCAGTACAAGATGAATCTCTCATACACCTTGTACTCAAAGATTGTATGGGAAAATCTCAAATAAAACAGTCAATAGACTTGAAGAAACTGATTAAATTAATTCAAACAATGGGTGAAGAGGTTAAGTGAAGTTTACACGCTGACAAACATTCGCCAGATTAGACAGGGTCACCCGCGTGCTGCTGAGGAAGGGTATTCACTGCTGACCGCAGTGTCCAGCAGTGTACGGCTGTGTCCAGCTGTGTCCGGGCAGTGTCCGGGCAGTGTCCGGGCAGTGTCCGGGCAGTGTCCGGGCAGTGTCCGGGCAGTGTCCGGGCAGTGTCCGGGCAGTGTCCGGGCAGTGTCCGGGCAGTGTCCGGGCAGTGTCGGGCAGTGTCGGGCAGTGTCGGGCAGTGTCGGGCAGTGTCGGGCAGTGTCCGGGCAGTGTCCGGGCAGTGTCCGGGCAGTGTCCGGGCAGTGTCCGGGCAGTGTACGGGCAGTGTCCGGGCAGTGTACGGGCAGTGTTACAGGGACACGTGTTCTGTGCGGACTGCAGGCAGGCTGTCAGTGCATTGGCTACTCGTGTTTACACAGAGGGAACCGGCTCCCTTGTCCCTTGTTTGGGAGGCCTGCTGCCAATGTACCCCGTAAGCTGCACTGCCTCCTGCCTCCCCAAAGCTCGGCCCATTCAGATTGTTGTGTATACACGGTATCGACAATGTGGAAGCCGATGAGCGGCCTGCGTGGAGCCTTGCGGGTGACTGCGCTGCTCAGCAGCAACGCTGACTGCTGTCAGGATGGGGCGCTGGTTTCAGCCGCGTGCTCGAGACCGGTGCTCAAAGCATGGGGGCCCAGTCTCTCGTGACCTGGTCTGAAGCGTCAGTGCATTAAAACCAGCGCCAGGATCTGCAGTCAACGCTGGAAGGACACGTGTTGACACCTTCCTTCTGTGTATGGGATACAGCAATAACTTGCATTTATATAGCACCTTTAACATAGTAAAACCTCCCAACATCAACAGCAAGCCTAGAGACACTAACACTGTTGTACATCCACTCTGCATTCGGTTCATTCAGAAAGTGGGCCGCCAGTCTCCTGCTCTAATCCGGCCCAAAAGCAGGGCAGAGGCACAGCACACCACAGCGGCTCACAGCTTGCAGCTTTTTACATTTTAAAAACAATGTGTTTCTATTTTTAAAAAGTCCAGGTCACAAGCTGCTGACTGGTCAAAAAGATTTTTATTTCTAAAAGATTTTGAAGACTATTTCAGATAGATTTCTACAGGAGTATGTTCATCATTTACATCAACGGTCCGAGAATCACCGTAACCAGCAGCGACAGAGCGGGAAAGGGGCAACCCAACAGGGACGGCCAGCGCCCGCCCACCCGCTCCGCGGGGAGACGGCCGGCAGCATCCACACCACCACTGAAGTAAACCCACACTCCGCAGCTTTAACCCGGAATGGCACAGTCACAAACACCTCAAAAAATAGAACCATGGGAAGGGCCCCCTCCCTCACCTTAATCAGCCGGTAGGCCCTGCACCCAGTCAGTCTCGATCAGTTTGTGAATTACATTACTAAATAAAACTTCTTCATCTCCCGTGGCTCCCACATAAACAAATCCCATTACCTGATTAGGGATGGTCTTTTCCAGGTTTACTGATCAGAACAAATCAGGTAGCTGCAGTGAACCCTGATCCCACCAGTCAGGCTTCAAACACCTCATCCAACAATTAGCACATATTCAACAGCCGTCTGACTTGCATGTTAATTTTGTAAACTGAATGTCCTTTGGGACAGTAACGCTGGTTTACACTGGGGCTCATGTAGCTTAGAGTCTGAACCTCTGCTTCAACCAGCGGCAAAATCAGAAAGCCATGCACCGGGCTCCGCAACCACAGGGATAGGTTAAATGGGGAAGCTTTACTGTCGACAGAGCCTGGCTCATAGAAAGCAAACTAAACCAGCACCTGTAAAAACACGCCTACATTTCAATGCTAGTTTCGGGAGTGAGAGAATAGTGGTACCCAGAGCCAGAGAACACTGGCTGTGGGGAGGGGATCTCATTTGCTTTTTGAAGATTTCAGACATAGGTGACATAACAATTTGAGTAATCAATTTTAACTTTTTCCAAATGTACCCACCGTTACAAATAGCCAGAAAAATATTTTCCACATTTTTTCCCGAGTCCGAAAGGTGTACGTACACACGCGGGAGCATACGCAAGAATTCAGGACAATTCTCCCCCCAATCACATGGTGGACCCTGGGTATCGATACCAGGAGGAGTGCCCAGTGATCAACAGCTGGAACCCTGGCTGGTTTACCCTCACTGATCCTGAGGCACGGAGATCGATTGTAGCAACCTTGCTCCGTTCCCCTGGCGGAGACAGCACGGACTGCGGGATTACAGCTGGGACCCGACTGCTCTGTATGGCTCAGGGCCTCGCTGGTTGACCATCGGCCCGACAGCTCAGGGCCTCGCTGGTTGACCATCGGCCCGACAGCTCTGTATGGCTCAAGGCCTCGCTGGTTGACCATCGGCCCGACAGCTCAGGGCCTCGCTGGTTGACCATCGGCCCGACAGCTCAGGGCCTCGCTGGTTGACCATCGGCCCGACAGCTCTGTATGGCTCAGGGCCTCGCTGGTTGACCATCGGCCCGACAGCTCAAGGCCTCGCTGGTTGACCATCGGCCCGACAGCTCTGTATGGCTCAGGGCCTCGCTGGTTGACCATCGGCCCGACAGCTCAGGGCCTCGCTGGTTGACCATCGGCCCGACAGCTCAGGGCCTCGCTGGTTGACCATCGGCCCGACAACTCAGGGCCTCGCTGGTTGACCATCGGCCCGACAGCTCTGTATGGCTCAGGGCCTCGCTGGTTGACCATCGGCCCGACAGCTCAGGGCCTCGCTGGTTGACCATCGGCCCGACAGCTCAGGGCCTCGCTGGTTGACCATCGGCCCGACAGCTCAGGGCCTTGCTGGTTGACCATCGGCCCGACAGCTCTGTATGGCTCAGGGCCTTGCTGGTTGACCATCGGCCTGACAGCTCAGGGCCTCGCTGGTTGACCATCGGTGGCCCGACAGCTCAGGGCCTCGCTGGTTGACCATCGGCCCGACAGCTCAGGGCCTCGCTGGTTGACCATCGGCCCGACAGCTCAGGGCCTCGCTGGTTGACCATCGGCCCGACAGCTCTGTATGGCTCAGGGCCTTGCTGGTTGACCATCGGTGGCCCATTGGAGCAGCGGGCCACACACACCAAGTGCAGCTTATGTTTATGCAGAAACACAACCCCCAGAAACCAGGCAGTCCGCACGATGCGTCAGACACCGAGAACAGTGACGCGATGATCCCAGACCCGATCTTTACACCACAGTAATAGGTTACTCACCACATGTGACCGCTGGGAGCCTGCAGAGAGACATGGCTGCTGTACTGAAACGCAGGCTGCTCCTTCGATAAAACTGGCTCCTGGTCAAGGAGAGAGACAAAAAGTACATTTACATTTTATTCAGAATATGCCAGGAGGGGGAAAATTAGTGGAGGATAGGCTTAAGGGAATGGAGAAGGACGTGAATATACTGTAGAAGGCAAAATACTTCCACATTTTTAAAAGGCATTCTCTCCCCTTCTGCTTACACAACAATCCCAAGCTGCACATGGCCAAGAAAGTGTGGGGCAGCCAACTGCCCAAAGTCCACCAGCCCTGCTTCAGAACGGGCCACAGTGCAGCGGGGCCTGGCCGCGGGCGGGGACCCTCAGCGGGTGGGGTGGGACCTGGCCGCGGGCGGGGACCCTCAGCGGGTAGGGCGGGGACCCTCAGCGGGTGGGGCGGGGCCTGGCCGCGGGTGGGGACCCTCAGCGGGTGGGGCGGGGACCCTCAGCGGGTGGGGCGGGGCCTGGCCGCGGGTGGGGCGGGGACCCTCAGCGGGTGGGGCGGGGCCTGGCCACGGGTGGGGATCCTCAGCGGGTGGGGACCCTCAGCGGGTGGGGCGGGGCCTGGCCGCGGGCGGGGACCCTCCGTGGGTGTCTGGCCTCTCTACAACAACTTGTATTGATACAATGCCTTGAACGTAAAACATCCCACGGCATTTCACAGAAACTGGTGGTCAATGAGCCGACAGATATTAGGAGGGGTGATTAAAAGCTCAGTCAGAGAGATGGGTTTTAACAAGGGTGTGAAAGGCGGAGAGGTTTAGTAAGGGAATTCCAGAGTGACTGAAGGTGAGGGTCAGAGATAGGGAGGGTTGCAGCCATGGATGAGAATTTTAAATTTGAAGTGTTGGGGCCAGGAGTCAGTGTAAGTCAATGAGGTCAGAGGTGACGTGCGAGGGAGATGGTGCAGGGCTTCAACACGGAACTCCACATTAGTAACACGTCACCAAGGGAAGCCAAGAGAATCCCAGCACAGGAATAGGCCATGCTGCCTGTGCCCATATTGGATCCCCTTTCGAAGCTATCTACTCTATCTAATCCCATTTCCCTGTAATAGTGGGATAATGCAAAGATGTGTTATCTCGGTCAGCGGCGTGAGGTTTGCTGTGGAGAAGGTCCAGGGTAGATTGCATCTCCAATAGACCCTTGCTGTAATGTATTCCAAAACCCAATAACCCTTTGTGTGAAGACATTTCTCGTATCCTCCCCCTTGGAGTTTCTGGTGACGATCCTCAGTCTGTGCCTCCTTGTGACAGATTCACCAACTTGTGTAAATAATCTTTTTCTATTTACCTTCTCGAACCATTTCCTAATTTGAACCCAATGAGATCTCCCATTAACCTTCTCTGCTCCAGCAAACATAGCCCTAGTTTTCCCCGTCACATGTCACAGCTATAATCCTCTCAGCCTCGTGTCACTCCAGTCAATCCACATTGTGCCTTCTCCACAGCACATCTTGCTGTGCTTACACTTCGTTAAGATAAATTCGATTAAATTCATTATTTTAATCCCATTATTAAAAGTAAATGGGTTTAGTTAACATTCAGGTGACCCTCTTAACCTCAGTAGCATGTTAACCAGAGGAAGTCGTACATTAAATCACATCAGCTATTTGGATCAACTTGGGTTTGGTTACAGTTACATGTTCACATTTTATTCAATTCTGTAACAGTGCAAATATTTCAGGGGCATAACCCATTAGGTGCAGGAATACAAGCACAGGGCCATAGGATTGTGCGAACCGATAGTTACACGGGCAGCTACCTGCAGGTGGCCACAGACAGGTGTGGGAGCAGAGCGTGGGGGCAGGGTCCCGGGGGGGAAGGAAGGGTCCGGGGGGGGGGGGGGTGGTGAGGAAGAGAAGGGTCCGGGGCAGTAATTTTTAACATGATCCTTGTAAACCCATGTCCCTCAGGATATCAGGAGGGGTCACAGTGCCCCATTTACTGTGCCACACTGCTGCTAAACCCAACGGCAGCATGGCAACAGAGATACAGCAAATCCTTCTGAGGGGCTGGAGCTGACGCCGTGCAGGATGAGAATGGTCTCAGGGCTGGGAGACGGATACCAGCTTTCCACCAGGGTGAGGGCTGCCCTTTAATCTACAATGTCGCGTTCTCCCACAATACTAACCCTGCTTTTCCATTACTGTATGTTACTGTAATGAATCCATTAACTGGCCTCAGCCACTCTCCCTGGGAACCCTGTTCCAGCTCAAGATCACCCTTGTGAAAGGAACATCTATTCTAAACACACCCATGATACCCTGACCCCTCTCAACCTCCTGCCCTGGAGTAACTGACAGCATGGTTCTGGGTTCATTTCCTTTCCCATGTTAAGTATCATGTATATATTTTCATTAAGTCCCTTGAAAAACACGGTCCGACATTTTTGCCTTACCGATAAAAATTCACAAATAAACTTTGGTGAGCAACACCTCCACAGCTTGAAACACTGAGGTAAAGTGTTAAAATATACTAGTCACCTCAACCCCTCCCTGTGGGAGCAAGTTCCACATTCCCACCCCTCTCTGGGTAAAGATGTTTCTCCTGAATTCCCCATTGGATTTATTAGCGACTGTCTTATATTGATGGCCCCTAGTTTTAGATTCCCCACAAGCGTAAACATCTCCTCTACATGTACCCTACGAATCCCTTCATTAACACCTCTATCAGGTCACACCTCAGCCTTCTCTTTTCGAGAAGATTTTACAACAGCTCTCTCAGTAAACCTAGCTGGAGCAGAAAGAGACATAGCTATTTGCAATGTGTATTTGATAACGAGGGAAAAAAGGATTGACAGAAAGAATAGCTGGTTAGAGGATTAGGTGTGATAACTGTGCCTGCCTGACTGAGGATTGTATGCGGTGTACACACAGCTACACAATGTGATAATCATGATGCAGCCTCGGGACAGACAGCAACTCCGCACCCATTGTCCAGCGAAAGCCTGGGTAAGTGTCGGCCATTAACACTTCAATCCCCTTTCCTGCTGAAGCTGGGGCCCCAGCCTAAACACAACCCTCACTGACTCAAACCATCATTCATTCACATTCTCTCAGTGTGCAACAGGTCAGATACACACACCAGCATTGTTCATTGCTGCACACCTACTTCCTCTCATTTACCCGAGACATGTTTACATTAAAGCCCAGGTCACATCAGAGGAATTACACGGAGCCATTCTCCCAGGGAGTCAGTCCCCGGGGTCCGGGGGTACAAGGGGAGTCAGTCCCAGGGTCCGGGGTACAAGGGGAGTCAGTCCCAGGGTCCGGGGTACAAGGGGAGTCAGTCCCCAGGGTCCGGGGGTACAAGGGGAGTCAGTCCCAGGGTCCGGGGGTACAAGGGGAGTCAGTGCCGGGGTCCGGGGGTACAAGGGGAGTCAGTCCCAGAGTCCAGGGTACAAGGGGAGTCAGTCCCAGGGTCCAGGGTACAAAGGGAGTCAGTGCCGGGGTCCGGGGTACAAAGGGAGTCAGTCCCGGGGTCCGGGGTACAAGGGGAGTCAGTGCCGGGGTCCGGGGTACAAGGGGAGTCAGTGCCAGGGTCCGGGGGTACAAGGAGAGTCAGTGCCAGGGTCCGGGGGTACAAGGAGAGTCAGTGCCAGGGTCCGGGGTACAAGGGGAGTCAGTGCCGGGGTCCGGGGGTACAAGGGGAGTCAGTCCCAGGGTCCAGGGTACAAGGGGAGTCAGTCCCAGGGTCCAGGGTACAAGGGGAGTCAGTGCCAGGGTCCGGGGTACAAGGGGAGTCAGTCCCAGGGTCCAGGGTACAAGGGGAGTCAGTCCCAGGGTCCAGGGTACAAAGGGAGTCAGTGCCGGGGTCCAGGGTACAAGGGGAGTCAGTCCCAGGGTCCAGGGTACAAGGGGAGTCAGTCCCAGGGTCCAGGGTATAAGGGGAGTCAGTGCCGGGGTCCAGGGTACAAAGGGAGTCAGTGCCGGGGTCCGGGGGTACAAGGGGAGTCAGTGCCGGGGTCCTGGTGCGCTGCTGTGTTTAACATGCCGATCTTGAGCACTGGGTATGTTCCCGCAGCGAGCAGACATGGCGCTGGGAACTCACCCTGCCCACTACTCCTCTGCCTCGCACCGTCTCCAGTGTCCCGGACAGACTGAAAATCCGCCAGTGTCTTTCCCGAAGCTGAACAACTTCTGTGCCAAGGTTCTCCAGCCGGATACAGTAGCGCCACTGAGGAGAGAGACAGTAAGACAGGCCACAGTCAAAGCCTCGGACTGAATCAGTGCGTCAGACTCTGTTATACGAAGGGAAGGTGCCTTAGTGTGACTGTCTGTACCATTATCCAGGCATTTATACCAATTACAAAAAGCAAAATACTGCGGATACTGGAATCGGAAATAAAAACAAAATGCTGAACAAGTCAGGCAGCATCGGTTCTGAGGAAGGGGCGTCAGCTCTCCACAGATGCTGCCTGACTCGCTGAGATTTCCAGCATGCTCGGTTTTTATTTATACCAATGAGGTTGCTGCAGGGGTTTGGCTCAGGGCTACTGCCGAGAATGTTGCACTGGTGGTGCAGGATTTCAGCAATGGGAAACAGCCGTGTTTTCCACTTGTCGTGCTCTTTTGGGGACAGTACAGCAAGGCCATTTACAGAGCAACTTCTTTATCCTGCTCCAAAAATGCAAGCTAACTCCAATCCCATACAGGAGCCCCATACAGTGGTTCTTTCCCCATCCATCAGAGAGAGAGAAATTAGGGGCAGTATCATGCTGCAGTGTGATGCCCCCCTCCTCCCCTTCACACCCCTCAGCCAGCAACGCCCCTCCCCCAGCCATCTCCTAGCAACCCTCCCCTCCCTCCACCCATCCCCTCCCCCAGCAACCCTCCCCTCCCCTCCCCTCCCTCTACCCATCCTCTCCCCCAGCAATCCTCCCCTCCCTCCACCCATCCCCTCCCCCAGCAACCCTCCCCTCCCTTCACCCGTCCCCTCCCCCAGCAACCCTCCCCTCCCTTCACCCGTCCCCTCCCCCAACCACCTTTTCTCGACGTGCTTGTATGCAGCATGACCCCTGCAGTGCAATGGCTTGAATTCCCAGCACTGGTGATCAGTAATGTACACCAAGACTCTCAATGGGCATTAACCACAGGATTCACGTTAAGAGTGAGCAGTACTTACCCAGTACACATGGGAATTCTGCGCTTCCTGCAATTAAATTGGACATTGTAAGAATTTGAATGAAAAATCTTTGGAAACAGTTTGTAACTTTTACACAGGACACTCACTTCCACAGCAGCAACATTGCAAACTGCACGTTCTTTCCACTGAAGCATTGCAGACATTCACTTGTACAAATCCAGATACCGAGGTGGGAACGTTCCTTTACAGAGTTATTTAGACAGCAGTGGAACTGTCCAAAGGTACAGACGGACAAAGGGCTACCTCATTCCTGTCTCAGGGCACGAGCTGCCAGCCTGCTACCCAAACAAACTGGAACATCAGCACAATCTCTGGGCATTCCCCCAGCAATCTTCCCTCCCAGTGAGGAATATGTCAAGCCTCCACTCATCATCTCCCCAAACTGTACATAAATCATTTATGTGAGCATCGTACTGCTGGGCCCAGCGCCCTCTGTGACTGATATTGGGCCCAGCGCCCTCTGTGACTGATATTGGGCCCAGCGCCCTCCTTGTCCTTGCTATAGCATGGCAAAGACCACGCCATCCTCCTCCATTGTTCAGCTCTGCGGGGCGGCCTTAGCTAAACGTAGCATATGATCTCGAGCAACGGCCCCCACATGATCAACTCTGGAGATGTGGACAGATCGAACCTGGGACCCTCCTCTTCCTCATCCACTGGCATCAGCTGAAGTTTTGGAGCTAACTTTCATACATGTGCTAATGCCCCTCAACTTTACTTCTCCAACACTTCCCTCAACCCTACAAACATCTCCGTCCTGTCAGACTGCGTGTCCAACAGCGACAGCTTGTAGTTATACAACGCCTTTAACGTAGCAAAATGGCCCAAGGTGCTTCACAGGAACGTCATCAAACAAAATTTGACACCGAGCCACATAAGGAGATATTAGGGCAGATGACCAAAAGCTTGGTTAAAGAGGTGGGTTTTAAGGAGTGTCTTAAAGAAGGAAAGAGAGGTAGAGAGGCAGAGAGGTTTAGGGAGGGAATTCCAGAGCTTAGGGCCTAGGTAGCTGAAGGCACGGCCACCGATGGCAGAGCAACTAAAATAGGAGATGCGCAAGTGGCTAGTCCTGGAGGAGCGCCGATATCTTGGAGAGTTATTGGGTTGGAGGAAGTTACAGAGATAGGGAGGGGACAGGCCATGGATTGATTTGAAAACAAGAATGAGAATTTTTAAAATCGGGCTGTGCTCAACCGGAGTCAATGTAGGTCAGTGAGCACGGGTGGGGGGGGGAATGATGATGGGTGACCAGGACTTGATGCGAGTTAGGACACGGGGCAGCCGAGTTTTGGATCATCCCAAGTTTACATAGGGTAGAACGTGGGAGGCCAATCAGGAGTGCGTTGGAATAGTCAAGTCTAGAGATAACAAAGGCATGGATGAGGGCTTCAGCAGCAGAGGAGCTGAGGCAAGGGCAGAGTCGGGCGATGTTATGGAGGTGGAAATAGACGGTCTTAGTGATGGCATCGATATGTGGTCGGAAGCTCATCTCAGGGTCAAATCATGGTTGAGTCACAACTTCCTCCAACTGAACAACGGGAGACTCAAACCATCATTACTGGCCACCACCATAAACTTGGGTTCCCGTGCCATTGACTCCATCTCCCTCCCAGCCACTTGTTTAGGGTGAACCAGACCATACAAGATCTTGACCGTGTGTTCATAACATAAGAAATAGGAGCAGGAGTCGGCCATACGGCCCCTCGAGCCTGCTCCGCCATTTAATATGATCATGGCTGATCCGATCATGGACTCAGCTTCACTTCCCCGCCCGCTCCCCATAACCCCTTATCGGTTAAGAAATTGTCTATCTCTGTCTTAAATTTATTCAATGTCCCAGCTTCCACAGCTCTCTGAGGCAGCGAATTCCACAGATTTACAACCCTCAGAGAAGAAATTCCTCCTCATCTCAGTTTTAAATGGGCGGCCCCTTATTCTAAGACCATGCCCTCCAGTTCTAGTCTCCCCCATCAGTGGAAACATCCTCTCTGCATCCAACTTGTCAAGCCCCCTCATAATCTTATACGTTTCGATAAGATCACCTCTCATTCTTCTGAATTCCAATGAGTAGAGGCCCAACCTACTCAACCTTTCCTCATAAGTCAACCCCCTCATCTCTGGAATCAACCGAGTGAACCTTCTCTGAACGGCTTCCAAAGCAGGTATATCCTTTCGTAAATATGGAAACCAAAACTATGCACAGTATTCCAGGTGTGGCCTCACCAACAGCCAATGACTCATCCTAGTACTGAGATTAAATCCCCCGTTCCAGCCACACCAAGACCTCTTACCAGGTCCAGTCTACAACCGCCCACCTCTGCCCCAGATTCAGACCCTCTGCTCCAGGAACCCCCAACAATGCGGTTACCAGCTCCAGACTTGGTTAACTCTTTGCTAGCTTCCCATCCTTCAGAAACTCCAACCTGTCAAAACACAGCTACCCATCCCCTGTCCTGCACCAAGTCCCACTTTCTCATTACCCCTGTGCTCATTAAACTACTGGCTTCCTGCCTTGTTATACATTACATTTAAAATCCCCATCTTCAAAACCCCTCCATAGCCTCACTCCATCCTTTCTCAGCAATGTTCTCCAGCCTTACATTGCCCACTTCAGTCCCTGAGTTCTGTTCTTTGAGCAGCCCCTCCCTCCCTCCCTCCCTCCCACTATTGCTGGCAGAGCTTCCAGTGTCACAGCCCTACTCTCCAACTCCCTCCCTAAACCCTTCCCCCTCGCCACACCTCTCCATCTTTACAAACCTTTCTTTGGTGACTAAACTTTCAGTCACCACTCCCAATCTCTCCCTCCATGACTCAGCTTCTGTTCCACCATCTATTGCCTCAGTGAAGTGCCTTGGGACGTTATTCACATTGCAGGTTCTATATAAATGCACGTTGCTGCCGTTTGTCCTATTGGTCCCAATCCACCCTCACCAAGTTCTGTTCTTTAAATGCAAGAAATATTATATCTCAAATTCACCGGGAGTACAACTAACATAGAAACATAGAAAATAGGTGCAGGAGTAGGCCATTCAGCCCTTCGAGCCTGCACCACCATTCAATATGATCATGGCTGATCATTCACCTCAGTACCCCTTTCCTGCTTTCTCTCCATACCCCTTGATCCCTTTGGTCTTAAGGGCTATATCTAACTCCCTCTTGAATATATCCAATGAACTGGCCTCAACAACTCTCTACGGCAGGGAATTCCACAACTCTCTGAGTGAAGAAGTTTCTCCTTATCTCAGTCCTAAATGACCTACCCCTTATCCTTATACTGTGTCCCCTGGTTCTGGACTTCCCCAACATCGGGAACATTCTTCCCACATCTAACCTGTCCCATCCCATCAGAATCTTATACGTTTCTATGAGTTCTATATAAAACATTTCTGGAAGATATTCTCTATTCAGAACATATCTACACCAACATGCACCACAATCAATTGGCATACAGAGATGTCGACACTTTCAGAGAACCAACACAGGCACTATGGGTCAAATGGCCTCCTTCTATGCTGTATCATTCTATGATTCCAAGACAGCTCCAGCAGTCACAGCTATGCAGGGTCAATGAGAGTGAGAAACGAGCACAAGCCTGTGACATGGTCAGTTAAGCAAGCACCTCAATTACTGGATAGCTGGGACTGTGCTCGCAGTACATGCAGCACATCTAGGGTTCACTCTGAGCTGACGGAGCACAGCCTTGGGATCATTCAATCATCATCATCATAGGCAGTCCCTCGGAGTCGAGGATAGAAACATAGAAAATAGGTGCAGGAGTAGGCCATTCGACCCTTCTAGCCTGCACCGCCATTCAATGAGTTCATGGCTGAACATGCAACTTCAGTACCCCATTCCTGCTTTCTTGCCATACCCCTTGATCCCCCTAGTAGTAAGGACTTCATCGAACTCCTTTTTGAATATAGTTAGTGAATTGGCCTCAACTACTTTCTGTGGTAGAGAACTCCACAATTTCACCACTCTCTGGGTGAAGAAGTTTCTCCTCATCTCGGTCCTAACTGGCTTACCCCTTATCCTTAGACTGTGACCCCTGGTTCTGGACTTCCCCAACATTGGGAACATTCTTCCTGCATCTAACCTGTCTAAACCCATCAGAATTTTAAACGTTTCTATGAGATCCCCTCTCGTTCTTCTGAACTCCAGTGAATACAAGCCCAGTTGATCCAGTCTTTCTTGATAGGTCAGTCCCGCCATCCCGGGAATCAGTCCAGTGAATCTTCGCTGCACTCCCTCAATAGCAAGAATGTCCTTCCTCAAGTTAGGAGACCAAAACTGTACACAATACTCCAGGTGTGGCCTCACCAAGGCCCTGTACAACTGTAGCAACACCTCCCTGCCCCTGTACTCAAATCCCCTCGCTATGAAGGCCAACATGCCATTTGCTTTCTTAACTGCCTGCTGTACCTGCATGCTAACCTTCAATGACTGATGTACCATGACACCCAGGTCTCGTTGCACCTCCCCTTTTCCTAATCTGTCACCATTCAGATAATAGTCTGTCTCTCTGTTTTTACCACCAAAGTGGATAACCTCACATTTATCCACATTATACTTCATCTGCCATGCATTTGCCCACTCACCTAACCTATCCAAGTCACTCTGCAGCCTCATAGCATCCTCCTCGCAGCTCACACTGCCACCCAACTTAGTGTCATCCACAAATTTGGAGATATTACATTTAATCCCCTCGTCCAAATCATTAATGTACAATGTAAACAGCTGGGGCCCCAGCACAGAACCTTGCGGTACCCCACTAGTCACCGCCTGCCATTCTGAAAAGTACCCATTTACTCCTACTCTTTGCTTCCTGTCTGCCAACCAGTTCTCAATCCACGTCAGCACACTACCCCCAATCCCATGTGCTTTAACTTTGCACATTAATCTCTTGTGTGGGACCTTGTCGAAAGCCTTCTGAAAGTCCAAATATGCCACATCAACTGGTTCTCCCTTGTCCACTCTACTGGAAACATCCTCAAAAAATTCAAGAAGATTTGTCAAGCATGATTTCCCTTTCACAAATCCATGCTGACTTGGACCCATCATGTCACCTCTTTCCAAATGCGCTGCTATGACATCCTTAATAATTGATTCCATCATTTTACCCACTACCGATGTCAGGCTGACCGGTCTATAATTCCGTTTACTCTCTCCCTCCTTTTTTAAAAAGTGGGGTTACATTGGCTACCCTCCACTCCATAGGAACTGATCCAGAGTCAATGGAATGTTGGAAAATGACTGTCAATGCATCCGCTATTTCCAAGGCCACCTCCTTAAGTACTCTGGGATGCAGTCCATCAGGCCCTGGGGATTTATTGGCCTTCAATCCCATCAATTTCCCCAACACAATTTCCCGACTAATAAGGATTTCCTCAGTTCCTCCTTCTTACTAGACCCTCTGACCCCTTTTATATCCGGAAGGTTGTTTGTGTCCTCCTTAGTGAATACCGAACCAAAGTACTTGTTCAATTGGTCTGCCATTTCTTTGTTCCCCGTTATGACTTCCCCTGATTCTGACTGCTTCTGCACTAGAATTGAGTTCTCAGGTGACTGAAGAGCCCAATGCGGGACCTACAGTCTCCGTCACAGGTGGGGCAGACGGTGGTTGGAGGGGCGGGTGGATGGGGTGTCTGGGTTGCCGTGCGTTCCTTCTGCTGTCGACGCTTGGCTTCAGCTTGTTCTTGGCAAAAAGACTCAAGGTGCTCAGCGCCTTCTCAGGTGCTTTTCCTCCACTTTGGGCAATCTTGGGCCAGGGATTCCCAGGTGTCGATAGGGATGTTACATTTTTTCAAGGAGGCTTTAGGGTGTCCTTGAAGAGTTTCCTCTGCCAACCCGGGGCTCGCTTGCCGTGTCATAGTTTCGAGTAGAGCGCTTGCTTTGGGAGTCTCGTATCGAGCAGACGGATGACGTGGCCCATCCAGTGGAACTGATTGAGCGTGGTCAATGCTTCGATGCTGGGGATAATGGCCTGAGCGAGGACACTGACGTTGGATTTGCAGGATCTTGTGGAAGCAGCATTGGTGGCACTTCTCCAGTGTTTTGAGGTGCCATGTCTGAGCCATAACTGCTCTGTAGACCATGAGCTTGGTGCCGGGTTTGAGGTCCTGGTCTTCAAACACTCTTCCTCAGGTGACCGAAGGCTGCACTGGCACACTGAAGGCAGTGTTGGACCTCGTCATTGATGTCTACCCTTGTTGACAGTAGGTTCCCGAGATATGGAAAATGGTCCACGTTGTCCAAGGCCTCGTCATGGAATTTGATAACCGCCGGGGGGCATACTGTGTGGCGGGGGAAGATTGGTAGAGGACCTTTGTCTTACGGATGTTTAGTGTAAGGCCCATGCTCTCGTACGCCTCGATGAAGGTGTTTTCGATGACTTGGAGTTCGGCCTCAGAGTGTGCACAGACGCAGGCATTGTCTGCTTACTGTAGTTCGATGACGAAAGATGGGACGACCTTGGATCTGATCGGGAGACGGCTGCGGTTGAACAGATTCCCATTTGTCCTGTAATTTAGCTCCACTCCAGCGGGGAGCTTGCTGAGGACGAGATGGAGAATTGCAGCAAGCAAGATCGAGGAGAGCGTTGGTGATGACACAGCCTTGCTTGACCCCGGTCTGGTGGATCCGCTGGTCAGGATCACGGCTTGGATGTCATTATGGAACAGGCGGAGAAAGGTGACAAACTTTTGAGGGCAGCCGAATCTGAGGAGGACATTCCATAATCCCTCACGGTTGACAGTGTCGAAGGCGGCCATGTACAGGGGTTGATGCTATTCCCTGCATTTCTTTTGTATCTGCCACACGGTGAAGATCATGTCCATTGTGCCCCTTAGTAGGCGGAATCTGCATTGCGACTCGGAGGAGTTTTTCAGCCTCAGGAAGGCAGCAATTCAGGATGATTCTTGCAATGACTTTCCCGGTGGTCGACAGCAGGGAGATTCCTCTGTAGTTACTGGAGTCGGACTGGTCACCTTCCTTGAAGATGGCCACGATTACCGCGTCTCTGGGATCGCCTCCTTCCAGATAAGAGAGAGGAGGTCATGGATCCGCGCCAGTTGTGCTTCTCCGCCATGCTTTAGTGCTTCGGCGGGGATTGCAGCTGCTCCTGAGGCCTTGTTGCGGCATATTAGCTTCTGGTTCTCCTGGTCATTCTTGTCGAACCAGTCTTGATGTTTCCTGGTCAAGTGACCGAACGTCTCTTCACAGCTGCTGATTATGGAAGCCTTGGAGTGTTGACCAGGCGCTGTGGACAATCTGCGGCATTGTTTCTATTGTCGTCGCTGTTTTGGGGCAATGTGGATGGTGATGACAGAGCGAATTAGGCAGTAGTCCGTCCAGCAGTCATCAGCGTGAGTCATAGCGCAGGTGATGCGCATGTCCTTGCGGTCCCTCGCTCGGACGATGATATCGTCGAGCAGATGCCAGTGCTTGGAGCGAAGGTGTTGCCATGAAGCTTACTATTTGTCCTTCTGACGGAACAGGGTGTTGGTTATGACGAGGCCGTGTTCTAAGCATTTTGTCAGGAGGAGGGTGCCATTGGAGTTGGCTTTCCCTACCCCCTCTCTGCCGATCACACCTCCCCAGAGGTCAGTGTCCTTTCAGACTCTGATCATTCAATACAATTACAGTAAAAGCTTGCTGTGTAACAGCACCTTTGCACAAGTTTACACCAAAACCATTTATAGGAATTGTGCTAAACTGGCAAGTGCAAAACAGGAGACAGTTAAATTTACTAGTGCATTTCACCAAAAGTTGTTAGTGCCAACATTAGAAACAGCTGGTGTGCCCTGTAAGCAGACCAGAGACCCTTACCCGCATGCCCATGTAGAAGGGTATAACTGTGACCCGGATGTTCTCCGTCGTTTCTCGATGTACGTCAGACAGCTCTAACCAGGGATGGTTCTTCTCCTGCCAGGCACGCAACGTGTCTCTGGCTACAAACGGTAAAGCTGTGGGTTAAATGGTGCAACATTTTAAACACAGATCCACATGTCTGGACATACCAGCCAGGTGCCGAAAACCACACACACACCACCACTGCCAGCTGGAAAGCTTTGCTTTCGCCAGTTTTCTCGCCCCCGGTCCTGTGAGCACCGACACTTGCTGGGGGACAGTTCCACAGGTGCTGCCGCCGTCCATGTGCCCATTCCTCATATATAAGGCTTGACACTTGAGGACGAGGCTATCAGACTGTAGACAATCCCAATCCGCACCTGTACTATCATCAGATAGTGCTAGGAGAGGGAAACTGGCCGATATCCTCCCCCTAGCTCAGGGGTGTTGCCATTAATTTAAGAACATAAGAAATAGGAGGAGTCGGCCATTTGGCCCCTCGAGGCTGCTCCGCCATTTAATAAAATCATGGCTGATCTGATCATGGAATCAGCTCCAATTCCCTGCCCACTCCCCATAACCTTTTACTTCCTTATCGCTCAAAAATCTGTCTGTCTATCTCCACTAAATATATTCAATGACCCAGCCTCCACAGCTCTCTGGGGCAGAGAATTCCATAGATTTACAACCCCCAGAGACGTTGTTCCTCCTCATCTCAGTTTTAAATGGGCGGCCCCTTATTCTGAGACTATGCCCCTGGTTTTCGTTTCCCCTGTGAGTGGAAATATCCTCTCTGCATCCACCTCGTCGAGCCCCTTCATTATCTTGTATGTTTCGATAAGATCACCTCTCATTCTTCTGAACTCCAATGAGTATAGGCACAATCTACTCAACCTATCTTCATAAGTCAACCACCGGTCAGCCTGACCTCAGTAGTGGGTAAAATGATGGAATCAATTATTAAGGATGACATAGCAGTATATTTGGAAAGAGGTGACATGATAGGTCCAAGTCAGCATGGATTTGTGAAAGGGAAATCATGCTTGACAAATCTTCTGGAATTTTTTGAGGATGTTTCCAGTAGAGTGGACAAGGGAGAACCAGTTGATGTGGTGTATTTGGACTTTCAGAAGGCTTTCGACAAGGTCCCACACAAGAGATTAATGTGCAAAGTTAAAGCACATGGGATTGGGGGTAGTGTGCTGACGTGGATTGAGAACTGGTTGGCAGACAGGAAGCAAAGAGTAGGAGTAAATGGGTACTTTTCAGAATGGCAGGCAGTGACTAGTGGGGTACCGCAAGGTTCTGTGCTGGGGCCCCAGCTGTTTACATTGTACATTAATGATTTGGACGAGGGAATTAAATGTAGTATCTCCAAATTTGTGGATGACACTAAGTTGGGTGGCAGTGTGAGCTGCGAGGAGGATGCTATGAGGCTGCAGAGTGACTTGGACAGGTTAGGTGAGTGGGCAAATGCATGGCAGATGAAGTATAATGTGGATAAATGTGAGGTTATCCACTTTGGTGGTAAAAACAGAGAGACAGACTATTATCTGAATGGTGACAGATTAGGAAAAGGGGAGGTGCAATGAGACCTGGGTGTCATGGTACATCATTCATTGAAGGTTGGCATGCAGGTACAGCAGGCGGTTAAGAAAGCAAATGGCATGTTGGCCTTCATTGTGAGGGGATTTGAGTACAGGGGCAGGGAGGTGTTACTACAGTTGTACAGGGCATTGGTGAGGCCACACCTGGAGTATTGTGTACAGTTTTGGTCTCCTAACTTGAGGAAGGACATTCTTGCTATTGAGGGAGTGCAGCGAAGGTTCACCAGACTGATTCCCGGGATGGCGGGACGGACATATCAAGAAAGACTGGATCAACTGGGCTTGTATTCACTGGAGTTCAGAAGAATGAGAGGGGATCTCATAGAAACATTTAAAATTCTGATGGGTTTAGACAGGTTAGATGCAGGAAGAATGTTCCCAATGTTGGGGAAGTCCAGAACCAGGGGTCACAGTCTAAGGATAAGGGAAAAGCCATTTAGGACCGAGATGAGGAGAAACTTCTTCACCCAGAGAGTGGTGAACCTGTGGAATTCTCTACCACAGAAAGTTGTTGAGGCCAATTCACTAAATATATTCAAAAAGGAGTTAGATGTAGTCCTTACTACTCGGGGGATCAAGGGGTATGGCGAGAAAGCAGGAATGGGGTACTGAAATTGCATGTTCAGCCATGAACTCATTGAATGGCGGTGCAGGCTCAAAGGGCCGAATGGCCTACTCCTGCAGCTATTTTCTATGGTTCTATGTTTCTCATCTCCAGAATCAACCTAGTGAACCTTCTCTGAACAGCCTCCAATGCAAGTATATCCTTCCTTAAATATGGAGACGAAAACTGCACGCAGTACTCCAGGTGTGGTCTCACCAATACCCTGTACAGTTGTAGCAGGACTTCTCTGCTTTTATACTCTATCCCCCTTGCAATAAAGGCCAACATTCCATTTGCCTTCCTGATCACTTGCTGTACCTGCATACTAACTTTTTGTGTTTCATGCCCCAGGTCCCTCAGTACTGCAGCATTTTGTAATCTCTCTCCATTTAAATTATAATTTGCTTTTCTATTTTTTCTGCCAAAGTGGATAACTTCACATTTTTCCACATTATACTCCATCTGCCAAATGTTTGCCCACTCACTTACCCTGTCTATATCCCTTTGCAGATTTTTTGTGTCTTCACAATTTGCTTTCCCACCTATCTTTGTATCATCAGCAAACTTGGTTACATTACACTCGGTCCCTTCATCCAAGTCATTAATATAGATTGTAAATAGTTGAGACCCCAGCACTGATCCCTGCGGCACCCCACTAGTTACTGTTTGCCAACCTGAAAATGACCCATTTAGCCCGACTCTCTGTTTTCTGTTAGTTAGCCAATCCTCTATCCCTACTAATATGTTACCCCCAACCCCGTGAATTTTTATCTTTTGCAGTAACCTTTTATGTGGCACCTTATTAAATACCTTCTAGAGATCCAAATACACCACATCCACTGGTTCCCCCTTATCCTCCCTGTTCGTTACATCCTCAAAGAACTCCAGATTTCTCTTTCATAAAACCATGCTGACTCTGCTTGATTGAATCATGCTTTTCCGAATGTCCCGCTACTGCTTCCTTAATAATGGCCTCCAGCATTTTCCCAACGACAGATGTTAGGCTAACTGGTCTGCAGTTTCCGGCTTTTTGTCTGCCTCCTTTTTTAAAATACGGGTGTTACATTTGCGGTTTTCCAATCCGCTGGGACTGCCCCAGAGCCCAGGGAATTTTGGTAGATTACAACCAATGAATCCACTATCTCTGCAGCCACTTCTTTTAAGATCCTAGGATGTGGGCCGTCAGGTCCAGGGGACTAAGGTCCCTCTTGCCCTGACTGAGATTGGTCACATGAACTTACCGAGGTCTGTGCAGGCCAGTACTAAAGCCAGTAAGGGTGATTAACTTAGAAGCTTAATGGTCACTCCCCTAGATTCCAATACGTTTAAGTATAGAGATTCTGCAAGGGATCTGGATGGGGCAGCCAGTCAGACAGTATGCCTTTCACATCAACAACCCCAGTTCCAACCCAGCACGGGCAGGCTGCGCACCATCCAATATGAATCAAGTCTGGGGCATTCTCAGTCCAGTTTGTAGTGGGCACCAGCCTGCCACACAAATCTGCCCCAACATGGCACTAGTTGGCAATTTCACTCAGAGGCCGTAGGATGGCTGGCATGGACATCTTCTCTGCAACTGACTAGATCTGACCAGGGAGTGCTTGCGGACGTACCACTGGGTACCTGAAATGGGAAGTATTTCAATTCCCAGCACCAAAGTCCCTCACCCTGAGGAGCACAAAAATTATATTCACCTTTATATACAGTCTTATCACATCTCCCAGAAACACCTCACCGCACGCAACATACAGTTCGTGACTTTGGGGGGCAGTAACTTACATAGAGCCCACAAACAGCAATGAGATGAACGGCCAGTCAATGGGTTTATCGTGATTGAGGAATGTTGACTCGGACACATGGAGAATTGGCTCTTTCAAATCCTTGGGATTTGTAACATCCACACAAGCAGGCAGGCTGTGTCTCGGTTTAATGTCTCGTCTGAAGGACGGCACCTCTGACAGTGCAGCACTCCCTCGTACCCCACTGGACTGTTGGTAAGAATATTTGCTCCAGCTTCGGAGTGAGGCTTGAACCCACAACCTTCGGAACCAGTGCTACAAACTGAGCCAACCTGAAATACCTCAAACAATTGGCTAACTCACTTTTCGCCCCATTATTTGTGGCCTGCTTCCCCACAGCTAGCTCACTTTCCCCTTCAATCTCTTGCCCATAAAGTACAGAGTGATAGAACATGGCTACAATTCCAGACTCTTTGGAAATTTACACAAAGAACATCACAGTGTCGAAAACAAGAGCAAAACGCAGCAAGCAGACAGGTGCCAGTGTGCAGATCCATCTCGCACTTACCTTTTGCAGGGTCATAGGATAGAAACCTTTCGAATAACTCGTGCTGGATGGGGCTTCTATCCGAGGAGCTGTAAGGCAGGATGTCTTCATGGCTCACGTAGTCCAGACCTAACACAAGGCAAATGTTCACATTGTACAGACAGACCCAGTCTCACCAGCTTTGGTTATTGCATCCAATTATACAAACAATGGTATCACTAGCTACAAGCAGATTTCTCCAACCACAGCACAACTATATTCACAAACCACCCCCCACCCCGTTGCCAGCCATCCCCATAACAACTTGGATTTATATAGCGCCTTTAACATAGTGAAACATCCCAAGGTGCTTCACAGGAACGTTATCAAAGTTTAACACTGAGCCACTATTGGGACAAAAGCTTGGTCATAGAGGTAGATTTTAAGGAGCATCTTAAAAAAGAGAGGCGAAGAGGTCTAGAGAGGGAATTCTCGACCCAAGGGCGAAGGCAGCTGAATGGTGCGGCGACTAAAATCGGGAATGAGCAAGAGGCCAGAATTGGAGGAGCGTTGGGTTTCCGAGGGTTGTGGGGCTGGAGGATGTTTCAGAGATAGGGAGGGCGAGGCCATGGAGGGATCTGAAAACAAGGAGGAGAATTTTAAAACTGAGGCCTTGCTGGACCGGGAGCCAATGTAGGTCAGTGAGCACAGGGGGTGATGGGTGAGTGGGACTCGGTGCGAGTTAGGACACGGGGCACAAGGGGTGATGAGTGAGTGGGACTCGATGCGAGTTAGGACACGGTTCAGTGAGCACAGGGGGTGATGGGTGAGTGGGACTCGGTGCGAGTTAGGACACGGGTCAGTGAGCACAGGGGGTGATGGGCGAGTGGGACTCGGTGCGAGTTAGGACACGGGTCAGTGAGCACAGGGGGTGATGGGTGAGTGGGACTCGGTGTGAGTTAGGACACGGGGCAGTGAGCACAGGGAGTGATGGGTGAGTGGGACTCGGTGTGAGTTAGGACACGGGGCAGTGAGCACAGGGAGTGATGGGTGAGTGGGACACGGGGCAGTGAGCACAGGGGGTGATGGGTGAGTGGGACTGGGTGTGAGTTAGGACACGGGGTCAGCGAGCACAGGGGGTGATGGGTGAGCGGGACTTGGTGAGAGTTAGGACACGGGGTCAGCGAGCACAGGGATGATGGATGAGCAAGACTAGGTGCTAGTTAGGACACAGGGCAGTGAGCACAGGGGGTGATGGGTGAGCAGGACAAGGTGCTAGTTAGGACACGGGGCAGTGAGCACAGGGGGTGATGGGTGAGCGGGACTCGGTGCGAGTTAGGACACGGGGCAGTGAGCACAGGGGGTGATGGGTGAGCAGGACTCGGTGCTAGTTAGGACACGGGGCAGTGAGCACAGGGGGTGATGGGTGAGCGGGACGGTGCGAGTTAGGACACGGATCAGTGAGCACAGAGGGTGATGGGTGAGTGGGTCTCGGTGCTAGTTAGGACACGGGTCAGTGAGCACAGGGGGTGATGGGTGAGTGGGACTCGGTGTGAGTTAGGACACGGGGCAGTGAGCACAGGGAGTGATGGGTGAGTGGGACTCGGTGTGAGTTAGGACACGGGGCAGTGAGCACAGGGAGTGATGGGTGAGTGGGACACGGGGCAGTGAGCACAGGGGGTGATGGGTGAGCAGGACTAGGTGCTAGTTAGGACACGGGGCAGTGAGCACAGGGGGTGATGGGTGAGTGGGACCCGGTGTGAGTTAGGACACGGGGCAGTGAGCACAGGGGGTGATGGGTGAGTGGGACTCGGTGCGAGTTAGGACACGGGGCAGTGAGCACAGGGGGTGATGGGTGAGTGGGACTCGGTGCGAGTTAGGACACGGGGCAGTGAGCACAGGGGGTGATGGGTGAGCGGGACGGTGCGAGTTAGGACATGAGTTTTGGATGAGCTCAAGTTTATGTAGGTACTGATTCCATACTGGCTTACAATTCTAAGGGTGCTGATTGGTCTCACTTGTGACCGTTCCTCACATGGGACCCTAGATGGTGTGCATCACAGTCGAGCTTGATGCTGTTCTCACCCACTTGTGCACACTACCCCGGCGTGCAAACAGGAATGGGCAATTACCCCCTCCCCCCCCCCCCAAATCCAGGGGCACTGCAGCCAATCATAGCCAATTACAGCTAAAAGGCCAACATAGGAGCCACGATCAAACGTGGGGCATTGCTGCTTTTACACCACGAACATCTTACCTGGAATAGCGTAAAGGGCTCTGCTGTCATCATGGTTAGCGAGAAAGGTCACTGCTTCAGTCTGTGACCTCTGAGACTGCAACAGAAAAACACACATTCAAATCACCAGGAACTAAACACAAGGCAACAGCAGCTGACTTTGCTGCTATTGACTTCACAAAGAAGGGATATATTAACACTGGCACTATGTTATCTGAACTTAGCAGGAGAGAAATAATAATGACCTCTCCACTCACTCAGGTCTGCCCACTGTTTTGTGTTGCAATCTCAATCCAACAAGGAATGATTTTCCCTCACCCCCCCCACCCACAATACCCTCCACCCCCAATTTTTCACCCCCTCCTGAAAGTGCTGGGCTACAGATCCCCAGATGCTGCTGGCTCCCAGGTACTTTGCCCACGCTGCCAGTCCTTCTGTTTAAACCCAGAGGGGGCACAGCCGATGTTCCACAGTGAAGAGGGGGGTAGCCACAGTGGAGGGGAGGTGGGGGTCATGGCTGGATGTTCCACAGTGCATGGAGCATCAGACCCAAGCCTGACCCTCTCCGTACAGAGGCACATTCCAGCAGGAGTCACTGACCAGCGATCAGTAACCGAACCCGCGATCTGTATGCCTCAGTACCACCAGACAGTGTCTTTACCCCCACTGAGACATCGGGAGTGACAGAATGATTTATACTATAATTATGCATTACGTTCAGGCAATAGCTCTGTAACGGTTCCTTCTCTTCTGCCTCACAGAGTGATCCACTGGAGCCCATCGACAGAGTGGAAACAGCCCATCATCAGCCTTAGGCTTTCCCTGGACAGTCACAACTTTACCAGTTGGCCTTTTCAGAAGCAGAAAGCTGGGACAGAACGGTGGTGGATAAGCAGCCCCTGCCCACAGCTGGTATGCAGATGCTCACACTTACTATATGAGGGCAGTCCCTTGTGTCAATCAACACCTGGTAGTAGGTGTGTGTTTTGCCTTTGACCTCTTTGGAACCTTGAGTTCCTGAACTTTCTGTTTTACTGCAAGAGAAAGACACAAAGTGTTAATTCATTGATTTGCAGCATGCAGCCGAGGAATATTAAACTCGAGACACTGCCTGCGCCCACCTCAAGCAACAAGGAGCTGTATGGATATACCTCCATAGCACTGCTCCACACAAAGGGGACAGGAGATTGTTGCACTGATCCAGGTGTGTATCAGGGCCTGGGAACACGGGAAAAACATTTCAACGGAATGCACGGTCATCTGAACAAGAAACTGGCTTCCTTGTGCTGCTGATTCAATGCTGCATCTCACTACAGGATTATAGACACCAACGCCCGGAATTTCCTCAGGGATTCTCCCCATCAGCCAACATAACTTCAGCAGAAACCCCGGTGATCAGTCTCTCTGGGGATCCGACGAACTTCTGCCAAAATCACGGTGGCCAACTGGGAGAAAGTCCCAGTGCGAATGTTTAATATAATCATTTTTTATTATGGCAGCAGAGATAGTGGATGCATTGGTTATAATCTACCAAAATTCCCTGGATTCTGGGGCGATCCCAGTGGATTGGAAAACCGCAAATGTAACACCCCCATTTAAAAAAGGATGCAGACAAAAAGCAGGAAACTACAGACCAGTTAGCCGAACATCTGCCATTGGGAAAATGCTGGAGTCCATTATTAAGGAAGCAGTAGCGGGACATTTGGAAAAGCATGATTCAATCAGACAGAGTCAGCGTGGCTTTATGAAAGGGAAATCATGTTTGACAAATTTGCTGGAGATCTTTGAGGATGTAACGAGCAGGGTGGATAAGGGGGAACCAGTGGATGTGGTGTATTTGGACTTCCAGAAGGCATTCGATAAGATGCCACATAAAAGGTTACTGCACAAGATAAAAATTCATGGGGTTGGGGGTAATATATTAGCATGGATAGAGGATTGGCTAACTAACAGAAAACAGAGAGTCGGGATAAATGGGTCATTTTCTGGTTGGCAAACAGTAACTAGTGGGGTGCCGCAGGGATATAAACAGGCTAAGTGGGTGGGCAAAAATTTGGCAGATGGAGTATAATGTGGGAAAATGTGAGGTTATCCACTTTGGCAGAAAAAAAAAATAGAAAAGCAAATTATAATTTAAATGAAGAAAAATTGCAAATTGCTGCAGTACAGAGGGACCTGGGGGTCCTTGTGCATGAAACACAAAAAGTGAGTTTGCAGGTACAGCAAGTAATCAGGAAGGCAAATGGAATGTTGGCCTTTATTGCAAGGGGGATAGAGTATAAAAGCAGAGAAGTCCTGCTACAACTGTACAGGGTATTGGTGAGGCCACATCTGGGGTACTGCGTAGTTTTGGTCTCCGTATTTAAGGAAGGATATACTTGCATTGAAGGCTGTTCCGAGAAGGTTCACTTGTTTGATTCCGGAGATAAGGGAGTTGACTTATGAAGATAGGTTGAGTAGATTGTGCCTATTCAGAAGAATGAGGTGTGATCTTATCAAAGCATATAAGGTAATGAGGGGGCTCGACAAGGTGGATGCAGAGAGGATATTTCCTCATAGGGGAAACTAAAACTAGGGGACACAGTCTCAGAATAAGGGGCCGCCCATTTAAAACTGAGATGAGGAGAAATTTCTTCTCTCAGAGGTTGTAAATCTGCGGAATTCTCTGCCCCAGAGACCTGTGGAGGCTAGGTCATTGAATATATTTCAGGCGGAGATAGACAGATTTTTGAGCGATAAGGGAATAAAGGGTTATGGGGAGTAGGCAGGGAAGTGGAGCTGAGTCCATGATCAGATCATCCATGATCTTATTAAATGGCGGAGCAGGCTCGAGGGGCCAAATGGCCGACTCCTGCTCCTATTTCTTATGTTCTTAAACAAATTACTTGACCTCATTCCATTCCCTCTTTTGTAAGTGGTTGTAGCAGCACCATCTGATCTCGCTAATCAACCTGGGCAGTGACCTTCAACAGAGTTCTTGGCAATACTGTCCCACTCCCAAAACCAGCAACCAGGCACTGCGCACGGACCAGACTGTGTGCTGCCTCCCCCGCCCCGCGCACGGACCAGACTGTGTGCTGCCTCCCCCGCCCCGCGCACGGACCAGACTGTGTGCTGCCTCCCCCGCCCCGCGCACGGACCAGACTGTGTGCTGCCTCCCCCGCCCCGCGCACGGACCAGACTGTGTGCTGCCTCCCCCGCCCCGCGCACGGACCAGACTGTGTGCTGCATGCCCCGCACTGCGCACGGACCGGGCTGTGTGCTGCCTCCCCCCCCCCCCGCACTGCGCACGGACCGTGTGTGCTGCCTTCCCCCCCCCCCCCCGCACTGCGCACGGACCGTGTGTGCTGCCTCCCCTCCACCCCCCCGCCCTGCGCACGGACCGTGTGTGCTGCCTCCCCCACCCCCCCCCCGCACTGCGCACGGACCGGGCTGTGTGCTGCCCACCCCCCCGCCCCGCGCACGGACCGGGCTGTGTGCTGCCTCCCCCCCCCCCCGCCCCGCGCACGGACCAGGCTGTGTGCTGCCTCCCCCCCCCCCGCACTGCGCACGGACCGGGCTGTGTGCTGCCTCCCCCCCCCGCACTGCGCACGGACCGGGCTGTGTGCTGCCTCCCCCCCCCGCACTGCGCACGGACCGGGCTGTGTGCTGCCTCCCCCCCCCGCACTGCGCACGGACCGGGCTGTGTGCTGCCTCCCCCCCCCCCGCACTGCGCACGGACCGGGCTGTGTGCTGCCTCCCCCCCCCGCACTGCGCACGGACCGGGCTGTGTGCTGCCTCCCCCCCCCGCACTGCGCACGGACCGGGCTGTGTGCTGCCTCCCCCCCCCCGCACTGCGCACGGACCGGGCTGTGTGCTGCCCACCCCCAGGCAATGATTGAGCTTCACCCTGCCTGCCCCCCCCCGCACCAACTTACACACTACTTCCATTCCCCAGCAGTTTCCCTCTCCCTCATGAAGGTGAAGCCTCATTGCCGACGTGCAGCTTCATTGGCATCACTCGAGGCAACTGTAGTACATGCACCACTCTCAGCATAAGAACACAAGAACATAAGAAATAGGAGCAGGAGTCGGCCATTCAGCCCCTCAAGCCTGCTCCGCCATTCAATAAGATCATGGCTGATCTTCAACCAAAACTCCACCTTCCCGCCTGATCCCCATATCCCTTCAGTTAGGAATACTAAAGGAACCTGGGGGAACTTTGACACCAAGGCTGAGTTGTAGGATCGGTTACCAGTGAAAAGTGCAAACATGGTCAAGGGCAGTTAGATAAGTTACTGGAGAGGTCAGGAATTCATGGCTCAGGTCACACTCCAGAGACTTGAGCACATAATCCAGGCTGACATTCACAGTATAGCGGGACACCGGGGAGGGAGCAGCAGTGTTGGAGGAGGAGGCCTATAAAAGACACAGCAGTCGAGGGCCAGCTGGTGCAGGGAGAGAAGGTAAAAAAGTAGAAAGAAATCGAAGGGTGACGTCACAGCCAAGGGGGTAAGTGATTGATGAGTAGTTTTTCTTTTTTTCCTTTATCAGTAGGTAACCTTTAGCATAAGCCATGGTCGAACCTGGGACATTCCTGGTCTATATGGCTGCTACTCAGCACCTCAAATCAGCTGAGCCCAGAGATGCCGAGGGTGATTGTGATGTGCCTGCCATCACCACAACTCACATCAGCCAACCCAACGCAGAACAGAGCGAAAGCGCAGAATGTCCTGGTATATTTGGCCGAGTCACTCACTGTGTAAACTCACGGAGCGTTGGGGAGCCCCATACTTCATCAAGTTCCAAGCCCAGGGATAAACTCCCGGGCAGTAGATAAAGTTAACAGTTCAACACTCGTGTAACACAATACAACTCCCAGGCGGTGGATGAAGTCCGACACAATCAGATCAAATGGAAGGCACCTTAACTGGGAAATAAAATCCAATGGAAACCGGAGTGTATCTTGTGGGAATCCCAAGAAACCGCCCACAACCTGTAATATTCAAGCTTAATGAGCACCATACAAAATTAGTAGAGCAGCGAGGGACTCGAGGGCATTCAGCTCTTACCTGTCAGGGCTGCAAGATGCCACATCCCGGTCATATAGCCTGGCATGCCAGGGGAACAAGACAATCCCTCGGTACCCAAACACGCTGTGCAGAAATAACTGCAGGGAGAAGACGAGAAAAGGTCAAAGACTGCTCCGGTAATTTCCAACATTACAATAGTGACTGCACTCCAAAAGTACTTCATTGACTGTAAACCGCTTGGAGACATCCAGTAATCGTCAAGACACTATATAAATGCAAGTCTTTCTTTCTTTTAATCCAAGCTCATCATCATCATCGGCAGTCCCTCGAAATCGAGGAAGACTTGCTTCCACTCTAAAACATAGAAACATAGAAAATAGGTGCAGGAGTAGGACATTCAGCCCTTCGAGCCTGCACCGCCATTCAATAAGATCATGGCTGATCATTCACCTCAGTACCCCTTTCCTGCTTTCTCTCCATACCCCTTGATCCCTTTAGCCATAAAGGGCCATATCTAACTCCCTCTTGAATATATCCAATGAACTGGCATCAACAACTCTCTGCGGTAGATCATTCCACAGGTTAACAACTCTGAATGAAGAAGTTTCTCCTCATCTCAGTCCTAAATGGTTTATCTCTTATCCTTAGACTGTGTCCCCTGGTTCTGGACTTCCCCAACATCGGGAACATTCTTCCTGCATCTAACCTGTCCAGTCCCGTCAGAATTTTATATGTTTCCATGAGATCCCCTCTCACCCTTCTAAACGCCAGTGAATAAAGGCCCAGTCGATCCAGTCTCTCCTCATATGTCAGTCCAGCCATCCCTGGAATCAGTCTGGTGAACCTTTGCTGCATTCCCTCAATAGCAAGAACATCCTTCCTCAGATAAGGAGACCAAAATTGAACACACTATTCCAGGTGAGGCCTCACCAAGACCCAGTACAACTGCAGTAAGACCTCCCTGCTCCTATACTCAAAACCCCGAGCTATGAAGGCCAACATACCATTTGCCTTCTTCACCGCCTGCTGTACCTGCATGCCAACTTTCAATGACTGATGTACCATGACACCCAGGTTTCGTTGCACCTCCTCCTTTCCTAATCTGTCACCATTCAGATAATATTCTGCCTTCGTGTTTTTGCCCCCAAAGTGGATAACCTCACATTTATCCACATTATACTGCATCTGCCATACATTTGCCCACTCACCTAACCTGTCCAAGTTACCCTGCAGCCCCTTAGCGTCCTCCTCACAGCTCACACCGCCACCCAGTTTAGTATCATCTGCAAACTTGGAGATATTACACTCAATTCCTTCATCCAAATCATTAATGTATATTGTAAAGAGCTGGGGTCCCAGCACTGAGCCCTGTGGCACCCTACTAGTCACTGCCTGCCATTCTGAAAAGGAGCCGTTTATCCCGACTCTCTGCTTCCTGTCTGCCAACCAGTTCTCTATCCACGTCAGTATATTACCCCCAATACCATGTGCTTTGATTTTGCACACCAATCTCTTGAGTGGGACCTTGTCAAAAGCCTTTTGAAAGTCCAAATACACCATATCCACTGGTTCTCCCTTGTCCACTCTACTAGTTACATCCTCAAAAAATTCCAGAAGATTTGTCAAGCATGATTTCCCTTTCATAAATCCATGTTGACTTGGGCCGATCCTATCACTGCTTTCCAAATGTGCTGTTGTTTCATCTTTAATAATTGATTCCAACATTTTCCCCATTACTGATGTCAGACTAACCGGTCTATAATTACCCGTTTTCTCTCTCCCTACTTTTTTTTAATGTGGTGTTACATTAGCTACCCTCCAGTCCATAGGAACTGATCCAGAGTTGATAGACTGTTGGAAAATGATCACCATTGCATCCACTATTTCTAAGGCCACTTCCTTGAGTACTCTGGGATGCAGACTATCAGGCCCCGGGGATTTATCAGCCTTCAATCCCATCAATTTCCCGCCTAATAAGGATATCCTTTAGTTCCTCCTTCTCAATAGACCTTCGGTCCCCTAGTACTTCCGGAAGGTTATTTGTGCCTTCCTTAGTGAAGACAGAACCAAAGTATTTATTCAACTGGTCTGCCATTTGTTTGTTCCACATTATAAATTCACCTGAATCTGACTGCAAGGGACCTACGTTTGTCTTCACATATCTATAGAAGCTCTTGCAGTCAGTTTTTATGTTTCCGGCAAGCTTCCTCTCATACTCTATTTTCCCCCTCCTAATTAAACCCTTTGTCCTCCTCTGCTGAATTCTAAATTTCTCCCAGTCCTCATGTTTGCTGCTTTTTCTGGCCAATGTATATGCCTTTTCCTTGGATTTAACACTATCCTTAATTTCCCTTGTTAGCCACGGTTGAGCCACCTTCCCAGTTTTATTTTTACTCCAGACAGGGATGTACAATTATTGAAGTTCATCCATGTGATCTTTAAATGTTTGCCATTGCCTATCCACCGTCAACCCTTTAAGTATCATTTGCCAGTCTATTCTAGCCAATTCACGACTCATACCATCGAAGTTACCTTTCCTTAAGTTCAGGACCCTAGTCTCTGAATTAACTGTGTCACCCTCCATCTTAAATGAAGAATTCTACCTTTTTATCATCACTCTTCCCCAAGGGGCCTCACACAACAAGATTGCTAATTAGTCCTTTCTCATTGCACATCACCCAGTCTAGAATGGCCAGCCTTCTAGTTGGTTCCTTGATGTATTGGTCCATAAAACCATTAATACACTCAAGGAAATCCTCTTCCACCTTATTGCTACCAGTTAGGTTAGCCCAATCTATATGTAGATTAAAGTCGCCCATGATAACTGCTGTACCTTTATTGCACGCATCCCTAATTTATTATTTGATGCTGTCCCCAACCTCACTACTACTGTTTGGTGGTCTGTACACAACTCCCACTAGCGTTTTCTGCCCTTTGGTATTCCGCAGCTCCACCCATACAGATTCCACATCATCCAAAGTGAGTTCTTAGGTGACTGAACAGTCCAATATGGGAATTACAGTCTCTGTCACAGGTGGGAAGGAAAGGGTGGGAAGTCTGGTTTGCCACATGCTCCTTCCGCTGCCTGTGTCTGTTTTCTGCATGCTCTCGGCGACGAGATTCGAGGTGCTCAGTATAATGCTATATTATTAACTTGATGTCATCCAAAACTCGGCTGCCCGTGTCCTAACTCGCACCGAGTCCCGCTCACCCATCACCCCCTGTGCTTGCTGACACCCCTGTGCTAGGCTCCCAGGTGAGTAACATCTTGATTTAAAAATTCTCCTCTTGGTTTTCAAATCCCTCCATGGCCTTGGCCTTCCATATCTCTAATCTCCTCCAGACCTAAAACCCTCCAAGGTCTCTGCGCTCCTCAAATTCTGGCCTCTTGAGCATCCCCGATTATAATCGCTCCACCATTGGCGGCCGTGCCTTCAGCTGCTGAGTCCCAAGGTCTGGAATTCTCTCCCTAAACCTCTCCTCCTTTAAGACGCTCCTTAAAACCTCTTTGACTAAGCTTTTGGTCACCTGTCCCAATATCTCCTTATGCGGCTCAGTGTGTCAAATTTTGTTTTTTTAACACTCCTATGAAGCCCCTTGGGACGTTTTACTACTTTAAAGGCACTATATAAATCCTTGTTGGTGTTATGGTCTAACCCGGTTTCATACCTGACCAGTTTCATATTTTCCCTGTTGTTTCGGTGCCTCGAACACGCCGACTGTCTCCAATACTTTGCCTTCAGGCCGATTCCTGGGAAGACAGAAAAAACTCACATTTCAGAATGGACCCAAACTGCAGGATGGTCAGTCATCAGTGGCCCACGCACCAGGCCCCAGCACAGAGTCTCCACTCTCAGTGGAGACACAGTTTCAGTGCAGTAAGTATCTAACGCCCAACACAAACAGCAGCATCTTCGCAAGGTGCGTGCAGAGTGAGAAAGACTGAGACCCATCAATCCCGCTCGATCCATAGCCCACGTCGGATTATTTACCGGTGGTCACCCCTCAAACGCCTGTTGATCTCCTACTTCAAGGAGCGTTCAGTTCCTTCCCCTCCCTCTGAACAAATATCAAACAGTTTGACTCGACCCCTTCACAACAGATATCAGTCGAGCTCACTTTAAACGTACCAACAGACCCTGAATTAACTGCCCCCTTGGGGTTTATTGTATACATTCACTCTCCAGTGGGGGGCGGGGGGGTGGTGAGATACCTCTGCCATCCAGGTCCGAGCCGTTTTTCTCCACCAGTGACACTGCCCCAGGACTCAATATCCACCCCCTCCATCACCAGCGCACGGTGATTGCAGCATGTACAGGAGTCACCCCGTCCCATGGCCTCCACCACAGAGAAGGACAGCAGCAGCAATATTGTGGGGACACCATCACCCCCAACTTCCAAGTCACACAGCATCCCGACTTGGAAATATATCAGCCATTCCTTCATCGTCGCTGGTCAAAGTCCTGGAACTCCCTCCCTAGCAACACTGTGGGAGCACTTTCACCACATGGACTGTAGCGGCTCACCACCACCTTCTCAAGGGGAGTCAGAGATGGGCAATTGCTGGGCCTTGCCAGCGATGCCTACATCCAGAGAACACATTTCTAAAAATAACCCGTTGTAGCAAGATTAAAAAGCAATGAGATTTTCCTGGGCAGATTTTCCGTTTAACGTTTGTGGAAGGACACAGCAGCTCAGCATGGCCACAACACAGAGCAGAACACACGGAGCATTATGACGAGGTTTATGAATGGCGTACAGTTCAATGTTGATGCATGGCGAGGAGATTTCTCTGGCGGGTTGAAAGCGATCAGTTCGTTGGCTTCGTTGCACAATTGGGCTCCGACACATCAGAAGCTTTGGGTTCCACAGTCACACATTATCAGCTCAATGCTCACACTCCTTCCCAATCAGAAAGTGGGGAGTTTCATCCCATACACAGAGCCAGCATGTAAGCTAGGCTGAGGGAGTGCTGCTTCTCCAACATGTGTCTTGTGATCGAGATGTTAAACCAAGGACCCATCTGCCTACTCTGGTGGTTCAGGTTAAAAAAAGACTTGCATTTCTATAGCACCTTTCACAACCACGGGACGTCCTAAAGCGCTTTACAACCATTGAAGTACTTTTGAAGTGTAGTCACTGTTGTAA
This sequence comes from Pristiophorus japonicus, assembly GCF_044704955.1. NCBI lineage: Eukaryota > Metazoa > Chordata > Chondrichthyes > Pristiophoridae > Pristiophorus > Pristiophorus japonicus. The sequence continues at coordinate 1,700,500 of NC_091992.1, read as the reverse complement.
TGTAAGAAACACGGCAGCCAATTTGCGAACAGCAAGCTCCCACAACAGCAATGACCAGATCATCTATGTTTTAGTGATGTTGGTTCAGGGATAAATATTGGCCAGGATACAGGGGAGAACTCCCCCTCCTCTTCTACAAATAGTGCCATGGTTACGTCCAGCTGAGAGACGGGGCCACGGTTTGATGCGTCATCTGAAAGACAAGACACACGTTGGAGAAGCAGCACTCCCTCAGCCTAGCTTACATGCTGACTCTGTGCATGGGATGAAACTCCCCACTTTCTGATTGGGAAGGAGTGTGAGCATTGAGCTGATAATGTGTAACTGTGGAACCCAAAGCTTCTGATGTGTCGGAGCCCAATTGTGCAACGAAGCCAACAAACTGATCGCTTTCAACCCGCCAGAGAAATCTCAGTGTAGCGCTCCTTCGGGGCTGCACTGGAGTGAGTGTCAGCGCAGATTATGGGCTCAAGTCTCTGGAGTGGGACTTCAACCCAAAAACTCCTGACCCAAGAGCTTAAAGACCCTGTTACATGAGGAGAGCACAGAACCCTCTGCTTCTTAAAAACAGGAAACAAATGACAAAGAAATTGCTGATATTTAATATTACAGATTAATTTCAGCACACAGGAAAAGGTCATCTACACATTCTTGCAGCAGGGAGGCCACATGTGATCACTTGCTTGGCACAGCCTCACCAGTTAAACATTAGCCTGTGCAGTTCCCCCATCGCGAGGCAAAGGGTGTGAGTCCTGCTGAGGTAACACTCCATGCCACTCGCCCCTTGTTCAAACCACCTCAGCCGCTTGGGGCTTTGTTACTGATAGCTCTTTGTGCTTTACACAACAGATCCACATCTTACTAACGTTGGCCGTTAGCCGCCATCACCGAGAAAAGTGTAGAACTGTTGTGGCACCTTAACTTTTGAGTAAAAACGTCACATTCCTCCCAACATTCTTTGCTCAGAGATGTTTTGTGAAACCACTAATGTATAAATAATGTTTCCCGTTCGACCTAGTGAATGTTAATAGCTTGCCAAGCAGTCAGTGAATTACAGAGACCCAGGGGCAGGAGACAGCAAGAACGGGGTGGTGGGGTGGTGGGGTGTGGGGGTGCGGAGATGGTGGGGTGTGGGGGTGCGGAGATGGTGGGGTGTGGGGGTGCGGAGGTACGGGACAGGACACAGTACCACAATTACAGACAGCAGCCACAACCAAAGCTTTTTTTAAAAAAAAACTTTCCAGCCATTAATAAAGTTGTGTGATCAGGAGGGAATGTGAGTGCAGCCCAAGTCTGCTCTCGAGGCACCTGCCCCTTCCCCTGCTCAGTAAACTGCTGACTTGCTACTGGGCAGAAACAGCAGTACCCAGTCACGAACGCTTAGTGTAACTGTGAGCACATGCCCAATCGTGTCACGTCTCTCCATGTTGCAATGTGCCAGGGGCAGACAATGACACCCACTGTTGCACATACCACAGGAAAACACCGAGGCAGCCACACAAACTGCTGTTGTAAAAACACAGCATCAAGGCCAACATAACCAGGACGACAAATCGAATCAGTTCGCCCCAAGCACACACCTCAAACTTTTCCTTTTTTTGTGCGTGGCTTCATAGGATCAGGAGGCGGCCATTCAGCCTCAAGCTCGTCCCACCATTGGATCAGATCATGGCTGATCTGTACCTCAACTCCATTTACCCTCCTTACCCAACAAAAATCCAACCAGCTCAGGCTTGAAAATTTCTGTTGAAATTCTGGAAGGCTGACTGTATAAAATTGCACAATCTAACTCTTGCCAGTCGCATAGTGATAGCAGGCATGTAAATGTAAAATGGCACCAAGATTTGCCCCGAGCCCTGGGTTAGTGAAGCCTCTGCATATTTTGATTTGGGTTTATTTGGAACGGAGCTACTCACAGCACGACTAACAGTGTCCCCCCTTCGAGCACTGGAGGTCCCAGCAGGTGGATCACCAACTTTTAACGGGGAAAAAACGGGCACCTGCGGAATTTTGAAAGGGCTGTGCGACCCCAAAAAATTAGAGGGAACATTGATTATTAATTCAAGCATTTTAGTTTGGCCCACGCACCAAACATCTGTGAAGAGAAATGGAAGATGCTGAGCAAGAACTTGTATTAATAAAACACCTTTAATGTAGAAAAACAACCCAATGCCAAAGAGATTAGGAAAGGCAAGGAAAGGCCAGTTTTCAGGATAGGAGGAAAGGGAGGTGGCGAGGTGTAAAAGGTGTAAATGGCTGAAAACAGGGCCGCCAACAGGAGCGGGTATGCACAAGAGGCCGGAGTATGAAGATACAAACACATACCGGACTGATAAAGACCACCTGGTCCATCAAGCCTATCCCACAGTATGAGGAACAGTGCATTCGGGAGGGATTTGCAGACATAAATATGGCAAGGCCAGGGAGGGATTTCAACATGAGAATGAAAATTTGAAATCTGAGGCATTGGCAGACAGGAAGTCAATGGTCAGCAAGGACAGGGGTTCTGGGTGAAGCAGGACTCGGTGCGTGGTAGTGACAGTTAGTCAAAAGCCTTTACAAGAAGGTCATCACATACGGGGACCATAAACCCAACAAGTACAGGTTGGACATGGAACAAAGGGCAGCTCACTGGCCTGGTATTGCTCCTCTCACTGCTCCATTCCTAAATATACCGGCCCAGTGCGAACTCCAGTGCTTCTGAAACCTTCATTAGAATATTTCCAGTCCAAAAAGGCACAGTCTAGGCTCCAAACAACCTGTAAAGCACCTCCGACAACTAGTTCCTGAATATTCATTTCCACCATTCCAACAACTCAATATCCACCCCCTCCCCACACCACCAGTGCAGCAAGGCTGCAGAGTGTACGATTTACAGCAGCGGTTCTCAAACTGGGGTCTGGAGAGACTTTCCAGGGGGTCCGTGAAATGTGAGCGACGGCCGCAGACGGGCTTAGTGTGAGGCAGGAGCGGAGTGTGGCCACCACGTGCAGTGCAGAGTGGGCTGGCTGTCTCACCATGGAGGAGCTCGTATGGAGATCGGCAGGTTATCAAGGATGGTGGTGGGCGCCAGGTGAGCTCTGCCTTGTCCAAGAGAGGGGAGTTTATGAGCAAAATACCAGAGCTGGTGGAACTGTCCTGCGACCGTTTGCTGAATATTACGTTTCAGGATCAAAACCTTCCCAATTCTGGCCATCTATTGCTGCGGAGAGCCCAGAATTGGTAAAAGACGCAATGTTGCTACCAGTGGCCTACTTTTGCTCCTAGTTCTTATGTTCTTTCCCAATGACATACATTTGTGAAACATCAGTTTCTGCTATGGCAGCAATAAAGACAAAGCACAGGTCCCATCTGGAAGTGGAGAATGATTGATAGAGAATTCAAGCTCTGCAGCTTGGCTGCAGTTTTGAAAGAACACAGACTACATTGCATTAAGTCATCAATCAACTTGACATTTTAGGAACTTGGGTAGCGAGCCAATTAAAGGTTAAAAGACTATCAATTGAGCCAATAAGGTCAAAGAAAGAGAGTTCTTTTCTGTAAATTGAACCAGGTATAAGTACAGCCATTTTGGCCATGTGGTCTCAGAAGGACAAAGGCCTGGCTTAAAGCCAGAAGCTTATTGCTGCTGCCAGAATAAAGTGACATTAAAACTACAATCGGAGTTCGTATTTCATTGGGGAATTAAGAGATCTAACAATTTTGGCGTCACGAACACGATCGCTGAGGAAAGAAAGTGAATTTTGGACATCGGACCTACATACTGAGGTATGGACTCCTGTTTATAAAAGTCCTCGATCAAAAGTCTAAATTCGACTCTCCTTCTACGCGATTCCGAAAGCCTCCGGTTTGCGAACCCTCCGGTTGGTAGTCGGCTCGAGGTCCCATAGACGTCTAACTTCGGCGGTGTGTTAGTTAATTAATCACCGACCTACTGATCGGCTGGAACGCCTACGACTCGAGACCCCAGTAAATAAATCAGTATTATGGCAGCAGGAGATAAGAGCAAAGAATTGCCTACAACTGTTAAAGGTGGGCGGGCACCACCTGAGGTTTCGATAGATGAAATCCTCGAACAGTTGAAAGAATACATAGAGCAACAATTCAACTTATCTAAAACCTGTATTAAGATCGAACAAAAGTACGGAACCCCCAAAGGACAATGGTCCTTGGACAAGATTAAAAGGGTCTGGGAAAAAACGACCTGTATGAAAAATAAAGAGCGAACTAGATGGTCCCTAGCCGTTATGGGACAGATCCGAAAGCGCAATGAAATTATAATGCGTTCCCAACATGATCCGAGAACTGACCAGTACAAAGGACCAATTGCAAGCTGTTTGTGCACAGCTGCGACAGAAAAAGCTTGAATTTGAAAAGCTGGAAGCGGAAGTTAAAGATCTTAAAGGTGAAATTAAAGAATGGAAAAAATCATTCGGTCAAGAGACAGTAATAGGAAAAGGAAAATGTATCGGTCAATTCCCAGGGTACCCATGTTTGGATAAATTAAAAGCACAAACCCGAAGACACGACCGAGGAATAGATACGGATTCTGAATCCTCTGACGATAAAGGGTCGGAGGATGAAGAATTAGGGGTGCGCTTTGCCCCGTTTAAAAAAAGACGAGTTGCAGTCAAATCAGAAGAGACTGCGGATGAGGGCGGAACAAAAAAAAACGAAGAAAAGGGTGTATGCAGAATACTTAGTTCATGACCCGGCAGACCCAGAGAAAATTGATAAATGGTCCAAGGAATTGCCCAATCCAAAGAAAGGGGGAGTAAAAACGTGGGACCAATTGGACCGCTTAAGAAGTATATATCAACTTCATCCCTGGGACGGAGTGCAAATTTTGACCATAATGGTGCCAAAAACACAAGGAAGAAAATTGCACGACAAGGTAGATGAAGCTTTGGGGCAGAATGAGCAACAATTAGACGCAGGATGGGAGGTGATTAAACACTGGCTGCAAGCCTTCAGTCCAGCTAAGGCAGACTGGGGAAAAATTGCAGCTTGCCAACAGAAAGGAACAGAGGAGGTCCTGGAGTATGACGAGCGGTTTAGATGCACGTAGCTAGAACATTCGGGTATGAATAATACGGATGAGGAAATGGATGATCAAGTGTTTGGACCCCTGAAAGCAGCTTTCGTGGCAGGTCTATAGCCAGAACTGTCCAAAATGCTTAAGGTAGTGTTACCGGACTGGGAAGGTAGAGGAACTACCTTTGCAGCATTGGTGGATTGATGTAACCAATTAGATCGGGATATGGGAGCTAAAGTCCGAGCTGTACAGGCTATGGGATGGAAATCCCAGGATTCCGATAAAGTTATTAGGAAAATTACCCGGAAAATGTTATTATTGTGGGAAAGAAGGTCACTGGGCCAAGACGTGCAGGGCAAAACAGCAAGGTCGCGGCTGGGGAAGAGGACGCAGCCAGGGATACAATTCAGCCAACAAGCCAGGCTTGTCACAAGATACCGACCTCATAGAAGCATTTAAGCAACTAACAATACAACAACTGGATCGACTGGAAGACTGGATCAACTGGGCTTGTATTCACTGGAGTTCAGAAGAATGAAAGGGGACCTCATAGAAACGTTTAAAATTCTGACGGGTTTAGACAGGTTAGATGCAGGAAGAATGTTCCCAATGTTGGGGAAGTCCAGAACCAGGGGTCACAGTCTAAGGATAAGGGGTAAGCCATTTAGGACCGAGAGGAGGAGAAACTTCTTCACCCAGAGAGTGGTAAACCTGTGGAATTCTCTGCCACAGAAAGTAGTTGAGGCCAATTCACTAAATATATTCAAAAGGGAGTTAGATGAAGTCCTTACTACTCGGGGGATCAAGGGGTATGGCGAGAAAGCAGGAATGGGGTACTGAGGTTGCATGTTCAGCCATGAACTCATTGAATGGCAGTGCAGGCTAGAAGGGCTGAATGGCCTATTCCTGCACCTATTTTCTATGTTTCTACAACAGGAGTTACTTGGGATAGCAAAAAACGATTAGAGCCCACCCTGGTCCATCTTCTCGCACTAATACAACAGAGGGGAGATGGGCTATATATAACTGAGGGTGGGCGATAAGGATGTGGACTGTCTTTTAGACACAGGGGCGGAATTAACATACTTACCCCTACAATATGAAGACTTTTTGCCGTTTGATGGTAGGGCACGTACAGCCTATGGAGTTGGGGGCCATAAAATGGAAATTAAAAGGACAACACCGGTACTTTTCGGGCTGGGTCCACATGAACTAACCACGCAGGTCTGGATAGGCCCAGTGGATCAACCCCTTTTGGGAATGGACGTTCTAATCCAAGTAGATTCATCGTTGCATTTTGAGGATGGTCGGGTGACATGGTCAATTAGAACTTTGAAGAAAGAAGAATTGAAGGAACACCCGATATGGGCTAAAGATAAGAACGATTGTGACCTACACCAGGTGGAGCCTGCGTCATTTACCGGGACCAAGCCTCCATGCACTAAACAGTATCCCATCAGTCCAACTGCCATCGCGGGAACCTTACCGGTTATTCAGCAATTGGAGAAACAAGGGGTGCTTATTAAAACGCATAGCTCCTCCAATAGCCCCGTGTGGCCGGTACAGAAATCTAATGAGACTTGGCGTTTGACTGTCGATTATAGGAAAGCTAACAGTGTATTGATCAAAAAGCTCCTTTGGTCGCAGATCCCTCCACCATTTTTAATGCCCTCAAACTGGAACATAAGTATTTCTCGGTTATAGATATGGCCAACGGATTTTGGTCGGTGCCTCTGGCACCGGAGGTTCGACAGTGGTTTGCTTTCACGGTCCAAGGACAACAGTATACTTGGACCCGGTTACCGCAGGGTTTCCACAACAGCCCTACGGTATTCCACATGGCTTTACAAAGCCATTTGCGAGAATTACCTCCCCTGTCATCCATAGTCATCCAATATGGAGACGATATCCTGCTAGCTTCAAACACGGAAGAACAGCATGAACAAGATTTACGAGCTTTGCTGGACCACCTTTGGCTGAAAAGACATAAAGCCAGCATCGACAAAGCACAAATATCCCAAGAAGAGCTTGTATACCTGGGACAAAAGATTTCACAAGAAAAGAGAGAATTTACCCAGGATAGAACTGCAGCCATTCAGGCGAGTGCTCCCGAGAGGAAAAATGGACATGGATTGAGGCAGGAATTAAGCTATGTGAAGATGGTGTCTGGAGACAAAGAGTTACCGACAAGCCAGTCGCGCCACAAGCGCTTATGCCTTTTTTAGCCCAACAGATCCACTCGTGGGGACACTTGTCCTCACAACAGATGACGGCACGGTTCCAGAAAAACTGGTGGGGTCGGGGATTTAAAAAACATGCCCAGCTGGTAGCAGACTGCTGTGTGGTCTGCCACAAAAATAATTCTGGACCCATCACGGTAATGCCCCAACTGAGGCCCCCTGCCCCTGTCGGACCATTCCAGCATCTGCAGCTTGATTATATATCTCTTCCTTCATGCCAAGGATACACTAACATTCTTGTCATGGTCGACAGATTCTCTAGATGGGTAGAAGTTGTCCCAACTAAAAGAGCCACAGCCAATCACACTGCAAAGGTCTTGTGTAAGGATTACATTCCGCAATGGGGAGTCCCGAGTAGCATTGACTCAGATCAGGGAACACACTTCACAGGTGCTGTCTGCCAAGAAGTCTGTAGGTTACTGAACATTACGTGGGATTTACACTGTCCTTATCATCCACAATCATCAGGACAAGTAGAGCGAATGAATCGAACTCTGAAACAACAGCTTGCCAAATATCACCAAGAAGGAACACCATGGCCCCATGCACTACCAATAGTGCTCTGTAGCATTAGGGCAACCCCGAACAGAACTACAGGTCTAAGCCCATTTGAAATTATAACAGGAAGACCCATGTCGCTGCCAGGAACTATTGATTTAAGGAAAGCTGATGTTCACTTAATGAGTGACACTTTGTTATCATACTGTCAGAACCTAACCAATGCTATTAGTTCTGTTTCCCGACAGGTATCGGCAGCTTGGGGTAATCCACCCGAAGGAGGACACGACATCATCCCGGGAGTCTGGGTCTATGTGAAAAAGTTGCATAAAGAACCTTTGGGTGCCAAGTGGGAGGGACCTTATCAAGTGTTATTGACCACCCAGGCAGCTGTTAAAGTCCAAGGAAAGAAAGCCTGGATCCTCGCTTCACACGTTAAACGAGCACCAGTAACTGAAGCTGAAATCGAATAAAGACAATGACTTTTTGCCAAAATGTATAAATTTACTGTATTACTGATTGTAGGTATTCTAGGCATTTGCCTACTTCTTACTAACCGACCCTCTGCACCAAAGGGAAATAGTAGGGTAGCAAGGGAATTACATGTAAATACCTTTTTATATATGTCATACATTTATACCAAACAAGGTAACATTTCTAGTTGTTGGGTGTGTGCGCATATTCCTATTCACTCAAAGGGAGGGATTCCCTTGAGGCCAGTTCCCTTGAATATCTCGGAAATGGCTGAGTGGATAATTAATCAAAATAAAACAGGCAGGGCGTTTCAGGATACAGAAAACTGGGCACGTAAATGGAAGTCAGCAGGTTACAATCTGACTACCTTTGAAGGGGGATACCAACCGTGCGACAATAATTTCAAATGGCCCCCATTTTTTGTGATCACTAATACAACGGGAATAGGAAGACCGGGGGAATCGGTCTGTCTGATTAGAAACATCAAAGGAGGCCAAAATATGGGCTATAGTAACTGCTTCCGGAATTATAATATAATCAAGCCACGGAACCATCCAAACTGGGCCAACGTGGGAATTCTTAACGTAACGGGGATTCTGAATAAAACAGATGGAAAAGCCTGGACAGGCCCCGGAGTGTTGCTGACAAAGAAACAGCGAACATTCATTGCCTATAATGGCACCTATTGGGTGTGTGGCCACAAGGCCTACCCTTGGCTGCCCCAGAATTGGACGGGATCCTGCTATTTAGCCTACATTGTGCCTTATATGCATCATATAAAGTCACTGTCGGAACATTTACACCGTCCTAAGAGAGCTATCACAGAAACAGAGAGGTTCTTTGCCATTCTGATCCCCAGGTATGGGACCACCAGACTGGCAAGGGAATCCATTAACATGGCATCCGTTGTGGAACAGGTAGCCAATGATACCTCAGAAGCCCTAGTTAAAACCAATGCAGAAATGGTAGCAATCCGCACAGTAGCCCTACAGAATAGACTGGCCCTTGATTACATCCTGGCTGAAGAGGGAGGTACTTGCACCCTACTCGGAACTGAGTGTTGCACATATATCCCAGATAGCTCCAAAGAAATGACCCACTTAGCGGAGCATATCCAAAAGGAGGTAGAAAAACTTAAGCAACCCCCATCATTTACTTTGTGGAGCAGAGCCACTGAATGGTTAGGTTCACTAGGAACTTCATTGGTGGAAGGTTTAATTCTATTTGTTGTAATTGTTTTACTTTTATATTGTTTGTTTATGTTGATTAAATGTTGTTGCGACCAGGCGGCTGTAGCTGCTGTCCCTCAGGTGAGACACCTTGCAGGTCCCAGCAGACCGTCTGTACGTGGCACAGGGGTATGTTATGCTTAAGGGAAGGTTGTTTACTGGTTGAATTAAGATATTGATTTGGATTAAATTGGAATAAGGTTAATTAACCTACTAAAACCAGACTTCCATTGTGGCCACGATGGAACTCGGGTTGGTGTAAATTTGTGTGGAAGCTACTAGTCCGGACATGTGGCGAAACACATCACAAATTTTAGAAGAAAACTCTATTAACATGTATGAAATTATTTTTTAGAATGTTTAACCAGTGATACCTGATGTTTTATCATTCAGTTTGTGAAAGAATCAAAGGGGGGATTGATAGAGAATTCAAGCTCTGTAGCCTGGCTGCAGTTTTTGAGAAAACACAGACCACATTGCATTAAGTCATCAATCAACTTGACATTTTAGGACCTTGGGTAGCGAGCCAATTAAAGGTTAAAAGACTAGCAATTGAGCCAATGTCAAAGAAGGAGAGTTCTTTTCTGTAAATTGAACCAGGTATAAGTACAGCCATTTTGGCCATGTGGCCTCAGAAGGACAAAGGCCTGGCTTAAAGCCAGAAGCTCGTTGCTGCTGTCAGAATAAAGTTACATTAAAACTACAATCGGAGTTCATATTTCATTGGGAATTAAGAGATCTAACAATGATTTACGAGTGTCATTGTCAAACATCATGCCAAGGATAGACAGACTTCCAGCGAGAAGCAGACACACCCATCTCACCGAGATCAGTAAGTAAATACCTGTTTTCTTAAAAGCATTATTAAAACACTTTACATGCAGCACTTTCATATTATGGGTATTATATAGTATAATAATTTCGATGGAGGTCCGTGATTACTAATCTATTTGAAAAGGGGACCTTCAACCAAAAAAGTTTGTGAACCACTGATCCACAGGATGCACTGCAGCAACTCGCCACAGTTACCTGACAGGACCTCGCAGCCTCTACAGCGGAGCAAGACAAGAGCTGCACTCATCGTCATAGGCCGTCCCTCGAACCAGGATGACTTGCTGCCACGAGAGTTCACAGATGTTTCAATGAAGGACCCGATGTTCCAGTCCTGAACTCCAGTTGAGGAGGTGGAAGATGCCTGTGTGTGGATTTTTTTAACGTGGGATGACCGTTGCACATCAGCCACCACACGGGCTTGTCAGAGCTAGGCCTTTATCCAGTGGCAAGGATTAACCAGGACAATTGGAGACCTGCTCTGCTGCACGGACCTAGTGCGCGCACATATCGCAGTGTGAGCTGGTCCGTGCTGCCCCTGGGCCCTCGGCTCTTCTGGGTCCCATACCCCCCATTTGCCACGATCTTCTAGGGCCCGGTGCTCCAGCTCTATTTATATCCCTGACCTGCGGTGGTGTTCTCACACAGGTTGGGGCAGGGCACGATGCATCACAGGAACAACCTCCAAATTATGCATCGTCCTGACTTGGACACATAGAATCATACAGCAGCGGGAGGCGATTCAGCCCATACATCACCGTTCCTTCATCGTCACCAGGTCAAAATCTTGGAATTCCCTACGTAGCACCTTCACCATAGGGGCTGCACCAGTTCAAGAATGCCCACCACCTTCTCGGGGCAACTAGGGATTGCCAGGAATAAAAACAGAAAATGCTGGAAATACTCAGCAGGTCATCGAGCTGAAACATCAACTCTGTTTCTCTCTCCACAGATGCTGTTGACCTGCTGAGTATTTCCAGCATTTTCTGTTTTTATTTCAGATTCCAGCATCCGCAGTATTTTACTTTTGTATTAGGGATTGCAGTGTTGCCCACATCCCAAGAACCAATTTTAAAAACCCACTGTACAGGGTTTCAAACTGCAAAACTTGTGCTACAGCACGAACAGGCACTCTGTACAAGCCTGCACTGATCGCAGCAAATGATCACAGCAAACAGCTCAGCAAATCTGCAAACGGGCAGGGCTGCATTCATTTACAGGAAGCAGTATGTATTGTGCAATTTCCAACACTGTTCATTTTAAAACAAATACATTACACGTTCACTGGGTGGATCAGGGAGGTAAGTTGGGTTAATGTCTGCTCTCACTGGCTTTGTCGCTCCCTGTTAGTCAGCAGCGGGTGAGTGATTCACCCACCTGTTCACCTCACTGTGCGGGCACTCTGTAAATACTCCGTGGCACATGGTCCGGAGGCAGGAATAGAGCTTCTAGATACCGTCCCAACCAGAGACCCCCTCCCCCCACCCCCCACATACACAGCTACACACTGTCCCAACCAGAGACCTCCCCCCCCCCCCCCATACACAGCTAAACACAGCCCCAACCAGATACACAGCCCCAGAGACCCCCCCCCCCCATACACCATCCCAACCAGAGACCACCCCCATACACAGCTAAACACAGTCCCAACCAGAGACCCCCCCCGTACACAACCCCAACCAGAGACACCCCCATACACCATCCCAACCAGAGACCACCCCATACACAGCTACACGCCGTCCCAACCAGAGACCCCCCCCCCAATACACCGTCCCAACCAGAGACCCCCCCCCCCACATACACAGCTACACACTGTCCCAACCAGAGACCTCCCCCCCCCATACACAGCTAAACACAGTCCCAACCAGAGACCCCCCCCATACACAACCCCAACCAGAGACCCCCCCCACATACACCGTCCCAACCAGAGACCTCCCCCCCATACACAGCTAAACACAGTCCCAAACAGAGACCCCCCCCTCCACATACACAGTCCCAACCAGAGACCCCCCCCCCCACATACACAGCCCCAACCAGAGACCCCCCCATACACAGCCCCAGAGACCCCCCCCCCGAGGCCCCAGTGCTGCCCACACGGTGCCCGCTCCCGGTGCTGCCCCTCAGGGCCTCGTGCTGTGCCCCGGGGGAGGGTCTCGGTCTGTGGCCCCCCCCCGTCCCCCGGGCCCCGGGCCCATCTCCCCGCTCGATGCGTCCCGGGCCTTACCTGGAGGAGAGGAGCCGGGCGTGTTGCTGCTGCCGCCGGCCGGTGCTGCAGGCCGAGCAGGCGGCCAGGGCGCGGATAGCGGCGGCGGGGTTTCTGGCCAAAGCCGACACGCAGCGCCTCAGGGCCGGGGCCGCCATGACACTGAGTGAGTGAGAGGGGGGGGGCGGGGCGGGGCGGCGGTCACTCCCCGGGCCTCAAGTCCCGGCCAACACTCGGGCCCGCCCCGAGGCGACAATCCAGGCCCCGCGCCCCGCACGCTCCGGCTCCGGGCCCTGTGTGTGGGGGGGGGGGGGGGTGGGAAGCCTCGGTCTGTCGCTCCGCCGCGATCGCGATCGCGCGCCCCCCTCCCCCCAGTAAAGATGGCGGCGGCCTGGCGGGTTGCCATGGGGACGGGCCTAGCGCGGCCTAGCGGAGCCTGGAGCCTGCAGCCTGCCGGCAGTCAGTGCCAAGGTCAGAGCCCCGCAGCCCGCAGCCCTTTTAACGTCAAATCTCATCAACCGGCGCGCACATTCCGATCCATATATTGTGAGGTTTAATCTCACAAACCGAGAGAGCGTCTGTGATCTTTCACTTTATATTTTGTATAATCGGTTTCATAATTTGTCTTTGCCCCATCCTCCCCGATTGCATCTCAGAAAAGACCCGTTTAATTAACTATTTACTTAGAATGCTTTCTGTGACTCGAGGCGTTTGTAATGAAATATTTTGTAGGACGCTTTTTAAAGTTGGAATTGGATAAGTGCTTGCTGAGGAACACTAAAGTACCTTTTATTTTAAAGTAATTGGCCTGCTTTTTACTTTGCTTATTGTGTGTGTGTGTGACAGGCCGCCTCGCCTCGCCTCGCCTCGCCGCCCTGCCTGTGCCAGTCTGGGTGCCCAGGGTGGGGCACAACATGGCGCGTGCCCTGCGAGTGGGACACGGTTTCCAGCAGCAGCTTGACCTTGTGCTGGAAGAGGATCGTTCTATCCCGGAGGATCTGCGCCGCCAGCTCGAGTCCTGCCTCAGCAGCACCCACCGCCCCCGCACCGTCCCCTTCGCCCTGCTGGGAGAACTTCACAAATTCTTACAAGAGAAAGGTGAGCAGGCAAAGTCTGTCCCTCACATAGTTAACTCTGGGTTGACCAGCCCGGACACACCTGCTGCTCTTTACTCGCTGCCACCTGCCCAAATTTGGAACCGGCTGTGCTGACATCTTAAACCTGGCACGAAAAGTCCTAACAACAACATTTCCATTATTTTGTGCCTTTTTTTGATGTGAGGTATATTTCCTGCATTTTCTGCTTTTTGAGTTCCCCAGTATCCCCCTAATCACCTTCATTCCTTTCTCATCCCAAATAGTTATCTGCTCATTCACCTCGATTGTTGTTTGTGGAACAAGTTGTGCACAAGTTGGGGGCTGTGTCTGCCTCGACAACAGCTGTGGCTTTGCTTCAAAGGAATTTTTTTGCTGTGGAGCTTGGGTACATCCCACACTAAAGAAATGTTGCTTCTTTTTATTTTTCAGTGTCACACACAAGTGCACCTCTATGACAGCCTCAAACTCGGTCTGTACAGTGTACTCAAACTCTGCATAATTAAGCTGAGTGTCTCCACTGTATCAGACTGTTGAGTGGAAGTGATTTTACTGAGTTATGTGATATTTTATCTGTAGAATGTGTGCAGGTTTGTCACGGGTAGTAAAAGGAGTAAGATCCCACAATCAGTAAGGACACTGGGAGAATCCCTGCGGCACTCGCTTACTGCAGTGGGGAAAATGCTTGAAGCTATCATTAAGGAAGAAATAGCGGGACATCTAGATAGGAATAGTGCAATCAAGCAGACGCAACATGGATTCATGAAGGGGAAATCATGTTTAACTAATTTACTGGAATTCTTTGAGGATATAACGAGCATGGTGGATAGAGGTGTACCGATGGATGTGGTGTATTCAGATTTCCAAAAGGCATTCGATAAGGTGCCACACAAAAGGTTACTGCAGAAGATAAAGGTACGCGGAGTCAGAGGAAATGTATTAGCATGGATAGAGAATTGGCTGGCGAACAGAAAGCAGAGAGTTGGGATAAATAGGTCCTTTTCGGGTTGGAAATCGGTGGCTAGTGGTGTTCCACAGGGATCGGTGCTGGGACCACAACTGTTTACAATATACATAGATGACCTGGAAGAGGGGACAGAGTGTAGTGTAACAAAATTTGCAGATGACACAAAGATTAGTGGGAAAGCGGGTTGTGTAGAGGACACAGAGAGGCTGCAAAGAGATTTAGATAGGTTAAGCGAATGGGCTAAGGTTTGGCAGATGGAATACAATGTCGGAAAATGTGAGGTCATCCACCTTGGGAAAAAAAAACAGTAAAAGGGAATATTATTTGAATGGGGAGAAATTACAACATGCTGCGGTGCAGAGGGACCTGGGGATCCTTGTGCATGAAACTCTTTTTGGAAGTAAACAAAAAAACATTAAACCGTGCCCCCCCGATCTGGGGGAAACACCAAACATTTACAGGCCCTTTTATTTTTTTTGTGGTATTTTTGGGGGGGGGTTTTTTGGGGCACAAAAACATTTTTTTTTTCTCTCCAAGTGCCCCCTATAAAAGGGGAGGGGGACACAAAAAGCACCGGCAATTAAAACAAATTGAACTTTAAAACATAAAATCAAATTAAAATTTTCCTTGTGCATGAATCTCAAAAAAGTTAGTTTGCAGGTAATCAGGAAGGCGAATGGAATGTTGGCCTTCATTGCGAGAGGGATGGAGTACAAAAGCAGGGAGGTCCTGCTGCAACTGTACAGGGTATTGGTGAGGCCGCACCTGGAGTACTGCATGCAGTTTTGGTCACCTTACTTAAGGAAGGATACACTAGCTTTGGAGGGGGTACAGAGACGATTCACTAGGCTGATTCCAGAGATGAGGGGGTTACCTTATGATGATAGATTGAGTAGACTGGGTCTTTACTTGTTGGAGTTCAGAAGGATGAGGGTTGATCTTATAGAAACATTTAAAATAATGAAAGGGATGGACAAGATAGAGGCAGAGAGGTTGTTTTCACTGGTAGGGGAGACTAGAACTAGGGGGCACAGCCTCAAAATACGGGGGAGCCAATTTAAAACCGAGTTGAGAAGGAATTTCTTCTCCCAGAGGGTTGTGAATCTGTGGAATTCTCTGCCCAAGGAAGCAGTTGAGGCTAGCTCATTGAATGTATTCAAATCACAGATAGATAGATTTTTAACCAATAAGGGAATTAAGGGTTACGGGGAGCGGGCGGGTTAGTGGAGCTGAGTCCACGGCCAGATCAGCCATGATCTTTTTGAATGGCGGAGCAGGCTCGAGGGGCTAGATGGCCTACTCCTGTTCCTAATTCTTATGTTCTTATGCAGTGGGATATTTAATGTCCACATGAGCTGTCAGAGAGATGCTTCAATTTAACATCTACTCCAAAGATCAATACCTCCAACGGTGCGGCACTCCCTCAGTACTGCCCCTCCGACAGTGCGGCACTCCGTCTGTACTGCCCCTCCGACAGTGCGGCACTCCGTCTGTACTGCCCCTCCAACAGTGCGGCGCTCCCTCAGTACTGCCCCTCCGACAGTGCGGCACTCCCTCAGTACTGCCCCTCCCACAGTGCGGCACTCCCTCAGTACTGCCCCTCCGACAGTGCGGCGCTCCCTCAGTACTGCCCCTCCGACAGTGCGGCACTCCCTCAGTACTGCCCCTCCGACAGTGCGGCACTCCCTCAGTACTGCCCCTCCGACAGTGTGGCACTCCCTCAGTACTGCCCCTCCGACAGTGCGGCACTCCCTCAGTACTGCCCCTCCGACAGTGCGACACTCCCTCAGTACTGCCCCTCCGACAGTGCGGCGCTCCCTCAGTACTGCCCCTCCGACAGTGCGGCACTCCCTCAGTACTGCCCCTCCGACAGTGCGGCACTCCGTCTGTACTACACTAGTGTGCCAGCACAGATTTTGTGCTCCTTCAGATCGGGTTTGAAGCCAGTAACCTGTGACTCAGGAGGGAGGGTGAAAGGATCCATGCCACTCTAGCACTGCCAGTCACAGCAGTGTGGTGTCAAAGGTTCACCAGATTGTGTGCCTGGTTTGATCCATTTTGTTGAAGTTGTCACTCACTCACTTGTGAAATCGGGGAGCTCCAGTCAGGGGCTGCGTGGCTTGGCCACTCCAGCCTGCACTGAGCCCCGAGACTCCGGGTAAACCTGGTGTCGGATTGTGAACGTGGGCAATTGCCCTCTGATGGTTTTGAGCCAGTATATTGACTGAGGGTACCCCACCTGCCCATCGGCACCAGCCCCATAACCCGGGCAAAGCGCGTTGGGTGAGCTGTGACAGTCTGTGTGGTTTGTTTGCAGGGTTCCCCGTGTATCTGCATGAGCTTCTGGAAGGAGCAGAAATCTTCACGCCGGAGGTGAAACTGCCGGAGCGGGTCAGTACCAAGCGGCCTGGGTCAGAGTATGGAATGGAGTCCGTCCCGTGCACAGCGCTGGGGGGGGGGGGTGCTGGGGGAGGGGGGTCCCGTGTACAGCGCTGGGGGGAGGGGGGGGCTGGGGGAGGGGGGGTCCCGTGCACAGCGCTGGGGGGGGGGGGCTGGGGGAGGGGGGGTCCCGTGCACAGCGCCGGGCACAGCGCTGGGGGGAGGGGCTGGGGGAGGGGGGTCCCATGCACAGCACTGGGGGGAGGGGCTGGGGGAGGGGGGTCCCGTGTACAGCGCTGGGGGGAGGGGGGTCCTGTGCACAGGGCTGGGGGGGGGGGGGCTGGGGGAGGGGGAACCCGTGCACAGGGCTGGGGGAGGGGGGGGGGCTGGGGGAGGGGGGTCCCGTGTACAGCGCTGGGGGGAGGGGGTGGGGGAGGGGAAACCCGAGCACAGCGCTGGGGGAGGGGGCTGGGGGAGGGGGGTCCCGTGCACAGCGCTGGGGGAGGGGGCTGGGGGAGGGGGGGCCGGGCACAGCGCTGGGGGATGGGGGTCCCGTGCACAGCGCTGGGGGAGGGGCTGGGGGAGGGGAAACCCGAGCACAGTGCTGGGGGAGGGGGCTGGGGGAGGGGGGTCCCATGCACAGCGCTGGGGGAGGGGCTGGGGGAGGGGAAACCCGAGCACAGTGCTGGGGGAGGGGGCTGGGGGAGGGGGGTCCCATGCACAGCGCTGGGGGAGGGGGGGCCGGGCACAGCGCTGGGGGAGGGGGGGCCGGGCACAGCGCTGGGGGAGGGGAAACCCGAGCACAGCGCTGGGGGAGGGGGCTGCCCCGTTATCCAAACAATGCAAAGGTTTTGTTTGCACCTGATGTATGACAGGTTGCCATCTTCCATTATTCTGTGGAATGCGATGTTTGTTTTTTTGTATAAATTTGACTAGGTGAGATCTGCCCACAGGGTGGGTTTAAAGAAATGCTGTAGGAAGCTTCTGCTGTTTGGACAAGCCTCGGGCTCTCCAGATCTGCCTTCTACACATTTTCATTCTCCCCGCTCCCTCACCCCTCCAACACTGCACCTCTCTGTCCTTTAGAAGCCAAGCTTGGTGTTGTGTACCGCTGTGTCCGGATTCACTTCACCCTCGCTCCCACTCCGTCCCACCTGGTGTGGCCCGCTCTCTGACTTCTCACCTGCATTTCTCAATCATTTATTAAAATCTGGAAATTCCCTGAATTAAAAGCATCAGGCCCCCGAACCCCTCATGTAAATGGTATCGAGCTGAGGCTGTCTGAGTACTGTGTGTCCTGAGTGGTGGTTGGAGCAGAACGTTTATTTTGTTGTGGAGCTTGAGTGGCAAAAGGTTGGGCTTCACTGCAGGGCAGTCGCGGGACGCCGTTGAATTGTGAGCTTTTAAATCTGAGCCGCTGCTGAGTGTTATACTGTGTCCCAATCACTGATGGGTTCCTGGCCACTGTGGGGGTGTGAGAGTGAGCAAGGGTGCTTGTCAGAGGGGAATTGTAGCTGACGTCTAACCCCCCCCCCAGCGACTCGCTGCCTTGTAGACCAAGAAAGTTGCAGATTCCACCCCCAGTCTGTGCTGAATTAGCTGATCTCGGCTTCTGCACTTGGCCTCAACATTCCTCTGCCAAAATCCAGCTGCTGGTCACTAGCCACGGATCCATGAGGACAAGAGCATTCTGCCTCACGCAGGCAAATAGCCTGCTGACTCTGCGTGTACCGAAGGGCTACCTGGGTGGGGATTTAGTGAATGGCTTCACCCACGGGACCGTATCCCGACTGGAGGCGGCGGGTGGGAACATTGGACGGGGGTTCTTGTCTTGTCAGTTCTGTAATGCCACATGCCCGTGTCTTGCAGAACCCCGAGCTGGTGGCCCGACTGGAGAAGATCAAAGCCAAGCTCGCAAACGAGGAGTATCGGTGCATCACCAGAAATGTCAACTGCCAGGTGTTGTAATCTATCCCAGCGCTTCTGATTGCCCTTGTCTCGTGCTCGTCTGGTCTGGTCTGCAGCGAAAGGGTGGACCCAGCTGAGACTGGAATTACACCCTCGCCATAACTTGCCTTTGTTTTTCTTTTCGTAGCAGATAAACCGTTACGGCACGCTGGGAGATTTGGGGAGACAAGGTGAGTGGCCGACATGTTTACTCTGGATTGGTTTCCAAACCATCTCCATTTCTCCATCATCATCATCGGCAGTCCCTCGAAATCGAGGCAGACTTGCTTCCAATCTAAATGTGAGTTCTCAGGTGACTGAACAGTCCAATACAGGAATTACAGTCTCTGTCTTGAAGGAAAGGGAGGGTGGGACTGGTTTGCCGCACGCTCCTTCCGCTGCCTGTGCTTGATTTCTGCATGCTCTCGACAACGAGACTCGAGGTGCTCAGCACCCTCCCGGATGCACTTCCTCCTCCCAGGGCGGTCTTTGGCCAGGGACTCCCAGGTGTCAGTGGGGATGTTGCTCTTTATCAAGGAGGCTTTGAGGGTGTCCTTGAAATGTTTCCTCTGCCCACCTGGGGCTCGCTTGCCGTGTAGGAGTTTCTCCAAACGGATGCTAAAGGCCGTAAGGACCCAACATGAAATGAGTTGGTCAGTCTCGCACCACGATACAAAACCGCCTTGTATTCAGCACTGAATTGGCAGCCGTGCTCCGTGAGTTCCCAGCTGTCTGGAGTGTGGAATAGATGCTGGTCACACTGGGACAGCAGAGGGCTCTGTGCTAAGGCCGAGGTAGTGCAAAGGGAGCTTCACTGTGCATCCAACCCGTTCTACATCTCGCCCAGGAGCACTGGGTGAACAGGATGGAGGATGTTTCACTCTGCGTCTCACCCATGCTGTACCCGATCTCCCAGTGTTTGATGCTGACATTGTGTCTCCCAGCCACTAACATTCCTCGTTGTGATAAACACAAAATCAGGTGATAATCGAGCAGTCCCTCCTGTCTCTCTCTCCCTCTCTTAGGTGGAGCTGGGGTCAGACAGGAGCAGTTCAGGGGTCAGAGGTGCTTCCTGCACCGTCTCCTGGGTAACGGCGAGGATAGAATTCAGATGGTGGGATGTCCTTGAACTCAACCTCGCAATGTGTCTGGCTGGGCACTGGGAGCTCGATCCCTGGAGCTTGTGGTGAAATGGGAAGATTTGCTTCTGTTTAATAGACTAGGTGTCAACAACGCTTTAAACCCCTCTGCCCAGGTTTGTGGGGTGTACCTGTGCTTGCCATGTGACCACCGGCCACGTGACCACCTGTGCTGGGCCATGTGACCGTGGGCCATGTGACCACCTGCGCTGGGCCATGTGACCGTGGGCCATGTGACCACCGGCCATGTGACCATCAGCCATGTGACCTGCGCTGCCCACGGCCCCTGATCAGAGGTCTGGCTTCAAGGCTCTCTGAGGTCTCCTAAACCCTGCTGTTTTTTCCCACAGTACGATCATCGAAGGCAGTGGTGGTGACTATCTTTAATTTCCTGGTGACGGTGGGAGCTGCGTTTGCCTGCACGTACCTGGGCAGTCAGTACCTGTTCACGGATACGGCGGCGGTGAGTCTGGGGATCCGTGTATCCCGCGCAGCGCAAGGATTGATGGGCACTGGAGAGGGAGCAAGGCAGCTCAATCCAAGTGTAACAGGCTGGGCTCTGGGGGAAGGCTAAGGGAGAACCTCATCCAATCCAGGAATGTAAAGAAAGCAACCTTAATTTTAAAATAATTGGCAAAAGTAGAGGGGAAATTGGGAGAATGTTGTCACACACAGGTTTGTTATAATCTGGAACACATTGCCTGAAAGGGTGGGGGAATCATACTCTAAAGGAACTTTCAAAAGGCAATTGGACATGTACTTGAAGAGGACTAATTTGCAGGGTTATTGGGGAACAAGCTGGGGGTGGGACTAAATTGGACAGCCCTTTCACAGAGCCGGCACAGGCACAGGCCCAGGCCCGGCGGGCTGAGTGACCTGTGCTGTAAGATTCTATGAATATTGTCACATAGTAAGGCACAGAGAGATGGCCTTCGATGGGAGCGTTAATGTAGCAAACGCACCAGACACAGCAAAGGCCATCGGCCCTGACAACATCCAGGCTGGGGCGCTGAAGATAATCTGTCCTCCAACACAAGGTCAGGAGTGGGGGTGCTCTGCCGATTCCCCACTTCAGCTCCCTCCGATAATGAGCAGCTCACGCCAGCTGACAGCAGCACCCCGATAATACCCCGACTGGTGGATGGTAGCATTAGTGCCAGAACATGAACTCCTCCAACCAGAGAAAGCCCAGCCACCTCCTCTACCATCAACACCCTGGGGTCACCATTGAGCGGGAGGTGAGCTCAAGCAGCTATTTCTCACCATGGCTCCAGGAGTAGGGCCGAGTCGGGTACTCTGCCACGAGTGGCTCATTTCCTGACCCCTCAAAGCCTCTCCATGCCTTCCAAGGCTGAAGCCGGGAGTGTGATGAATAACTCACCACTCGTCTGGGTGGTGTGTCCACTGCAACACAAGAAGCTCGACACCATGTGAGACAACGGTTTGCCTAATCGGTGCCCCTGTCACTGGACTCGATCTCTGTCCCCTCCAGCACCGGCGCACTGTGGTGGCAGTGTGTCCGATCTACAGGGTGCACCACAGCAATTCACCAAGGCCACCCGGGACAGCACCTCCCTCCCCTGTGACCTCCACCACTGAGCAATGTCATGGGAGCGCCATCACCTGCAAGTTCCCCTCACTGTCCTGGGTTGGATGTATATCACCGTCCCGACATCATGGCTTGGTCAATATCCTGGAACTGCCAATCCAACAGCGGTGTGGGAGTCCCATCAGCACCTGGACTGCAACGGTTCAAAAAGGCCCACCACCTTCTCGGCACAACTCGGGCTGGGCAGTAAATGCCGGCCTTGCCAGTGACATCCACATCCCGAGAATGAATTTGTTTAAATCCCAGAAAGCGGGCCTTTGCTGGGGGAGTTAGCTGAGGAACGGATTGTGGACAAATGGCCCTTTCCTTGTCCATGAGCTGTTTAATGGGCAGCTTCTGTGGTGGTTAATATTTGAATGTGAACGAATTGCGAGATCATTGCTCTGTGAAATGCAGCAAGTGTCTGACGCCAGCTTTGCTCCAACGGGTAAATGCGCACCGAGTGTGGGACAGCTGCATCGAGCTCACTGTTCCAGCAGCAGTTCCTGCTCTGTGCTGACACCTGCTGTTGGCTGGGCCTCCTGTTCCAAACACTAGACGGGACAACTAGAAGGAGTCTGTTCCTGAACACCATCCGGTGATCCCTGCAGGAATCTATCTGATTCTGGATTTCATGGTGTATAACATACCTGGAGATTTCCTTTTGAACGCACTTGTGATTTTGCATGTGACGACCTCCATTACACCTGGCCAATCATCGCTACACCTGAGCTCAGGACTGTGACGCTCCCCATGGTTAAATAACCTGCTGACACCCTGTTCCTGGACTCATTCTGGGGGAAGTTGTGTCTGTGTACAATCTTTTGATAACTATATATGCAAAATATCTGTTTCCTTCCTTGTGGGTCGAATTCTTTACTGTGCGGAATATAACTGATGGAGTCTGATAGTTGCGGTGAGCAAAGGTGTTACTGGTAATACCGTGCGGTGAGATAGGACGCTGGTATTGAGTGCTCCGAGTCCGGTGTTCTCTGTTTGCTGTGTGACTCACTCTCTCTCTCTCTCTCTCTCTCTCTCTCACACACAGCGGGTCCTCTCTGCGCTGATCGTAGCCTCCGTGGTGGGTTTGGCCGAGCTCTACGTGCTAGTGCGGACAATGGAAGGAGAGCTGGGGGAGATGTAGCCACTGCTGAATAACCCTGAGCTGTCCCTGGCTCTGTTTTCACAGGCCCAGATTTGTGTTCCACTGCCTGTGTATTTCGCTGGGATTTGCTCTATAAACTGGGTCATGTGACACTGCATCTTGTGGGGACGTTTGTGGCTTCTCATGTTATAAATTCTGACTCTTCTGCATTCCATTTGTGACGGGAGCCTATTGATGATATTTTGTTACTTGTTCTTGTCCTGTGGGCAGTGCTGCTTTGGGGGCATTAATGAGTCGACCCGATAGTGTGGGACTGGGGCCAGGCACGGGCCAGACCGGCTCAGACAGTCGACCCGATAGTGTGGGACTGGGGCCAGGCACGGGCCAGACCGGGTCAGACAGTCGACCCGATAGTGTGGGACTGGGGCCAGGCACAGGTCAGACACCAGTTCCCTTCCCTGAAGGACATTAGTGAACCAGTTGGGTTTTTACCACAGTCCGGGAGATTTCATGGTCACTTTTTTCTGTTGAACTTGCAAAACTCTCAGCCCCTGGGTTCTGAGTCCAGCAGCAGAACCACAACACTAGTGTTCGGGAACCGAGCCCAGCCCTTTGGCTCCTTTGCCAGAGCTGAATTAGGGGGTTTGGGGGATATGGTGGGTGACGGGGACTGTGGTGTATGGGGTGAGGGGGTGATGAGGGGGTCAGGGGAAGTAATACCAAACCTCTGGAGCCAGGGTGGTGGCGCAGATGTTCTCAGTACTTTGCCCGATCAAAGCACTGAGGATCGGGCAGTGTAGGTCAGCAGGAGGGGGAAGCTGACTGTGTTGTACAGTCAGAGGGGGAGAGAGCTGTGTCTTGTACAGTCGGAGGGAGAGAGCGCTGTGTCTTGTACAGTCGGAGGGGGAGAGAGCTGTGTCTTGTACAGTCGGAGGGGGAAGCTGACTGTGTCTTGGACAGTCGGAGGGGGAGAGAGCTGTGTTGTATAGTCGGAGGGGGAGAGAGCTGTGTTGTACAGTCGGAGGGGGAGAGAGAGCTGTGTTGTACAGTCGGAGGGGGAGAGAGCTGTGTCTTGTACAGTCGGAGAGGGAGAGCGCTGTGTCTTGTACAGTAGGAGGGGGAGAGAGCTGTGTCTTGTACAGTCGGAGGGGGAGAGAGCTGTGTTGTACAGTCGGAGGGGGAGAGAGCTGTGTCTTGTACAGTCGGAGGGGGAGAGAGAGCTGTGTTGTACAGTCGGAGAGGGAGAGAGAGCTGTGTTGTACAGTCGGAGAGGGAGAGAGCTGTGTATTGTACAGTCGGAGGGGGAGAGCGCTGTGTCTTGTACAGTCGGAGGGGGAGAGAGCTGTGTCTTGTACATCCGGAGGGGGAGAGAGCTGTGTCTTGTACATCCGGAGGGGGAGAGAGCTGTGTCTTGTACATCCGGAGGGGGAGAGAGCTGTGTCTTGTACAGTCGGAGGGGGAGAGCGCTGTGTCTTGTACAGTCGGAGGGGGAGAGAGCTGTGTCTTGTACAGTCGGAGGGGGAGAGAGAGCTGTGTCTTGTACAGTCGGAGGGGGAGAGAGAGCTGTGTCTTGTACAGTCGGAGGGGGAGAGAGCTGTGTCTTGTACAGACGGAGGGGGAGAGAGCTGTGTCTTGTACAGTCGGAGGGGGAGAGAGCTGTGTCTTGTACAGTCGGAGGGGGAGAGAGAGCTGTATCTTGTACAGTCGGAGGGGGAGAGAGCTGTGTCTTGTACAGTCGGAGGGGGAGAGAGCTGTGTCTTGTACATCCGGAGGGGGAGAGAGCAAATGCCAGGAGGGGGAGAGAGCTGTGTCTTGTACAGTCGGAGGGGGAGAGAGCAAATGCCAGGAGGGGGGAATGAGTCTGCAAGAAGCCCCCTTGACCACCTTGCTGCAGCATCTGGTGTGATGTGATTGGCCAAGGTTGCTCCCAGTTCCTGGTTCTGTCTGGTTATGAACTGAACGGTCTAGGTATCCATGTCTGGAAATTTTTGAAATATAAACCAAATGATGAGTATGTTTCAAGAAATAAAAGTCAATTTTCCCGCTTATTGACGTGTCTTACAATGTGTCGTGGAAACTCCTCATCAGGCTGAAGATTCAGCAAAAAGCTGAGGAACCCAGTCATGTTTCTATTTATCCGATGTGAAATGCTCAGTCCGATTTGTAAAAAAACCCCAGATTATCTGGTCATTATCGAATTGCTGTTTGTGGGATTTGCTGTGTGAAAATTGGCCGTTGAGTTTCCTACCTTACAAGCGTGACTACACTCCAAAAGCACAGTGTAGAGGGAGCTTTACTCTGTATCTAACCCCCTGTACCTGCCCTGGGAGTGTTTGATGGGACAGTGTAGAGGGAGCTTTACTCTGTATCTAACCCCCTGTACCTGCCCTGGGAGTGTTTGATGGGACTGTGTAGAGGGAGCTTTACTCTGTATCTAACCCCTGCTTTACCTGTCCTGGGAGTGTTTGATGGGACAGTATAGAGGGAGCTTTACTCTGTATCTAACCCCGTGCTGTACCTGCCCTGGGAGTGTTTGATGGGACAGTGTTGAGGGAGCTTTACTCTGTATCTAAACCATGTTGTACCTGCCCTGGGAGTGTTTGATGGGACAGTGTAGAGGGAGCTTTACTCTGTATCTAACCCCCTGTACCTGCCCTGGGAGTGTTTGATGGAACAGTGTAGAGGGAGCTTTACTCTGTATCTAACCCCCTGTACCTGCCCTGGGAGTGTTTGATGGGACAGTGTAGAGGGAGCTTTACTCTGTATCTAACCCGCTGTACCTGCCCTGGGAGTGTTTGATGGGACAGTGTAGAGGGAGCTTTACTCTGTATCTAACCCCTGCTTTACCTGTCCTGGGAGTGTTTGATGGGACAGTATAGAGAGAGCTTTACTCTGTATCTAACCCCGTGTACCTGCCCTGAGAGTGTTTGATGGGACAGTGTTGAGGGAGCTTTACTCTGTATCTAAACCCCTGTACGTGCCCTGGGAGTGTTTGATGGGACAGTGGAGAGGGAGCTTTACTCTGTATCTAACCCCCTGTACCTGCCCTGGGAGTGTTTGATGGAACAGTGTAGAGGGAGCTTTACTCTGTATCTAACCCCCTGTACCTGCCCTGGGAGTGTTTGATGGGACAGTGTAGAGGGAGCTTTACTCTGTATCTAACCCCCTGTACGTGCCCTGGGAGTGTTTGATGGGACAGTGGAGAGGGAGCTTTACTCTGTATCTAACCCCCTGTACCTGCCCTGGGAGTGTTTGATGGGACAGTGTAGAGAGAGCTTTACTCTGTATCTAACCCCGTGTACCTGCCCTGAGAGTGTTTGATGGGACAGTGTTGAGGGAGCTTTACTCTGTATCTAACCCCCTGTACCTGCCCTGGGAGTGTTTGATGGGACAGTGTAGAGGGAGCTTTACTCTGTATCTAACCCCCTGTACCTGCCCTGGGAATGTTTGATGGGACAGTGTTGAGGGAGCTTTACTCTGTATCTAACCCCCTGTACGTGCCCTGGGAGTGTTTGATGGGACAGTGTTGAGGGAGCTTTACTCTGTATCGAACTCTGTGATCTGCACAGAGAGGTTTTAAACAGTGGAGTTAAACAGAGTGGTTTATTCGGGAATTTGGAAAGAGTGCGAATTCGGAGAAGAGGGGAGGATTAATTTAAAAGTTAAAAATAGGTAAGTGATATTTTCCAGAGGTAGCGGATCTGCACGGGAGCAGCAGCGGGAGCTGAGGTGGAGGCTCAACAGGCAACATTCGAGAGGGACATCGGAGTTTAAAAGTGATGTTGGCACAAGGGAAGTAGCTGATTGGCGAGTGTTTTTTTCTCTGTTAAGTTAAGACAGCGGCGGTGGCTGGATACTCCAGGGATCAGTGAGAGCAGGTCGGTGACTGCGACAAGGTGGAACTGGGCTACTACGTTAGACGTCACAGGAAATCAGGGAAGTGATTGGTTGGTGAGTTCGCTCTCCTGTTTTGCTTTTCTTACTTAATTATTTAATCAACTGTTTTCTAAATAGCAGTAGTGTGTGTTTTACTAAGGGTTAGAATTCTGTGGCATTGGTGGGACTAAAAAAAACGTAATTGATTAAATACATTAAGATGGCAGGACGGGTGGTGTGTCAGTGCTGCAACATGTGGGAGCTGGTGGACATCATTGAGGTCCACAGTGGCCACGTCTGCAGCAAGTGTCTGCAGCTCGAGGAACTTGGGCTCCGTGTTGATGAGCTGGAGTCCGAGCTGCAGACACTGCGACACATCAGGGAGGGGGAGAGTTACCTGGACACCAGGGGGTAGTCACACTCCTTAGGTTCGCTAACTCAGATTTGGCTAGCGGTCAAGGACAGGAGAGTGTGACTACGAGTGGGGGAGGTATGGGGACTCGGGAGGTAGTGATGGAGGAGCCTCGGCCCATGCTCTTGTCCAACAGGTTCGAGGCTCTTGCTCCCCGTGTGGACGAGTGCAGGGAGGATGAGCAAACTGACCACAGCACCGTGGTACAGGGGGCCATTCAAGTGGGGGGGGGGGGGAGTAAAAAGAAATGTTGTAGTGGTAGAGGACAGTGTCATTAGGGGGATAGATACCGTTCTCTGCAGCCGAGAGCGTGAGCCCCAAAGGCTGTGCTGCCTGCCCGGTGCCAGGGTTAAGGACATCTCCTCTGGGCTGGAGAGGAACTTGGAGTGGGAGGGGGAAGATCCAGTTGTCGTGGTCCACGTGGGTACCAACGACATAAATAGGACAAACAAAGAGGTTCTGCTGAGAGAGTATGAGCAGCTAGGGGCTAATTTAAAAAGCAGAACCACAAAAGGTAATAATCTCTGGATTACTACCCGAGGTTAAATAAGATCAGAGAGTTAAACTCGTGGCTCAAAGACTGGTGTGGGAGAAATGGGTTTCAGTTCGTGGGACACTGGCACCAGTACTGGGGTAAGAGGGAGCTGTTCCGTTGGGATGGGCTCCACTTAGACCGTGCTGGGACTAAGGTCCTGGTGAATCGAATAACTCGGGCTGTAGAGAGAGCTTGAAACTAATTAGTGGGGGGGAGCGTTCAGGTGAGCAGAAACCTACAAGCTCAAAGAACAAGGTGAAGGCAATAGAGCCGGGTAGCATTGGGGGAAAGGAAAACCCGAGCGTGCCAGGAAGGGACAGGATCTATAAACAAAAGAGTGCATCAGAAACTGGGGCCAGAGCAGGAGAAAATGGTAAGAAAGTACGTTTAAAAGCTCTTTATCTGAATGCACGCAGCATTCGTAACAAATTCGATGAGTTGACGGCACAAAGAGATGCAAATGGGTATGATCTGATAGCCATAACAGAGACTTGGTTGTAAGGTGACCAAGACTGGGAACTAAACATTCGGGGGTTTTTGACAATTCGGAAGGAAAGACAGAAAGGAAAAGGAGGTGGGGTAGCTCTGTTGATAAAGGATGGAATCACTGCAACGATGAGAAACGATATTGGCTCAAATGATCAGGATGTTGAAACAGTTTGGGTGGAGATAAGGAACAATAAGGGAAAAGTCACTGGTGGGCGTAGTATATAGGTCCCCAAACAGTAGCAACTCTGTCGGTCGGAGCATAAACCAGGAAATAGTGGGGGCTTGTAAAAAGGGAACAGCAATAATCATGGGTGATTTTAACCTCCACATTGATTGGACAAATTAAGTTGATCTGGGTAGCCTAGAAGAAGAGTTCAGTGTGCGTAAGGGCCGGGTTCCTTGAGCTATATGTAACGGAACCAACCAATGGCAGGCTATCTTGGATCTGGTCCTGTGAGACAGGATTAATAAACAATCTCCTAGTAAAGGATCCCCTTGGAATGAGTGATCAAAGCATGAATGGTGAGAAAGTTGGATCTCAAACCAGTGTACTAAGCTTAAATAAAGGAGACTACAAAGTTATGAGGGCAGAGTTGGCTAAAGTGGACTGGGAAAATAAATTAAAGTGTAGGACGGTTGATGAATAGTGGCGTACATTTAAGGAGATATTTCACAACTCTCAAGAAAAATATTTGCAGTGAGGAAGAAAGGGTGCAAGAGAAAAGATAGCCATCCGTGGCTAACTAAAGAAATAAAGGACGGTATCCAATTAAAAACAAGGGCATACAAAGTGGCCAAAACTAGTGGGAGGACTGAAGATTGGGAAGCTTTTAAAAGCCAGCAAAGAATGTCTAAAAAAAATGATTACAAAAGGGAAGATAGACTATGAAAGTAAACTAGCACGAAATATAAAAACAGATAGCAAGAGTTTCTATAGGTATATAAAAAGGAAAAGAGTGGCTAAAGTAAATGTTGGTTCTTTAGAGGACGAGACCGGGGAATTAATAATGGGGAACATGGAGATGGCAGAAACTCTGTACAAATATTCTGTATCTTTACGGTAGATGACACTAAAAATGAATAGTCAAGGGGCTCGAAGGGGGGAGGAACTTAACACAATCACAATCACTAAGGAGGTGTACTCAGTAAAATAATGGGACTAAAGGCAGATAAATCCCCTGGACCTGATGGCTTGCATCCTAGGGTCTTAAGAGAAGTAGCAGCAGGGATTGTGGATGCATTGGTTGTAATTTACCAAAATTCCCTGGATTCTGGGGAGGTCCCAGCAGATCGGAAAACTGCAAATGTAACGCCCCTATTCAAAAAAGGAGGCAGACAAAAAGCAGGAAACTATAGGCCAGTTAGCCTAACATCTGTGGTTGGGAAAATGTTGGAGTCCATTATTAAGAAGCAGTAGCAGGACATTTGGAAAAGCAAAATTTGGTCAGGCAGAGTCAGCATGGATTTATGAAGGGGAAGTCATGTTTGGCAAATTTGCTGGAATTCTTTGAGGATGTAACAAACTGGGTGGATAAAGGGGAACCAGTGGATGTGGTGTATTTGGACTTCCAGAAGGCACATAAAAGGTTACTGCACAAGATAAAAGTTCACGGGGTTGGGGGTAATATATTAGCATGGATAGAGGATTGGCTAACTAACAGAAAACAGAGAGTCGGGATAAATGGTTCATTCTCGGGTTGGTAATCAATAACTAGTGGGGTGCCGCAGGGATCAGTGCTGGGACCCCAACTATTTACAATCTATATTAACGACTTGGAAGAAGGGACTGAGTGTAACGTAGCCAAGTTTGCTGACAATACAAAGATGGGAGGAAAAGCAATGTGTGAGAAGGACATAAAAAACCTGCAAAAGAACATAGACAGGCTGAGTGAGTGGGCAAAAATTTGGCAGATAGAGTATAATGTTGGAAAGTGTGAGGTCATGCACTTTGGCAGAAAAAATCGAAGAGCAAGTTATTATTTAAATGGAGAAAGATTGCAAAGTGCCGCAGTACAGCGGGACCTGGGGGTCCTAGTGATTGAAACATTAAGGATAGTATGCAAGTACAGCAAGTGATCAGGAAGGCCAATGGAATCTTCGCCTTTATTGCAAAGGGGATGGAATATAAAAGCAGGTTTATACAGTTATACAGGGTATTGGTGAGGCCACATCTGGAATACTGCGTAGTTTTGGTTTCCATATTTACGAAAGGATATACTTGCTTTGGAGGCAGTTCAGAGAAGGTTCACTCGGTTGATTCCGGGGATGAGGGGGTTGACTTATGAGGAAGAGTTAAGTAGGTTGAGCCTCTACTCATTGGAATTCAGAAGAATGAGAGGTGATCTTATCGAAACGTATAAGATTACGAGGGGGCTTGATAAGGTGGATGTAGAGAGGATGTTTCCCCTGATGGGGGAGACTAGAACTAGAGGGCATGATCTTAGAATAAGGGGCCACCCATTTAAAACAGATGAGGAGAAATTTCTTCTCTCGAAAGAGGGTTGTAAAGAGATGTGGAGGCTAAGTCATTGAATAAATTTAAGACAAAGATAGACAATTTTCTTAAATGATAAGGGGTTATGGGGAGCGGGTGTGGAAGTGGACCTGAGTCCATGATTGGATCAGCCATGATCGTACTAAATGGCGGAGCAGGCTCGAGGGCCGTATGGCCTACTCCTGCTCCTATTTCTTATGTATGTTGTGCCCCCAATGGTGCTGGGGCTGGTGCTGAGAATGAAGACTAGCAAGGTCCATGTTGTGTGCAGACGTTGGTGCTACAGTTGACTTTGGTGCTGCCGTTTGTACCGAGTGGGGTCCTCGGGGGGGGGGGGGGGGGGGGGGGGGGGCTCTGCTCACACTCATTGTACTGTTAATGGGGACGGGCTTGTTCTGGTTCCAGTCACATCGTCTCCAGAACTCAGTCAGTGGACACCTTGAGAATGGCCATTGTGGCGAGGTGAGGGATTCTGTGGGTGCCCTGAACTCTCTAACCCCTGAGCCCTAACCCTTGAACCTTGAGCCCTAACCCTTGAACGCTAGCCCTGAGCCCTGAACCCTAACAGAAATTAGAAGACAACTGGATTCCATGTACAGGTTGAACCTCCCTTATCCAGGACCCTCCCCGGGATACAACCCCCTCCCCCCCCTCTGGATACAATCGCACCCCCCCTCCCCACGATACAATTCCCCTCCCAGCTGGTGAATGAGAGACTCTGGCAGTGTGTGTGACTGAGAGGGAGTGCCAGCGAGAGAGAGAGATGACGATGTGAGGGATATTGTGCCAGGGAATGTGCCGGTCAGGTTCAGTGCCCTTCATTCTGCAGCATCTTTCACTCTGGATCCATCCCAACAGAGAAATAAACCCCCAAGAGCCAATAAGATGCTGCAGGGGGAGGCCATTGTGCCTGTGCTGGCTGTGTGACAGAGCAATCCAATCAGTCCCACTCCCCACGGCCCGGCAAAATTTCCCCTTTAAGTATTTATCCAATTCCCGGTTTGAAAGTTACTATTGAATCTGCTCCCACCGCCCTTTCAGGCAGCGCGTTCCCGATCACAACAACTCGCTGCGTAAACACATTCTCATCTCCCCTCTGGTATTTTGCCAATTATCGTTAATCTGGGTCCCCTGGTTACTGACCCTCCTGCCAGTGGGAACACTTTCTCCCTAGCTTATTCTGTCAAAACCCTTCATAATTTTGAACACTTGCATTAAATCCCTGAACCTTCTCTGCTCCAAGGAGAACAACCCCAGCTTCTCCAGATAACTGACGTCCCTCATCCCTGGTCCCACTCTGCTCAATCCCCTCCGCACCCTCTCCAGGACCTTCACATCCTTCCTACAGTGCGATGCCCAGAATTGGACCCAATCCTCCAGCTGGGGCCGAACTGGTGCTTTATAAATATTCTGCACAACATCCTTCCTTCCGAGTGCCTTTTAATTTAACAAATTCCACCTTAATTGCCGTTTTGCACTACACGGTGTGTGATGTGTGCAGGGTTGGACGTAGAGGCAATTCGGAGCTTGAAGTAGTCACATCTCATCCTCAAAGTGCCTGTGGTACAGGCTGCAGGCTGGGAGATATTAAAGCACAGCCCCGATCCACCAGACAGCTGCCTTCGGGGCTGCTGATTAATGTTATGATGTCTGTTAAACCATCTAAACTCCCTTGTTTATGCTAAAAGAATAATAATTTTTAAAAATGAAGACAGGGTTTTCTAAGTGACCCAAGTGTGGGATTCAGTGTAGACACTGTTTACCTTTTGCACTCAATTTGATTGTGAGCGCAGGATTAAGGGATTTCTGAAGATTATTCCCATTGCGAGGGGTCCAACAATACTGTCAGTGCCAGGGGGAGACAGGTGGGGAGCCGCTTGCTAACTGGTATGATGATGCGTCTTTGGAGCAGAATGATCGCTCATGATATTTGGATACTGTAAAATCCCACTGTAATTAAAAGGATTATCCAACAGAGTCATGACTATAGTTCAATCTGATTGTTGTAAACCAAAAAGGGTTTTTAGATATAAAATAATGAAAAAAAATTATCATTTCATTGTCTGTTACACAGGGCAATTGTGTCTCAGTCTGGATTAGAAAAAGGATCAGAAAGTCTTGCAGTGAGATGCTCAGGAGCCAGAGCTTAGGGGATCTTTATTTCATTTAATCTGCACAGGTTTACAGAGTAGGAGGCAGAGCAAAAACATTGTTCATGCAGCAGCAATCAAACACAATGACAACACACAACACATCCTCTTCTAAACAATAACCCAAGGATCAGATTGGGACAGTGAATTCTGAAAACATGTTATCCTTCCAATTCCCCATCTTCTCTGCGGAAGGAGACGTGTGAGCCCAGACATTAATTGTTTGACCAGGGGTGGCCTCACAACTGAACCCAGTGCTGCTTCACCTGAGGTTTACACACACATGTCCCCTCTCTCTCCCCCTCCTCCTCGCCCAGCCCCCTCCCCCAGCCTAGGGCACTGAGTACCGTGCTCACTGAGTGGCTGGAATCCATCACCGTGAGGCTCGGTGGGACCAGGGTCAAGGGAGCGGTGATCTGTATTACGGCACAAGTTCTGGCCGCCAGGCTCCAGGAGTCACACCTTGTTACACGTGCAAAACAACCCTATAAAGAAGCCAAGCCATGCTGGGTACTTCTGACGCGGAATCTGTAACTTGCACAGGAATTTTCCAATCTGCACCCTTCCCACCAACGGTTAAACAGAAGCTCACCAACAGCAGCAGAATAATACATTGTGCTTCACATTCCAGTCCTTGAGACACAGCCCGTCCTCCAACTGAGACACAGGACGGCTGTTGTACAAATAACTTCCTGTTATACATTTACAATCGTTAATGTTTTCATTCAGTTATGATGCTCAGCTCATGTGAACAGCAGAGAGAGGGAGACAGAAATAGCAATAATATTCACAGCATTGCTCACCTGAGAGAGATCAGTAAACCCCGCCCCTAACCCCCCCCGCCTCTAACCCCCCCTCACCCCCCTGCCCCTCACCCATCACTCCGCCCCTCACCCACTGTCCCCGCCCTCACTCCCCCGCCCCTCACCCACCACCCCTCACTCGCCGTTCCTCACCCCCTGCCCCTCACCCATCACTCCGCCCCTCACCCACTGAGCAGCGACCCCTGCTGAAAGTGGATGGCGGGTTGGGACGGGTCGGGCTCAGCTGCGATTCCTCCACCAGTGAATAGTTTGCTGATGCTCAGTGCTCGGCTCGGCATACGGAGGGTGAGGGTCAGTGGGTGAGATCGGGGAGGGTGTCAGTCCTGTGAGGAAGTTCCCTCCTGGTTGCTTGCCTGTGATCTGTGGAAAGGCAGGGAGAGATTGCTGGACCTGTGGTCTGTGCTCGAACAGAGAATGTCTGTGCTGAGTCTGACCTGTGTGATGGGCAGTTGCAGGGAGCTGGGAGTCGGGTCTCTTGCCCTCTGTTGCCGCGGAGTTGGTGCCGATGCGGGTTACAGGTTGGTGACGATGGCAGCGTTGTAGATGAGGTTGGAGGTGCAGCGGAGAGAGGTGTGTGAGCCTGCCTCCCTCTCCTCACCGAGCGCTGGCTCCAGGAATGGCACCACCTGGTCAGATAGCGGCTGCCATGGAGACTCGGCTCCCTGGTTGCTGGGCGGAGTCTCCGTGTCCCCTTTATTCCGAAAGTGGAGGCTGGCACTGAGCTGACGGGCGCTGTGTCTGGAACCATCACAGCTTGGTGGGAGGCTGGAGGCTGAGCCGTTCTCCCACAGGAGCTGATCCAGGAAGACTGGCGAGCGATTCGATGGATGGTCCTGCTGCTGTATTGGGGAGTTTCTGTAACTCGGGCTGTGTGTGATGTGGCTGCCCATTGCTGGGGTGGTGCCGAGGGCCGGTCTGTGTGGCTGAGCAGTGACCGTGGCTTTATAGTGAGGCAGTGCTGGGAGGGCCGAGGGGGATTGCCGTCCCAGCACACAGTTCCTCACCTTCTTGCCCTGTTTGGTGCTCCGTGCACGGCGATTCTGAAACCACACCTGGAAAACAATTCACAAAGTGTGAAGAAATAATTTACACCGGTTCGGGATCACAGAATCATAGAAATTTACAGCCCGGAAGGAGGCCATTCGGCCCATTGTGTCCGCGCCGGCCGACAAAGAGCTATCCAGCCTAATCCCACTTTCCAGCTCTGGGTCCGTAGCCCTGTAGGTTACGGCACTTCAGGTGCACAGCCAAGTACTTTATAAATGTGGTGAGGTTTCTGCCTCTACCACCCTTTCAGGCCGTGAGTTCCAGACCCTCACCCACCTCTGGGTGAAAACATTTCCCCTCAAATCTCCTCTAAACCTCCCCCCAATTACTTTAAATCTATGTCCCCTGGTTATTGGCCCCTCTGCTAAAAGAAACAGGTTCTTCCTCTCCACTCTATCTAAGCCCCTCATCATTTTATACACTTCAATCATGTCTTCCCTCAGCCTCCTCTGTTCCAAAGAAAACAGACCCAGCCTATCCAATCTTTCCTCTCAAATTCTCCAGTCCAGGCAACATCCTGGTAAATCTCCTCTGCACCCTCTCTAATGTAATCACATCTTTTCTGTAATGTGGTGACCAGAACTGTAAGCAGTACTCCAGCTGTGACCTAACTAGTGTTTTACACAGTTCAAGCATAATCTCCCTGCTCTTGTATTCTATGCCTCGGCTAATAAAGGCAAGTATTCCGTATGCTTTCTTAACCACCTTATCTACCAGGCCTGCTACCTTCAGGGATCTGTGGACCTGCACTCCCAGGTCCCTCTGTTCCTCTACACTTCTCAGTGTCCTACCATTTAATGTGTATTCCCTTGCCTTGTTAGCTCTCCCCAAATACATTACCGCACACTTCTCAGGATTGAATTCCATTTGCCACTGTTCTGCCCACCTGACCAGTTCATCGATATCTTCCTGCAGTCTACAGCTTTCTTCTTCATTATCAACCACACGGCCTATTTTTGTAACTTCTGCAAACTTCTTAATCATACCCCCTGCATTCAAGTCTAAATCATTGATATATACCACAAAAAGCAAGGGACCCAGCACTGAGCCCTGCGGAACCCCACTGGAAACATCCTTCCAATTACAAAAATACCCATCAACCATTACCCTTTGCTTCCTGTCTCTAAGCACATTTTGAATCCAACTTGCCACTTTGCCTTGGATCCACGGGCTTTTACTTTCGTGACCAGTCTGCCACGTGGGACCTTATCAAAAGGATCATTTGATTGAATCACACGATCCCTGCCACCCATTTCCTTGCACTTGGCTCCTGGCACCTGGAGCTGTTGCCTTGATTTGAGTGAGATAGAGTGAACAGGAACTCCTGATTTCAGCCGGAGCCAGCAGTGGCAGGGGGGAAGGAGGGGGGAGACAGAGGAAGGGAGGGAGAGACAGGGAGGGAGGGAAGGGGAGGGAGGGAGAGACGGAGGAAGAGGGGAAAGGGAGGGGGCGGGAGAGACTGGGAGGGAGGGAAGGGGATGGAGGAGGAGACAGAGGAAGGGAGGGAGGGAAGGGGAGGGAGAGACGGAGAGGGAGGGAAGGGGTTGGAGGAGGAGACAGGGGAGGGAGGGAGAGAGACAGAGGGGGGGGAGGGGAGTCTAGTGGCCTGGGCGTGGGAGGTCAGACAGGATTCCTACTCCCGGTCACTATCCAGCATCCCCTCTGGAAAGGCCTGTGTGTGGACATCAGGTGCGGACAGGGCATGTTCAACTGTGATGCCCCTCCATGGTGGATAGCTGCCCCGGTTCACAGGTGATCCTTGAATAATCCAATTCCCAAACTGCCTTACAATCCACCACTGGTATCAGAAAAAGTGGAGGATGCAATTACACTGTGACAAGTTTACAGATTAATCTCCATTAGAAAGGTGGACATGGGAATTTATATTAGACAGTGTGAGAGAGAGAGAGAGAGAGAGAGAGACAGAGAGACATTGAGACAGTGAGGGAGAGACAGACAGACAAAGAGAGAGAGAGAGAGAGAGAGTCAGACAGAGAGGGGAAGAGAGAGAGAGACACACACAGCAAGAGGAAGAGGGAGGGACAGAGGTAGTGAGACAGAGAGAGAGAGAGAGAGACAAAGAGAAACAGACAGACAGAGAGTGAGAAACATGGAGAGGAACAAAGGAAGAGACAGAAATAGAAAGACACACAGAGAGAGCGAGAGAGACAGAGAGATTGACAGAGAGGGAGTCAGAGAGCAAGAGACAGACAGACAGACAGAGTATGGGGAGTGGGAGCTGTGCTTTGCTCCATGGTTCCTATAACCAGCCGGTTTGGGTTTTCGCATTCTCTGCTGATATCATACTAACAATGATTTAAATCATTTCTGCTCCCAGTTTTGGGGAGCTTGTGTCTGGAAGTGACCGGATTCTGCCCCAGCTTGGTGAGGGGAGGGGGGGCGCTGGAGTCAGACTCGACAGCACCGTGTCAGCAACTCAGGAAGTTTGTTCCACAACCGGTCCCTCCTCACTCACTCACAATCACACCCACTCACTCACTCTCTCACACTCAGACCCACTCACCCACCCACTCACTCACCCACTCACTCACTCACTCACCCACCCACTCACCCACTCACCCACTCACCCACCCACCCACCCACCCACCCACTCACCCACCCACCCACTCACCCACCCACCCTCCCACCCACTCTCCCACCCACCCTCCCACCCACTCTCCCACCCACTCTCCCACCCACTCTCCCACCCACTCTCCCACCCACCCACCCACCCACCCACTCTCTCTCTCACACTCAGACCCACCTACCCATCGGGTCCCATCCCCCAGCACTCTGCTTGTGCCGGTGCCCCTGGAGCACTTCAACACGTCTCCAAGTTACAGCTAGAGAAGGCGCAACGCTGAGCCAGGCTTCTCTTGGTTCGCACAATTTGATGTTTTTTGACGGTTTTGCTGCATTTCCCATTGAACAGAATAGCTACAGTCACTGCCACACACCGCTGGGAGATCCCAGGTTACACCCTGTATTCGATGCCACGGGTAGGTCCGGCTCTGGGACAAACAATACCTGGATCTTGGACTCTGGGAGTCGGATGATCTCAGCCAGTGTCTCCCTCATGTTGATGTCGGGGTAGGGAGTCACCATGAACGCTTTCTCCAGCTCTCCGAGTTGCCATCTGCTGAAGATTGTCCTCTTCCTCTTGCGTTGCCCCTCGGCCATAAATCCCCCGAGCACCATCGCCCGGGGCACAGGGCCCACCCCCCGGGGCACAGGGCCCACCCCCCGGGGCATAGGGCCCAGCGGAGCCCCCGCACCTGAGGGAACAACAAGACACAGCATCAGATCCCGTCACTACACAGACAAACTCCAAGACCAGCCCACCAACCTCATCCAACCATCTTCATTCGTCACCACCGCAAAAAAAAGACTTGCATTTCTATAGCACCTTTCACAACCACCGGACGTCTCAAAGTGCTTTACAACCAATGAAGTACTTTTGAAGTGTAGTCACTGTTGTAATGCAGGGAACGAGTCCGCTAATTTGTGCACAGCAAGCTCCCACAAGTAGCACTGTGATAATGACCAGATAATCTGTTTTTCTTATGTTGATAGAGGGATAAACTCGGCACTTCCCACAATGCGGCGCTCCCTCAGCACTGCCCCTCCGACAGTGCGGCGCTCCCTCAGTACTGCCCCTCCGACAGTGCGGCGCTCCCTCAGCACTGCCCCTCCGACAGTGCGGCGCTCCCTCAGCACTGCCCCTCCGACAGTACGGCGCTCCCTCAGCACTGCCCCTCCGACAGTGCGGTGCTCCCTCAGCACTGCCCCTCCGACAGTGCGCCGCTCCCTCAGTACTGCCCCTCCGACAGTGCGGCGCTCCCTCAGTACTGCCCCTCCGACAGTGCGGTGCTCCCTCAGCACTGCCCCTCCGACAGTGCGGCGCTCCCTCAGTACTGCCCCTCCGACAGTGCGCCGCTCCCTCAGTACTGCCCCTCCGACAGTGCGGCGCTCCCTCAGTACTGCCCCTCCGACAGTGCGGCACTCCCTCAGTACTGCCCCTCCGACAGTGCGCCGCTCCCTCAGTACCACAATGAACTCCAGTGCGACTTGAATCCACAATCTTGTGACAGAGGACAGAGTGATACTCAGTGAGCCCGATACATCAATATATCATTACCCCAACACATTAATACACCACCCCAACACAATCTGAGAGCTCCTGCTGCACACAATCACACTCCCAGTCTCATTTCCCTTCTTGTTTCCAATTCACAGAAACTGGGCTGAAAATATAAAAAGTTTGATTTATCTCCAAACTAATCCCCAGATCAGTCGCAGCATCCCCCAGTACAGCTCGTCACATCGCTGAGCTCCCCTTGCCCCAGACCCAGACTGTGCCCCCGGGAAGGCTCACCCCTGAGCGGGGAGCTGCCGCTCTGCACACTCCGGGGGTCGAGACAGTCTGGGTCCTGGGGCAGGAGAGCCCCCGAGACATGCAGGGCTGGAGCCCGGGCTTACCCTGTCTCCCTGCCCCGGGGGGCTGCCGCTCCTGGAAGCTCTCCATGGGACACCGCGCTGCCGCGGGACCGGGACAGACTGGGACTGAGCTCGGATCCGCTCCGCTCCGGGGTAGCCGGCTGTGTCCTGTGTGGCTCCGCTCTGTGTCCTGCTCCTGCTCCAGTCCCAGCGGGGAGTCCCAAAGCCGCCAGACAGCTTCACACCTCCCGGCACACAGGAAGGGCTGGAGAGCAAGCAGTGCCCCGGGATAATCAGCCACAACCCACATAAATCACACACCAGAGTCAGAGTGAGCAATGCACAGGAGGAGGCCACTCAGCCCATGCTGGCTCTCTGTACAGCAATGCAGCCAGTCCCATTCCCCGCTCTATCCCCGGAGCAAGTTTATTTCCCTCAAGTGCCGATCAATTCCCTTTTGAAATCATTGATCGTCTCCGCTTCCACCACTCTCGTCAGCAGCAAGTTCCAGGTCATTACCACTCGCTGCGTGAAATAGTTCTTCCTCACATCCCCCTTGTATCTCTTGCCCAAAACCTTAAATCTGTGTCCCCCTGTCCTTGTACCGTCAGCGAATGGGAACAGCCTTTCTCTCTACATTTTCCAAACCCGTCATAATCTTGTACACCTCTATCAAATCTCCCCTCAAACACCTTTACTCCCAGCTTCTCCAACCTAACCTTGTAGCTAAAATCCCTCATCCCTGGAACCATTCTGGTAAATCTCTGCATCCTCCCCAGGACCTTCCCATCCTCCCTACAGTGTACTGACCAGAACTGGATGCAATACTCCAGTTGTGGCCTAACCAGAGTTTTATAAAGGTTCAGCATAACTTCCCTGATTTTGTACTCAATGCCTCTATTTATGAAGCTCAAGATCCCATGTGTTTTCCTAACTACTGCCTCAATATATCCTGCCACCTTCAAAGATCTATGCACATGAACCCCCAGATCCCTCTGTCCCTGCACACTCTTTAGAACTGTGCCATTGTCTATATTGGGGCTAAAATTCCGGGCGGAGGCTTCCTTTGGACGAAGCCTCCGACTCAAATACCTGGTGGTCCCGGAGGTAGCTTTGGTTGGGGTCAGAGGTCTTCATTCAATGTGCAGCGTACAGGGACAGAACTTCCCGTACGTAGAGAAACACTGGAATCGTGTGGACCAGGAGTGGGAGCTCGGTCTCGCCGAGTTTCCATTATTATCAATGAGAATAAACTCCTAAGGCAAGAAACACAACATAATAAATAAAACACCTCACATATTTAAAATTAATTGAAATTAAAGTTAATTTAAAAAAAAAAAATTTTCATGCGTTTTAATATGGTTTAAAATAAACTTACCTTAACAGACAGTATTTCAACATAAAAATGTGTTTTTAAATTTAATTTTTATATGTTTTAAGACACTTGGGCTGATAATAGTAAGCTATGTACCTGCTTTCACCAGGCGTAAAAGTTTGAAGGACATTTATTTGCTGGGCACAAGTCTCCCGCGGATGTCCTTCTCCCAGGCACATGGAAGATCTATCAGGAGAAATCTTGACAGATCGGAAAAGCCGGTTTTTGGTGGATGCACATCACGCCCCGCTGGGTCTGTCCGCACCTCGTACCCGGCGAAACTGGAATTTTAGCCCCAGTGTCTCGCCCTATCCCTTAGGCCAAAATGCATCACCTCACACTTCTCTGTATTAAATTCCATCTGCCACTTGTCTGCCCATTCTGCCAGCCTGTCTATGTCCTGTTGCAGTCGATTGGTATCATCCTCACTGTTACCACACCTCCATGTTTGGTACCATCAGCAAAATTTTGAAATTTTACTCTCTCCCAATATCCAAGTCATTTATAGATATACAAAAAGCCGTGGTCCCAGCACTGACCCCTGGGGAGCACCAGTGTCCACCATCCTCCAGTCTGGAACACAACCATTCACCGCCACTTGCTGTTTTCTGTCCTTAAACCAAGTTTCTATCCAAGCTGACACTGACCCTCCCAGTCCATGAGCCCGGATAGAACCAGGATAAAACATATGGGGCTAGAACCTCCACGTTTGGGCGATATTTCCGGCATGGGCGGTAAAAAAGGGTTTTCAGATCACCGGCTTCTCACCAATTCTCAAAGCACCTAGTCTCCATTTTTGAAAATGGGCGTTACCGCGAGCGTTATGAAATGGGCAGTAGCATTAAATTTTTTTGACCATCTGTCGTAATGTGTCGCCGTCCTTAGCAACAACATGGCAACACTCAATTCCCATGATTCAGGAGGTCAAGGGTCATCATGACATGTGCAGAAGAGGAGAGAGAGGGAGCTCAGAGGCACTGAAAGCGTGTGTGGCTGTGGTGTGTGCTTGTCTGGCTGTTGTGGGAGACACGAGGGAGATTCACCAGCAGCAAAAAGCCTACTAAGTACCAAGAACATAGTTGGCACCGAGTTTTTGTCCAACAAATAATACATAACATGGAAAGGGTGGAGGAGGCCCTGGAGCTGGTAGCCAGGAACACTGGTGACAGAGTGACAGAGGGTTCCCAGTGATCCCGGAGCACGGCACTGCACCCCAAGGTGCTGCATCCCCATTACCAACCACACACGAGAGCCAGCAGCAACATCTTGCTTCTGGCTCGGAGCACGTTCCCACCTCGGGACCATCCTCTCCCGTATCCGTCCAAGCAGCGGTGAGGCCGCCGTCCCCCCCTCCGTCCCACGAAGCATCGCCTGAGGAACTCCTCAGCCAGGCGGCTTGGAGTCAGGAGAGGAAGGGGTAGAAGCGGGGGTTGGGGTGGGGGGGGGAAAGGGTTGGTTTGTACAGAAATACTGATGATTTCAGACTAATATTCGGTTGAAATGTTTTTCATTTAACAAAACCTTGTAGCGCATTGGCTCAGATAGCTGCACCATCACACGCTGGTGATTC
The DNA here is from genome assembly GCF_044704955.1 of Pristiophorus japonicus. NCBI lineage: Eukaryota > Metazoa > Chordata > Chondrichthyes > Pristiophoridae > Pristiophorus > Pristiophorus japonicus. The sequence goes on along the minus strand of NC_091992.1, from coordinate 1,658,562 downwards.
CTTAACATCAAAGGGTATAATTACACTTAACTTCAATTAACTTAAACTTTAACTGTCACCAAGGTGATGCCCACCATTGATATATGACCTGCACACCCAGCAGTGTGTCAGCCTTGTAAATAACACCCACGTTCTTTCAGTCAAAGCGATCATTGATGAGCTCCTGACATAAGGCTGTTGCAGCTATCATGCCACCATGGACCCTTTCATATGGTCTACAGGGGGGCGGGGGCATGACTTCAGCATCAGCCTGATTGTCTGGGCCGCTGTCAGCGTCCACCTCCTCGTCCTCCTCTTCCTCCCTCTGGTGAGGTGGACTGTCAGACTCATCAGGCAATTCTTGTCCCCTCCTGATAGCCAAGTTGTGCAGCATGGAGCACACCACCACGAATTGAGCTACCTGCTCAGGGTGGTATTGGAGCTCGCCTCCTGAGTGGTCCAGGCGTCTAAAGTGCTGCTTCAGCACTCCAATGGTTTTCTCCATGATATTGCGAGTTGCTCTGTGGCTCTCGTTGTATCACCTCTCGGCTTCGGTGTGGGTGTCACGCAGGGGGGTCATCAGCCAGGTGGCGAGGCCATATTCTTTGTCTCCAAGCATCCAGCATTGACCTTGTGGCTGATTGTTAAACAAGTCACATACAGTGCTCTCACGCAGGATGTGAGCATCATGGATGCTGCCTGGAAATTGAGCATTCACTGTCAGTATAATTTGCTGGTGGTCGACAACCAGTTGGACATTCAGGGAGTGGAATCCCTTGCAGTTCCTGAAAACCTCTGCATCCTGAAAAGGTGCCCGCATTGCGCTGTGCATACAGTCTATTGCTCCCTGCACCTTGGGGAAGTTTGCAATTCTGGAGAGTCCTAGAGCCCTCTCACTCTGGGCCTCCCTGGTCATAGGGAAGCTAATCAAGTCTCTCCTGCATGCATACAGAGCTTCAGTGACCTGTCTAATGCAGCAATGTGTGGCACGCTGAGAAAGTCCGCAAATGTCTTCAGCTGTGGCCTGAAAAGAACCCGAGGCATAGAACGACAGTGCCGTGGTGACTTTGACCTCGAAGGACAGTGCAGTACTGATGGTGCTGGCAGGCTGCAGATCTGCCCTTAGCAACTGGCATACCTCAGTGATAACCTCTTTGTGGAAGCGCAGTCTCCGAAGGCAGATGGTGTCGGACAAGTCAAGGTAAGAATGCTTCTCCTTGTACTTGCGGGGGGTGTAATGTCTGGTCCTCATCATCAGTCTGTCACGTCTTACATTGGGCACATAATGCAGTGGAGCATATCTTCAGCAATCTCGAGTCTGCTGCATGTAACTGGTCACCAAGAGAGGGTGAGAAAGGACAGACCCCATTGCAGTAGCTCTCTGTTTCCCACCGATTGGTCACAAACAAGGAATGTCCTGATGAAGACACCTATTCAATTCCAATCAGTCACTGTATGGTCAAGATGTTTTCAGAGATGTTCACACCAACTCCAACGAACTGCAGAGTACACCCGAACTCCGCCAAGGTTGAAGCACAGCAGCCTTTTAAAGGACGCGATATGTGATCTACAACATGGCTTCCATAACGCTGTGATTAGTTCCGGTTAGTTCCACTTTTTCTGGGTGGTTTTTTGGGCGAGTGATATTGTGGGCGATATGTGAGCGAGGTGGTGAAAGTGACGCTGGGCGATCTCATGGCCGCTAGTTTCGGTAAATATGCTCTTTACGGCAAAAAAAGTGGGCGGGCGTTAATATTGAATCTCAGCTTTAAATCAGTGCGGAAACTAATGCTGGGCGGTGTTATGGGCGTTGATTTCGCCCATTCAGATGATTCCGCCGAAAAAAAGTGGGCGGCAGTAATATTTTTTCCCGGCGTTAATCACATGGGAAAAGTAATGTTCGGCGATAAGTTTCCCAAAAATGCCCATCAGTTTCCATTTTGTGCCAAAATGGACAATATATGGGCGTTATACATCATTTCAGTGGTAAAGTGGGCATTAAGCAGGCAAAATAAGTAGAGGTTCTAGCCCGTAGTTCTGATGAAAGGTCATCGACCTGAAATATTAACCCCGGTTCTCCCATCACACATGCTGCCTGACCTGCTGAATATTTTCAACAGCCCCTGTGTATATTATAGAGAATAGCAGCCCCTCTGCATATTATAGAGAATATCAGCCCCTGTGTACATTATAGAGAATATCAGCCCCTGTGTACATTATAGAGAAGAGCAGTCCCTGTGTATACTATAGAAAATAGCAGCCCCTGTGCATATTATAAAGAATAGCAGCCCTTTTTTATTATGGGGAATAGCAGACCTATGTATATTATAGAAAATAGCAGCCCCGGTGTATATTATAAAGAATAGCAGCCTCTGTGTATATTATAAAGAATAGCAGCCCCTTTGTATATTATAGAGAATAGCAGCCCCTGTGTATATTATAGAGAATAGCAGTCCCTGTGTATATTATAGAGAATAGCAGCCCCTGTGTATATTATAAAGAATAGCAGCCCCTGTGTATATTATGGGGAATAGCAGCCCCTGTGTACATTATAGAGAATAGCAGCCCCTGTGTATATTATAAAGAATAGCAGCCCCTGTGTATAATCATAGAGAATAGCAGCACTGTGTATATTATGGGGAATAGCAGTCCCTTTGTATATTAGATAATAGCAGTCCCCGTGTATATTATAGAGAATAGCAGTCCCTGTGTATATTATAGAGAATAGCAGCCCCTGTGTATATTATAGAGAATAGCAGCCCATGTGTATATCATAGAGAATAGCAGCCCCTGTTTACATTATAGAGAATAGCAGCCCCTGTGTATATTATAGAGAATAGCAGCCCCTGTGTATATTATAGAGAATAGCAGCCCCTGTGTATATTGTAGAGAATAGCAGCCCCTGTGTATATTATAGAGAATAGCAGCCCCTGTGTACATTATAGAGAATAGCAGCCCCTGTGTATATTATGGTGAATAGCAGTCCCTTTGTATATTAGATAATAGCAGTCCCTGTGTATATTATAGAGAATAGCAGTCCCTGTGTATATTATAGAGAATAGCAGCCCCTGTGTATGTTATAGCGAACAGCAGCCCCTGTGTATATTATAGAGAATAGCAGCCTCTGTGTACATTATAGACACTAGCAGCACTGTGTATATTATGGGGAATAGCAGTCCCTTTGTATATTAGATAATAGCAGTCCCGGTGTATATTATAGAGAATAGCAGCCCCTGTGTATATTATTGAGAATAGCAGCCCCTGTGTATATTATAGAGAACAGCAGCCCCTGTGTGTATATTATAGAAAATAGCAGCCCGTGTGTATATTATAGAGAATAGCAGCCCGTGTGTATATTATAGAGAATAGCAGTCCCTGTGTATATTATAGAGAATAGCAGCCCCTGTGTATATTATGGTGAATAGCAGTCCCTTTGTATATTAGATAATAGCAGTCCCTGTGTATATTATAGAGAATAGCAGCCCCTGTGTATATTATAGAGAATAGCAGCCCCAGTGTACATTATAGAGAATAGCAGTCCCTGTGTATATTACAGAGAATAGCAGTCGCTGTGTATATTATAGAGAATAGCAGCACTGTGCATATTATGGGGAATAGCAGTCCCTTTGTATATTAGATAATAGCAGTCCCTGTGTATATTATAGAGAATAGCAGCCCCTGTGTATATTATAGAGAATAGCAGTCCCTGTGTATATTATGGGGAATAGCAGTCCCTTTGTATATTAGATAATAGCAGTCCCTGTGTATATTATAGAGAATAGCAGCCCCTGTGTATATTATAGAGAATAGCAGCCCCTGTGTACATTATAGAGAATAGCAGTCCCTGTGTATATTATAGAGAATAGAAGTCCCTGTGTATATTATAGAGAATAGCAGCACTGTGTATATTATGGGGAATAGCAGTCCCTTTGTATATTAGATAATAGCAGTCCCTGTGTATTTTATAGAGAATAGCAGTCCCTGTGTATATTCTAGAGAAGAGCAGCCCCTGTGTATATTATGGAGAATAGCAGCCCCTGTGTATATTATAGAGAATAGCAGCCCATGTGTATATCATAGAGAATAGCAGTCCCTGTGTATATTATAGAGAATAGCAGCCCCTGTGTATATTATGGGGAATAGCAGTCCCTTTGTATATTAGATAATAGCAGTCCCTGTGTATATTATAGAGAATAGCAGTCCCTTTGTATATTAGATAATAGCAGTCCCTGTGTATATTATAGAGAATAGCAGTCCCTGTGTATATTATAGAGAATAGCAGCCCCTGTGTATATTATGGGGAATAGCAGTCCCTTTGTATATTAGATAATAGCAGTCCCTGTGTATATTATAGAGAATAGCAGCCCCTGTGTATATTATAGAGAATAGCAGTCCCTGTGTATATTATGGGGAACAGCAGTCCCTTTGTATATTAGATAATAGCAGTCCCTGTGTATATTATACAGAATAGCAGTCCCTGTGTATATTATAGAGAATAGCAGTCCCTGTGTATATTATAGAGAATAGCAGTCCCTGTGTATATTATAGAGAATAGCAGCCCCTGTGTCTATGAAAGGGAATAGCAGCACTGTGTATATTATAGAGAATAGCAGTCCCTGTGTATATTATAGAGAATAGCAGTCCCTGTGTATATTATGGAGAATAGCAGTCCCTGTGTATATTATGGAGAATAGCAGCCCCTGTGTATATTACCGAGAATAGCAGCCCCTGTGTATATTATAGAGAATAGCAGCCCCTGTGTATATTACAGAGAATAGCAGCCCCTGTGTATATTACAGAGAATAGCAGCCCCTGTGTATATTACAGAGAATAGCAGCCCCTGTGTATATTACAGAGAATAGCAGCCCCTGTGTATATTACAGAGAATAGCAGCCCCTGTGTATATTATAGAGAATAGCAGCCCCTGTGTATATTATGGGGAATAGCAGTCCCTTTGTATATTAGATAATAGCAGTCCCTGTGTATATTATAGAGAATAGCAGTCCCTTTGTATATTAGATAATAGCAGTCCCTGTGTATATTATAGAGAATAGCAGTCCCTGTGTATATTATAGAGAATAGCAGCCCCTGTGTATATTATGGGGAATAGCAGTCCCTTTGTATATTAGATAATAGCAGTCCCTGTGTATATTATAGAGAATAGCAGCCCCTGTGTATATTATAGAGAATAGCAGTCCCTGTGTATATTATGGGGAACAGCAGCCCCTGTGTATATTACAGAGAATAGCAGCCCCTGTGTATATTACAGAGAATAGCAGCCCCTGTGTATATTACAGAGAATAGCAGCCCCTGTGTATATTACAGAGAATAGCAGCCCCTGTGTATATTATAGAGAATAGCAGCCCCTGTGTATATTATGGGGAATAGCAGTCCCTTTGTATATTAGATAATAGCAGTCCCTGTGTATATTATAGAGAATAGCAGTCCCTTTGTATATTAGATAATAGCAGTCCCTGTGTATATTATAGAGAATAGCAGTCCCTGTGTATATTATAGAGAATAGCAGTCCCTGTGTATATTATAGAGAATAGCAGCCCCTGTGTATATTATGGGGAATAGCAGTCCCTTTGTATATTAGATAATAGCAGTCCCTGTGTATATTATAGAGAATAGCAGCCCCTGTGTATATTATAGAGAATAGCAGTCCCTGTGTATATTATGGGGAACAGCAGTCCCTTTGTATATTAGATAATAGCAGACCCTGTGTATATTATAGAGAATAGCAGTCCCTGTGTATATTATACAGAATAGCAGTCCCTGTGTATATTATAGAGAATAGCAGCCCCTGTGTATATTATAGAGAATAGCAGCCCCTGTGTATATTATAGAGAATAGCAGTCCCTGTGTATATTATAGAGAATAGCAGTCCCTGTGTATATTATAGAGAATAGCAGCCCCTGTGTCTATTATAGAGAATAGCAGTCCCTGTGTATATTATAGAGAATAGCAGCCCCTGTGTATATTATAGAGAATAGCAGCCCCTGTGTATATTATAGAGAATAGCAGCCCCTGTGTACATTATAGAGAATAGCAGTCCCTGTGTATATTATAGAGAATAGCAGTCCCCGTGTATATTATAGAGAATAGCAGTCCCTGTGTATATTATGGAGAATAGCAGCCCCTGTGTATATTACAGAGAATAGCAGCCCCTGTGTATATTATAGAGAATAGCAGCCCCTGTGTATATTACAGAGAATAGCAGCCCCTGTGTATATTATAGAGAATAGCAGCCCCTGTGTATATTATGAGGAATAGCAGCCCCTGTGTATATTATAGAGAATAGCAGCACTGTGTATATTATAGAGAATAGCAGCCCCTGTGTATATTATAGGGAATAGCAGCACTGTGTATATTATAGAGAATAGCAGCCCCTGTGTATATTATAGAGAATAGCAGCCCCTGTGTATATTATGGGGAATAGCAGTCACTTTGTATATTAGATAATAGGAGTCCCTGTTTATATTATAGAGAATAGCAGCCCCTGTGTATATTATAGAGAATAGCAGTCCCTGTGTATATTATGGGGAATAGCAGTCCCTTTGTATATTAGATAATAGCAGTCCCTGTTTATATTATAGAGAATAGCATCCCCTGTGCATATTACAGAGAATAGCAGCCCCTGCGTATTTTATAGAGAATAGCAGTCCCTGTGTATATTATAGAGAATAGCAGTCCCTGTGTATATTATAGAGAATAGCAGCCCCTGTGTATATTATGGGGAATAGCAGCCCCTGTGTATATCATAGAGAATAGCAGTCCCTGTGTATATTATAGAGAATAGCAGCACTGTGTATATTATAGAGAATAGCAGCCCCTGTGTATATTATAGGGAATAGCAGTCCCTGTGTATATTATAGAGAATAGCAGCCCCTGTGTATATTATGTGGAATAGCAGTCCCTGTGTATATTATAGAGAATAGCAGCACTGTGTATATTATACAGAATAGCAGTCCCTGTGTATATTATAGAGAATAGCAGTCCCTGTGTATATTATAGAGAATAGCAGCCCCTGTGTATATTATAGAGAATAGCAGCCCCTGTGTATATTATAGAAAATAGCAGTCCCTGTGTGTATTATGGAGAATAGCAGCCCCTGTGTATATTATAGAGAATAGCAGCCCCGGTGTATATTACAGAGAATAGCAGCCCCTGTGTATATTACAGAGAATAGCAGCCCCTGTGTATATTACAGAGAATAGCAGCCCCTGTGTATATTACAGAGAATAGCAGCCCCTGTGTATATTACAGAGAATAGCAGCCCCTGTGTATATTACAGAGAATAGCAGCCACTGTGTATTTTATAGAGAATAGCAGTCCCTGTGTGTATTATAGAGAATAGCAGCCCCTGTGTATATTATGAGGAATAGCAGCCCCTGTGTATATCATAGAGAATAGCAGCCCCTGTGTATATTATAGAGAATAGCAGCACTGTGCATATTATAGAGAATAGCCGCCCCTATGTATATTATAGGGAATAGCAGCACTGTGTATATTATAGAGAATAGCAGCCCCTGTGTATATTATAGAGAATAGCAGCCCCTGTGTATATTATGGGGAATAGCAGTCTCTGTGTATATTATAGAGAATAGCAGCCCCTGTGTATATTATGAGGAATAGCAGCCCCTGTGTATATTATAGAGAATAGCAGTCCCTGTGTGTATTATAGAGAATAGCAGCCCGTGTGTCTATTATGGGGAATAGCAGTCCCTTTGTATATTAGATAATAGCAGTCCCTGTGTATATTATAGAGAATAGCAGCCCCTGTGTATATTATAGAGAATAGTCGTCCCTTTGTATATTAGATAATAGCAGTCCCTGTGTATATTATAGAGAATAGCAGCCCCTGTGTATATTATAGAGAATAGCAGCCCTTGTGTCTATTATGGGGAATAGCAGTCCCTTTGTATATTAGATAATAGCAGTCCCTGTGTATATTATAGAGAATAGCAGCCCCTGTGTATATTATAGAGAATAGCAGTCCCTGTGTATATTATGGGGAATAGCAGTCCCTTTGTATATTAGATAATAGCAGTCCCTGTGTATATTATAGAGAATAGCAGTCCCTGTGTATATTATAGAGAATAGCAGCCCCTGTGTATATTATAGAGAATAGCAGCCCCAGTGTACATTATAGAGAATAGCAGTCCCTGTGTATATTATAGAGAATAGCAGTCGCTGTGTATATTATAGAGAATAGCAGCACTGTGTATATTATGGGGAATAGCAGTCCCTTTGTATATTAGATAATAGCAGTCCCTGTGTATATTATAGAGAATAGCAGTCCCTGTGTATATTATAGAGAATAGCAACCCCTGTGTATATTATAGAGAATAGCAGTCCCTGTGTATATTATAGAGAATAGCAGCCCCTGTGTATATTATGGGGAATAGCAGTCCCTTTGTATATTAGATAATAGCAGTCCCTGTGTATATTATAGAGAATAGCAGCACTGTGTATATTATAGAGAATAGCAGCCCCTGTGTATATTATAGGGAATAGCAGCCCCTGTGTATATTATAGAGAATAGCAGCCCCTGTGTATATTATAGGGAATAGCAGCACTGTGTATATTATAGAGAATAGCAGCCTGTGTGTATATTATAGAGAATAGCAGCCTCTGTGTATATTATAGAGAATAGCAGCCCCTGTGTATATTATGAGGAATAGCAGCCCCTGTGTATATTATAGAGAATAGCAGTCCCTGTGTGTATTATAGAGAATAGCAGCCCGTGTGTATATTATAGAGAATAGCAGCCCCTGTGTATATTATAGAGAATAGCAGCCCTTGTGTATATTATGGGGAATAGCAGTCCCTTTGTATATTAGATAATAGCAGTCCCTGTGTATATTATAGAGAATAGCAGTCCCTGTGTATATTATAGAGAATAGCAGTCCCTGTGTATATTATAGAGAAGAGCAGTCCCTGTGTATATTATAGAGAATAGCAGTCCCTGTGTATATTATAGAGAATAGCAGCCCCTGTGTCTCTTATAGAGAATAGCAGCCCCTGTGTATATTATAGAGAATAGCAGCCCCTGTGTATATTATAGAGAATAGCAGCCCCTGTGCATATTATAGAGAATAGCAGCCCCTGTGTATATTATAGAGAATAGCAGCCCCTGTGTCTATTACAGAGAATAGCAGCACTGTGTATATTATAGAGAATAGCAGCCCCTGTGTATATTATGGGGAATAGCAGCCCCTGTGTATATTATAGTGAATAGCAGCCCCTGTGTCTATTACAGAGAATAGCAGCACTGTGTATATTATAGAGAATAGCAGCCCCTGTGTATATTATGGGGAATAGCAGTCCCTGTGTATATTATAGTGAATAGCAGTCCCTGTGTATATTATAGAGAATAGCAGCCCCTATGTATATTATAGAGAATAGCAGCACTGTGTATATTATAGAGAATAGCAGCTCCTGTGTATATTATAGAGAATAGCAGCCCCTGTGTATATTATAGAGAATAGCAGCCCCTGTGCATATTATAGAGAATAGCAGCTCCTGTGTATATTATAGAGAATAGCAGTCCATGTGTATATTATGGGGAATAGCAGCCCCTGTGTATATTATAGAGAATAGCAGTCCCTGTGTATATTATAGAGAATAGCAGCCCCTGTGTATATTATAGAGAATAGCAGCCCCTGTGTATATTATAGAGAATAGCAGCCCCTGTGTATATTGTAGAGAATAGCAGCCCATGTGTATATCACAGAGAATAGCAGTCCCTGTGTATATTATAGAGAATAGCAGCCCCTGCGTATATTATAGGGAATAGCAGCACTGTGTATATTATAGAGAATAGCAGCCCCTGTGTATATTATGGGGAATAGCAGTCCCTGTGTATATTATAGAGAATAGCAGTCCCTGTGTATATTATAGAGAATAGCAGCCCCTGTGTATATTATAGAGAATAGCAGCCCCTGCGTATATTATAGAGAATGGCAGCACTGTGTATATTATAGAGAATAGCAGCTCCTGTGTATATTATAGAGAATAGCAGTCCCTGTGTATATTATAGAGAATAGCAGCACTGTGTATATTATGGGGAATAGCAGCCCTGTGTATATTATAGAGAATAGCAGCCCCTGTGTATATTAAAGAGAATGGCAGCCCTTGTGTATATTATAGAGAATAGCAGTCCCTGTGTATATTATAGAGAATAGCAGCCCCTGTGTATATTATGGAGAATAGCAGTCCCTGTGTATATTATAGAGAATAGCAGTCCCTGTGCATATTATAGAGAATTGTGCCCCCTGTGTATATTATAGAGAATAGCAGCCCCTGTGTACATTATAGAAAAGAGCAGCCCCTGTGTCTATTATCGAGAATAGCAGCACTGTGTATATTATGGGGAATAGCAGCCCCTGTGTATAATCATAGAGAATAGCAGCCCCTGTTTACATTATATAGAATAGCAGCCCCTGTGTATATTATAGAGAATAGCAGCCCCTGTGTATATTATAGAGAATGGCAGCCCCTGTGTATATTTTCGAGAATAGCAGCACTGTCTATATTGTAGTGAATAGCAGCCCCTGTGTATATTATAGAGAATAGCAGCTCCTGTGTATATTATAGAGAATAGCAGCCCGTGTGTATATTATAGAGAATAGCAGTCCCTGTGCATATTATAGAGAATAGCAGCACTGTGTATATTATGGGGAATAGCAGCTCCTGTGTATATTATAGAGAATAGCAGCCCGTGTGTATATTATAGAGAATGGCAGCCCCTGTGTATATTATAGAGAATAGCAGCACTGTCTATATTGTAGTGAATAGCAGCCCCTGTGTATATTATAGAGAATAGCAGCTCCTGTGTATATTATAGAGAATAGCAGCCCCTGTTTCTATTATAGAGAATAGCAGCCCCTGTGTATATTACAGAGAATAGCAGCCCCTGTGTATATTACACAGAATAGCAGCCTCTGTGTATATTACAGAGAATAGCAGCCCCTGTGTATATTATAGAGAATAGCAGCCCCTGTGTATTTTATAGAGAATAGCAGTCCCTGTGTATATTATAGAGAATAGCAGTCCCTGTGTGTATTATAGAGAATAGCAGCCCCTGTGTATATTATAGAGAATAGCAGCCCCTGTGTATATTATAGAGAATAGCATCCCCTGTGTATATTACAGAGAATAGCAGCCCCTGTGTATTTTATAGAGAATAGCAGTCCCTGTGTATATTATAGAGAATAGCAGTCCCTGTGTATATTATAGAGAATAGCAGCCCCTGTCTATATTATAGAGAATAGCAGCCCCTGTGTATATCATAGAGAATAGCAGCCCCTGTGTATATTACAGAGAATAGCAGCCCCGGTGTATATTATAGAGAATAGCAGCCCCTGTGTATATTACAGAGAATAGCAGCCCCTGTGTATATTACAGAGAATAGCAGCCCCTGTGTATTTTATAGAGAATAGCAGTCCCTGTGTGTATTATAGAGAATAGCAGTCCCTGTGTATATTATGGGGAATAGCAGACCCTGTGTATATTATAGAGAATAGCAGCACTGTGTATATTATAGAGAATAGCAGCCCCTGTTTATATTACAGAGAATAGCAGCCCCGGTGTATATTATAGAGAATAGCAGCCCCTGTGTATATTACAGAGAATAGCAGCCCCTGTGTATATTATAGGGAATAGCAGCACTGTGTATATTATAGAGAATAGCAGCCCCTGTGTATATTATAGAGAATAGCAGCCCCTGTGTATATTATGGGGAATAGCAGTCCCTGTGTATATTATAGAGAATAGCAGCACTGTGTATATTATAGAGAATAGCAGTCCCTGTGTATATTATGGGGAATAGTCGTCCCTTTGTATATTAGATAATAGCAGTCGCTGTGTATATTATAGAGAATAGCAGTCCCTGTGTATATTATAGAGAATAGCAGCCCCTGTGTATATTATAGGGAATAGTCGTCCCTTTGTTTATTAGATAATAGCAGTCGCTGTGTATATTATAGAGAATAGCAGTCCCTGTGTATATTATAGAGAATAGCAGTCGCTGTGTATATTATAGAGAATAGCAGCACTGTGTATATTATGGGGAATAGCAGCCCCTTTATATATTAGATAATAGCAGTCCCTGTGTATATTATAGAGAATAGCAGTCCCTGTGTATATTATAGAGAATAGCAGTCCCTGTGTATATTATAGAGAATAGCAGTCCCTGTGTGTATTATAGAGAATAGCAGCCCCTGTGTATTTTATAGAGAATAGCAGTCCCTGTGTATATTATAGAAAATAGCAGTCCCTGTGTGTATTATAGAGAATAGCAGCCCCTGTGTATATTATAGAGAATAGCAGCCCCTGTGTATATTATAGAGAATAGCAGCCCCTGCGTATATTATAGAGAATGGCAGCACTGTGTATATTATAGAGAATAGCAGCTCCTGTGTATATTATAGAGAATAGCAGTCCCTGTGTATATTATAGAGAATAGCAGCACTGTGTATATTATGGGGAATAGCAGCCCTGTGTATATTATAGAGAATAGCAGCCCCTGTGTATATTAAAGAGAATGGCAGCCCTTGTGTATATTATAGAGAATAGCAGTCCCTGTGTATATTATAGAGAATAGCAGCCCCTGTGTATATTATGGAGAATAGCAGTCCCTGTGTATATTATAGAGAATAGCAGTCCCTGTGCATATTATAGAGAATTGTGCCCCCTGTGTATATTATAGAGAATAGCAGCCCCTGTGTACATTATAGAAAAGAGCAGCCCCTGTGTCTATTATCGAGAATAGCAGCACTGTGTATATTATGGGGAATAGCAGCCCCTGTGTATAATCATAGAGAATAGCAGCCCCTGTTTACATTATATAGAATAGCAGCCCCTGTGTATATTATAGAGAATAGCAGCCCCTGTGTATATTATAGAGAATGGCAGCCCCTGTGTATATTTTCGAGAATAGCAGCACTGTCTATATTGTAGTGAATAGCAGCCCCTGTGTATATTATAGAGAATAGCAGCTCCTGTGTATATTATAGAGAATAGCAGCCCGTGTGTATATTATAGAGAATAGCAGTCCCTGTGCATATTATAGAGAATAGCAGCACTGTGTATATTATGGGGAATAGCAGCTCCTGTGTATATTATAGAGAATAGCAGCCCGTGTGTATATTATAGAGAATGGCAGCCCCTGTGTATATTATAGAGAATAGCAGCACTGTCTATATTGTAGTGAATAGCAGCCCCTGTGTATATTATAGAGAATAGCAGCTCCTGTGTATATTATAGAGAATAGCAGTCCCTGTGTATATTATAGAGAATAGCAGCACTGTGTATATTATGGGGAATAGCAGCCCTGTGTATATTATAGAGAATAGCAGCCCCTGTGTATATTAAAGAGAATGGCAGCCCTTGTGTATATTATAGAGAATAGCAGTCCCTGTGTATATTATAGAGAATAGCAGCCCCTGTGTATATTATGGAGAATAGCAGTCCCTGTGTATATTATAGAGAATAGCAGTCCCTGTGCATATTATAGAGAATTGTGCCCCCTGTGTATATTATAGAGAATAGCAGCCCCTGTGTACATTATAGAAAAGAGCAGCCCCTGTGTCTATTATCGAGAATAGCAGCACTGTGTATATTATGGGGAATAGCAGCCCCTGTGTATAATCATAGAGAATAGCAGCCCCTGTTTACATTATATAGAATAGCAGCCCCTGTGTATATTATAGAGAATAGCAGCCCCTGTGTATATTATAGAGAATGGCAGCCCCTGTGTATATTTTCGAGAATAGCAGCACTGTCTATATTGTAGTGAATAGCAGCCCCTGTGTATATTATAGAGAATAGCAGCTCCTGTGTATATTATAGAGAATAGCAGCCCGTGTGTATATTATAGAGAATAGCAGTCCCTGTGCATATTATAGAGAATAGCAGCACTGTGTATATTATGGGGAATAGCAGCTCCTGTGTATATTATAGAGAATAGCAGCCCGTGTGTATATTATAGAGAATGGCAGCCCCTGTGTATATTATAGAGAATAGCAGCACTGTCTATATTGTAGTGAATAGCAGCCCCTGTGTATATTATAGAGAATAGCAGCTCCTGTGTATATTATAGAGAATAGCAGCCCCTGTTTCTATTATAGAGAATAGCAGCCCCTGTGTATATTACAGAGAATAGCAGCCCCTGTGTATATTACACAGAATAGCAGCCTCTGTGTATATTACAGAGAATAGCAGCCCCTGTGTATATTATAGAGAATAGCAGCCCCTGTGTATTTTATAGAGAATAGCAGTCCCTGTGTATATTATAGAGAATAGCAGTCCCTGTGTGTATTATAGAGAATAGCAGCCCCTGTGTATATTATAGAGAATAGCAGCCCCTGTGTATATTATAGAGAATAGCATCCCCTGTGTATATTACAGAGAATAGCAGCCCCTGTGTATTTTATAGAGAATAGCAGTCCCTGTGTATATTATAGAGAATAGCAGTCCCTGTGTATATTATAGAGAATAGCAGCCCCTGTCTATATTATAGAGAATAGCAGCCCCTGTGTATATCATAGAGAATAGCAGCCCCTGTGTATATTACAGAGAATAGCAGCCCCGGTGTATATTATAGAGAATAGCAGCCCCTGTGTATATTACAGAGAATAGCAGCCCCTGTGTATATTACAGAGAATAGCAGCCCCTGTGTATTTTATAGAGAATAGCAGTCCCTGTGTGTATTATAGAGAATAGCAGTCCCTGTGTATATTATGGGGAATAGCAGACCCTGTGTATATTATAGAGAATAGCAGCACTGTGTATATTATAGAGAATAGCAGCCCCTGTTTATATTACAGAGAATAGCAGCCCCGGTGTATATTATAGAGAATAGCAGCCCCTGTGTATATTACAGAGAATAGCAGCCCCTGTGTATATTATAGGGAATAGCAGCACTGTGTATATTATAGAGAATAGCAGCCCCTGTGTATATTATAGAGAATAGCAGCCCCTGTGTATATTATGGGGAATAGCAGTCCCTGTGTATATTATAGAGAATAGCAGCACTGTGTATATTATAGAGAATAGCAGTCCCTGTGTATATTATGGGGAATAGTCGTCCCTTTGTATATTAGATAATAGCAGTCGCTGTGTATATTATAGAGAATAGCAGTCCCTGTGTATATTATAGAGAATAGCAGCCCCTGTGTATATTATAGGGAATAGTCGTCCCTTTGTTTATTAGATAATAGCAGTCGCTGTGTATATTATAGAGAATAGCAGTCCCTGTGTATATTATAGAGAATAGCAGTCGCTGTGTATATTATAGAGAATAGCAGCACTGTGTATATTATGGGGAATAGCAGCCCCTTTATATATTAGATAATAGCAGTCCCTGTGTATATTATAGAGAATAGCAGTCCCTGTGTATATTATAGAGAATAGCAGTCCCTGTGTATATTATAGAGAATAGCAGTCCCTGTGTGTATTATAGAGAATAGCAGCCCCTGTGTATTTTATAGAGAATAGCAGTCCCTGTGTATATTATAGAAAATAGCAGTCCCTGTGTGTATTATAGAGAATAGCAGCCCCTGTGTATATTATAGAGAATAGCAGCCCCTGTGTATATTATAGAGAATAGCATCCCCTGTGTATATTACAGAGAATAGCAGCCCCTGTGTATTTTATAGAGAATAGCAGTCCCTGTGTATATTATAGAGAATAGCAGCCCCTGTGTATATTATAGAGAATAGCAGCCCCTGTGTATATTATAGAGAATAGCAGTCCCTGTGTGTATTATGGAGAATAGCAGCCCCTGTGTATATTACAGAGAATAGCAGCCCCGGTGTATATTATAGAGAATAGCAGCCCCTGTGTATATTACAGAGAATAGCAGCCCCTGTGTATATTACAGAGAATAGCAGCCCCTGTGTATATTACAGAGAATAGCAGCCCCTGTGTATTTTATAGAGAATAGCAGTCCCTGTGTGTATTATAGAGAATAGCAGCCCCTGTGTATATTATGAGGAATAGCAGCCCCTGTGTATATCATAGAGAATAGCAGCCCCTGTGTATATTATAGAGAATAGCAGCACTGTATATTATAGAGAATAGCAGCCCCTGTGTATATTATAGGGAATAGCAGCACTGTGTATATTATAGATAATAGCAGCCCCTGTGTATATTATAGAGAATAGCAGCCCCTGTGTATATTATAGAGAATAGCAGCACTGTGTATATTATAGAGAATAGCAGCCCCTGTGTATATTGTGAGGAATAGCAGCCCCTGTGTATATCATAGAGAATAGCAGCCCCTGTGTATATTATAGAGAATAGCAGCACTGTGTATATTATAGAGAATAGCAGCCCCTGTGTATATTATAGGGAATAGCAGCACTGTGTATATTATAGAGAATAGCAGTCGCTGTGTATATTATAGAGAATAGCAGCACTGTGTATATTATGGGGAATAGCAGCCCCTTTATATATTAGATAATAGCAGTCCCTGTGTATATTATAGAGAATAGCAGTCCCTGTGTATATTATAGAGAATAGCAGTCCCTGTGTATATTATAGAGAATAGCAGTCCCTGTGTGTATTATAGAGAATAGCAGCCCCTGTGTATTTTATAGAGAATAGCAGTCCCTGTGTATATTATAGAAAATAGCAGTCCCTGTGTGTATTATAGAGAATAGCAGCCCCTGTGTATATTATAGAGAATAGCAGCCCCTGTGTATATTATAGAGAATAGCATCCCCTGTGTATATTACAGAGAATAGCAGCCCCTGTGTATTTTATAGAGAATAGCAGTCCCTGTGTATATTATAGAGAATAGCAGCCCCTGTGTATATTATAGAGAATAGCAGCCCCTGTGTATATTATAGAGAATAGCAGTCCCTGTGTGTATTATGGAGAATAGCAGCCCCTGTGTATATTACAGAGAATAGCAGCCCCGGTGTATATTATAGAGAATAGCAGCCCCTGTGTATATTACAGAGAATAGCAGCCCCTGTGTATATTACAGAGAATAGCAGCCCCTGTGTATATTACAGAGAATAGCAGCCCCTGTGTATTTTATAGAGAATAGCAGTCCCTGTGTGTATTATAGAGAATAGCAGCCCCTGTGTATATTATGAGGAATAGCAGCCCCTGTGTATATCATAGAGAATAGCAGCCCCTGTGTATATTATAGAGAATAGCAGCACTGTATATTATAGAGAATAGCAGCCCCTGTGTATATTATAGGGAATAGCAGCACTGTGTATATTATAGAGAATAGCAGCCCCTGTGT